>NC_052153.1:54494063-55105977 GCF_902713615.1 Scyliorhinus canicula | reverse complement strand
TGGAACTTGGATCTGACACCACTATACAGGTATAAGAATGCAACGTGTAATGAGTTTCAGGAGATTCACTCTGGTTTGGGCACAAACCCATGCCACAAAATTGCTTAGATTACCACAATAATTAACTATACATCTCAGGGTGTCAGATGTAGGAAGTGAAAGTGTCAACTCCCAGTAGAGGCTGCACTTATAGCGCTGAAGAAACACTGTTGATGTTGTTTAGAAAAGACCTTACACTCCATGTACCAATTCCATATCTGCCCTCAGAATAATTAAGAAGACGAAAAAATTAAATAAAAATATTATTTTTTAGAATTTGAAAATGTAATCTACATCTATCTGTTAAAACTAATTGCAATTCCATAGTTAAGCAGCTTTGCAATGGACTGTACACCATGAACATAAATTCCACTCCCAGCATTTTCCCAATCTTGATGTTTCTGAGGGCAGATCTAACCAATTTTTTTTAAAGTTCCAGTTTAATTTGCAATGACCAATCTATTTCTGTAAAAATAATGCACCTGTAAGCACAAATAAAACATCTGAAATAACAATGTAATTTTGTGCAACAAGGCAAATTTCTTCTTCCTACACGGAAACAAGAAGTTCAGTTACATATATTTTTTAAATTGTTCTCTGAGGATCATAGGCAATGCTGGAAAGGTTGCATTGTTTTCCATCCCTCGCTTCCCTGAAAACCTGGTAGGCATTCTCCTTGAGCCTTTCCGAATACAATTCTCGTATATTGACCAATGATTAATAAATGCTGTTATGCGTCCATATAAGGAGGGTGCTTGTGTTCCCATGATATTGCTGCTCTCCTCCTCAGACGTAGAGCTGGAAGTCTGGGATGTGATATTGAGATTAGCTTGGTGAGTTACTGAAATGCAGCCTGTGGATAAGACATGCTTCAGCCACAGTGTGGCAGTGGTTTAGAGGTAAATATTGTGTCCATGCCAAGGTTGCCGATTATGCTTTGTTGTCGATTATGTTTTGTTCCGGAAGGTGACAAGTTCCTTGAGCATTCATGCAATTGCATCTATCTTGGGGAGTGATGAGTATTCTGCCAAACTCTTGACATGAGCTTTGCAAATGATGGTTGAGTGGTCAGGAGCTGAGCTGTTATGCACAGAGTACTCAGAATCTGGCCTGGTCTTGTAGCCATTGCATTGTTGATCTGGCCCAGCTAAGCCTGTGGTTCATTGTGATCTCCAGCATATTGATGGGGACCGCTCAGTGATGGTGGTGCCAGAGATGGAAAAAGGAAGTGGTTCTTCTCTTGTTAAAGATGGTCTCTGTCCAACACCAATGTGACTCAAATGCAACCTGTCATTTCTCAGGTCGAGTCTAGATGTTGCCCATGGTCTACCAGAGGCAGGCACAGGCTGGTTCATGATAAAAAAAGTTGTGAATGGAGCTGCACACAGTGAAATTTTCAGGGAACATCCCTATTATATTCATGAAAGAGGGAAAGACATTGACGAAGCCATTGAAAAAGATTTCATGCAACTCTTAAGGATTCTGCTAGCGATGCCGTGGGGCTGCAATGAAACATCTGGCAAACACAATCATCTTCCTCTATGACTTCTGCCATGGAGGATTTCCCTATTGGCATGAATATCCTGGGTCCCCTTGGTAGCACACCCAATTTCAAACAATATTCTAATATTACATAAAAAGATTTCAAATGTTGCAACACTATAAATATAGCTTGTTAGACTATTTTGCAGATGGTGCTGCTGAAAGATATCAACATGTGTGCAACATGTCCAGGTTTAGAGATTACTGATAACTGCAGTCAGCAGTGGCGACGGTCTGCTAATGGTGATCATCTATTTCATGTCATGGCACTGAGGACCTGGGTTCTATCCCTGCCCCAGATCACTGCCCGTGTGAAATTTGCACATTCTCCGCGTGCTTGCGTGGATCCCACCACCACAACCCAAAGATGTGCACGTTAGATGGATTGGCGATGCTAAGTTGCTCCTGAATTGGAAAGAAAATAGAATTGGGTAAGGTAAATTTTTTTTTTAATAATAATTTTTTTCTTTGATTGATGTCTCGTGTGTGTTACAGTTTCAAAAAGTAAACTGTCAATTCATGAGAGGTAATATGAACTAAGTGGCACAACGTGGAAGCGAATGCTGGTACAGGAGACATGTGGGTGTATGTATACAAATCCTTCAATGTGGTAGGTGAAGTTAAGAAAGTTGTTAAAAAATATATGGGATCCTTGGCTTTATAAATAGAACACTAGAATACAAAAGCGACAGAGGCCCAAGCGGCGGCGGCGGCGGCGGCAGCAGCAGGAGCAGCGGCAGGAGAGGCCCGGGCGGCGGCAGAGCGGAGCAGCGGAGCGGCGTCTACATCCCCCCCCCCCCCCCAAGGGGCCGGAACGGAGCGGCGTCCATACCCCCCCCCCCAAGGAGCGGAGCGGAGCGGCGTCCAGACCCCCCCCCCCCCCAAGGAGCGGAGCGGCGTCCAGACCCCCCCCACCCCCCCCCCCCAAGGAGCGGAGCAGAGCGGCGTCCAGACCCCCCCCCAAGGAGCGGAGCGGAGCGGCGTCCAGACCACCCCCCCCAAGGAGCGGAGCGGAGCGGCGTCCAGACCCCCCCCCCCCCAAGGAGCGGAGCGGAGCGGCGTCCAGACCACCCCCCCAAGGAGCGGAGCGGAGCGGCGTCCAGACCCCCCCCCCCCAAGGAGCGGAGCGGAGCGGCGTCCAGACCCCCCCCCCCCAAGGAGCGGAGCGGCGTCCAGACCCCCTCCCCCAAGGAGCGGAGCGGAGCGGCGTCCAGACCCCCCCCCCCAAGGAGCGGAGCGGCGTCCATAACCCCCCCCCAAGGACCGGAGCGGAGCGGAGTCTACCCCCCCCCCCCCAAGGGCCGGAGCGGAGCGGCGTCCATACCCCCCCCCAAGGGCCGGAGCGGCGTCTACCCCCCCCCCAGGGCCGGAGCGGCGTCTACCCCCCCCCCCAGGGCCGGAGCGGAGTCTCTCCCCCCCCCCCCAAACAGGCCCGGAGCGGCGTCTCCCCCCCCCCCCCCCCAGCAGGCCCGGAGCAGAGTCTCCACATACACCCCCCCCCCCCCAAAAAAAAACCGGCAGCAGCCACCACGTGGCAAGAACAAAGGACTGGACAGACTCCTCTCACTCTCTCTCTCTCCTGCGTGAGAGAGGTTGGGGAAAAGTGAGGGGGGGGGAAAAAAAAGGACTTTTATTTTTAAAAAAGTACACTGTTAAAGAGAAAGGGGGAGGGATATATATTTATTTTCTCTTTCTCTACACCCACTCCCATCAAAGCAAGCCCATCTGAGGGGAGTTGCATAAAAGGAGGTGGGAGAAAATAATTAATAAACAAATAAATAAAATAAAAATCAGGCATCGAAAAAGGGGGAACAGAAAAACAAGGGGAGAAGAAAAGATGAAAGGGAAGGGGGAGAAAAAAACGCCAGAAGGGAGCCAAGGGAAAGGGGGCACCAAAAGCAGGCGGGACAAAAGGCAAGCCAGCTCACGCGAGCGGATTAGCACACGAAGCAGCGGGACGGATGTACCGCCGCATCAAAAAGAGCCGGACAGACAGGTGCCCTCTCCCCTGGGGTTAGAGGGGGGCGTGAATTGGAAGGAAGCCTTTACTGAGGTGGTGAGGGAGCAGCTGCAGGCAATCAAGGCAGAGTTGAAAGCAGACGCAGAGGCCGCAGCACAGGCAGCAGTGGCCAGGGCCATGTCAGGGGTGCAGCAGGCTCTGACCAGATTGGAGGAGAAAGTGGAAGCTCAAGGGAAGAAACTGGAAGCTCAAGGGGGGAAACTGGAAGCCCATGAGGCAACAATTAAGGAGCTAGAGAAAGCAGCGACAGACATGAGCGACCGGGTCACGGCCCTAGAAAGGGAAGTGGCGAGTCTGGGCGCAACGCAGGGGAGCCTGAAGGGCAGGGTAGACGACCAAGAAAACAGCTCGAGAAGGCAAAATGTTAGGATAGTGGGCCTGCCAGAGGGGACCGAGGGTAGAAACCCCACAAAATACGTGGCTGCAATGCTGGGCAACTTAGTGGGGAGGAACACTTTCCCCATCCCACCAGATCTGGACAGAGCACATCGGTCGCTGCGCCCGAAGCCCAAGGAAGGGGATCAACCGAGAGCAGTCATAGCCAAACTGCACCGGTACCGGGATAGGGAGGCAATCCTGCGCTGGGCCAAGGAAAATAGAGCCAGCAAATGGGATGGGCACACCATCCGAATATATGAAGACCTTGGAGTGGATATATCTAAGAAACGGGCTGAGTTTAACAGAGCGAAAGCGGCTCTCTATAGGAACAAAGTGCGTTTTGGTATGCTGTACCCAGCGAAGCTCTGGGTCACATACCAAAACAAGGAATATTTCTTTACAGCCCCTGCTGAGGCGAATAGATTCGTCGAGGAGCACGGGCTGGAAGAACAGCGGGGGGGGGGGGGGGGGGGGGGGGGGGGGGGGGGGTAGGGACGAGAGGCCCCTGGCAAGGAGCAACGACACGCCAATGGGTAGGATGGGGGAAGAGCAGGCAGAAAACCGTAGAGGCCAGGTAGAGGAGAAGCGAGACAACAACCTCCGAGAGGGGAGCCACCGTAATAGCAGGAAAGCTAGCGCCGGGGGCACGCAACAAAGCAGGGCCGCTGCGCACCCCCAACAGGGGGGAAGGCGCCAGGCAGGGGAGGGGGGAGATCACCCACCAAAGTCGGGAGAGCAAACGGGGACAGGAATAGGGTATAGAGGAGCAAAGGAGGGGTATACAGGGGAGGAGGGTAGAGGGAGAGACCAGGGGGGGGCACACAGGGAGGGGAAAGGCAGGGTCAAAGGGACAAACGAGGCCAGAAAAGGAACAGGGCTACAAAGTACCACAACCAAGGGCTCGGAACAAGGAACCGCTGCAAGCACCCACCCAGTACGGTCTGTGGGCAAAGGGGCCCCCCAGAGTGCAGGGGACTACCCGCGTGGCGGACATACAGTGGACGGCCATGGCGGGTGCCCCCAAGACAAGGGGAAACCCCGGAGCGCAGAGATCTGAACGCATGGGGAGAGCAGTGGTAGCGGCCATCCTGGACGGCCCCCTAACAAAGGGAAACCCCGGAGGGCAGGGGCTCGTCCACCAGACAAACATGGTTAATCCCACAGGAACGAGGGGGCAGAAGCCCCCCACCAGGATAATCACCTGGAACGTAAGGGGACTTAACGGCCCAGTGAAGAGATCCAGAGTCCTCACCCACCTCAGAAATATGAGGGCCGACATAGTCTTCCTCCAAGAGACGCATCTGAGGGAGCAGGACCAACTGCGGGTAAGAAAGGGCTGGGTGGGACAAACCTACCATTCCTGCTATGGGACAAGGGCCAGGGGGGGTGGCGATACTGATCGGCAAGAGGACAATGTTTAGGGCGACAAAGACGGTTACAGACCCAGGGGGGCGATATGTCATGGTCAGCGGGGCCCTGGATGGGGCGCCGGTAGTCCTAGTCAACGTGTACGCGCCCAACTGGGACGACACGAGCTTCACCCAAAAGACCATGGCAGAAATCCCGGACATAGCGACGCATCGACTAATCATGGGGGGGGACTTCAACTGTGTACAGGACCCAAAGACGGACAGATCAAACCCCAAAACGGGGAAAACCTCAAACATGGCAAGGGAACTCGGTCACTTTATGGAGCAGATGGGAGCTGTGGACCCCTGGAGGTTCGCCCACCCGGGGGAGAAAGAATTCTCCTTCTTCTCCCCAGTAAACAACGTGTTCTCCAGAATTGACTTCTTTGTGGTGGGGAAAACGGTGCTTCCAGGAATAGACAAGGTGGAATACTCCGCAATTGTGATATCAGACCACGCCCCACACTACATGGACGTGCGGCTGGAGACGGGAAGGGCCCAGCGCCCCAAATGGAGTTTGGACGGTGCCTTACTAGCTGACAAGGCCTTCAGCGAAAGGATAGCGCGGGCCATAGCGGAGTACACAGAGAACAACCAAAACGGGGAGGTATCATCCTCCACGTTCTGGGAAGCGCTTAAGGCCGTAATAAGAGGGGAAATCATTGCCTTCAAAGCGCAAAGAGATAGGGAGGAAAGGGTGGCTGGGCAGAAGCTGGTCGACTCCATACTGGAGGTAGACCGTAAATACTCCGAGGCCCCGACCGTAGAGCTCCTGGCGGAGAGAAAAGAACTACAAAGGAACTTTGACCTGCTCTCCACCAGGAAAGCAGTGCACCAACTCCGCCAGGCTCGCGGGACCCTGTACGAACACGGAGACAAAGCCAGCCGCCTGTTGGCACACCAGCTGAGAAAGCAGGCAGCCACCAGAGAAATTGGGCAAATCAGGGGTACCAGAGGCATGTTGGAAACAGAACCAGAGAGGATTAACAAAACCTTCAAGGCCTTCTACCAAGAGCTGTACACCTCAGAGCCCCCAACGGGGAAGGCTGGGATGAACCGGTTCCTTGATGGACTGGTCATACCAGTCGTGGGAGAGGGAAGGAAACGGGACCTGGAAGCACCACTAGCACTGGGAGAGATCATGGACAGTATCAGCTCCATGCAGACGGGGAAGGCGCCGGGACCGGACGGATTCCCGGCGGACTTCTACAAAAAATTTGCGACAGCGCTGGCCCCGCACCTGCGGGAGATGTTCACAGACTCGCTAGCTAGGGGCACACTGCCACCCACGTTAGCACAGGCCTCAATCTCGCTGATACCTAAGAAAGACAAAGACCCAACGGAATGTGGGTCATACAGACCCATATCTCTGCTGAACGCAGACGCCAAAATACTGGCCAAAATCCTAGCCAAAAGGCTAGAAGACTGTGTACCTGAGGTGGTCACAGAGGACCAGACGGGCTTCGTCAAAGGTAGACAGCTCACCTCGAACATCAGGCGCCTGCTGAACGTGATAATGACTCCCTCCGGGGAGAGAACACAAGAGGTGATCGTCTCCCTGGACGCAGAAAAGGCCTTCGACAGAGTCGAATGGAAATACCTCATAGAGGTACTGGATCGGTTCGGGCTTGGAACAGGGTTCACCGCGTGGGTAAAACTCCTATACAACGCCCCCATGGCGAGTGTACGGACCAACAATACCAACTCCCAATACTTCCAGCTGCACAGGGGCACCAGACAAGGATGCCCACTGTCCCCACTGCTGTTCGCACTAGCAATCGAACCGCTAGCAATTGCGCTCAGGGCAGTAAAAAATTGGAGGGGGATCCGAAGGGGAGGCAGAGAGCACAGAGTCTCACTCTATGCAGACGATCTGCTCCTCTACATCTCGGACCCACAAAGCAGCATGGACGGAATCATCGCGCTCCTGAAAGAGTTTGGAGCCTTCTCGGGCTACAAACTCAACATGAGCAAAAGCGAGATCTTCCCAGTACACCAGCAAGGTGGGGGGGGGGGGGGGGGGGGGGGGGGCAGCACTAAAGGGGCTGCCGTTCAAACAAGCCCGGCATAAATTCCGCTACCTGGGGATCCAAATAGCCCGTGACTGGAAAGGGATCCACAAATGGAACCTCACCAGCCTGGCTGGAGGAAGTAAAAAAGGACCTGCAAAGATGGAACACACTCCCACTCTCCCTCGCAGGAAGAGTCCAGACGATCAAATGAACGTATTGCCCAGGTTCCTCTTCCTGTTTAGATCCATTCCGATCTACATCCCCAAGGCCTCATCATAGCGCTGGACAAACTTATCATGGCGTTCGTATGGGGGGGTAAAAATGCTAGGATCCCAAAAAAGGTCCTACAGAAAACAAAATCCAGGGGGGGGCTAGCCCTCCCGAATCTACAATTCTACCACTGGGCGGCAACAGCCGAGCGAGTAAGGGGATGGATCCAGGAGCCAGAAGCCGAGTGGGTGCGTGCGGAGGAGGCCTCCTGCATGGGGACCTCCCTCCGGGCCCTCGCCACGGCAGCACTCCCATCCCCACCCAAAAAACACTCCAGCAGCCCAGTGGTGACAGCCACCCTCCAATCCTGGAACCAACTGCGGCAGCAATTTGGCCTGAACAAAATGTCGGACAAGGCTCCCATCTACAACAACCATAGGTTCAAACCAGCACTGACTGACGCCACCTTCAAAAGGTGGAGACAGGACGGGGGGGACACGACAGTCAGGGACTATACACGGACGACAGGATCGCCACACTGGACGAACTGACAGAGAAATTTCAGCTAGCTGGGGGGAACGAGGCTACGGTACCTGCCGCTCAAAACTTCCTACGAAAGGAGACAAGGACGTACCCACAACCGCCACGACAGACACTACTGGAAGACCTACTGGACGCAAGTATCCTAGCGAAAGGGAACTGTAGTGACATGTATGGCCGACTGGTAGATAGGGACGACACCGTACTGGACGCAACAAGAAGGAAATGGGAGGACGACCTGGGGATGGAGATAGGGTGGGGACTCTGGAGCGAAGACTGCATAGGGTCAACTCCACCTCCACGTGCGCAAGGCTCAGCCTGACGCAACTAAAAGTGGTACATAGAGCCCACTTAACGAGAAACCGTATGAGTCGGTTCTTCCCGGAGGTGGAGGACAGATGTGAGCGGTGCCAAAGAGNNNNACCTCCAAGCTCCAAGCGGGCGCAGGTCCTCTCTCCTCCCCCAGCTCGAGGTCACCCAGTGCGGGGCGTGGTCAAAAATGGCTATCGCCGAATACTCAGCATCCTTCACCCTCGCAATCAGCGCCCTACTCATAATGAAAAATATCAATCCGGGAATAGGCCTTATGCACATGGGAGAAGTATGAAAATTCCCTGGCCCTCGACCTCGCAAACCTCCATGGATCCACCCCTCCCATCTGGTCCATAAACCCTCTCAACACCTTAGTCGCCGCCGGCCTCCTGCCCGTCCTGGACCTGGATCGATCCAGTGGCGGATCCAGCACCGTGTTGAAATCCCCCCCCCATTATCAGGCCCCCCACCTCCAAATCTGGAATCCGGCCCAACATGCGCCGCATGAAACCCGCATCGTCCCAATTCGGGGCGTATACATTGACCAGCTCCACCCACTCCCCTTGCAGCTTGCCACTTACCATCACATACCTCCCGCCGCTGTCTGCCACCACATTCGACGCCTCAAACGACATCCTCTTCCCCACCAGGATCGCCACACCCCGATTTTTTGCATCCAGCCCCGAATGAAACACTTGGCCTACCCATCCCTTCCTCAATCTAACCTGATCCGCCACCTTCAGGTGCGCCTCCTGAAGCATGGCCACATCCGCCTTCAGCCCCTTCAGGTGCGCAAACACGCGGGCCCGTTTGACCGGTCCATTTAGACCCCTCACATTCCAGGTTATCAGCCGGATCAGGGGGCTACCTGCCCCTCTCCCCCATCGACTAGCCATTACCCTTCCTCATTCCGCCACATGCCCGCGCCCCCCGCTGAGCCCGTTCCCCACGGCGACAGACCCCCATCCCGAACCCCTCTACATGCTCCAGCTCCTTCTCGGCCATTCCAGCAGCAACCCGGTACCCCCCCCCATTCCCCCCCCATTTCCCCCCCCCCCCCCATCCCCCCCCCCCCATTCCCCTCCCTCCCAAAGCTAGGGGCCCCCCTAGCTGCGTAACCCCTTCCATTGTACTTCCGTAAGTCAGCCGACTCCTGCTGACCCCGGCTGCTCCCGCCACCCCAATGACCCTCCCAGTGCAACACAACCACCACACCCCACCCCCCCAGTGCCGGCCCCGCCCACTGCTCCTCCAGCACGGGAGAGAAGCCCGCGCTTCCATCCCGGGCCCCGCCCCCCCCCGACCCAACACGTGGGAAAAGACGGGCACATGACCCAACAGGACCGCGAACCACTCCCAAACTATCAACCAGTGAAAAAAAAGACGTGACAAAACGGATGCAGATAACAGTCCCAAAAAACCAAAAAAGCAGAACAGCAAGAAGACATCATCAAATAGAACCGATAAAAGCGAAAGGATACCAAGGAGGACAAAGCCTCCGGGACTGTGTACACCATTCCCCAGCCCCCAGTCCTCAGTTCAAGTCCAGCTTCTCTGCCTGGACGAAAGCCCAGGCCTCCACCGGAGAGTCAAAGTAGAGCTGGCGGTCATTATAAGTGACCTAGAGGCGTGCCGGCTGTAACAGGCCAAACTTGACCCCCTTCTTGTGGAGCACTGCCTCGTCCGATTAAAACCAGCCCTTCTCTTTGCCACCTCCGCACTCCAGTCCTGGTAGATCCTGACCTCCGCATTCTCCCACTTACTACTCCTCTCCTTCTTCGCCCATCTCAGCACACACTCATGGTCGAAGAAGCGGTGAAAACGGACCAGCACCGCCCGAGGCGGCTCGTTTGGCTTGGGTTTCCTCCGCAGCACCCGATGGGCACCCTCCAGCTCCAAGGGTCCCTGGAATGACCCCGCGCCCATTAGCGAGTTCAGTATCATAGTCACATAGGCCCCCAAATCCGAACCTTCTAGCCCCTCTGGGAGGCCTAGAATCCGCAGGTTCTTCCGACGGGCGCGGTTCTCCATCTCCTCCATCCTCACTGACCACTTCTTGTGGAGCGTCTCGTGCGACTCCACCTTCACTGCCAGGCCCAGGAGTTTGTCCTCGCTCTCCGAGGCCTTTTGCCGAAGCTCTCGGATCTCCACACCCTGAGCCGTCTGGGTCGCCATGAGCTTGTCCAGGGAGTCCTTAAGCGGTTCCAGGATCTCTGCCTTCAGCTCCCTGAAGGAGCGCTGAAGCAGCTCCTGCTGCTCCCGCGCCCACTGCTGCCACACTGCTGATTCCCCGCCCGCCGCCATCTTGCCTTTCCTGCCTCGCACCTCTCTCTGCACCAAAGCCGATATTTTGACCGCTCCGCTCCTGGTTCAGGCCATCCACCGGCGGAGAATCTTAGTGGAAGTGTTCCCACATGGGGAAAAGTCCAAGCAGTACCGCTGCGGGCCCTTAAAATAGCCCAAAAGACTGAAAATAGCAGGAACTACCGAACGTGTGGCTTAGCTCCGCATCACCGCAACCGGAAGTCAAGGGCAATTTAGCATGACTAATCCACCTAACCTGCACATCTTTGGACTGTGGGAGGAAACCGGAGCACCCGGAGGAAACCCACGCACACACGGGGAGGATGTGCAGACTCCGCACAGACAGTGACCCAAGCCGGAATCGAACCTGGGACTCTGGAGCTGTGAAGCAATTGTGCTATCCACATATTCTCAACCTTAATAAAACACACTGCTTAACCCTTCAGCTCTGAAAAATCAAACTGTCTCAAAACGTTAACACTGTTCCTCTCTCCACAGGTGCTGATGACCTGATGAGTTTTTCAGCATTTTCTGTTTTTATTTCAGCTAGAATATTGTGTCAGATTTGGACACCAGGCCTCAGGAAGAATGACAAAGCCCCAAAGAGGGTACAGGACAGATTTACTAGAATGGTACCAAGGATGAGGGGCCCCATTTGCATGGAGACACTGGAGAAGCTGGGAATGCTTTCTTTAGAGCAGAGAATGGTAAGAGACCTGACAGATGTTCAAAATCTTGAATTGTTTTGGTACATGAAAGAGAATTTGTGTTCAGTGGCAGAAGTATTGGTTGGTAACCAGATTTAAAGTGATTGCCAAAAGAACTACAGGCAACACCTTTCGGGCAGCCTCACAGCGCCAGCGACCTGGGTTCAATTCCAACCTTGGGTGACTATCTGTGTGGAGTTTGCACGTTGGATTGGATTTGTTTATTGTCACGTGTACCGAGATACAGTGAAAAGTATTATTTGCAAGCAGCTCAAACAGATCACTTAGAACATGAAAATAAAATAAAATAAAAGAAAAATGCATGATAGGGCAACACAAGGTACACAATGTAAATACATAGACACCGGCATCGGATGAAGCATACAGTGAAGTATTAATCAGGTCAGTCCATAAGAGGACCGTTTAGGAGTCTGGTAACAGAGGGGAAGAAGCTGTTTTTGAATCTGTTCGTGCGTGTTCTCAGACTTTTGTACCTCCTGCCCGATGGAGGAAGTTGGAAGAGTGAGTAAGCCGGGAGGGAGGGGTCTTTGATTATGCTGCCTGTGGTAGTATGACTAGAGGTACTACGGTACCTGGGAATGTGAGCTACCATAGGTGGAGGAGGCTCGCTGCTCATTGGCCCAAGTGTTTGCCTTTTCATTGGTCGAGACATAAGGTAGCTCCGCTCAATGAGGCGGGGTATAAGAACCCGTGTTCCCAGCAGCCATCCTTCTTTCTGTACTCGAGCTGCTGGGGAAACATCTTGTAGATTAAAGCCTTCAATTCGGACTACTCCTTCGTTTCAGTAGTTATTGATCGCGCATCAATTTAATCTACAAGTTTTTAAAGGATGGAGCTCTGCATCAAGCCGGAGAGTCTGCGACTCAGCCCCCACACAGCTAATGCAGCAGCCACGTTCAAGCATTCTCATAGAATTTACAGTGCAGAAGGAGGCCATTTGGCCCATCGAGTCTGCACCGGCTCTTGGAAAGAGCACCCTACCCAAGGTCAACACCTCCACCTTATCCCCATAACCCAGTAACCCCACCCAACACTAAGGGCAATTTTGGACACTAAGGGCAATTTACCATGGCCAATCCACCTAACCTGCACATCTTTGGACTGTGGGAGGAAACCGGAGCACCCGGAGGAAACCCACGCACACACGGGGAGGATGTGCAGACTCCACACAGACAGTGACCCAAGCCGGAATCGAACCTGAGACCCTGGAGCTGTGAAGCAATTGTGCTATCCACAATGCTACCGTGCTGCTGGCTTGTTTTAATAGCTACCTCAGCACGGCGGAAAAACGTACCGACAAGGGAGCAGAAGCTACACATCCTCCACTTGTGCGTCGGCACCGCCATCTACACGCTCATCGAGGACACGGCCGACTACGACTCTGCCATGGAACTGCTTAAAGGACACTTCATCCGGCTGGTAAATCACGTTTACACTCGGCACTTGCTGGCTATGAGGCAGCAGATCCCTGGTGAGTGGTTAGACGATTTCTACCGTGCGCTCCTTGTACTGGGGAGGAACTGCGGCTGCCCACAAGTGTCTGCTAATGAGCACACTGAACTCCTCATCCGAGACTCTTTGTTGCGGGCATGCAGTCCCCACAAATCCGCCAGAGACTGTTAGAAAGGGAAACTTTCAGCCTCACGGAGGCACGGGCCCTCGCGAACTCTCTAGATGTTGCGAATGGAAACGCCCGTTCATACGCCCCCGACCGCACGGCGGCCCCCTGGGCAGCGTGGAATTCAGCCTCCCTCACCCCTAAGGACTCGGAATCACCCCAGGCCAGCGCTGCAAGACGCCTTGGAAACCCCGCTGGGCCCCGTTGTTATTTGTGCGGCCAGGCAAAACACCCCCAACAGCGTTGCCCAGCCCGATCGGCAACGTGCAAGGGCTGCGGGAAGAAAGGCCACTTTCTGTCCGTTTGCCAGGCCAAGGCAGTCGCTGCGGTCCCGGGCAGCGACTGCGGGACACCACCCTGTCTCTCTCCAAGGGCCCCTTGCGGCCCGCAAACTTCTCTGCCCCCATCCTCCAACGTCACGTGCGGCCTCCGGGCACCGCCATCTTGTGTTTTGAACACCATGTGCGACCAGTGGGTGCCGCCATCTTGGATCGGCTCCGAGGACCCCGGCGCGGGTGACTACGCACCACCCGATGATGACTCCGATCTTCTGCCACGACTTGCTTCAGTCACTTTGGACCAGTCTCGGCCCCGCACCCTCTCTACGCAACGACGAAGGTCCTGCTCAATGGACACGAAACGACCTGCCTGCTGGATTCTGGGAGCATGGAGAGTTTCGTACACCCTGCCACGGTAAAACGCTGCGCTCTCCCTGTCTACCCCGTAAAGCAAAATATCGCCCTGGCCTCTGGTTCCCATTTGGTTGAAATCACGGGGTATTGTATAGCCGACCTCACGGTCCAGGGGAGGGAGTTTATAAATTACAGACTCTACGTCCTCCCCCACCTCTGCGTGGCCGCGCTTCAGGGGTTAGACTACCAGTGTAACCTCCAGAGTCTAACTTTTAAGTTTGGCGGCCCTATACCTCTCCTCACTGTCTGCAGCCTCACGACCCTCAAGGTCGATCCCCCATCCTTGTTTGCAAACCTCACACCGGACTGAAAACCTGTCGTCACCAGGAGCAGATGATACAGTGCCCAGGACCGGGCTTTCATCAGGTCCGAGGTCCAACAGCTTATGAAGGAAGGGGTCATCGAGGCTAGTAACACACACTCCCGCTCTCCCTCGCGGGGAGAGTTCAGACGATCAAAATGAACGTACTGCCCAGGTTCCTCTTCCTGTTTAGATCCATTCCGATCTACATCCCCAAGGCCTTTTTCAAAGCGCTGGACAAACTCATCATGGCGTTCGTATGGGGGGGGGTAAAAATGCTAGGATCCCAAAGAAGGTCTTACAAAAAACAAAAACCAGGGGAGGGTTAGCCCTCCCGAATCTACAATTCTACCACTGGGCAGCAACAGCCGAGCGAGTAAGGGGATGGATCCAGGAGCCAGAAGCTGAGTGGGTGCGTGCGGAGGAGGCCTCCTGCATGGGAACCTCCCTCCGGGCCCTCGCCACGGCAGCACTCCCATCCCCACCCAAAAAACACTCCAGTGGTGACAGCCACCCTCCAATCCTGGAACCAACTGCGGCAGCAACTTGGCCTGTACAAAATGTCGAACAGGGCTCCCATCTGCAACAACCATAGGTTCAAACCAGCACTGACCGACGCCACCTTCAAAAGGTGGAGGCAGGACGGGGGGACACTGACAGTCAGGGACCTATACACGGACGACAGGATCGCAACACTGGACGAACTGACAGAGAAATTTCAGCTAGCTGGGGGGAACGAGCTACGGTACCTGCAGCTCAAAAACTTCCTACGAAAGGAGACAAGGACGTACCCACAACCGCCACGACAGACACTACTGGAAGACCTACTGGACGCAAGTATCCTAGAGAAAGGGAACTGTAGTGACATGTATGACCGACTGGTAGATAGGGACGACACCGTACTGGACGCAACAAGGAGGAAATGGGAGGACGACCTGGGGATGGAGATCGGGTGGGGACTCTGGAGCGAAGCACTGCATAGGGTCAACTCCACCTCCACGTGCGCAAGGCTCAGCCTGACGCAACTAAAAGTGGTACATAGAGCCCACTTAACAAGAACCCGTATGAGTAGGTTCTTCCCGGAGGTGGAAGACAGATGTGAACGGTGCCAAAGAGGTCCGGCCAACCACGCCCACATGTTCTGGTCTTGCCCCAGACTCGTGGAGTACTGGACAGCCTTCTTCGAGGTAATGTCCAAAGTGGTGGGAGTGAGGGTGGAGCTATGCCCGATAGTGGCGGTCTTCGGGGTTTCAGAACAGCCAGATCTATTCCTGGGGAGGAGGGCGGACGCCCTTGCCTTTGCCTCCCTGATCGCCCGCCGTAGAATCCTGTTTGGCTGGCGGTCAGCAGCACCGCCCAGAGCTGCGGACTGGCTGTCCAACCTCTCGGAATCTCTCCAAATGGAGAAAATCAAATTTGCCATCCGAGGGTCGGACGACGGCTTCCACAGAACGTGGGAGCCATTCATGCAACTGTTCCGGGACCTATTTGTGGCCAATGTACAAGAGGAAGAATAGTCGGGGGAAGGTAGCGGGAGGGGGGGGGGGCTACAGGTTCGTTACGGGGGTTCGATGGCTAGCTAAGGCCCAAAACCAAACTAAATAAACATGTTGAGGGGGGGGGGGGGGGGGGGGGCGCAGTTACTACTACGAAGATGCTTACCTGTAAATATGTATGTTAATTTTTGCGTGTTTGTTTTTTTTTCTTTCTCCTAACAATTTGTAATTTGTTCAATATAAAATATGAAAACTGAATAAAAACATTTATAAAAAAAAAAATCGAGGCTAGTAACAGCCCCTGGCGAGCACAAGTTCTGGTGGTAAAGACCGGGGAGAAGAATAGGATGGTCATAGACTACAGTCAGACCATCAATAGGTTTACGCAGCTGGACGCATACCCACTCCTCCGTATATCCGATCTGGTCAACAGGATCGCACAGTACAAGGCCTTCTCCACGGTAGACCTGAAGTCGGCCTACCACCAGCTCCCCATCCGCACGAGCAATCGCCAGTACACTGCTTTCGAGGCGGACGGGCTGCTCTACCATTTTTTAAGGGTTCCCTTCGGTGTCACAAACAGGGTCTCGGTCTTCCAACGAGAGATGGACCGAATGGTCGACCGATATAGTTTACGGGCAACCTTCCCGTATCTCGATAACTTCACCATCTGCGACCACGATCAGCAGGACCACGACACCAACCTCCGCAAATTCCTCCAAACCGCAAAACCCCTGAACCCAACCTACAACAAGGTCAAATGCGTGTTTAGCACCGACCGTCTAGCCATCCTCGGCTACGTAGTACGTAACGGAGTGATAGGCCCCGACCCGGAACGCATGCGCCCCCTGATGGAGCTCCCCCTCCCCCACTGCTCCAAGGCCCTGAGGCTCTGCCTCGGGTTTTTCTCTTATTACGCTCAGTGGGTCCCCAACTACACCGACAAAGCCCGTCCCTTCATCCAAACAATCACTTTCCCCCTGTCGATGGAGGCCCGCCAGGCCTTCAGCCGCATCAAAGCGGATATCACAAAGGCCACGATGTGCGCTATCGACGAGTCCCTCCCCTTCCAAGTCGAGAGCGACGCGTCTGACGTAGCTCTGGCAGCCACCCTCAACCAAGCGGGCAGAGCGTGGCCTTCTTCTCCCGCACCCTCCATACTTCCGAAATCCGCCACTCCTCGGTCAAGAAGGAAGCACAGGCCATAGTAGAAGCTGTGCAACACTGGAGGCATTACCTGGCTGGCAGGAGGTTCACCCTCCTCACAGACCAACAGTCGGTGGCCTTCATGTTTGACAATGCACAGCAGGGCAAGATAAAGAACAACAAGATCTTGCGGTGGAGGATTGAGTTATCCACCTACAACTACAACATCTTGTATCGTCCTGGGAAGCTAAACGAGCCTCCCGATGCCCTGTCCCGCGGCACCTGTGCCAACGCACAAGTGGACCGCCACCGAGCCCTCCATGTGGACCTCTGCCACCCGGGGGTCACCCGCTTCTTCCATTTCGTGAAGACCCGCAACCTGCCATACTCCATTGAGGAGGTCAAGACAGTCACCAGAAACTGCCACATCTGCGCGGAGTGCAAGCCGCACTTCTACCGCCCTGAAAAACGCATCTGATAAAGGCTTCCCGTCCCTTTGAACGCCTCAACATGGACTTCAAAGGTCCCCTCCCCTCTACCAACCATAACACGTACTTCCTCAAAGTGATTGACAAGTACTCCCGCTTCCCGTTCACCATCCCCTGCCCCGACATGACCACAACCACCATCATAAAAGCCCTCCACAGCATTTTCTCCCTGTTCGGATTCCCCGCGTACATACACAGTGATAGGGGATCCTCCTTTATCAGTGACGAACTGCGTCAATTGCTGCTCAGCAAGGGCATTGCCTCAAGCAGGACGACCAGTTATAACCCCCGGGATAACGGGCAGATCGAGAGGGAGAACGGTACGGTCTGGAAAACCGTCCTACTGACACTACGGTCCAGAAATGTCCCAGTCTCCCGCTGGCAGGAGGTCCTCCCAGACGCCCTCCACTCCATCCGGTTCCTACTCTGCACTTCTACAAATCAAACTCACCACGAACACCTTCTTGTCTTCCCCAGGAAATCTTCCTCAGGGACCCCGCTCCCGACCTGGCTGGCAGCCCCCGGGCCCATCCTGCTTCGGAAACACGTGCAGGCGCACAAATCGGACCCGTTGGTCGAGAGGGTCCAGCTGCTCCACGCTAACCCGCAATATGCGTATGTGGAGTACCCCGACAGCCGACAAGACACGGTCTCTCTACGGGAGCTGGCGCCTGCCGGATCCCCACCATCGCCCTCGTCACCAGCCCCCCCCCCCCCCCCCCACCACCGCAACTGCTCCCTGCAGGCGCTCCCCTCCCTGGCCCGCCAACCCCCTCACCTGAGCCGTCTGGAGGACTAGACGCCCCCCCCCCCCCAATGGCCCGGCCCTCACCAGCTCCGTCTAGGGGTGTTGAAACCTCCACGAGGACCGGATCATCGCTCCCAGAATCATGGACGCCCGCATCTCCAACATCTCCGACGAAGCTCCGTCGGTCGCAGAGGACGTCCAAGGCCCCCGATCGTCTGATCGAGTCAATATGAACTCTTAATGGACCCATTTTTTCTCTGACTCTGTAAATAAGTTGCTATGTTGTTAACACAACTCTGTACATAGTTACGGGCCAGTGGGCAGCCGCAGTTGGAGAGAGGTATAGTCCCATATCACTAGTCATACTACCAGTAAATTGTCCCACCCGCACTGGACTACCAGTCATGGCTGGACGCCCAAGCACCCCCCCCCCCCCAAGTTCTTTTCTCAACAAGGGGTGAATGTGGTCGTATGACTGGAGGTACTACGGTACCTGGGAATGTGAGCTACCATTGGTGGAGAAGGCTCACTGCTCATTGGCCCAAGTGTTTGCCTTTTCATTGGTCGAGACGTAAGGTAGCTCCGCCCAATGAGGCGGGGTATAAGAGCAGCCATACTTCTTTCTGTACTGGAGCTGCTGGGGAAACATCTTGTAGATTAAAGCCTTCAATTCGGACTACTCCTTTGTTTCAGTAGTTATTGATCGCGCATCACTGCCCACTTTCCCCAGACACTGGGAGGTGTAGATGGAGTCAGTGTCTACGTGGGTTTCCTCCGGTTTCCTCCCACAGTCCAAAGATGTGCAGGTTAGGTGGATTGGCATGGCTAAATTGCCCCTCAGTGTCCAAAAGGGTTACGGGGTTGCAGGGATATGGTGGGGGAGCAGGCCTAGTTGCTCTTTTGGAGGGTCGATGGGCCGAATGGCCTTCTTCTGCACTGTTGGGGTTCTATGAAAGAAAATGACACTCCAACTGGAGGTGCTGTCGACCTACCCAAGTAGAGATACAAGATCCCAAGGCACCGTTTTATGAAGGGCATGGGATTCAGCTAATCATACAGCATCAAAATACTTACCGAGCTAGCATCCCACATGACAAGACGAGATTAACTGATCATGCATTCTGCTGCTGTTTGTGGGACTTTGCTGGGTCAAATTGGCTGCTTCCTTTCCCTGCAAAGCGCTGCGCGTCAGAAGTAGTTCATTGGTTGTTAAGCGCTTTGGGAAGTCATGCGGACACATGACAGGCGTTATATAATGTTCTTCGCTTTATCGTTTCAGTTTGCGAGCGGGTAAGGATGTCGCGGGAAGAAGTAGAAGAAGAAGAAGAAGTTCACCAATCAAAAGAAAAAGCTGCTACAAAGTTATTAAAAGTTAATTCAAAAAAAAGTTGATGGTGAATGCAGAATGTTATGTTGAAGAACTGTTGCCCGAGTTAGGCTGTGTTCAGTAATTGCCGATCTATTGACGCGCCCAATAAATGTATCCAGTGCACAGACCGGAAGCGTTGGTTTGTGCGCAGAATAGCGGCCGGTTGTTTGGTGTAGCAGTGCGACCAATGCGGGAAATGTTTGAAAGGATGCATCGTGTTTAGTATTAGGATGAATAGCAGATTCAGTTTATAAATCTCATTTCAGGCGTGCAGGAAGCAAGCACCAGAGGTTAATGAGAATTTACAAATGTGAAAGGGCCCGGATGGTGCAGACTGTTACACAGCGGCGCTTCTCCCCATTTCAGTCAAGGAACACCACTATAAACATAGAGGGTAGAAATAAATAAACTATATTCGTGCCAACTGATGGAGGGAGAGAACAAACACACTTAAATAGATAGTCCCCGACGTTTGCTCGCCCCTCTGCTGTTTTACAAATTCTGAAGTAAATTTATCCCATTATATCTGACTGAATGTAAGCCTTGTTGCTGAGTTTTGTTCCAGTGTCGAAATCATTTTCTTGAACAACCGAATGAACAACCTTGTAAACTCCGCTTTTCATGACATGAAACCATTTTGTTGACATTTGGGGGGTTTCTGTTCAGACTCAGCGACTCGCTGTGAGAATAGTGCCTTGCTCCTAAGATTTGGCAGCTCTCCCTTTCATCTGGCAGATTTATCTCCCCAAGTATTTGCAAGACCGTTCATCGGGAAATGCACTGTATTAATTCACGTTAAAAATCATTTTCATTTTCATCTTTCGTTTGCTGACAGGTTGAAGATCATTGCCCACGCATCGAAAAAAAAACGCATGGTTTCTGCTTTATTCTCTGCTACTCCCGAAGCAACGTCCTCTTGTGCTTCCACACCGTCCACTTGCCGCCCCCTGTGGGCTGAGGAACGGCAGTGATGTGTGTAACTTGCAGCGCACCGCTTTCCCATCCTGTGGACTGCATGTGCTCCAAGACCAATAAATGGCCAGAAAAGGCAATGGGGATAAAGAAAGGGATTCGTTTCTTTCTGGGGTTTCTCGTCACAAACCATCTCGCCTCCTCCCCCAGCTGTTCACATTCCTGGTGTCACTGTTGCACAAATACCAAGCACACGGCGTGACTTTATCACATACCACGCACATGTTCCTTTTCACAAGAGGCTTTGCTGTGTATTTGATCATTCTCTATAAAGTAACCACAGCTTTCCTGTGCTGGAAGCGTTTGCTCTCCCCCACCACCCCACATATCTTATCCCTCAGCAAATGTCGTTTACAGGTCCTTTCAGCGAAGGTTTATTTTCTCTTCCAGCTGCGTTTCTGTCCGTGCAGTTGGATCTTTCGCGGTAATAACAATAAATATGCGCTTCTCAATGTGCCTTGTCTGTTTGGTGTATGTGTGTGTGAGGGGAGGGGGGTAACCTGTGCATTGCCTGTGTGGATGTGGGGTTGATTTGACCCTGTATCTGTGCAGTAGGCTCTCTCTCTAACTCTCTCAGTGGGAGAGCTGATTGTATCCAGCATTGAAGGTGCTCAGCCTGTCTGAGAGAGAGAGGAGGGGGGACGGACGCGCATGCTCGGGGCGGCTTGGGCTCTCCCTCAGTCAGTAAGAGACAGAGAGACACACACACACACATATAGAGAGTGAGTGAGAGAGTGTAAATACAATGTCCGCCATCGGCGGGGGCTCCGTCTGTACTCTCACACCAAACACCCACAGCAACTCTCCACTTTGCATCAACTGCCTCTGAGGCCTGTCCCTCCCTCTCTCTGTGAGGATGGCCGCCTCGGTAAGTAACCCGCAAAAAAATAAGCCCCACATCTCTGCTGTTGAGTGGCCCGAAGCTGACAAGGTGTTTTATAAATATATTTGCCCAGAGTTGTTTTTTTTCTTATTGATGGCACATGCCTGTGGATTGCAATAAGCCGCCAGCTTCCCCCTATGGTGTCCACAGTCTTTAGTCCAGTCCAGGGGAGGGAGGCTCGGAGGAGCCCTGGCGCCTTTCGCTGCTCCTGTCGTCCGCTGCTTCTAGCTCTCTCTCTCTCCCCACCCCCCCTCCGGCGCCCAGGCTCCTTGCTTCATGTTTAACGTGCTCTCTCTCTCCCTTTCAGTGTGCCGCTGTTCAGGTTAAACTGGAGTTAGGCCATCGGGCCCAGGTTCGGAAAAAACCCACGGTGGAAGGTTTCACCCACGACTGGATGGTCTTTGTCAGGGGTCCGGAGCAAAGCAATATTCAGCACTTTGTGGAGAAAGTCGTCTTTCACTTGCACGACAGCTTCCCCAGACCTAAGCGGGGTAAGAAAATAATTCAACGACAACCACACAAAAAACACCGAAATGTATTTATTCTGGTTTCAAGACCCGGTTGTATTTTCTGTGGAGTCGTGCTCCTGCGGGCCATAACCTTTTTTTTTCTCTGCGTTCATTTTAAGCTCAGGTGTCTTCAAAGAGTCCGCTGGGAGTGGGTGGGTTTGTGAAACAACAGCAGGAAGGCATTTGCCATAAGCTTGTGCAACAATGTTTAAATATTGTGTTTGTTATTCAATGTAGTGATACAATCTCTACACTGAGCTTCATGCACTCGGGTACTCTAGACATCCTCACACTAAACTGGCAGTAACAATATTTCAAATAGACACTGTTTTAACAATTTGAGATGCTGATTTGTGTTTTGCTGGATGCACTAGATTGAGATTACATAAAGTACTGAAACAGTTTTTCCAAGTTGGCATGTGTTTTGAGGTGGTGGCAAAGTGTTACTTCACACGTGTGCTGTTGGTCAATTGTGTGATCCTGCGTGTAGACAGCGAGGATTATAACTGGGCATTTGTTCCGTTAATCGTAGGGAATTGCTTTCATCGCCGATTTTTAGACCAGAGCAGGCAACAACCATTCACGTTCTGCGTTTGGTTCGTCAACTTTTGTACCTGATACACCCACTTGCGGTTGGAAACTTGTTAAAGTTATACCAAGTGCGGTAGTGACAAAGAAGCGCGATGAAACTGCATTTAATATAACACTTGTCTGCAAAAACCCAACTTCAGGTTATTGGTGTACATGTAAAATACCAGACATTTGTAGGTACATTGGAAATACCTTTGTTGGGTGTGGGGAGGTACTTGAACGTTTTGAATCTAGCCTCTGAATCCGACTCGAACAGGTAAAGCTGTCAGTTTGCACAGCAGGCACGGGGAAGTGTCCGAAATATTCACAGAACTTTACATGCCCTAAAATAGTTGCTCCCTGTTCTGTCGAGTCTTCTGAACTGAGGTTGCCAGGTACTCAACTGGTGGGTTGCTCATATTCGTGTGAATTAAGGTTAATGTCTGTGTACAACAAGCCCAGAGTTTAGTTTATACAATCTGTGTGCGCCCGCGAGAGAGCAAGAAAATATGTTGGAGCGTCCGAGAAATGTCTTAACTGACATATTTGCTGCTGTTCCAGGCGTTTTGGGTTTGCGGGGAGATGCGCAGCGCTGACTGGTTGCTACTGTGTTCCAGCGATAAAGAGACTGGGGCTCAATTTGAATCCGGATTTGAGGGGGAATTGCCCATCAGGAACAGCGCCACTCTTTCCCGTCCGCCCCCCCCCCCCCCCCCCCCCCATGTCAGATCTACCTTTTGACCACAAATCAACGTGTTTTTTTAACACATTCCCTAGCAACTTCCATCAAACGTCGGTGCACGTTTTTGAGTGGAAGGGAGGGCATGCTTAAATTCTACAGTGTCTCCTGAAGTCAGTTTGATTCTGTTCGTTTTATTCAAGGAGCTTTAAAGAGCTTCGAGGGCGTAAAAGGAGGCCTTTTGGTCATGTTGGCGTTCTGAAGAGCAATCCAGTCAATCCCATTCCCACCCTCTATCCTGTAAACCTGCAAGTTTATTTCTGCCCTTACAGGTTTATTTTTGAAGTATCCATTTTCACCACCCTCCTAAACCCCACTTTTCCTATTGTCCAATTGTTGGCTAATTTGGGGGGGGGGGGGGGTAGGGCAGACAGATAGGAATGTCACTGTCTAGGCCAATCTAAGAAAATTAATGTCATGTTTTCCCTTCGAGATCTGCTCCATGTTTGGTTAACTTCAGTCCCTGAAGGGAGAAGGCAGTGGCTCTTAAAAATCCAAAGATAGATTTTTGACGTGTCATGCTGAATATTTTAGCATTGAATGGGATGGGTGTACAAACTTGCAGCTCAGTCAGATCATTATTGTAACTCAATGGGGAATACTTCCTTTTCTGGTATCAACTACTTGACTCATTGTATAGGTAAAATCACATGCTTCTCAATTCCTACGTGTAGATACTTTATGATGAGCAGAAAACTTTGTCATGATTCAAGGCATCAGAAAGGTCAGAGGGCCTGTGATATTCATTCATTTGTTCACTCATTCATTCACCCATCCGTTTATGAAATGTGGTACTTAACATCCCATGTTAGTTAAATTGGATTGTAACCATGCTTGATTAATTATCAATTGATTCTGAGGTCGGTCTTCAGAGGCATACAAAAGCATAGTAAATCTGAGACGGATAGCTCTACATTCACTCTTGTTTGTTATGGTAACTTAACTCCTTTTGAACTTGTCAAAGGACCCTGGTTTTGTATACGTTGATAAATAACACCTGATATAATTTTGTCACGTAAAGTGAGCCTAGTTGCTGTCTCAAACCTATAAAATTGAAAGTGACAGGAAAAGCAATTTGTCTGTTAACCAATTACATATGCAGCTTGTGGTAGTAATTAAAAAATACACAGTAGATGTCTGGCTTTGCAATAACTTTTATTTTGTGGAATACGTTTTTTTTTGTAAGCCCAGGGACCACTTCACGTACCTGGGACCAAATCAAGCAGTTGGTAGGTTTTGAGAATGCTTTGAAAAGTGAGATAGGAAGTGGTAAGATAAATGGATTTGGGGAAGGGGCTCCAAGGCTTATGAATTCAAAAGAAAGCAGGGGAGGAGAGAATGTAGCAGGGACATAACTTGCAGAACTACGATGGGGTACAGTCTGAAGAGGTTTGTAGAGGAGAGGGAGACTGACTCAGAGAAGCTCCCTTGGCACTAATCTAATTGAAGGAAATGGGTGATTTGGGAGCAAGAAGATTGAATGCAAGAACATATAATCTGTAAAGAAGGTAATGCGCTGCTATGGGAAAAAGGGGAGAAAACTGCTGTGTAGGATGGTGCATGGGGAAGTTGAAGTTGGGAGAAAGATTTTCAGCTCTGCTAGGAAGGGAAAATATGTCGATCTTTGGACGTCTACATCATAAAATAGTATTGAAGATCCACGCTTTACAGTTTATATACCCACTATTTGATAACCCTGTCAATTTTGCTAAAATGGATTAGTTTGTACTAAGAATTACCATCCACAGAAATCCAAAGTGCTCTTTTAAATTTCAAATAATTTGAAGTCACTTCATATGTTGCACTTCAGACAACTGGAACTGTTGATAATATTTGAAATTATAAACAGTGCTGTAACTTGAATACAACACTTGAATGTAAAATATTTGTAGGAAAAAGAAACTGCTGATGTCCTCCGGATGCACTGAAGTGCTGCTCAGTTAACAAATTAATTTTGAAGAGGAGGATTCATTGACTGCCACATTTTCTTAATGTGATAATCTGTTTTGATGGTGCCGATTGAGGGATAAATGTTAGCCTGACCACTAGGAGAACTCCTCTGCTGTCCTTGACTAGGGCCACAGGAATATTTGTACCTAAATGGGAAGACAGTATTTTATTTAGCATCTTATCTGAAATGAAATGAAATGAAAATCGCTTGTTGTCACGAGTAGGCTTCAAATGAAGTTACTGTGAAAAGCCCCTATTCGCCACATTCCGGCGCCTGTTCGGGAAGGCTGTTATGGGAATCGAACTGTGCTGCTGGCCTGCTTGGTCTGCTTTCAAAGCCAGTTATTTAGCCCTGTGCTAAACAGCCCCTGTATTGTCCCTTGTACCACTAACTTTCTGGAATTTAATTCTGGTAAATGCAACAATCCCTGTAGTTACTTCAAGTCCCCTTGTGAGGAGTAACTATGTATTTAGGAAAGTTCCAGCTGGTATTTAAGAAACAATCATTTGATGTCCTCTTCCATTTCAGGTGGCAAAATCTGGGAAAGGGCTTAAAAAAAAAATCACCAGTGTATTCACTGCTTAAAATAAGTTTTTATAAGTGTAAAATTAGTTTCTTCACTTTTTTTCTGACTGAAGTTGAGAGCTGATAAGCTTGAAACCTTAAGCTGCCAAATGTTTTTAATGCTTCAAAAGTTTGTATTACTGTTCTGTAATTTTTTTTACAAATTGGTTTGTCTTCATTGCACATCCAATGCTCAGCAATTGAATGATATCGCATCATTGGTTCATGGCACTATGGTCTGAAAATGCACCTGATTTTTAAGATGGAACCTGAGGATACTTTTTTGTGTGACTTTATCATGTGTTCCATTAGCGGTAGAAGCTTTCTGACATGTACAAGAGTGATGTTTTCTTTCTTTGACAATGATTGCAGGTAATGTTTCTGGAGTGTCTTAAGTTGTTTTGTTCATTGAACTGCAAATTCCGAGAAACAAAATGCTGAAGTACATAAGTCAATTGGCATTTTTTTAAGATTAATTTTGATGCTTTTTAGGTTTGTACCTTGGGGACTAGGGGCAGTTGTTTTTTAAATGTAAATAACCACGTTCCAAGGCTGTAAAAGGTTCCAATCTATGATTGGGAAGAGGATGGAGACATTGAAGGTGTATTTGTATCTCAGCTGGAGAGTAGGTCTAGTGTTGCTGGCAGATAATTGGTCGGAATAATAAGCGTTGTAATTTTGCTAATGTTTCTTGGGTGGACATGCACACTCTTCGAACTCTGTATTCCTGTAACGAAGGGGAATTGCAGACTCCGATTAGTAAAAACATTGGTGATTTTCTTTGGTGTCCCATTGTGCTTTCCAGAGACCTCGGAAAAGGTTTTTTTGTGTGTATTACTGTCTACTTGAATCTTGAGGAATGAATCCTTACTCCTACAACTCAATCAGGGAGTTCTTAATTGTGCGTGTGCTACTTTTGGCAGATTAAAAATATTTAAAACAAAATGCCAGAAACAACAGGTCAAGTTAATGTGTGGACCCATTTTGATGAAGGGCCTATAGTTAAAAAGTTCAACTGATATGCTGATGTTTGCTGAGTTGTTTTCAGCATTTTCTGTTTTCATTCTAGATTTCCATGATTTGTGCTTTTGCCTAAGCTTACTTAGTTGGGTTTTGAAGTAAGTCAGAAGGGACACACTATTAATGCTTCTATTTTAAATTACTATTCACCTCTTACCTCCTTTTTACACTAATACTGGTGTGGCCGAGGAAGCCTGGATATTCACCATACGTCACGTGTCATGTAATGTTTCTACTCATCCTTGTGAGGAATTCCAGCTGTAAATGGAACATTTTCCCTTTGCTAGCATCCAAGCGTGCCCAGATTAAGCATCGTGCAGCCAGATGCAAAGTAAATAATTCTCTGCGCACATACATTTAAAACAAAATGCGGCCTGCAGCATTGAAATTCTTGCACTTATCACTTTGATTTGTGTTGGAAATTTAGCAACGGCAGAATAATCTTCAACTTTACATAGGGGAACATCTCCTCCAGTTCCTTTTACACTTGTTAGCCTTGTCCATAACTGCCCCTTTGTCATATTTTTAAAACTCCAGATAGAGACTTTAGGATATGCTGTTTTTGTTATTTTTCCAATTAAGAGACAATTTAGCGTGGCCAATCCACCTACCCTGCACATCTTTGGGTTGTGGGGGTGAGACATGCGCAGACACGGGGAGAATGTGCAAACTCCACACAGACAATAACCTGGGTCCTCCGTACCCGAGGCAGCAGTGCCACCTGGATATGCTGTTTGAGTGTAATTAAAAGGCTTTGGTGTGTGACTGAGCTATATTCAGCAGCCAACTGATTAGAAGCCAATTTTTATATCAAGGCTGTTTTTAGGGTGCCATAAAGCAACACTGCGAGAGCAGAGGGTGTGGATGCATTGCAAATTGGACTTGATTGTTGGTGTGTTTACACTGAGACTGAAGAAATATATTAATAGGACCCAAAGAAACAAAGACTACCTGCCCTCGAGCAGCCCTGGGTAAGCAAGAATTTGATGTTTTGGCAAAACAGACAAATAAATTAGTTGGGGAGAGACTACCTTCATGCTAAACTTCGGCTCTTACTTAATTCAGGATTTTGCCTCCTCTCTTGAAAGTTATATCACAACTAGATGGCAGTGTATTCCATAGTTGAAAGTTTGCACATAAATATATTTAAAATGCTTTGCTAATGTATGGGATTTGGCTAAAAATTAATTGAGCATTCCAAAAATTGGAGAAAATGTCTAGCAAAACCCGCCAATCACTTGGCGTGATTGCGTGTGGAAAAGGAACTGAATTTTATTTTCAAAAATAACTCTTTAATCGTTCCCTCTCCACCATTCTTCTTTTTAACATTATTAAAGGGAGAATTTAACTTTAAGGAATTTACATGTGCTTAGTTTTCTGAAGGAGATGTGCACTTTTAATCAAACATTTTGATGCCTGTTCCCTGGTGACCTTGTTGCCAACTCAAATTGGTGGGTGTCCCAAAAGAACTTCAGGAACATCATAAATTGTGACTTTTTATTCTGATGAAAAACGTTTCTCTGGAGCCCTTCTATTGCGATAGATACTTTTCAGGTTATTTGATCTCTAGGTTTCACTAAATAAGTAAATAAGTCTCAAAGTTTAAACTCCCCATGTGTGTGTGTAACACTTGCTTTTCTGAGCATCACTTAGTTCAAAGTTTTTTTCAAAACTGTTCTTCATATTATTCAGAGACTAACCAAGGAAAAACATGATTTATGATTTACCTAGCCATCGAGCCCCAACATTTGAAACTCATCCTCATAAATCCCTTTGCCTGAGGTTTTTGGTTTGGCGACATGTTCACTCATCTCCCCTAATTTTTATTTGCCATTCTTTTATATTTTCCATTCACCTCCAATCTCCATTTCCATCTATCCTTGAAACATGATTGGGCATTTTGTAGAAGTAGAATTTGCATGTGTATGGTAAGAACCATGATCTTCGAAGCACTTGGCAACCAATGAGCTACTTTCTATAAGAGTGACTACACAATGAAAAATTAGCAAATCTGGCTGCCAATTTCTGTACAACACGGGGCCACAAAAATCAATGAGAAAAACAATCTTTTGATGGTTACCTGCTGGCTAGGCCAGCAGGTGAACATACCTGTTCTTAAACTCTCCATCTGTCCTATTGTTATAAACTTAGCCATATTTACCAGCTTTTGGTTCTGTCACTTAGCATTTTGTGATCCACTAAACTCCTTCAATCCCCTCCTTAACAAAATTGGTATTCACTTGGGCAAATATGGACTAATTAAAGAAAGCCAGTACAGATTTGTTTCAGGCAAGTGTGTTTAACTAGAGGATTTTGACTTTGGTGACTGGATTAAAGTTGAAGCCCATGGAATAAAAGGGAACATGGCAACATGTATACAAATTTGGCTGAGTAACGAGAATCAACGAGTGGTGAACAATTTGTTTTTATTTCTACCTGGAAGAAGGTATACAGTGAGACTCGCCAAGATCCATGCTAGGACTGCAGCTATTCTTGAGTTTGTGCAAATGACCAAGACTTGGGTGTTCAGGGCACAAATTTAAAAGTTGTGGGTGACAAAACTGTTAAGTGTTGTGCACCAAGCAAGATGATTGACTTCCCAGGATGGTGGAATAGCTGCGCATGTGGCAGATGAAATTTAGTGCAGAGAAGTGTGAACTGAAATGTTTTCTAGGGTGAATGAGGAAAAGCAGTATAAAATAGAGATAATTCTAAAGCGGGGGTGGGGGGTGGTAAACGTGGACACATCATTGTAGATGACAGGACAGGTTGAGAAAACTATTAAGTCATATGGAATCCTGGTCTTCATAAATAAGGGCACAGAGTGCAAAAGCAAAGAGATTATCCTGAACCTTTGGAAGACACTGGTTTGGCCTCAACCAGAGTATTGTGCCCAAATCTGAACACCACATTTTGGAAGAATGTGAAGGCTTTAAAGATGGTGCAGCAAAGATTTTAAGAGAATAGTTTTGGACTTCAGTTCTGGGGATATATGGATAAGCTGGGGTTGTTCTCCTTGGAGAAGAGGAGAGGAGATTGCTAGAGGTGTTCAGATATGAGTGACTTGGACAGAATAAAGGAGGAAATGTTCCATTGGGGACCAGAGGGCTCTGTTTTTAAAGTGAATGGCAAAAAAAATGACAATTTTATGTAGCAAGTGGTTATGTGGAATGTGCTGCCTGCGTGTAGTCTGGAGGCAGATTCAATCGTGGCTTTCAAAAAAGGGAATTGGATAATTATCTAATAAAAAACAATGCAGGGCAGCAGGGAAATGGTAGGGGAGTGACGTGGACGCATGTTCAAATAGACTGACTGTGCTTCAGTCAGTCTATGATAAATGTGAGATGACGCAAGTTAAATTCAGTGAAAGGTAAATTTTAAATTCTTTCACAATGATCAACAAATTGAACAGACTTTCAGGAAGGGTAGTTGATGTAAAAACTCTTGATCAGTTCAGAAAGCAAAGCTCTGATAAGAGTTGGGGAACGTTTCTTCCTGAATGTTGTATTTGTGGAACAAGGCTTGGTTTGAATTTGTTTACTGTCACATGTACCGAGGTACAGTGAAAAGTATTCTGCGTATAGATCAAATAGATCACTCCATACATGAAAAGAAAATAAATCGGGCAAATATAAAATACGCAATGTAACTACGTAGACCAGGGGTGGGCAAACTACGGCCCGCGGGCCGCATGCGGCCCGCCAAAGGTATTTCTGCGGCCCACCAAGTCATTAAAAAAAAAAAAAAAAAATTTTTTTTTAATAATTTTTTTTTAAAAAAAATGTTTTTTTAAGGTTAATGGGGGGGGGGGGCTGTTGGGTTACTTACTGGTATAGGGTGGATACGTTGACTTGAGTAGGGTGATCATTGCTCGGCACAACGTCGAGGGCCGAAGGGCCTGTTCTGTGCTGTACTGTTCTATGTTCTATATGAGGCGCCCAGAATCATAACCAGGTGAAGTAATTATTTTACTTAATATACTATGCGGCCATTTGTGAATTGTGAATTTCTGAATGTGGCCCTTGCACGGAAAAGTTTGCCCACCCCGACGTAGACACTGGCATTGGGTGAAGCTTACAGGAGTGTAGTACTAAGTAGAGAAGATGTGTAGAGAGATCAGATTAATCCATAAGAGGGTTGTTTAGGAAGCTGGTAACAGTGGGAAGAAGCTGTTTTTGAATCTGTTCGAGCATGTTCTCAGCCATTTTATCACATGCCCGATGGAAGAAGTTGGAAGAGTGAATAAGCCGGGTAAAATAAAATATTGAGAATATTCAGCAGGTCAGGTAACATCGACAATGTTAACATTTCCGGAAGTGAGCTTTTAATCAGAACTGTGGTTCAAGGACAAAGGGGGTCTAGGTGCAAGGCAAGTTAATGGGGCAAGTATAGGACCAAAATATGCCTGGAGTTGTAAACACACACTGCCAAAGGAATGAGAGAAAAACCAAAAGGAGCAAAGGAACCAAATGAGGAGCTGAAGTTACAGTCTGAAATTATTGAATTCAATAATTTTAGTCCAGAAGGCTTAAAGGGCAGCCAATTGAGAAGAAGGAGTACTGTTCCTTGCAGGGAGGTCACCATGAGAGCGAGGTGTAGAATTAAAATGACACAGGCAATTGGAAGCTCAGGGTCATACTGTTAGCATTTGGGTGCCTTGATTCTCTGGAATGATATTGAATCGATGTAATGGATGTAATCGATCTGAGGTTAAAATGTTATATAATTTGAAGTATTTAATATACTTGAGTATCTTGCAATGGCTAAATCCTTTTTGTGGGGGAAAATGTCTTATTTTACTTTTTGTTAGTCAGCATAACTTCCTACTAGTCAGTTTTTATGACTGGCATGAAGGAAAAGCTTGACTTAGCTGATGGCACTCTTGCATGTGAATTAGGAAGTTGCAGGTTCAAATTCCGTTTCAAAACATGCACATATACATTACTACTTCAGAGGAATACTATTATAATTACCACCTTTTCTTTTGGCTGCATTTGATGCTGAGGTCATATCTGCCTATTCAAATGAATGTACATTTTTTCCATGCCCAGACCAGCATTTGTTCTACAGCAGCACCCCTAAAACGGATTAAATTGATTAGTCATTTAAAAGCAAATAGCTCATGGGATGTGGGCTTCACTGGCTAGCCCAGAATTTATTGCCCATCACTAATTGCCCTTGAGAGGCTGGTGGTGAGCCGCCTTCGTGAAACACTGCAGTCCATGTGGTGTCGGTGTACCGACAGTGATGTTAGGGAGGGAGTTCCAGGATTTTGACCGAGCAACACTAATCGGATGGCGATGTATGTTTTAGCCAAGTTGGTGTGTGGTTGAGAGGGGAGCTTCCAGGTGGTGTTCCCGTGTGTCTGTCATCCTTGTTCAGATGGTAGCGGTCAGGGTTTGAGGTGTTGCCTAAGGAGCCTCGGTGAGTTCTTGCAGTGCATCTTATAGATGGTACACATGGCTGCCACTGTGTGCCAGTGGTGGAGGGACTGAATGTTTGTGGAAGGGTTGCCAATCAAGCATGTTGCTTTGCTTTGTCCTATATGTTGTCAAGCTTCATGAGTGCTGTTGGAGCTGCATTCATCCAGGCAAGTGGACAGTATTACATTACATTCCTGACTTGTGCCTTGCAGATGGTGGACAGACTTTGGGCAGTCAGGAAGTGAATTACTCAACTCTGACGTGCACTTGTGGACACAGTATTTATATGGTTGGTCCAGTTCAGTTTCTGGTCCATGGTAACCCTGAAGACGTTGATAGTGGGGATTCAGAGATGGTCATGCCATTGAATGTTGAGAGGCAATGATTAGATCCTCTCTTGTTAGAGATGGTCATTGCCTGGAACTTGTGTTGCACAAATGTAACTTACCCCTTGTCAGCCCAAGCCTGGATATTGACCAGATCTTGCTGCATATGGGCATGAACAGCCTCAGGTCTGAGGAGTTGCAAATGGTGCTGAACATTATGCAATTATCAGCAAAAATCCCCACTTTTGCTCTTATGGTGCAAGAAAGGTAATTGAAGCAGCTGAAGATGGCAGGGCCTACTGGGCTACCCTGAGAAACTCCAGTGGTGATGTCCTGGAACTGAGATGTTTGACTTCCAGTAACCACAGCCATCTTATTTTTGTGTCAGGTCTGACTCCAACCCTTTGGAGAGTTTTCTCCTGGTTCCCATTGACACTTTGCTGGTGCTCCTTGATGTCATACTCTATCAAATGCTGCCTTGATGTCCAGGGTAGTCATTCTTACCTCGCCTCTGGAGTTCAGTTCTTGTTTGTTCAAGGGCTGTAATGAGGTCAGGAGCTGAGCGAACCTGGCAGAACCCAAACTGAGCGACATTGAGCAGGTTATTGATGAGCATGATCCCTTCTGATGGAGTAGACTGATGGGGGTGATAATTTCCTGGATTGGATTTCGCCAGTTTCTCGATACAGGACATTGCCAGTGTTATAGCTGTACTGGAACAGCTCGTCCAGGGACATGGAAAGTTCTATTGCTGGAATGTTGTCAGGACAAATAGTCTTTGTAGTATCCAGTGCCTCCAACAGTTCCTTGTTATCACCTGGAGTGAATTAATTTGGCTGAAGACTGGATCTGATGGTGGGACGAGGACTGGATGGATCATCCACTCGATACTTATGGCTAAAGGCTGCTGCAAATGCTCATCCTCAGCTTTTGCACTGATGTGCTGGGCTCTCCATTTTTGAGGGTGGAGATATTATGCAGTCCAGTGAGTTGTCTACCACCATTCACTGTCATTTGGTGGTTATTCTGGAATCCTGCTGTGTTTGTTCTAGAAAAATAATTGTCTAGCATTGCAGGCTATTCAAAGACGAGGAAAAGGGCTTTGGAAATGCAAGTTTAAAAAAAAAAATAAACCTGTTGGAAAGTACGTGAAACATGGTAGTTCATCTGAAGGAATTCTCCATGATAAACTTTTGCACTTACATCAAGGAGAAACTGGTTTCTGCTTTGTTAGTTTGTTTTGTTCAAATACTCAAGTCTCAAGAAACAGATTATCTGGTCATTACCACATGCTGTTGGTGGGACCTTGCTGAGTGCAAATTGGCTGTTGTATTTTCTACGTTATAGCAATGATGATGGCTGTTCCAAAGCAAAAATAACAGGAGCAGTTTGAATTAATTGGAATGCTATAATTTAGTTTTTACTGGATCTATACGGCAGCTTTTTTCTCGTTAATTCTGCATTCTAACTAGCACAGACGTGTATGTGCATACAAGTTTAAAGTTACTTACTTATGTGGGTCCTCCAATATACAGAATTTCAAGAATTCTATTTTTTTTTAGTGGTGCAGCTACAAAAATAAAATGGAACTGGTTTGTGGCCAGCATTTGTGCTTCTCCATTTTAAGTTGTTTTTCCCTATCCCATCTCCCCACAGCAATAACCGGTTTACATTAGACAACAACTACATCCTGGTTTACATGGGGGCAAGTTGACCTAAATAGTTGAAATAATGCAGTATGTTAATAGTATGCTGCACTGAGCAATTGTATAATTGTGCGTGTCCACATCTAGCTGATCCTTGGATAGCTTACAGCCTAAAGTTGTTTCTTTTTTAAGTTGAGTATTCTGTGCAGCATACATGTATGATCTGTGATTTTGTTACATAATTACCTGTGTGTTTTTCAAAACTCAAACTAACTGTTGCTATTGTGATTTTTAGTTTCAAATAATTGTCACTTTTTGGCTGAAAGTGAAAGGATCTTTAAATTCTTTGTTGGAAAAGTTTGCAACTTGCACACGTAAGCTTATTAATTTTAAATCGCTTTACATATTGGGAATGCAGGTTTAGGTCTTTCCCAAGTGTAGTAATTTGAAGAAGAATTTATCTTTAAATCTGTCAAAAAACATGTTGAAGAATTGGTATGCCCAGCATCGCATGTTGAGGTTAGAGCTCACCAATTGCTTTGAACCTTAAGGCAAGCCCAGAAATCAAAGAGAATCCAAGAATTTGGCAGTAATTGTTTTATGACTTGCCAGAAATCATACCTAACTTCTATAGGTGGAGCACAAAGGATGGCTTTGAAGTGACAGGTTGGTGCTGCTAGCAAGAAACAAAAAAAAAGAAATGGGAAAGCTAAGGGAGCTGGAAAGAACGTGTAAACAGGAACTGCACCATAAATGCAAATTCTTATATGGTTTTCTCAATGAAAGGCCTTCTCAGGAAGTAGTTTATTGAAGCATAGTTAATAAGGCTGTCTGCTGCTGGGTCACTTCCTCAAATCATGAGCTGCTGCAAAAACTTATTCTTGTAACATTTCTAACTTGTTTGTAGGACAGTGAACATCTGGAGTGCAAAAGTCACAGCTCATTGATGCAGTCGTCTCAAATGACAATGGTTTCAGATTTTTATATGTGAATACAAAACCATTACCTCGAAGCTGCAATGAGCTTGGGAGTAATATTTTCATTGACTTGAATTTTATGTGGCACAATGTTGTAGTGGGAAATAGAACCTTTACCATGTCATGACAGCAAAAATACTTCATAATTGGTTGTTTGATACCGATAGCTATATTCTGTAAGACCTGTTGGCTTTTTAAAGGGGATTTTCACAGTAACTTCATTGCAGTGTTAATGTAAGCATACTTGTGACACTAATAAAGATTATAATATTATTAAATGTTTGTTTGAGTTTCAGTTAGTCCCTTTTGTAAGATATAATCTCAATTTTCCAAATAGTTGTCAGGTTGCAGTTACCAGCTGTGTTTCCACAGTTTGTGATCTTGTGTTTTAGAATTTGAATCGTCCTGTTAGCTGAACCTCGTTGTCAGCAGTGAAATCCTGCACATGTTTGCACTGGACTTTGCTTTCTGCTTCACTACCAGGTGCCTATTTTCTTTTCCAATTACCAGTGCCTGCATTGTCAAATCGCTAAAATTTGGGGTGGAGATTCTCCAATAACGGGCCAAGAATTCGCGACGTCATGAACGGCATCGGGTTTCACAACGGCGCGAACCGGGCCCGGTTGCGTACGATTCTGGCCCCCACAGGGGCCCAGCATGGCGCTGGAGCGGTTCACGCCGCTCCAGCCTCCTTTCATGGTGCCAAATGGGTGCCATGCCAACCCGCGAATGCGCAGTTGGGCCAGCTCAATCCTGCGCATGTGCAGTTGGGCCGCGGCATTTTGCGCATGCATGGGGAACTTCTTACGCGCACCGGTCCTGACTCAACATGGGGTCAGTGTTCAGGGACCGGCCGCGCCAGAAAGTAGGCCCGGGGGGGGGGGGGGGGGGGGATGCCGGCCCACCAATCAATGGGCCCCGATTGCAGGCCAGACCCCATCGGAGGGGTGAAGGAGCAGCATTAGTAAGGAAACTGTCAATGGACTGGCCAGCCTGACTCCAAATGAAGCTGACTGAACTTCTGCACCTCCGCATTGACAGCACATTAAAAACACAGCAAAAGTTAATTGAAACTGTCAGCATTCTGGAGTAGCCCCTCCAAGGAGTATCTGGTACGGAGTAAAATGAGCACTTTGCAGCTTTTGTCCTTCACAATGACCTACATGTGCGATTGGATTTTACGTCCTCACAAGATGAAGATGGCACAAAGCCGTCTGAATCCTGCACCTAATTATGTGCCGAGCCCTCTCCTCCTGTGAACCTGATTGGAGTGAGATCGTGAGGACCAAGCAGGCTCACTTCTCACATTAAAGGTAAGAGAAAATGGTGGGTCGCGAAGGTCGGCTTGCGTTGGTCACGAAGTTTGATCGGTTGGTAAAAATGGGTCCCCGGAAAACAAGTTTGAACAAGACTGCCCTAAGCCACTTGCTAAAACTAGCTGTTATCAGAATAGAATGTACATTATCCCAGGTATCCTTAACTCCATTGTGTTGTGATCTAGAGCAACTCAAACATAAATAGCTCTTCCAGATAATGAGCAACAGCAATTTATAACTGCTGCAAGATAATGTGTTGTATTCTACAGCAACTATTCTAGGATAAGTTTCTCTGCTTTTGTTTTAGTCCAAAAATCATTTTAAATGCATTGGCAGTTGGATTCAAATGGCAGCAAAGCTGTGCCCGTGTTTGAATTGCACGATTGTGTTTGTTCTTTGGTTCCCAACGTTTGTTTTTTGTGTTTTGTTCACCAGAGTAAAACAAATGGAATTCTAGTTTTTCAAATGGCATTTGTTAAACCAGGCAATGTATTTTTTTTAATTGCTGAATACAAGTGCAAACAATACAACTTGTTAATGTACAACTTTTTCAACACGAGTTGTGTTGTTCAGACCTCGGGAGTCTGAATTTTAAGCTGGTCTTTAGACACATCTGATCATTCAAAATATCAATCTTGCTGACATACGTTTCACCAAATGGGCAGTAACAAATTGTTAACTACCAAGGACCAGCAGTTTATTCAGTCTCAACTCTATGATCTTGCAACTCCCAACTGGGGGTGGTATTCCTGTTTGTTTTTACACACTGGCAGATGAATACTGTGGAAACCTGTTAAAGCAGCAACAAACTCGATTTAGACAGGTGTCCTGATTTTCAGAGTGACAACCTCTGCAGAACTGACATTAGAAGAATGAGGCTGGATTTTGTATTGCCTGATGACTTTAGTTTTCTGTCCCCTGATGAGAATGCAATTTATTTTACCCGCTCAGTTGTCTCGGTCTTTTTTTTTCGAGGATGTGGGGTGAGCGAGGTAGAGTGGTGTAAGAATGGCAGAACCTCCAGTATTTCACTGAGCTCAACGCATGAACCGGGACTAGATGGCAAGTGCTGGCAGAATATTCAGCAGTTGAGACCATCACAGCCAATCCTCTTTCTCTCCTTGCACAATCATCCAGTAGTAGTCACATGCCATTCACCACATTACGGGGTGCCAATGTTTTAGTCTCCATTCAACCTTTTCGGCTATTCAAAATACATGTCAAACAATCACGTTTTCTAGGAAACCTTTATTTTCCTGAAATTGCTTTTGAATTATGTACTCTTTTGTACATGGATATAGATAGCAATCAAAAAAAGAGGCTTGTATGTTTTCTTTCAATGTTTCTCACTAACCCAGTACACTAATCTAGCTCCAGAATCTGCTCTGTTGTCTTCTGAGGACTAGTGCAAACCTGAGACTTGCTGATATGCATTACTTTTTAACTACACTCCATTTTTGCCCACTAGGCCATACATACCTCTGTCATATATGTCCTGAATGTAAATTGATGTTTTCTCATAATAGATCACCAGTTTAAAAAACTGGTGAGGGTAAACACTTGTCTTTTAAAATAATGATCCATGGAGGTGACAGAAATAATGCTGATGCCTGTTCCAAGTGTGATGACCTGATTTAACATTGTTGTTGATACATCACTTCATTCAGCGACACATTTTATTGCACAATTTTGCAGGTTTGATGTTTTCCTCTTCCCCTCACAATGATTTTTAACATGGAGCCATTCCTGTTCAGTGTAGCACAGCTAGCTGGAAGATCAAGCTTCTTCTTGTGCACCATTGCACATGTAGTTGAAAGAAATTAGGGGAATATTCTCAGTGCCAGGTTTTACAAATGTTGTATTGTGACTTTCTTCACGAGGAATCAGATTGAAACTATCCCTATTCTTGTCAGATTCCATTCACACTGCATGTCTAGTGTCCATTGAATTTGCACCACTTCAGCCTTTGGTGTCAAGGCACAATATTAAATTGCCTGAAATCAATTTAACGTCGGGTCTTGACATCAAAGTTTGCAGTGGTGCAAATTCAATATATTTTTGTAAAGTTACTCCAGTAGAATGGCTTTAGCTTTCTAAATTGCCTTTTTGGGTTTAGTACCAATATAGATATTGGTGGGGGGATTTGACTAGAATTTAATGTGATGGAGTAGTGAGCCCCACAGATGAGGAAGGTTTATGATCTGATCTTTGATCTGTGTGCGGCTGACGGATTTCGGTATGGGGCAGTGGGATACACATCAACCCATTCCTGCTTCTCATTGCACTCCATTCTAGAGTGCATTGTGTAGTCATCAGGTCTGTCTCAAATTTACTTGTGACAAAAGGATTCTTGGTTGACAATTGGAGAGCTGGTGGCACTGGTGGAATTGTATCCTCAAGCAAGTTAGTGCCTTGAGGAGGAGAGAAACAGAGGATGGTAGATTAGATCATGTTAGTGATCATTGTAATTGGAAAAGGGTTGTTAATTTTTTCACTGACATTATTTTAACCTGTAATCATTAATTAGATGAACATCAGAGTTCTATTAGATTTATTTGTACAACTAAATAAATCTGTTCATTAATAGACAGAAAAAGCTAGAAACGCACAGGTTAGTTAGAACTCAGAGAGCAGGTGATCGAGTTTGATTTACTTTTCACTAAAACCATTTAGTTCAACCTATCTCTGGTTACAGTAGGATCACGAGTGACTACTGCAATTAGGGCTTTATGACCAATCTCAGCTGGACACGTGATGTCAGTGCCAATGATGCTGCATTCATGGAAAATGAGGTTACAGGGTAACTTGTACAAAACAAAAAATAAAGCCTTGTGTCAAAAGTAAATTTTCTACACCAACCATATTTTCTTTCGTGCTAATGGTGTCTAGAAGTGGGATTTAATTTTAACTAATAGTGGGTGGTATGGTGGCACAGTGGTTAGCACTGCTGCCTCAGAAGGCCAGGGTCCCAGATTCGATTCCGGCCTCGGGTGATTGTGTGGATCCAGTGTCCACGTGGGTTTCCTCTGGGTGCTCCGGTTTCCTCCCACAATTCAAAGATGTGTAGGTCAGTGGATTGGCCATGCTAAATTTCTCCGAGGTGGGGATGCGGGGCTATGCCTAGATATCGTGCTTGTTCAGTGGGTCGGTGCAGACTAGATGGGCCGAATGGCCTCCTTTTGCACTGTAATGATTTGATTTATTGTCACATGTACCGAAGTACAGTGAAAAGTAATTTTCTGCGGCCGAGGGAACGTACACAGTATGTACATAGTAGACAAAGAATAATCAAATGAGAACATTGACAAATGTTACATCGACAAACAGTGATTGGTTGCAGTGTGGAACAAGGGGCCAAACAAAGCAAATATATGAGCAAGAGCAGCATAGGGTGCCGTGAATAATGTTCTTGCAGGTCTATGCAGTTGCTGAAATCAGTTTTGGTGATCTTTGATTCATCTTAATGCTCATTTATCAACTTGATGAATTTGGTGTTTGGTTCACACTCGGAGTCAATTCCACTGTCCGACTGCATCAGCATTCAAATCCGGTTAATAATTTGTACTCCGTGAATGCATATGAAATATCCAAATTAAACTTTTTAACTTGAAGTTTGATAATGATCATATACAATGAAAATTGGACATTTCCTGCACACTTGCTAGACGTTAGTGCAGGGATTAAATGGAGAATTTTATGTCACACTGTAACTCCTTAACATTTGTTTCAACAACTCCCCAAAGCATCCACCCACCCCATCAGCGCTGTTTCTTTTCCTTAACTTTTATTTATCCATTGAAAGTGCAAATGCCACAATTGCAGACTACTTTCTGGTAGCCTTATCCCTGTGATCCTTCTACACGTATGAACTTGGACAAGAATTTAAGTTCAGTTTGAGGAAATGGACCTGTTCGGACACTTCCGCATGGCAAGTACAAATTTTCCAATTGCAGCACCATACTCTTATCTCAACGTATTATACTGATTGAGTCTCTATTGGTATATGGCTGTTTTGCACTGGGAAATAAATACATGACCCAAAGAGCAACTTGGACCTGCTTTTAACTTTGTATAAACATTTTATTTGAAATACAAGCATTGATGCCTAAATTTTTATTTCTGGTGAAAAAGCTTAACAAGCTACATTTACTGCAGGCTTGTATAAAGTTTATTCTGTTTTTTCAAGAACAACTTTGCACTGCAAACAGCCAACAAATGTTCTGACTTGAATGCTTCATGAAATTGGAATATAATTAACATACAAGAGTAATTTTCTGACTTTGTGCTGCAGAGTGAAAACATTGCCTGCTGGAAGTGGGTGCAAGAAAATCGGGGACATAGTCTCATGATTTTCCAACCATTGTGGTCGGCAGGTCATGCACACAAGTGGCTGCATATCCGATATATGTTCACGGTGAGCTACGTTTTTCTGCGTTGGGGAATGCAAAGTCAAAAACTAACCTCCCTTCTACTTAATGTAGAGATTTGAATCTTTCGAATTTAACTGTAGGCTGTGGGATTAAATTACTGAAAAATTAACTAGCAGTTCTCATGTGGTCACGAGCTCGAGAAATCTGACTGCACTTGTAATTATATGCTCTGATACTCTTGGTAAGAAGAAATGATGACTTGGTTTTTTTTTAAACGTGTGTTCGGTGAACCCAATCGTTTTAAAACTTTTTCTGTGTAATTGTGGGGTGGGTTGCAGAGGATCATTCTACAGGGTTTTGATGCTCTCTTTCGGGGCTTCTGACCTAATTTCGTGAAGATGTACCAAATTATCAAAAGAAATAATGTTACAGAAAATGTTGCTCGCTTTTGTAATGTAACAAAGCTTCAGGCACAGATGTATGAGCTTGAGGAACCCCCTTGACATCTGGTGACTTGGTTTTTAAACAATGATTTTAAGTGGACAAACCGGTTTGAAGTATAAATATTTCAAACTCCCTTGATTCAGATACAGTGAGTCCATCTTAAAAATGCCCACATCCTGTAGGCAGATTGAAACCATTTAAGCTTGGATGTAAATGTCAGTTCTAATCAAAACCAGTGGACTTCAACTTACTCGGGTTCCTGCCAGTACTATTAGAATGATACATATTTAGTGCTGATATTTTATTATGAATGGCATCTTTCAAACCTGCTTCGGTTAATAGTATCCAGATTTCATTTTGAGAATTATTTTTCATTTTGTGCTGAAGAATGGGAGTAAATATTCAGTGCTGTTTAAAGCACTGTTTTAATGCTTGCCCATATAGAGTTTTTCATACAGCCCTGTTCTCTCTCGCCTTGCCTGTGGTTAAACAGTTAGCTAAAGATTTGAAACTTTGGTTAAAGATGCACAGAGAAGTTTTGAACCTCTGAAATCTGGGGTTGACATCCATATTTAAAATTCCAGACTACTGTTTCATTGAGTGACAATGTTTAAAACTGCCCTCCACCGACCCCTCTCCCTTCACACCAGTCACTCAGCTTTTTAAAATCATGCAACCGAAGAGTTGTAAACCAGGACAGCTACAAGGCAATAAGTGAACCCCAAGAGGAGAGAAAATGGTTCTCTCTCTCACAGTAGGCCAGATGATCCCAATTGAGAGAATGCACAAGGACACAAACTCAACTCATCTACGTAAATGTTATTTTTATACAGATTTATCTGGATATCAAATTGTGCACAGGTACTATCTGTGAAATAAAGGTTCTAGGATGTGGAATTATCCAATATAAAAGTTTTTTTTACTTTTTTTGTTACAAGAAAATTATACAACTTCAAACGTGCAGTAACCAGATTAAAATAAAACACTTCAAAACTGATCAAAGAAACTTCCTCGAGTAAAGTTAAATTACTTGTAAGTTCAATAATTTGAAGGATCATTATGATCCTCATTTACAGTCTGTATACTCATACTACATATTTTTGGAACTGGAATCGTTTGACTTTTGGATGAAAGCCAGTGGCATTGTGTTCCAACCACGATTGTGAACTGTTGCAGAGAAATTAACACTGGTTTTGTTCAAAGCATTTCTTTTTTTGCAGTCGAGGAAAAATATCTGACTGCCATGTAATCACGGCTTGGATTAGGTTCTGGATGGTGTACACCATTTTGTATCACCTGATGGTGGAGTGGACTATGTAGTGCATTTATGTGGTAATTTGTGTCTGCACAATGTAACATTACATGTCTTCTAAATTGAGGTTAGCAGACTTGCTTGGAACTACATATCCTGCTACCTGAGCATCTAAGCAAGGACAAAGTATCCCTTCACTCCAGAATTGCCATTTGAGTAGGTTCCCATTCACATAAATAAATACCTTACAGTCATCAGTGAATACACAGCTTCATGATATCTCAGCTTGGGCTGCGTGACCTACTGTCTGGTTTCAGATAGTAATGAGGAAGACAGTAAAAGGGTTGGAGAATTGTTCAGGCATCATTTGAGATTTACCACCCTTATTGTTGCAGCTTCCTGCCCATGTGGAGAGACTATTAATTTAAGGTGTCAATTTAGCTAATGAAATTGATTGCAGGCTTTTCTGGGTAAAGCAGTTTGTTTTTCAAATGGCTGGCTGCAACTGTTTTTTCCCCAACTGAGGTGACATTAGTTATTGTTGGGAGCCTATCACCTGATGGAAAATAAGCTCGACCCATCTGCTCATTCTGCTCCCACAAACCATATTGTAAATATTACATAAATAAAAGAGATGCTTTTTGACTTGCACTTTGATATCAGGGGAAACAACAAATATTATGCAGTTGTGTTGACTGCAGTTGCTGCAACTTTGTTGGCCTTGGGCAACTTAATGTGAACACACACTGTGGACTGGAAGTAAATGACGATAAAAGTTGAGCAGTTTGGTGTAGTTGACCATTTCAGTTTGTACCTTTTGCAGTTGTCACGTGCGTTGCCGTTTCTCAAGTTCAGAAAATGTCATCCTTTTGAATATCAAAGCTTCATTTGAGTTTTGATGAGCCTAATAGAAAAAGGAGTACATTGGTGCTGGAGTCATACCACTTATTATGAGATTGGTAGATATACAGCTACTCTATTGCAGAGGATACACAGCTACTCTAAGGCAGACCAATGTTCTGAAAGATTTCTGTAGTAAATCTGTTCTCTAATCTTACTGATTTCATAGTCTAAGAAAACCTTTATATGCGCCACACTTATTTTTTGGGACTGACTTTTGCACCCTTGGTTAAAAGTCCATAGAATCCCTACAGTGCAGAACGATGCCCATTGAAGCTACACTGTGCCTCCAAAAGAGCACTCTACCCAGGACCACTCCCCCGCCCTATCCCTGTAATCCTGCACATTGATCCTGGCCAATCCACCTAACTTGCACATCTTTTGACTGTGGGAGGAAACCAGAGCAAATGCTATAAACTGGTAAATATACCACATCCGTGGCTCTATTATAGGCAAATCGTGATTGTAGGGGACACCGCATATAACACCAATGCTTGATGATTGAGTAATTTCAATTCTGTGTAGGGCGCCCCAAGAAATCCAGAATTGCCATTTGAGTAGGTTCCCACCCTGTCACAATAATTGGCTTGGGGAACTATCCTTCAGCATCCAGCTCACATTGAGAGTACAGTTTAGCTTCAAAGATTGTGGAGAAACAGTGCATTTAAAAATACACATGCAGTTGCGTTGTGCTAGATTTTCTTTCTAAGCTGATGTGGTTCTTTCACGTTTTTAGGAAACTGATACTATTCCAGTTTCCATTTATCTAGGAAATCAGGCTGTACTATTGCAGAAAAGCATAAAATAAATATTGTGCTTTATTTTTGGGGGTCATATCACAATACCAATGACTAATCCCTGTGCTCAAAAATGATGTAGAGAACAAATGAAGCAGACAAAAACAAATGAGCAGTTGAATGCAAAGCACCAAGCTGAATTTTATCAGACTTTGTCCCAGCTGGCATGTGTTTACTGTATGGCACTGACCCATGTAATACACCCATAAAGTAAGTGCCAATACCAACATCTGCCAACAACTTTAAATACGACGGAAAATGCAATAATCCATTCTCAATTGCTGCAACTTTGTGTTGAATAAAAGGTTTCTTTTTTTAGACACGGTGCTGTAACTTGCCAGTTTTGTCAAGGATTCGCAAAGTGCACCCATAATGAATGCCTAAACTATTTTTTTGACAATTATATTTGAGTACAATACATGAAAGCGACCCATGCCAGTTGGGCATCATGGAATGCCAATCAAATGAGTCCACCCCAAGTGAAAGATCAGGACCATTTCACGGGTTTGTGCTTCTCAAGAGACACGCTCTCTTCAGACGACCGTCATTTTCACTTTTAGAATGAAGTGTTTCATACAGCTCTTTTGACCTCCGATGTTTCCAAGATACACAGAGCCATGTTGGTAGGGTCAAATATCAAATGGATTTAAAGACATTTTGATTAATTTATATATGATTACTAAAGAACACCACACTTGTTATTGAAAGATTACCTTGGAGACTTTTTAAAAAAATAATTTTTATTGAAAAATTTTGAATTTATACAACAACGACGAACCATAATAAAATACCAAAAATAACAATAATATTAGCAATCATAAACATTCACCCCACCTCCATGAACAACACAGCATATTAACAACGCAAATTAACACAATATTAAGTTACATAATAGAAACTACAATAAGGAACACTTCCCTCCCCGGGTTGCTGCTGCTATTGACCAAGATACCTATCTTTGAGCCAGGAAGTCCAGAAAAGGCTGCCATCGTTTATAGAACCCTTGTATTGATCCCCTCAGGGCAAATTTGACTCTCTCCAATTTTATAAATCCCGCCATGTCACTGATCCAGGTCTCCACACTTGGGGGCCTCGCATCTTTCCACTGCAGCACGATCCTTCGTCGGGCTACTAGGGTCGCAAAGGCCAGGACACCGGCCTCTTTCGCCTCCTGCACTCCCGGCTCTACCGTAACTCCAAAAATCGCGAGTCCCCACCCTGGTTTGACCCTGGATCCAACCACCCTCGACACCATCCCCGCCACCCCCTTCCAGAATTCTTCCAGTGCCGGGCATGCCCAGAACATATGGGCGTGGTTCGCTGGACTCCCCGAACATCTGGTGCACCTGTCCTCACCCCCAAAGAACCTACTCATCCTAGTCCCGGACATGTGGGCCCGGTGCAGCACCTTAAATTGGATGAGACTAAGCCTCGCACATGAGGAGGAAGAGTTGACTCTCCAAGGCATCCGCCCAAGTCCCGTCCTCTATCTGCTCCCTGAGTTCCTCCTCCCATTTAGCCTTCAGCTCCTCCACTGACGACGACTCCACCTCCTGCATTACCTTATAGATGTCAGACACCTTCCCCTCTCCGACCCACACCCCCGAAAGCACTCTGTCCATCGTCCCCCGCGAGGGCAGCAAAGGGAATCCCTCTACCTGTCGCCTAGCAAACGCCTTTACCTGCAAGTATCTGAACATGTTCCCTTGGGGGAGCCCAAATTTATCCTCCAGTTCCCCCAGGTCCGCAAACCTCCCGCCAATAAACAGGTCCCTCAATTTACTGATGCCCACCCTTTGCCACCTCCTAAATCCCCCATCCTTGTTCCCTGGGATGAACCGATGATTGCCACCCAATGGAGCCTCCATCGAGCCCCCTGTTTCCCCCCTATGCCGTCTCCACTGTCCCCAGATTCTTAGGGTCGCCGCCACCACCGGGCTCGTGGTATACCTCTTAGGGGAGAGCGGCAACGGCGCCGTTGCCATGGCACCCAGGCTCGTACCTCTACATGATGCCATCTCCATTCTTTTCCATGCCGCCCCTCCCCCCTCCATCACCCATTTACGCACCATTGACACATTGGCCGTCCAATAGTACCCCAAAAGGTTGGGCAGCGCCAGCCCGCCTCTATCCCTCCCTCGCTCCAGGAACACCCTCTTCACTCTCGGAGTCCAATGTGCCCACACAAAGCTCAAAATACTGCTAGTCACTCTCCTAAAGAAGGCCCTGGGGATAAAGATGGGCAGGCATTGAAAGAGGAACAAGAACCTCGGAAGCACCGTCATTTTGACTGACTGTACCCTCCCCACCAACGACAGTGGCAGCATGTCCCACCTCTTAAACTCCTCCTCCATCTGATCTACAAGTCTGGTGAAATTATGTTTGTGGAGAGTTCCCCAGTCCCTGGCCACCTGAACCTCCAGGTACCTAAAGCTCTCCCCTGCCCGCCTAAGCGGGAGCCTACCAATTCCTTCCTCCTGGTCTCCAGGGTGCACCACAAACACCTCACTCTTGCCTAAATTTAGTTTATAACCTGAAAAGGTCCCAAACTCAGCTAGCAGCTCCATCACCCCCGGCATCCCTCCCACCGGGTCCGCCACATACAGTAACAGGTCATCGGCATACAACGACACCTATGTTCCTCCCCACCTCGCACCAAACCTCTCCACCTCTCTGAATCCCTCAACACCATCGCCAGCGGCTCGATTGCCAGTGCAAACAACAAGGGGGACAGGGGGCAACCCTGCCTGGTCCCTCGGTAAAGCCGGAAGTACTCTGACCTCCTCCCATTCGTGGCCACGCATGCCATCGGGGCCTCGTATAGCAGCCTTACCCATCTAATAAACCCTTCACCAAATCCAAACCTCCCCAACACCTCCTATAAGTACCCCCACTCCACTCTATCGAAGGCCTTCTCCGCATCCAGCGCCACCACTATCTCTGCCTCCCCCTCAATCGCCGGCATCATGATGACATTCAACAATCTCCGCACATTCGTGTTCAGCTGCCTTCCCTTCACAAAACCTGTCTGGTCCTCGTGTACAACCCCTGGCACACAGTCCTCTATCCTGGTGGCCAGGATTTTTGCCAGCACCTTGGCATCTACGTTGAGGAGAGATATGGGCCTGTATGAACCACACTGCTGGGGGTCCTTGTCCCTCTTTAAAATTAACGAGATCAGCGCCCGCGACATCGTCGGGGTCAAAGTCCCCCCTTCCCACGCTTCATTAAGTGTCCGCACCAGCAAGGGGCCCACTAGGTCCACAAACTTTTTATAAAATTCCACCGGGAACCCATCCGGCCTCGGCGCCTTCCCTGACTGCATCTGCCCGATCCCCTTAACTAGCTCCTCCAGCTCAATCGGCGCACCCAGCCCCTCCACCTGCTCCTCCTGCACCTTCAGGAAAGAAAGCCCGTCGAGGAACCTCTCCATTCCCCTCCTCTCCACCGTTGGCTCCGACCAGTACAGTTCCCCGTAAAAGTCCTTGAAGACCTCATTCACCTCTACCCCCTTCCGCACCACATTCCCACTCTTGTCTCTCGCTCCAGCAATTTCCTTAGCTGCATCCCGCTTGCGGAGCTGATGAGCCAGCATCCTACTCGCCTTTTCACCATGTTCATATACTGCCTCTTGTGCCTTCCTCCACTGTGCCTCCGCCTTTCTAGTGGTCAGCAAATCAAATTTAGCCTGTAGGCTGTGCCTCTCCCCCAACAGTCCCTCCTCTGGTGCCTCTGCGTACCTCCTGTCTACCACCAGCATCTTTCCCACCAGTCTATCCCTCTCGCTCCTCTCCCTGTGTGCCCGGATGGATATTAGCTCCCCACGAATCACTGCCTTCAGGGCTTCCCAGACAACCCCGACCTGAACCTCCCCCGTATAATTCACCTTGAGGTACCCCTCAATACTTGCCCGGACCCTCCAACACACCACCTCCTCCGCCAACAACCCACATCCAACCGCCACAACGGGCGCTGGTCCCGCACCTCCCCCATCTCCAACTCTATCCATTGCGGAGCATGGTCGGAGATTGCAATGGCCGAATACTCGGCCTCCTCCACTCTCGGAATCAGCCCCCTACTCACCACGAAGAAGTCTATCCGAGAGTAGACCCTATGTACGTGGGAGAAGAAAGAGTACTCCCGTGCCCTTGGCCTTACAAACCTCCATGGATCCACCCCACCCATCTGGTCCATAAACCCTCTCAGTACCTTGGCCGCTGCTGGCCTCCTACCCGTCCTAGAGCTGGACCGATCCAGTGAAGGATCCAACACCGTATTGAAGTCGTCGTCCCCCCCAATGATCAGACCTCCCGCCTCCAGATCCGGGACCCGTCCCAACATACGCCTCATAAAGCCCTCATCATCAATATTTGGGGCATATACACTAGCAAGTACCACCTTCTCTCCTTGTAGCCTGCCCCTAACCATAACATACCTACCCCCCTTATCCGCCGCCACCTCCGATGCCTCAAACGACACATTTTTCCCCACCAGAATCGCCACTCCCCGGTTCTTCACATCCAACCCAGAGTGGAAAACCTGCCCCACCCATCCCTTCCTCAGACAGACCTGGTCCGCCACCTTCAGGTGGGTCTCCTGAAGCATTGCCACGTCTGCCTTTAGCCCCTTCAGATGAGCAAGTACCCTCAACCGCTTCACCAGCCCTTTCAATCCTCTTGCAGTCCAGGTGACCAACTGAATCAGAGGGCGTCCTGCCCCCCTCCCCCCTCGACTAGCCATAGCCCGTCGACTGCACGCCCCAGGCCAGCACCCCCTGCCTGACCCAGTCCCCACAGCGACAACACCTCACCTCTGTCCCACCAGCTCCCTCCTGACCCTACCAGCAGCAAACCGGTAGTCCCCTTCTCCCCCCCCCCCCCCCCCCCCCCCCCCCCCCTTCTTCCCCAGGCTAGGAACCTTCTTAGCCGCGCACCGTCCTCCATTGTACTTCCGTGGGTCAGCTAACTTCTGCTGACCCCGGAAACTCCTGCCAAAAACCCGACCCCTCCCAAAGTGGGATCAGCCCCCAATCTATCCCTCCTCCAGGCACCGCTCCAGCGCGGGGAAGAATCAGTTAAGGCCCCGCCTCCCCCCCGTCATCGTCTCCACCTCCCAGCCCCGCAGCGCGGGAAACCAGAGGAAAGCCCGCGCTTTCGCACTGCCCCACCACACCCTTCTGACGCAGCTCCCAAATACCAGCCCCACTCCATACCCCCAACCCGACATGGAATACAACAAACCCCCCCAACCCTCCCCGTAAGATACAGAACTCAAACAATGCCCCACAGCAAAAACAAATAACAGAACAACACCCCCATAAATAACCATATCAAAATTGCAACAATACAAAAAAAGAGAACACAGCAACAGCAGAATCCAGCAATAAAGTATTACAACCGACCCCCCAACCCCTAGTTCAAGTTCAGTTTCTCCGTCCACACGAAGGCCCACGCCTCCTCCGGGGAATCAAAATAATAGTGCCGGTCCGAATAAGTTACCCACAGGCGCGTAGGCTGCAGCATTCCGAACTTTATCTTTTTCTTGTAAAGCACCTCTTTCGTCCGATTAAACCCGGACCGCTGCTTAGCCACCTCCGCACTCCAATCCTGGTAGATCCGTACTACCCCATTCTCCCAATTGCTGCTCTTCACCTTCTTGGCCCAGCGCAGCGCACACTCCCGATCACTGAACCGGTGGAACCTCACCAGCACCGCACGCACGGGTTCGTTCTCCTTAGGCCTCCTGGCCAGTACTCTGTGTGCTCCCTCCAGCTCCAAGGGCAGATGGAAAGACCCGGCCCCCACTAACAAGTTCAGCATCGTAGTCACGTAGGTTGTCAGGTCCGACCCCTCCAGCCCCTCCGCAAGGCCCAAGATCCGCAGATTTTTCCGCCTCATGCGGTGATCAAGCTCCTTGAAGCGTTCCTGCCACTTCTTGTGGAGTGCCTCGTGTCCCTCCACCTTACTCACGAGGACCACGGCCTCCTCCTCTCGTTCAGCGGCCTACGCCTGCAACGCCTGCATGGCAGCACCGTGGGTCGTCTGAATCTCCAAGAGCCTTCTGTTCGTTTCCTGCAGAGAGCTCAGTACCTCAACCTTGAAGTCTGCAAAACAGCGCAGGAGAACAGCTTGCTGCTCCTGGGCCAATTGCTTCCACTCCTCTGGAGCTCTGCCGGCCGCCATCTTGGATTCCTTCCCCCATTTTTTCTGGGGAGCTGCTGCCGTTTTTTCCCCCTTTCCACTCCGAGTTCGAGTCATGGACTGCGGGGAAAGTCGATCAGCACACCTTCTCCCACCGTGAGACGTGAAAAATGTCCGTTTTGGGCTCTAAAAAGAGCCGAAAAGTCTGTTTAAAACGGGAGCTCCCAAATGTGCGGCTTCCTACGTCATCGCCGCCACCGGAAGTCCTTGGAGACTCTTTTTTTAGTGTTATCCATCGGAGTGTTCCCGTGAAAAATGTGCATGTTTTAAAACCTCTCACAGGGACTTGTATCTTCCAAAATTCTTACATATTGGTTTAAATCCTTGTTTTATTTGAGTTTGTGTTGCAGCTACAAGTTTTTAATTATTGGCGAAATGGCCATTGACCAATTTCATACAAACCAAGAAATCTTAACAATACTGCAATGCAATATTTTACATTCATGTTCATTGTCTTTGAGATAATGGTTGTACCACTAATTTTGAGTATATTTCTTCTTGTTCCATAAAAAGAGGTAGGAATTTGTATAATGAGGCAAGCAGTTTATTCTACTTGAGCAGAAGTCAGAACTGGAACTCCCTTTCCACTATGTAGATGCTTCTGCAGAAATGTTTCATCGGTCTCTGAATTTTTGGTTTCTTGTGGAAAAATCCACAGTAAGATGGCAACAAAATAATGAAGAGCCAAATAGATAATGTGCATTCTTCACTCTACCGTTGTCATAATATACACCAGCATATCATCGTGCAGACACACACTGATGGTCACACACAGGGACCAATCAACATGTACAAACACCGCAGCTAATCACCAGTTAGAATACACACACTATAACGGCAGAGGGCACCATGGTTCCCGATCATTCTGGGTGCTGCCGCTGAGTGTAACAAGAACTCATCCAGCCCAGCACAGACTTGCACCACGTGCTGAGAAAATCAACTGGTTCGGACAAGACTAAGGTCTCTAGTTTAAGTTAGCATTATTTCGACCCACAGTCATAGTGTGTTAGTTAGTTAGAAGTAGTTAATAAAATTGAGTTGAACCTTCATCAGTGTTGGAAGTGTCTGTTCATCTCTCAAGTCTACACTAGCCAACACTTCACCTGTCTTGCAGGAAGTAACTGGATGTCGATTTTGGATTACAACAGCCATTTTATGATTTCTTCAGAATCTTCAAACTGAATTCCAATTGATAAAATACACCATTTTCAGTCATTCAGTGAACATTACTGTCTAGATGTGCTTTGTATTCTATGACCTATCTACCTACCTTTGCCACATTTCTCTCAACATCAGGTGTTTCCTCTCCCTGCAGTGCAGGGTGTGAAGGATGCAAAATCATGAAACAACTTTTACCTTCCAGGTTTGCTTCATTCTTCAAATAGGATGCATTCCTCAGACATCAGGCCTCTACCGAATTATTTGAAGACATAGCAGGGTCATAGTTTAGTAATGCAATTTGTCTTTTAGTTTCCATGCAGCCTCAGGCAAAAACCCAGTGGTACATGTCCTTTTAGGTCAGACAGGTTAGAACATAGTGCAGAAGGAGGCCATTCGGCCCATCGAGTCTGCACCGATCCACTTAAGCCCTCACTTCCACCCCATCCCCGTAACCCAATAACCCCTCCGAACCTTTTTGGTCACTAAGAGCAATTTATAATTGCCAATCCACCTAACCTGCATGTCTTTGGACTGTGGGAGGAAACCGGAGCACCCGGAGGAAACCCACGCAGACACTGGGAGAACGTGCAGACTCCGCACAGACAGTGACCCAGCAGGGAATCGAACCTGAGACCCTGGCGCTGTGAATTCACAGTGCTAACCACTGTGCTACCGTGCTGCCGAAGTCCCATATAGTATAAGTTTGGTATCTTTAAAAGTTTTGAAACTGAAGTGCACATTTGTATTTATGTGGTGCAAGAGATCACATGTGACACTACTTGTATATAAATACCACGATGTTACATACACGTTCAGTACATGGCTCTGGTAAGGTTATGATGCTGTAATGTGGCAGGGAAGCACCTACAAGGTATGTGATTTTTTTTTTTGTTATTTTAAGGATTTGAACAAGAAGCCTTCATGTTGTGGAGGGAATTCAACTTCCAGCCAAAACGAGTGTAAATTTGGTGGCATAGCCCCATAACGACCTTGAAGTCTGCGTAGGGTTGCCCAACATGTTTTTGGATTCAGACTAATTTTGATTACTGCCAGTGAGCTGTCTGCATGAAACGGGCCATAAATGGGCCATAAACTGCTCAGCTGGCGAGTAGTTTGACTGAAAATGAAATGAAATGAAAATCGCTTATTGTCACGAGTCGGCTTCAATTAAGTTACTGTGAAAAGCCCCTAGTCGCCACATTCCAGCGCCTGTTCAGGGAGGCTGTTAGGAGGAGGGTGAGCTGACTTGCATTCATTCCTGGGATATGGGCATTGCTTGTTCGACCACTATTTTTCAAAAATATTTTGCAATGAAGTTAGTGGCGCCTGTTCGGGTACACGAAAAGAGAATTCAGAATGTCCAAATTACCTCACATCACATCTTTCGGGACTTGTGGGAGGAGGCATGGGGAGAATGTGCTGACTTGACAGTGACCCAAGCCGGGAATCAAACCTGATACCCTGGCGCTGTGAACCAACAGTCTAACCACTGTGCGACTGTGCCTTCCCACAAACAGACCCAATCACTCTTACCCGCTCCTCCACATTCCCACTTATACCCACAACCCCAATAACCAACATGATATCAAATATGATACAACATTCAACCCGGTGAGCCCTGGTATGTGACCCACAACCAGGCAGGATATGGCACCCAAAATTTCACTCCTTTGTTCAACAGGCCGGCTTTGACCCTGTTGAACCCAGTTTGGTGCTTTACCAGCTCCTTGGCCAGATCCTGGAATCACATTCCCTTCCCATGTGCACTTCCTCGTCTCCTTCGCCCACAGATTTTTCTTGTCCAGATAACTATGCAATTGTACCCCCATTGCCCTTGGCTGCTACCCCGCCTTTTGGCCTCTTCCTCAGCGACCTGTCGGCTTGATCCACCTCTATGGGGAAGGGGGGGGGGGGGGAGAGAGAGGGGTTGGTGTCAATGGAAAGGTTCTACCAGAGATGGTGGCCATTTACATTGTATTTTTGAGAGCTGGCCACTGTTAGCTGTTGGAGGAGGGTAGAGGGGCTGTTGGAGCACGGTAGAGGGGCCGGGAAGTGGTAGGGTACTAATTTGTTGGGGGCGGGGAAGGTTGAGTGAGAAAGGGGGGCTTTTGTTCTTGGGTCATTTGTGGTGTTTTGCATTTGGCTAAGGATTATTGTTTGTATTTTTTTTAATTTTGTATGAAATTTTAAAACCTTTCACAAAAAGGTTTTCCCCACCTAAACAAACAGGGCTAATGCATTTCGGTTTGTGGAAATTGGACTGAATTTAATGTTTTAGTCTGAGAGCTGATGGGAGCAATTTAACCGCCGCGTGGCACCTGATGCGGATCTGAGTGTGCCGGGATAAATAGAAGGAAGGCCAAAGTAGAGATTGGCGCCGGGCACGATCAATTTGTGATCTAACCGGCCTGATGAGTTCTGGATCACGCCTCGCGTAATAACCTTCATTTGCATTCATTTCCATCTCACTAGTGAGATTGAAGTCAAATGCAGCGGCCTCCTGTGAATTAGCTGGATCCCCAGTTAGAAATGACATCGGTGTCATTTAGTACTCAGCTGGCACTGAGGATGTGAGGAGTAGCCAATTTTATTTTCCAGCGTGCAGCTCAAGGGTACTGGAGTCGGGGCTGGGTTTTTTTTTTTGGCTGTGAGGCCTTCAAGCCATCTTCAAATATCGTGGATACACACAACAGGGTCAACTGCCCGTCTGTCCTACCAAACACACCACGATCGACCCTGCTCTTGGTTCTATGCTGAAGGTCACTTTAACTCCCCTTGACTGTGAGCACCCTCTAACTTCACAGCTGAAGGCTAAAGCATTAGGTCTGAGAGCACTTCGCAGCTGCAGGTTGTCTTTGCTGTTTGCTCCTGCTGGTGGCTGCAGATGTCTGGAGACTGCTGTTGTTGTTTCCCTCCTTTCTATAGCTGGAAAGAAGAACAATTTTTTTTCTAAGATGCCTGGGTCCTGGAACACCGGGCTTGGGAGGACGTATGGGCCCAGGGTGCAATCTGGTTTGAAGCAGTGGGGTGCTGTGGGACCTGGTGCGTGGCATTATTCCAGGTGGGCCACCTGCCAGTGCCATGCAGATACTTTTGTGGATTGCTGATGCATTTGTTGCTGGTATGGCAAGTGCTGCATGTGGCTGGCGTGTCCCTGTGGTTTGAACTCTTGGGCAAGATGTTCTACTGCACCTTGAGCGCCAGTGGAGTGTATGGACGCCAGGATTGGGTTCAGGTGGGGTTGGGCCTTGTGGGTGGGTCTGCACTGCTGTGGCTCCTGGATGGAGGGTGGCGCCATGGAATGGGTTGCACATTGATGGACGATGGACCATTTCTGTGACAGGGCTCTGGACATTCTGGCACATTCTCAAGCTTGTCCTCCCATTTCTTTTGATGAAACTGCGGGTTGATACGGTGTGTTAGTCTTTTTTTTAGTGAAGATGAGCTGATATAGCTTTGTGTTGGTACTAATGTGGAGCGAGGACATTTCCTTGTTGGTTTGACGGTTGGTGTGATATGCGGAATGTTGCATAGTTGATTTTCAAATCTTTGTTACTGTAGATCATTTAATAAAAAAAGTATTCTCAAGTGGTTGTGTAAAGTGACTGCTCCTGCTTTGGCTGCGCATGTCCTCCCAAAGCTCCTGCTTTGGCTTCACAGTGCCTACAAGCCGAGTTGTTTGTTGTTTTTTTTTTGCTACTGCCTCTTCTTCTGTGGTGTGCAAAAAGGAAATGGGAGGCTGTAGGTGGGCCTACTACCAGTCTGAAGGAGGGGAAGAGGTGCTCTCTCACTCTTCTGTGTTCTGTGTTAGTATGGCTTTCGGGTAATTGTTTTTGTCTTGAGCCTGCTACTCTGAGTTGCCAGAGTTATGGGGGGTTGGGGAGGGGGGGGGGGGGTGAAAAGAGAGGAGGAGTGTCTTGCATGCTGCTGCAGCTACTTGGAGGATGTGTGTCTGTCTGCTGCTGTCTCTTCTTCTGTGACATAGAAGGGTGGGGAGGGGCGGGGGGGGGGGGGGGGGGGGGGGGGATGTGGAGAAAAGAGGAGTGACCTGATGGCTGTTGCTGCCACTTAGAAAATGTGGCTTGGAAACTTTGCTGCTGCCTCTAGTGCTTCTGTTGACTGGAGTGAGGAAGGGACAAGAGTGATATTCAGAGTCAGCAGAAAGACAGTAATCAGACTTGACATAAACTGAGGCGCACCAGAGCTAACCTCTCAGTTATCATCACTGTCCTGCCTTGTCTATTGACCCGCTGACAGTGCCGACAAAGGCGCATCACCCTCAGGCTCTTGAAGGGTGGAACATGGATGATTTTCACTGCTGCCAGTGCTGACTAAAGGGAAGAGTAGTGGCTGATTCAACTGAGCGACTTGAAGATTGTTGGTGGCTTATTGTGCAGGTCATTGTTTACTGTTTCAGGTTTGGTGACCATGCAAATTACTGGTGCCTTTTGGTTAATGTTGCTTGTTTATGTCCAATGTTCGGAAGCTGCATCCTTGCTCTGTGCTGTTGCTGTTTAATGTCGAGAGGTCGTGGGCTTGTTTGCTACAGACCCTTTTGCTTCTGTGGCCTGTAGTTCAGAACCACTGCCAGTGTTGGGGAGGGAGTGCTCTCTCTCTCTTCCAGCCTGCTGTGTCGGTGTGACTTCTCCAGTGTATTTTGCTCATCTGTGAGCACCTTTTCACTGTGGGACTAGTGCGGGGGTACGGGCGGGCGGAAAGAGAGAGAAAGAGAAGGGGGAGTGACAAAATGATTTGGATGCTGGTAAATTATTTTGAATTCTCCAACTGTGTACCCGAACAGGTGCCGGAGTGCGGTGACTAGGGGTTTTTCACAGTAACTTCATTGCAGTGTGAATCTCTTATTATTGCCACAAATAGGCTTGCATTAACACTACAATAAAGTTACTGTGAAAATCATCCATGTTCCACGCTTCAAGGGCCTGTAGAGCATCACCCCAGGGTGATGCGCCTGTGTTGGCACTGTCAGCGGGTCAATACACAAGGCATGACAATGATGATAACTGTGAGGTTAGCTCTCGTGCTCCTCGGTTTATGCCAAGTCTGATTCCTGTCTTTCTGCTGACTCCTAATCTGCTGACACTCCTAATCTGCTGACCCATCCGCTGAATGGGCTCTGAATCAGGAGGCTGCTGATCTTGGGCCACTGTGCACGGGGGTGGGGTGAGCAGCGGGCAACAGGGGGTGGGGGTTCAGGCAGGCCCGCTGTGAAGATTAATGCAACAGAGGCTTCGGGGCAGCAGGGTAGCATGGTGGTTAGCATAAATGCTTCACAGCTCCAGAGTCCCAGGTTCGATTCCCGGCTGGGTCACTGTCTGTGTGGAGTCTGCACGTCCTCCCCCTGTGTGCGTGGGTTTCCTCCTCCGGTTTCCTCCCACAGTCCAAAGATGTGCGGGTTAGGTGGATTGGCCATGCTAAATTGCCCGTAGTGTCCTAATAAAAAGTAAGGTTAAGGGGGGGTTGTTGGGTTACGGGTATAGGGTGGATACGTGGGTTTGAGTAGGGTGATCATGGCTCGGCACAACATTGAGGGCCGAAGGGCCTGTTCTGTGCTGTACTGTTCTATGTTCTATGTATTAGGTATAACATGTTTTAACTGTGCATATTTGGTATTTCCATTCCTCCTACCCATACTACTCTGAAAGTTCCCGATTTCGGAAGCTAAGCAGACTCGGGCCTGGTTACTACTTGAATGGGAAGCACATGGAGGACCAGAGCCATCCTCACCCACAAAGCCTGGGGGAGCAGCGGAGAGCGGCCACAGAGCCAAGGTGAAGAGCCCGGGCTGGCTCCCCAAGAAGGAGCCGGGAGGAGGCAGCCAGAGGAAGGCAGCTGGTGACTGCAGGAGAAGCACCAGAGCCACCGGTGTGTGGAGGCCGGCGGGCGGCTCCAGAAAGCGGGCAAGGAGCCGATGCCAGGAGGTGATCCGGTTGCCGGGGACGAAGGAGAAGGAGAGGCAGTGCAACTGAGAGAGAAACGGAGGAAACAAGTGGGCGGCAAAGAGGCAGTGGGGAAGGTGGAGAAATAACACTCAGTGATCCTCCCTCTTAATATTTCGTGGTCTACTGCCATGGCTCGGTGAGTCCCCAGGATGCACATCGGAGGTGGGGCAGCCTGTTGCTTTTCACGCCCTGTGGCCTTTGATACCATTGGCAGATGTCTTCTGCAGGGCTTGAGGTTGGGGGGTGGCCCCAGCCAACTTATCGTTGTTGCCACCCTGTTCTGCCCTCTGCCTTTGAGATTCACCGGTGTCAGTTCGGGGGGTGGGGGGCAATGTCCACCTGTGTCTGGGATATGTCCCTCTTGTGACTGGAACATGACTGGGCCCTCAGCCATGGCCGTCACAAACTGAGCCACGCCTTGGGCACCACCACTCAAGATGCGGATGTCATGGTTCAGGTTTTCCACTGTAGTCGCCACCCAGCAGTGTTAACCTCAGAGCCACACATTGTTCGCATCCTCTCGTGCACCCGAGTGTCACTGCCATCCTCTCTTGAATCTCTCAGTTTTGTCCTATCATCTGCATCAGCTCTGGGAGAACCTTGTCCAGAGGCTCAGCATCTGGCTGGGACTCGGCTGAGTCCTGGGATCCAGCAGATCTCTGACTGCCTTGGATTTTCCATCCTCCGTATGGTGTGCATCAGCAACTGTGATGCTCACTAGATTGTGTCACCCAACAAGCTGTGTCTATGCTGGTAGAGGATGCAGGTAATGGCTGTGACACCTCGATGGTGCTCTCCTCCGAGGTGGTCTCTTGGCTGGCAAGCGGGTGAATGACTCCGCATGGTCCGACCCCTACAGATGGAGATCATGTGAGAAAATGGACATCAGTCACTGAGGGGGAAGGATCATTTTGTCTGACATGAACTGCTCATTTGAGACAGGTTATCTGGGTGAAGGGGCACCTCTGTGGAGCAGGCCAACCTCGTGTTGGTGACTGCTCTCTCTTCGGTCAACCCTGCGATTTACAGGTCCATTCCTCATAGGGAATAAGGACTCTGGTTCTCTGTCGTTCTCCCCCCCCCCCTCCCATTTTGGCCCTTTAATTCTTATTATGTGCGGTCCCTCCTGTGGGGACAAAGAGAGGGCATTATGAACTGCATACTTGATGGGTGAGGGAGGGGGGTCTATAGCAGGTGGCATATGTGGGTATTGCACCTGGACGCAAGAGTTGTGCTGGTGGGTGTCAGTGGCTTCTAAGAAACAAGCGCGAAGATCGGATGTGCGAGGTGTCAGTCAGTGAAGTGTAGGAGGGTGGGGTTTGGGAATTTGCGGGATGGCAGGCAGAACTGATGCCAGGAGAGAGGTGGTAACTTACCTTGCAGCATGGTGGAGGTCGTTGATCTTCTTCTGACAATGTACGGCGGTCCTCCTGGTCATGCGGCCCACACTGCCAGCCACTGCCTCCAAGGCGATATTGGTGACCCTGCTGCTGGTCCTCCAACCCCCTCGGGAAACTGGTCTCGCATTGATGCCGTCTAGAAGCCTGGCCAGGTTAGCATCAACAAAGCAAGGAGCAGGTCTGCACGCTGACATGCATGTTTGTTGACTGGTGAGGGAGCGCTTAAAACCTTGTCGGTGGCAAGACGCGGAAGCTCAAATCTGGTGAATCAGATGGCGAGAGAGCCATGGGGGTTCATTTCCAGCACTAAGTGCAGTTAAATGTGGGCCACAATCTCGCCAATGTGGCCGTCAAGAAACACCCCGCCAATTGTGCCCAAAATGACACTTCAAAAATATTTTTGTTATATTGTGTCTAATGTCTGCTTTATAATGGCCGCACACTCAGCCATATGGAGAGGCAAAGCCTTTTTTCTCCTGTAAATGAGATTTCCATGTGGTATAATTTGAAAGACCTCCTAGTACTTTTTAAAAAGCTAAATCTTTGGTACAATTCAAACCTGCAGCTCATCACCATTAATTGCATTCCGGCTTAAACTAAAGCAAATGCTGAGACACAGGAGTGTTGTGTGAAACTGGTGACAGGTTTACACAGACCCCTTGGATTATGAGCCAGTGAAGTTGTCTGCAAGGTTGTGTAAATGTTGGTTTTCCGTCTGGGCTATGACCCAAAAGGGTATACTGATGTCTTGGACATTTTTTTTTTAAAGTACAACCATGATGGGGAGAAGACTTGTGTTCATGTGCCCATTTTCCACAAAAGCTGATGCTTAATGACTCACTGTATTTTAAATATGTTGTGTATTTTAAAAGAGTCCATTCTTTGAGTTGTGCACCTTGAGTTAAATATCATTTGGGAAGTTGTAGTCCATTCAAATGTGTTTGCATTTCACCTATCATGAGCTGGATATTAAAAGATTGTTTTTTTAAAATATTTTGAACAGTAGTCAAATCCATGAATTATTCTGTAGTGTTCATCTTAAAATTAAAACCTATATAATAAAAAAATTATATAACCTGACTTTTCAAATGAAGAAAATTTCGGAACCGACTTTTCAAAGAACATTGCACAGGAAATTAAATCACTCAGTAAGGAAGTAGAATTGAGTTGATTGCAATCATTAATGTTTTTTAATGAAGCTGTATAATGGAATGTTCCTAAGCAGTGGAGATTTCCCGAGTGTGGTGTCAATTATGAATTGTGAATCTGGAATTCTAAACCACTAACGTTGCAATTGATGATTCAAGAGATTGAAGTATGTAACAGAATTAAGTAGCATTTTCTTGACCTTTCTATTGATGGTGATATGATTATTGTAGGATATTGTGAAGTGAAATTTTTTTCCGGATTGTCAAAACCAAGGAGGCTGGTGGTTGTGGAATCTGATGAGTCTTTTCTTTGGAAGTTGGTGCCACCTGTATTAACTTGGGAAGCCAGCTTAACATTTGTAATATAAGCGGTAAAATGCTAGCCAGTTGCAACTTAAATAGCTCATGTTTTTCAGGAATTAACCTAGGTGTTCTGATTTCTCTACCTTACATTCTGTCTGTGATACCAATCTTTTTGTACTGCCTGTAAATCTCCTTTTTTTTAAAGTGAGCAGCAAGCTTTTGAGTTTAGGGTAGAGCAGGTTATTTATTCTCACACACTTGGAATCATAGAACCCATACAATGCAGAAGGAGGCCAACCCTCTGAACTAACACCCGACCCGGCCCCCCCCCCCCCCCCCCGCCCTATCACCATGACCCCAACTAACTTTTTGGAAACTAAAGGGAAATTTAGCATGGCCAGTCCACCTATCTGAACATCTTTGGACTGTGTGAGGAAACCGGAGCACCCTGAGGAAACCCATGCAGACATGGTGAGAATGTGCAAACTCCACAAAGGCCCCAAGCCTGGAATCTAACCTGGATCCCTGGCACTGTGAGGTAGCAGCGCTAACCACTGTGCCACCATCCCACCCCAAATTTAACCCTACATTTCACTCTCTTGTTCCCACACAGGTAAGGTAATGCACTTTTACAGATTGTAGCTATTTCAGTTTCTGATTCATGAACTCTGGTCCCCCATGTGGAGGGCTTGAGTCATTGAGTTAAGTTGAATTCAGGGTTTTACACTCTGGTTTCTCAACAGGCTGTGAGTTTTCTTGTTCAATTTCTAGGAGTTTGGAATAGGTTGGAGGAGTCTTGAAGGTATTGCAGTTAATTACAGTGGCTGCTTGGTGACTTACAGCAAATTTGTGGTCTGATTCTCTGACCATTGAAGTATCGGTTCGATGGCTTTGGTGGAACTGCTGCAATCAACTCTTAGCTGATTTTTAAAAGCAAAGAAATGGCTGTATCACCATGTGAGTTCATACTAGTTGAAGTCTTTTTCCAAACGAGGGGTGATGTTTTCATGCTGAGTCACAACCTGTTTGGTGGTTTAACACCTAATGAAGATTTTAGACAGTGGGTCTCTTTGTTCGTGAATGTCCCGTTCAATCTGAAAATACCTTTTTTGATTTGGCTTCATGGAAGGACACAGAATTACATCAGTCTGGAAGGTTCATTTGTGTTGGCCTATCCTTAACAAAATGTGTAAGTTCCCTGAATGGCTGTGACGGTCCATATTAATTTGGGTATTCACTTGAGATGTGGCAAAGCCAACAGTCACATGATTTGTCATTTTAATGGCCAGTTTCTGAAACTATCGGCTGCAGTATACGGGGGCATGACATCGGTAATAATCCCAGACCTGTTCTGGTGGCAACATGGGAAAACATTGTTAAAATATAAACTTTTATATTTAATGGTCATCCATGGTCACCCATTTGTGTAACTAAATGATCTTTCCATTGGTGAATGGATTCTAGGTTGAGCCAAGTTAACATGCAGCTGGATGCGCAGTTTTGAATTGAGGAGCAGATGGTTAGCTGGATTGACCATGCTAAATTGTCCCTTATTGTCCAAAGTCTAGGTGTGGTTACAGGGATAGGGCAGGGGAGTGAGCCTAGGTAGCGTGCTCTTTTGAAGGTCCATGCAGACCTGATGGGCTGAATGGCCTCCTGCACTGTCGAGATTCTATGAAACTCCAAATTTGGAAAGTAATTTCCTTAAGTCTGTATTTGTCGCACTTTCAGATTTTCCTGTTCAATTAACTCCTCTGCTTTGTGCAAGATGAGGGCATTCCATAACTTGTTTGAGCCATATCTCCTATCTTGCAGATCAGTCCTATTTTACCATGCACTTGGATTGGATTGGATTTGTTTATTGTCATGTGTACCGAGGTACAGTGAAAAGTATTTTTCTGCAAGCAGCTCAACAGATCATTTAATACATGGGAGGAAAAGGGAATTAAACAAAATTCAAGAAAATACATAATAGGGCAACACCAGATATACAATGTAACTACATAAGCATTGGCATCGGATGAAGCATACAGGGTGTAGGGTTAATGAGGTCAGCCAATAAGAGGGTTATTTAGGAGTCTGGTGACAGTGGGGAAGAAGCTGTTTTTGAGTCTGTTCGTGCGTGTTCTCCGACTTCTGTATCTCCTGCTCGATGGAAGAAGTTGGAAAAGTGAGTAAGCCGGGTGGGAGGGATCCTTGATTATGCTGCCCGCTTCCCCCCTGCAGCGGGAGGTGTAGATGGAGTCCATGGATGGGAGGCAGGTTCATGTGATGGACTGGGCGATATTCACGACTCTCTGAAGTTCCTTGCAGTCCAGGGCTGAGTAGTTGCCATACCAGGCTGTGATACAGCCTGATAGGATGCTTTCTACAGTGCATCTGTAAAAGTTGGTAAGGGTTAATGTGGACATGCCGAATTTCCTTAGTTTCCTGAGGAAGTATAGGCGCTGTTGTGCTTTCTTGGTGATAGCGTCGACATGAGTGGACCAGGACAGATTTTTGGTGATGTGCACCCCTAGGAATTTGAAACTGCTAACCATCTCCACCTCGGCCCCGTTGATGCTGACAGGGGTGTGTACAGTACTTTGCTTCCTGAAGTCGATGACCAGCTCTTTGGTTTTGCTGGCATTGAGGGAGAGATTGTTGTCGTTACACCACTCCACTAGGTTCTCTATCTCCCTCCTGTATTCTGACTTGTCATTATTCGTGATCCGGCCCACTATGGTCCTATCGTCAGAAAACTTGTAGATGGAGTTGGAACCAAATTTTGCCACGCAGTCGTGTGTGTACAGGGAGTAGAGTAGGGGGCTAAGTACGCAGCCTTGCGGGGCACCGGTATTGAGGACTATTGTGGAGGAGGTGTTGGTGTTCATTCTTACTGATTGTGGTCTGTTGGTCAGAAAATCAAGGATCCAGTTGCAGAGTGAAGAGCCAAGTCCTAAGTTTTGGAGCTTTGATATGAGCTTGGCTGTGATCTAAGTACTTCTAAGTACTCCGTAATCTCATCCATAATAATAGACTCAAGTCTTACCAACAACTGAAGACAAGCTAACTGGCTTATAATTTCCTGTCTTCTGCCTCCCTCCCTTCTTGGGGTGTTGCATTAGCCACTTTCCAATCCTATAGGACCTTCCCTGCCTCCAGTGATTCCTGAAAGATCACCACTATCTCCTTCCGAACCCTGGGGTGTAGTCCGTCCGGTCCGGGTGATTTATCCACCTTCAGGCCGTTCCATTCCCCCAGCACCCTCTCCTTAGTTTTGCTTTGTGTTCATGTGTCTTATATATTTGATATGAAGAAACAATCTCAACTGTGTTCCTCTTGGGTTGTTTTGAGCGCATCTGATCTGAATTAAAGTACAGTAGGCCTACAATGACAACACATCAAATTCCGTCTGGAGGAGACATCAGTTTTATCAGCAACTATTTTAATACAGGCAGCAACCTTGGCACAGTGACTGCACTCTTGCCTCGGAGTTAGAAAATTTTGTGTTCCAAGTCCCATTCCAGAGAACATCAAGTATATGCTGATGCTACAATGCAGTATGAGGGGATCCTTCACTGAGACCTTTAAATAAAAGTTCTTGTTTGACCTCTTGGGTAGATGTGAAATCGGGTGACAATGGAAATCAATTATAATGACTGTGCACGTGTACAGATGGAATAGAGGTACAGCAAATAAAGATTTTCATTCACATGATGGCCGTGGAGAACTCGAGACATCTCAAAAACGTCACTGCCAATTATATACTTTTGAAATGTGGTCATCAAGCTTTCCATAGTTGGGTTTTATACAAACCTATGAATGTGCTTGATAGGTTATAACTTGATGGTTATTATTGTGACTTGGGTTACTATATTGAGCCATTCGGGCTCTGTCCTTCAAAATTAGTTTTAATTTCCATAAAATATATTTTTGAATTTTACTCTTTTGTGCCTAGAATCAAGGTCTGTAATACTCCAGCAGAGTTTTAAAAAAAATAATCTTTGGATTACATCCATATACCAGATTGACGTAGATGTACTTGTAAAGGGTTTAAGTGACACACAAGCCATTTATAATGAATATAATCGGCCTTCGAGCAGGAGGCACAGTTCTGGCTGATAGAATCTCAAGTAAACTCTGTCCGTTAAACTGTTGGCTAGCTGAAATTCTCCCCCCTCCCTTTCTTTCCATTCAGTGTATTTAGAAGAATTTCGGTAGATCTAGCAAATTTGGACTGAGCGCTCTCATACAATGAACGCCATTGAGATCTGATTAGAAGGGAAAATAATTGGTTATTAGTTTTGACTTGCAGACTGATTAGTAACGTCACCTGAATAAATTGGAAATGAAGGTCATTAGAAGAACTAGTATTTTTTTGGTAATGTTTTAGTTTTTCACAGTGGACCATTCACACTTGAATGTTGCATTTTAAGCAAAGGGATTTTGTGATCTCCAGCAAAATTTGGGGAGGATATCTTTGAAGACGGCATGAATGTTTTTTGGGGGTAGGGGGCATAAATATGTTATTGTTTTGGCTCATTGATCTGTAATGAGAGCAATTAAAACCACCTGTAATGTAATGATGTAACTATTCAAACTTTTTTGCTTTCAGCATCTTCTACTTATTTGCTTTGAGGATTGAATTTTCAACAAGTGTTGGGATTCAATTTGGGTTTAAAATGACTTGCCCCTTTCTAAATTATTGGTATTGAAGTTTCTTATTTAAAAAAACACCACATTTACCTATCCTTTTAAATTTGGAGTAAAGCTTTGAACTTGGCACGTCAGCAACCTAATGCATTTATTCAGTTTGTCCAATAAAACAAGACCAGTTAAATGCCAACATTGTACTTCATTTGCACGCAAATTAACTTTAATTGAATAAACCAAAGCACTGACATCTGAATGGAGTGCAACCAAAAAAAGTTTGCTATACTGTATTATGGGGGAGGTAGAAAACTTAAATTACCATGTTTAAATGGCAGCTATTAAACGCCTAACTGCTCACCCAATACATCCAGGTCATAGTGGCAAATGCAGCGTTTTGACACTAATTTGCTGTCCTTTTCTCTGATTTTCCTGTCTGACTCCTTAAATGGATTGAAATACTATGATTTTCTTTGCTACTCGACAATGTTGTTCTGCAATTGTCAAATCCTTTTGAGGTCCGGATGAGACAGCAGAGCATGTGCATCATGGTGTCAGATAATGGTTTTCACTTTGGATGTCGGAAGAACACAAGTGGGACTGCTGACTGGTTTTCCTTTTTTCTACTGTAGCCACCGAAGTTGGCCATTCCCTAAATACAAAATGGGGGAACGCAAAGCTTGCAGGTTAAAATGGACAATGTTAACAGCACAAGCAGGCTGCACCAAGCCAATGTGTATTCTGTCTGCTAAGAGAGCAGACAGCACCGAAACAAACATTCCGCATACTAATGAGGCAATCTCCGGGATAATTAACATAGTAATGGAACGATCCCAGGGACAATGGACACAAATGGGGAAGTGATTGCAACAGTGTATGGGAAACTAGACACCCCGGCACCAGCGGGGTTCAAAAACAAAGCACCTGAAGGCCCGCCCAGTAGCCAAGGAACAGCCTCCGTATTGGAGGGATTCAAACATATCGATTGGGAAGAGACCCAATCGATTCCCAGCAGGAAAAGGGTCCGCCCAAAAGGGCGCGAAGCCCTGGCACCTATAAAAGACAGATCCCCCACACAGTTCGTTCTTCTTAACCAGCCCTCCTCTCTGGACCAGCATTTCGACCAGCTTTGCCAAGAAGACCTTGAACGAGAGAGAGGAGAGGTTTGGGACAGAGGCCACCAGCAAGTAAGTCTCACAACGATCGCTACCAGAGATAGACACTCCTGACCCCTTTTAACTAGTACCAACCTGAAGTCTGCAGACCAGAGCAGAGCAAGAGGCCTTGTCCCCTGATCCGGCAGTTCCCTTTGAGATAAGTATTGGTTTATTTAGGGTAGGAATAGTTTAATCCTCTTAGCATGTGCATGGGTAGTATTATAATTGTATTATAATAAACTCAGTTGTTTGAACTTACTAATCGGTGTATGGTTTTATTGCTTTGAACTTGACCTTGAAGCTTGTGGCGGTATCTTAACGGTACCTGGCGACTCCAGAGCTAAGTAACGAAACAGAGCCAAATTGAGTGTTAAGCACACTCACCCAGAACGAGCAACAGTACCAAATATGCAGATACTGAGGCCAAATACCAATACTGCTGCCAAACTGGTTGTGATCAGCTCGTTTGGAGCAGGGATTGAAGCTAGGATTTGCTTGATCTTGATTACTGTGTCACTGCATGGTATATTTGCCCATTTCATAAGCGCAGTTGGTTTTGTTTTTGTATTTGCAAGTGATTGTGACTTTAAACGAGTGATTTCTTTGTCCCAAAATAATGATTGGGCGCTGGCTGCAAGCCACAACACAACAAAAGGTATGTTAGTACTTGAATTGTTACGGAGAGGAAGGGGTTAATTTAAAAGGCCCTGATTTCTCCCCCCTCAACCCATCCATAAATGGAAAGGTGTCTTGATTTATTTACTACTTCAGTGACATATTTCCCAACCTCCGTTTTTGTGTGATCTAATCTCCTATTAATAACCTCAAAGCAAAGGACGAACTCGAAGGGTTAGTTTAGTTGCACACACTGAAATGTGGGAGGAGGGTTGCAACGTAGACCCCTGTGCACTCGTGCAGTACAAGAACTGAAAAGTAAAGTAAAGAAAATAAAGATTTGTGGTATCTTCACTGTAAATGAAAATTTCACATGGGGTCGAAGTCCAATGAAGCATTCCATCTGTTGAGGTTCTTGGGTTCATGGGCACAAAACTGCAGTTGTATAATTTACTTTTCCAGTGGCATTGACTTCACATGATAGGCAAGCAGAGGGAAATTAGTCTTCTGGGCAATGGCACAGAGATCACAACAGAAAAACTGTAGATGAAGTCAGGTATTCTATCTGGGCCCCTTTTCACAGAATCATGAAATTTACAGTGCAGAAGAAGCCCATCGAGTCTGCACGGCCCTTGGAAAGAGCATCCTTCTCAAGCCCACACCTCCACACTATCCCCGTAACCCATTAACCCCACCTAACCTTTTGGACACCAAGGGCAATTTAGCATGGCCAATCCACCTAACCTGCACATCTTTGGACTGTGGCAGTAAACTCATGCAGACACATGTAGACTCTGCACAGACGGTGACCAAAGGTGGGAATTGAACTTGGGACCCTGGAGCTGTGAAGCCACAGTGCTATGTTACCGTGCCACTTTGAGGCTGCTTGTAGATTAGTGACAGACTGAGCTTTGTAGGTCCACAAGGTATAATTTCCAGTTCTACACGCTAGCTTCATGTTACATGATTCACATCTGTCCACCCTTTGACAAGGGAGCTATCCCTTGTCTGGGTCCCCAAAATGGGCAGTTGCCCCACCCATGAATGATTGAAAAGCTGAGTCCTCGATCCCACTAGAAGGATCTGGTTGGCATGCAATGGAGATGGCCTTGCATAGTTCTCTCACTTCTCTGTCTGGGCTGTATCGTAGTGGGTGTCTCTTCAAAAATAACTTTGGGGTCAAAAAGAGACACAAATTCAGCCAATCTAAAGGTTCTGTCCAGTTCTACAATTTTAGAAATAACCATGATGATATCTACATCTATTTTATAAAAAATATACAGGGTGAGGTCTTGGTCCCCACACATGTCCTCATGGCTGTTTTTTATTTGTACATTTTTCAGTTTACAAAGACTGCACCACACTTCATGCAGGAAGATGATCTTGTATTGCTCTGGTTCAATTTTGACGAAGGACATAATATTGGAAAGTTTGGTTGATTTTTTTTTGTTGCAAATTGAAACTTCAAAGATGTTCATCGCTTCCTTTTCTGAGTTTGGCGGTGTGGGAAGGGGAGAGGTCTTCAGACTTGGTGAAAGATGATTATTCTGCTGTTTTCCAGGTGGCACAGTGGTTAGCACTGCTGCTTCACGGTGCCAAGGTCCCGGCTCTGAGTCACTGGTCAGTCTGGAGTTTGCACATACTCCCCGTTTTTAACGTGGGTTTCATCCCCACAACCCAAAGATGTGCAGGGTCGGTGGATTGGGCATGCTAAATTGCTGCTTAATTGAAAAAAATGAATTGGGTACTCTAAATTTTTATTTTTTTTTAAATGCTGTTTCCCATTGTTCCACTGATATATCCACAAGCACAAGGGACTCTTGATTCTGCCTGCCTAAAAGGCAGATTTCTGGCGTAATATTTAAGCATGAAAAGATGACTGATGTGCTGTAAAGCTTGTTTGGGGTGAAAAAAACCTCAATACCACACCTGTTTGAGTGTGCAGTGCCTATTTAAATTGATCTATAGTGGCATTATGTTTTTCCACCTCAACTCCTGCCCCCTCTATAATCTTACCCAAAGGTACTCTTGTAAAAAAGAGAAGAATTCACACTTATGTCCTCGGGTCACTTTGACAGCACTGAATTGCTTTTGAATTATTGCAGCCAATGCTACAAGGCTCCTCAAACTGCAAATGAATAGCTGAACAAACGGTGGTGATGGTTGGAATGTTGTCCAGGATACTGAACTCCCTGTTAATCTTTGAATACTCCAGGTAGGCATTTTTATGCTGACCTGCACAGCCAGCGATGACCTCTGTTTCACACCTGTTCTGAAAACAATACCTCTGCTAATGCAGCATTGGCCAGTACTTTACTGCCATGATTATGGGCTCATGGCCGTGATGAGGCTTGAGCTCCAAACCTTCTAAATCAAGAGGCAATAAAATGTCAGCAACTGAATAATGCAATTGCTTGTTCAGTTCCATAGATTCTAGTACTGCAATTGCTAATCTGAAATCCCTGACCAGCCACAATTAAACTTATCTCAGTTGGTGTTGGTATACAAATGTTCTTGTATTTGTAGTTGGTAATACCATATACACTTGCAATAGTGAGTTTTTTAAAAAACTGCATGCCCTTCAATATTTACGCATTGCACCATCAATGTATCATTGCCTCATACATTTAGTTAGCTATATTTCTCTTTGAAATTGTAAGGGAGATGTATTTCTGGTCAACAGTTGCCTACTACATATTTAAGGTTATTAAAATTCATGTTATCTAAATTGATAGTAATTTTAAATAGGGACTTGACTAATGAGTTTTCTTAACTGTAATCTTGTGAAAATATTATTCCTTTAAGTGCTGAATTGTTCAGTTTTGTTTTGGGGTGGTACTTCAATGCTAAATCTATAATTAGAGGCATGGTAACTTGTATTCATGTTGCATCTTTAACCTAGAAAAATCCCAAGGTGCTTCCCAGAAGTGTTACTGAATACAATTAGGCAGTCATGGATAGAAATGTTAGAGGAGAGATGGCCAAAAGCTTACTCTGAGGTAGGGCTTAAGGTGTTCCTTGGAGGACAGAAGCGAGGCAGAAAGGTTTAAGGAGGCATTTCAGAAGGCCTTGGCAGCTGAAAGCGCAATCAGGAATGGTGGAATGATTGAAATTGGGATGCTCAAGAAGTCAGCATTGGAGGAATGTGGATATCTGAGAGGTGCAGGACTACAGGAGATTACTCACATGGAGGGGTCATAGAATTTACAGTGCAGAAGGAGGCCATTCTGCTCCGGCTCTTGGAACGAGAACCCTACTCAAGCCCTCACCTCCACCCTATCCCCACAACCCAGTAGCCCCACTTAAGCATTTTGGACACCTAAGGGCAATTTAGCATGGCCAATCCACCGAACCTGCACATCTTTGGACTGTGGGAGGAAACCGGGGGAAACTCGCGCAACACTGGGAGAACGTGCAGACTCCACACAGGCAGTGACCCAAGCCAGGAATCGAACCTGGGACCTGGAGCTGTGAAGCAACTGTGAAGGATTTGAAAGCAAGGAAGATAATTTGAAATCCTGGTATTTATTACTAAAGCAGATGATTGAACAAGACCAGTTGGGACACCAGCAAAAGAGCATGTGGGGAATATAGCAGATTGGCAACTGGCCAGGAGTCCACTGAAACATAGGCCTGAGTGAGGGTTTCAGCATCAGGTGAACTGAGGTAGGGGCAAAATTGGGGGATGGTAAAGAATGCAAATGTGTGGTCTTGGGGATAGCATGAATATTTGGTTGGAAGCTAATTCTTGAATTGAAGTTCAAGTAGTCTAATTTGGACTCTCCCTTGCCAGAGGGATGGATCGGTGCCTGGGAAATAGAATTTGTGGTTGAGAAGCAAAATGATGCTGGCAGATTTGAAGGATAAGGAGAATAGTACCTGAAGGGGTGAATTTGGTAGCATAGCGGCTGAATTACTGAACTAGTAACCAGAGTTCAAATCACACCATTGCAGTTTTGAGAATTTGAATTGCATTTACAGATTAAAATAAAAACTGGATCTAAAGTTTGATATCAACTTGACAATGAACTGACTTGATTAATAAGCTGCCACCCTTATTGATTTGACCCACAACAACCGAACTACCATCCATGTGCCAAGAGCGAATCTTTATAATTTCTTTATATCTTGTATAAATTGAAAAGTGAATAACTTTTATAACTTGTATGGAAACATTGGGACCATTTAAAATCAGGTGCGATTTAACAGAGAATCCCATGTCGGGGGTGTTAGCCAGGTGTTTCCCAGCACTGACAGCGCTGAGCACTACACTGCTATTAAACAGAACTCATTTCTGGGGCTAAGCAAGGAACGCCCCACCGAGGCCATACTTAGTCCCATTTCCTCTTGCTTGCCAGTGCAGGAAGAGATCGGGGCACCATTTTTAAATAGCGGCCCGATCTCTAGCCCCCCCCCCCTTACAGTGGTCTGTGGACCCTCCCAACACCCCAACTTACTGATTCTAAGGGAGCCTCTAGCTCACATCCTGTCTCAAGGGCAGGGCATCCCCGACCCAATCCCCTCCGAGTGTGATGCCACCGGGCACCATGGCTCTGTCAGCATGGCAGTGCCACCTGGGCACCCTGACAGGGTGGCATTGCCAGGATGGCAGGGTATCATCTTGCCCACAGCCCAACTACCCAGGGCCTCCAATTGCCGGGAAGACCTATAGTGCCACCCTCGGTCGGCAGCATCCAAATTGCAAGGCCTCGTGACGGGTGTGACGAGGTTGATAAATCTTGAGATTGACCAACTATGTCCCGAGTTGGATGTGACGCGCCCGCTAGATCATGGCCCATGTTTTTAGTTCTTTTTATCTGACCATTAAGATTCCAAGTGGTGGGATACTAAAAGTTATGCAAATGATTTGCACATTTAACTATATACAGCAGGATAAAACAAAGGCTGTGTGATAATTGTGAATCTTCCCATCAAAGGGGTATAGTTTGAGGCTATAGAAGAACAAGTGTTTGGGAGAAGATCATAGAATCATAGAATTTACAGGGCAGAAGGAGGCCATTCGGCCCGTCGAGCCTGCACCAGCCCTTGGAAAGAACACCCTACCTCAGCCCACACCTCCACCCTGTCCCCTTAGCCCCAGCTATGATCATAACGTATGGCCCAGATTTTAAGGGTAGCAGTGAAGGTGCTCACTCCCGACCTCCAAGCTATTGACCAATATCTAGTAGGTTCTCTGGTGCGGATTGCCTTTCCTGACATTAATTTCAATCTAGTGTAGGTCCAGTGGATCTCTGTATATCTGCTTTTCCTGACATTAATTTCAATCGAGTGTAGGTCCAGTGGATCTCCATATATCTGCTTTTCCTGACATTAATTTCAATCGAGTGTAGGTCCAGTGGATCTCCGTATATCTGCTTTTCCTGACATTAATTTCAATCGAGTGTAGGTCCAGTGGATCTCCATATATCTACCTTTCCTGACATAATTTCAATCGAGTGTAGGTCCAGTGGATCTCCATATATCTGCCTTTCCTGACATTAATTTCAATCGAGTGTAGGTCCAGTGGATCTCCATATATCTGCCTTTCCTGACATTAATTTCAATCGAGTGTAGGTCCAGTGGACCTCCATATATCTGCCTTTCCTGACATTAATTTCAGTCGAGCGTAGGTCCAGTGGATCTCCATATATCTGGATCTCATTAAGCAATGTAAGCACCCAATTACATTGAAGACTTCTCAAAATGGCAAACCCGGATTTGAAATGCACTAAGATTCATTTACACTTCTTTTTGTATTAAGAGGACAAAACAAATGATTGTGATAATCATTTAAGTAAACACTGGATCGAAGATATTAGTAGTGACGACTAAAGGTTTGGTCATAGAGGTGGTTTCAAGAAGAACTGAGTATAAAGGTTTGATTCAGAAATTTTAAAGCTTACAGTCTAGATGGCTAAAGGCATGGCTGCCTTGGGACTCAAGTGAGTGAGGGGTGCACATGTGGCCACAGTTAGAGGAATGAAAAGTTATCTAGGATGAGATGAAATGGAGAGAGAAATTGAGTTAATGCGAGTCTTAATTTTCATGAATGCTGCCAGACCTGCTGGGTTTTTCCAGTAATTTCTGTGTTTATGTTCGAACAATTGAGTCAGGGGATGACTAATGCAAGGAAGAAGGAGATGACTAATGCAAGGAAGAAGGTTTGATAAAGCAGATGGGCTGTGTTCAGGAGATGCAAGTGATATGATGAATATGGGGTTGGGAGTCCAAGGTGGCAAGCATTCTCGATGAACCTGAAACAGTGATAGTAGGGGAGTGGAATGGAAGTGGTAGTGAGTTTGTGGCAGGGCTGAAGACTCTGTAACTGGAAGAAATGATAGCTCCTCTAGAAATTATTAATTGTTATTGGACAACATGGGGGAATTTGGGGGGTTGAAAGTAGTAGCGGTAAAGTAAAATAAGTGTCAATTGTAGTACATGTCAAATCTAGTTTGAGTCCCAGCTGCCCCTCCGTCATCTGGTTCTGGTGGCTCCCCTATATCTGCACCTTGGAGTCAACACCCTTGGTGATGCTCCTCAGTGACTGGGACATGCTATGCCGGTGCCATTTCCTGCATCTGTAACATCTGGGACTTCTCCAATCAGTTATGGACATGTTGGAGGATCGTTGAAAATCACAGCTACACCCTATCATCTGCAATAGCTCCAGGAAAATCTGGTCCAGAGTTTCAGCATCTCACTTGAGACCCAGTTGGGGCCTGGGATCCAGCAGACCTCCAACTGCTGTCTCATCTGGGCATTCCTGCCTCCATCTATTGTGCATCAGCAACTGTGTGATGCTCACCAGAATGTGCCCCAGAAGCCTGACCACTGCCCTTGCCCACCGGTGGATGTGTGTGTGTGTCTCTGCGCTGGTGGAGGGATAGGGATGACAGCTGTATCGCAGCTTTTATGGCTGCATCCCTGGAGCTGCTCTCCCGAGGTGTTCTCATGGGAAGCGGGCGTGGGGAATCGCCATGGTGGTGGTGGTGGTGGGGGGGGGGGGGGGGGGGGAGAACCACACATCATCGGTAGTCGTACGCGTGGTTACCTGTGGGGGAGGGGCTGTGGGAGGGGGCTTTGGGGATTGTGCGATACATGGGGGGGGGGGGGGGGGGGAGAGAGAAAGAGAGAGAGGAATGTGGGAGGGGTCCGGCGTGGCTGCGAATGGAGTGGGGATGGCTATGCAGGAGCGTCATAGAAACTTAGAAAGTTTTCCATTAAATCGCACCCCATGCCTTTAGCTGAGGCCACTAAGGGACAGCATGTACAGAAGGAGCAAATGGATCCTTGCCTGGGGCCGGGTAGTGGTTTCCAGAAATGACAGTATAAAGATGGGGAGAGAGGCCATTACTGGAAATGCTTGGGCTACAATTCAATAGGTAAAAGTGGATCAAGAGCTCCTGGGAATCGAGTGCAGCCCCATTCAGCTGACTAATATCGGAAAGAAACCAGGGCACTTAAATAAGGAAAATGAGACTATTTGTGCACTGTCGCCAAGTCTAACAGAAAGCGTTCTTTGTTGCAAAATGACAAGTTGATTCCTTTAATTTATGTACCACTTGGTGCCATTTCCAACTTCAACATACTTTTGTAATGGTGATGTGGAAAATAAAGTAAATGAGTGGTATGAGTATTAATATAAAGCAAAGGATGTCATTAAACTGTTTCATATTGATAATCTGAAGGTATATCACTTCAATAACCATCTAGTAATACAGCTTTAAATTGCTCCTGATCTGTTTCTCAATTCTGCAGTTTTGAGACCACTTCTGGAAGGCCGTCTTTAAACTATTCCATCCTGATCAGGTGTGGACTTGCATTCCTCCAATGTGGGTTTTAAAAAGTACTGAGGCAGCTTAGTTTGTTGTCACACTTGCATTCTTTACACTATATCTCTTGAGAAAAAAGGGTGCTTTTGCCAGCCTGTTAAAACTATCAAAGTAGTCACTGTATGTACTGACTGTACAGGGAAGTGAAGGAGTGTTGTGTGCTTTCCTGCAAAGCGATGCATTTTATAGTCTGTGAATGTAACGATAGTCATGCGGGCTGTTCGTGCAGGAGGCATTGCAAAATCATACAAGTCAAAAAACTATTCTGGCAGTTTTCACCAGTCTCTGGTTTTATAAGGATCCGAGTTGCCTCAGGATTGATTGTGTTCTGCTTTCTGTTTGTGTTCCTAATTGTCGTCTTCATTATGATTCTTCAAAGAAATCCATGCCCACTCTTTTTCCTTGTAATGCAAATAGACATACAGACATTTTGCAGCTTTACTTTTAGCCATTATCATCAGTCTCCATGTTGGATTCATCTGACATGTTGCGCACAGAGGGTGGTAGATCTATATTATAGTCTGGAATCACAGTACAGTGCAGTAGGAGGTCGTTCAGCCTATCCAATCTGTTCAGTTTTTGAAATTTTAATGGTATTCTGCCAACTCTCCTTTCAGAATGAACTGGGCGAGAATCGCAGGGATAGGAACGTAACTTGTTATATTGGAACTTTTTTGGATTAATATAGAATGATGGACTAATGTGTGTTATTGCAGTGAAAGATAATGTGGAAAGAATAGCACCATGGGAATTAAATTGAATCAATGCAGTAATGAGCAGCTCCAATTTGTAATTGTGATTGCACCATGGCTAAATTCGATATGTATCTTGGGAGTAATGTAACTGTCTGTGAGATGAGTTATTCTGAAATTAATGTTCATTTGAAACCATAATAAATAAAGAGTTGAGCATAAAGTTAAAATAAATCATGGCTGGGAGCGGAGAACTGGAAGCAGAATAGTGGAATTTTGTTCCAGCAGCATGATTTGAAGGTTGAGTTTAAGATGAAATGCTATATGATTAACCCTAAATTAAGTAGTGTGAGAGGAGGCTTGGATGGGAGCATAATTGCTGGAGTGTCAGTCCGCACCTGATCAGGATTCAATAGTTTAAAGACGGCAGTTTCAAAAAATTGCAGAATCGAGAATCTGATGAATTGAAGCTATATTTCTAGATGGGTTTAGTGAAATGGCTTGCTTCTCTGCTCTACATGCTGTACAATGGCAGAGGAGGAACCCAAGAAGGTGAACAAGTTTACCACGAGTAAATTGTCTTCGATTAATTTCTGCTAATCCATGGTGAAAGATGGTTCAATTTTAAAAATCCGCTGTATAAATATTGCCACATCGCCCAGCATCGAATGGTGCTGCAGAAAGTAGTGCAGAAATTGTGAACAAGTCTTTGCAGCAGTACTTACTCAGCAACAAGCTGTGCAGTAATTTCCATGTTTCTCTTCAACATGGGTTAAACATCTTTCTGTTCTCTTAAGGAATAATCCCACAGCCTACAACAGGTTGGTCACTTCCAGTTTGTGTCAACGCTTAACCTAGGATCTTAGTTTGCTTAACTGTGGCATCAATAGAAAAGAAGAAAGCAAGACAAAGTGAATGAGTCGCAATGCACCTGGCATGAAATGAGAGTTCAGTGCTGGTCAGAATGTCATGGTGAAAAACCGCTGACGAGATGAGAAGTCTGCGATTATACAGTTGATTAGAGTTGATGGCACAGCAGCATATTGGTTAGCACTGTTGCTTCAGAGCTGTAGATGCAATGTTCAATTTGCGGCTTGGGTGACTGTCACTGTGGAGTATGCACGTTTTCCGCGTGTTTTCTCCGGTTTCATCCGACAAATCCCGAAACATGTGCTGTTCGGTAATTTGGACTGAATTCTCCCTCTGTGTACCAGAACAGGGGCCGGAATGTGGAGAATGTGGGGCTTTTCACAGTAACTTCATTGCAGAGTTAAGGTAAGCCTACTTGTGACAATAAAGATTATTTTATTATTATTATAAAAGAGACTTGGCGCAGTCGCATATCTCGTGAAGATCGGAGAGAGACTCCGTCAGTGTCATGTAGATCAGTTGCTTGAATTAGAAAATCTAGGGTGAGCATGGTAAACCGTCCATTCTCCAAATACTTCCTGTAGCCCAAAGCGAAATCCGAGAGAAAGTGAAAGCCGCTAAGAAACTGACAGTTTGACAGCATCAACTGAATCTACTGGGAGACCAAAGTGAGTCAGGGTCTTTGATTAAGATGAATCAATCAATGCCACAGTGCCAACTGTCAAGTGGAATTGGTCGCCAAAGTTTAAATTTGACACAAAGAGTTTGAGGATGCAGAGTGATGCCAATAGAAATGGAAGGTGATAGCCTTATCGAGAGAGGAAGAAGCCAACTGGATTCATTGAAAGTATGTAGGAAGAAATGAGAAAAGTTATTTTCATTATTGTCAATTATATTTTTTGATTAACAGGCACTGGTGTTATGAAAACGTGAACCTATAAATTATTTTGCAGGTTTTGGTCATCGGAATTGATTGATTACAGTAAAAACAATCAAAAGCAAGTATTATTGATACTGGTTTCATATTGTATTCTGGAAAATGATTGTCTGTACCTATACCATTTTAAATTACAGAGGGGAGGGAATGTAATGTGGAGCCCTCCCTGGGGAGGTGTAAATAATGGTAGTTTAATAATTACTGCTAGCTGCGAGCCCACATGTTAATCTTTTCTCTCAACTGCTTTACTGTTGAACAAATGCTTATTTTACTTTTCAGTACTGTTTGTGATCCTTGGATCTTTGCTCCAATATAATCTCCTCCCTTCACCTTTTCAGCACTGTTGTTGCTGGCTGCCTAAAAGGCGGCTGTGAGGCTGCAAAGTAAATAAAATGCAGCTGTTGCCTTCCGATGCCAAAACCCAGCTACGAAGAGGTTTTCACTGCTGTCTTCCCAGATGGGGACTGGCATTTTTCTGAATGCTCAGTTTGCTTGTACCCTAGCGATATTTATGTTTTCAGAATTTCTGGCCCCTGAACAGACTGTAGGTTGTCCACTGTGAGCCTGAAACATTCTGAATTATTATTTGGAAATGTCTTTGCAGCTCTCTATTTTGAGCAAGTAGAGGATTTCCTGGGGTCAGTGACTCTGGATTGACTCCAAAGTCTCTGTTACAATCATCACCCACTTTAGAAGGGAGCTCTGAGTACTTGCTCCTTCCTACTCGCACCACTAGAATGGATATGAAGGGAAGGCACCCCATACTGGAAAGTACTCATTTCTAAATAAACCCAAGCTTGATTCACATGTTTAATTTCTGTGTGCAACTGCAGGAGAAAGTGAGACCATACCTTCTGTGCAAGTTTTCAAATTAATTTTGTGAATGTTCTTCAGGGAAGTAACATGAAGAAGCTTGTATGGAATTTGCCTGACCACGTTGCTAGTTCAGCTATTTCAAACCAAAAATGTAACTGGCCATTTTTTGTTGCTACTTAGTGTCAAATGTGAAGTAGTTTAGGTGTCAACTCAAAACTAGTCATATGTGTATTGGAAACTGGAGTTGCATTGTCTGAATGCAGTAAATAATGTCCAGGAGGTTGTATTGCACCATCTTTTGCACTGGCTGTACTGCAACTTTTTAATAACAAAGCATTAATGTTGGCTTATGCTCACATGAGCACCCTTTTATAATATCAAATTAAGTGGTATTGATGGAAATGCCTTTTAAATATTTGAGTAAATAAGCGGAAATTACAAGTGAGTCAAGATCTTCGCAAGAGTGTGAAATGATATCATAGAATTCTAAGAATAATTGGTCTCTCTCAGTTTTTCTCATAATTATCCAGTTGTACTCTTAATTATCCTGAACAAGTTTAGGTTTTCTGAATGAATTTTTAAAAAGGAAGAAATATTGAATTTGTGCAAAGTGGAACAGAGAATTTAATAGAACAAACACCAGTCCTTTAAATGTAGATCAAGAAAACTGCTAAATGCCAAGATCTAGACTTGGGTGCACAGGCAAAATTTAAGAATATGGGGCGGGATTCTCCAATAATGGGGCAATGTCCCCACGCCCATGAAAAAACAGCTTTTTCTTGAAAGTCCGGGGTAATTCTCCGTTTTTAAGGGGCCTTGCAAGGCCCCAGAGTGCTCCATGCAGCTCCAGCTGCCGATACAGGGCCCTGCACTTCCGGCCGCATGTCCGTGCATGCGCGTGGCGGCTGCCTGCAGTGCCGGCCCCATGCGACATGGTGGACCCACAAAGCGGGCCGGCAGCAAAGAAGTATTCTGCCGATCTGTAGCCCCCGATTGCGGGCCTGGCCGTCATGGAGGACCACCCCCCCCCCCCCCCCACTCCTGGTGACAGATCCCACCCCCCACCAGGATGGCCACCGCACCCGCGACTCCGAGCTCCCGCCGGATGGCACCATACGTGAACCACGCCGGTGGGAACTTGGTCGGTCATCCGCGGAGAATCGGCGCAGGGGCGTGTCGACCGCGTGACTGGTGGCGGTTCTCCAGTCGCCGGATAATCGCGCGAAGGCGTCGCGGGTCCAATTCTCAGCCCTGCGCCGAGCGCGATTGCAGCGCGGAGGGTCGGAGAATCCCAGCCAAGGAGTTTTGTGAACTGTGAGGAGGATAGTGAAAAAACAGCCTCCAGTTTTTAAAAACAATTTCCAAATACAAGATGGCAAAATTCAAATCATTCCAATTTGTGCGAAATGCAGACTTTGCTGATGACCAGTGGCAGCTACAAAAAGGATTTTAAGATAGTGCTGATTTTGGAACAGAATCCCTTGCAAAAAGGATTTTAAGATTGTGCTGTTTTTGGAACAGAATCTCAAGCAAAAAAGTTGCTGTCCCAAAATTGAGCAAATTAAAATTAAAGTCATATCATGGCATTTCACCTAGATATCTGTGTGTTGACTATTGAATTTCTGAAAATATGCTTTTGAACATGCATGACCTGCTTGTTTGGCGGTCTTGAATTATTCCCATAACTATTTTGCATCTATTTGTCAGCCAAGTTTGTAAAATGACTGGGTTACAATTGCCTTCACCTTTTCGCCTTTGTGTTTGTATCCAGCAAAGAAAGTTTCTCTTTCTGGAAAGTGTGGCTCAGAAGTCAAGTCAGTTTGCAGCAATCTGTCTAATCGCTAATTGATGTCGCAATGATGTGCACCACGACTTCTTTCGGAGTTTGTGCCTGCCTTGTGGAATGGATCTAAGTTAGTTTCATTTTGCAGTCATGCTGGAGAAGGCTGTTTTCCAGAATTGAGATGAAAGCTCATTGGAGTAAAAGGGAAAACGCTCACCTGCTTTCAGATGGCCTGGGGAGACCTTGGCATTCTACTGATGAATCCAAAACTAGTGGACGTGTTCCAATTCCAACCATGATGTTGAACTTGAATAACATGAAAAAAAGACTGTACATTTAGTTTAGTTTTTTTTTCCCAAGTAGAGTTTGAACACACGACATTAAAGATGCTAGTTGTGTTTCCAATTAGAAGTCCAAACAGATTGATCTTTTTTTAAAAATTAGTCATGGAATGTTATTATGCTAACTTCGTGAAAAGAGTACAGAAGTGAAGGGGACAGAAGTTGGCACACTTGGGAGTCAATCATGTTCTTAGCAGCCATATGGAGAAATTCTCTTGAATTTTGTTGTTAGCAAAAGAGGAAATATGTACACATGACATTTGTTTGTGCATCATTGGCTGTGAAATTGCTGAGCACAAATTGGAAAGCTTGCCTCTCAGTTCCCCAAGTTGATTATGGGGCATTGTTGTTACAAAATTGTCATATTTTGTTTTGTGATACGAGTTGCTGTACTAAATTTAAATTGCTGCAGGGCTGTCCCAGTGGTTCCTTTTTAAAAAATGGTGCAGATACGGTGGCACCCTGTAAAATCCAATCCATCTGTGCAGAGCAAACATTAGTGAGCATCACAGCAACTCTTCATCAGTTTACCTGCAGCGTAGAAGGTTTTTGCTTCTAAAGAAAAGCCGCAGGAGGAAAAATAAAGTAGTCTATTGTGCCATTTCGGTTATGTTGTAGGTGGCACAGTGGTTAGCACTGCTGCCTCACAGCGCCCGGGACCCAGGTTCGATTCCAACTTTGGGTGACTGTGCGAAGTTTGCACGTTCTCCCAGTGTCTGTATGGGTTTCCTCCGGGTGGTCCTGTTTCCTCCCACAGTCCAAAGATGTGCAGGTTAGGTGAATTGGCCATGAAAAATTCACCTCCTGTCCACGGTAATGGGGATAGACCGCGAGAGTGGGCCTGGGTAGGGTGCTCTTTCAGAGGATTGGTGCAGACTCAATGGGCCGAATGGCCTCCTGCACTGTAGGGATTCTGGCCTCCTGCACTGTAGGGATTCTGCGCTGTAGGGATTCTATCATTATGAAGTAAATGGCAATAACATGGAGGTAATTTCAGTTAAATTGACATCGAGTTATGCATTTTTTGGTCTACACATGGAAAAATCCAGCTTTGGCTGAGGCTTAAAAGTGCAGTGGGAAGAAAATCTGTAAGCACCAATGAACAGTCAGATATTGTTGGCACCATGTACTGGCTATGTGAAGCTTCACTGAAGACAATGGTATACTTCCGGGCACTTTTTATTTGCTTCAGCTGAACTAGATTCTAAAACCATGCGAATTGATCTGTATATTTAAAAAATAGAAAACAATAAGGTATATGATTTTAGTTTATGCACATTCCATTTCAGATGCCTTCGGATGACCCAATACTTGCTTTCAACTCCAAGCAATTAATTGCTTGTTGAGGTTATTTTTTAAAACTCAGAAACTGGAGGTGTCTTTTAGCATTTGAATTTTGGAGCAGAGATCGAGAAATCTCGTGACCAATGAAAGCTTAAAAGTAATGAGGCCAATTATGGTTCAGCTTGTAAGTGGTACGTTCACTGCTACTTAAACTGTTGTAATGAATCAATATTATTTTTTTCCTATTGGCTTTTAAGCCACATCATTCTTCCAAATGTGGGATCTTGTGCCACCACTTTCCCATTTGTTCACACCAGGCTGATCTTAACTAGCTAATGGCCAAAGATCAAAGAGTCCAATTTGGCTATGGATTGTAAGTTTGCGAGGATATTGTTTCATCAGAACCCCTTTAACCAGTTGCATTCACAGTGCTTGCGGGGGGGGGGGGGGGGGGGGGAAGGGGCGGTGGTACATCTTCTGACATTTTATGCACTCTTTGGTATGGTAATGCAGTGGTTACGTTACTAGATTAACAACCCAGAGATTAGGAGTTTAAATCCTATCATGTCATGAGAACAATATCCGCAAAAGCTGTCAAATTATTGATGAAACCGTTATTTCATAAAACATGCTTCAAGAAAAGGACCCTGCAATTTATGTTCTGTTGACTGTGCCTGAATCACATGAGATGGTTTAATGCACTCCTGAATTTACCTAGCAACTTGTCCAATTGTGCAAACAATTGCAATGCAGCCTTGCCACCATTGCCTGCAATCACATTAGTGAAGAAATAAATACCAAGACGGTCAGTAATGCCTGGATTTCATTCAGTTTCTTTTTGCACCAAACTATCTGACTATACTCTGTTATTTGACTATTCCTTTCAGCAATATCTGAACAGTGCAATATCTGCACCTTGAGGATATTTAAGTTTCTGTATGCATCTTGTATTGAGCATTAATCTTATGATGGTCTCCACTTGCTTTCAGAGTTTCCATATAGTTCTGTGTGTCAGTAAATGCCTGCAGCTGGTCATTTTGGTTCCTGCCAGCAAGTAGAATTGACTGAATTTGTTCATTGGGAAAAGTAGTATGTTATATTGCCTTAAGAACCTCATCATTTATTGCATCTTAGCAGGAATGATATTTGTAGAACCAAGTTCTTGACATAGGTCAGTGAACGTACTTTCTGTTATTACACTAATTGGCCAGTCAGTGTTTGCTGTCAACGTAATGGTTGACCGAAAATGAAGCAGTTGGTGCTTTATTTATGCACAAATTGCATCTTTATAGGTTAAATGTGAATATCCGAATGTCGCATCTGAATTGGGATGCACTCTGCCTTTAGCTTTGCAAATGCAGCATCATGCCGTCTGCCTCAACATTGAATGGCATGAAGTTGCTGCATTTGCATGGTAGCTATCAAGTAACCTTAACATGGAAAGTTGTGATTTCAACAGCAAGATAGGTTGGAAGATATATGATAGAAATGTATTTACCGTATCTAAAGCCTTCCATGATTTTTTATAAAGAAAAATTATAGTGGGAAGGATCTGTAACCAGCGGACATGAATTCAAGGTGACTGGCAGAAAAACCAGACCATGCAAGAAAATGTATTTGCACCGTAGGTGTTTTCTCTTCAAATGAACTGGGGTGGACTCAATGGGTTGAATGGCCTCCAGTGCTGTATTTTTTAGCAATAATAATAATAATCACATATTGTCACAAGCAGGCTTCAGTGAAGTTACTGTGAAAAGGAAAGGTCACCACATTCCGGCGCCTGTTCGGGGAGGCCAGTACGGGAATTGAACCCGCGCAGTGGCGCTTCAACATATAGCATTCGCCTTGTGATATGTTTCTTTAAAAACTTGTATTGGGGAAACTTCAAAGCAAAACCTGCAGTGCCTCAATGTTTCAATATGAGGTTGGTTTTTGGAGAGTAATTGTTATGATTTGTACTGATTGTGGTATTCTCGTGGGAAACTAATATTTAGGCACATAAAGTCAGACAAGACTTGAAGCAATAGCACACGAGTCCTCAAATTTAAAAGGAAATTTGTAGTTGGACAACTCAACCCAGTTACTTCTGTAAACATTTTAAAATCTTGCCTTAAAATGGAGGCATGGGAAATGTTGGCAGTCTGTCTACTTACTATCAACAGCACAAACACTGGTACAGCTGTTTTAATTGGACATCTCTAAGTGACTAACTGAAGAGAGACTCGTGGGTTTTCGTCTATAAAAATCATGGTACTCTTAACAAAATGATTTGATTGTTTAATTTCTTTCATTCAAATAAATTGATCACACCAGTCAGAATTTTTACAACTTGATGTACTGTCTGGTTTTTAAATTTGTTGAGCCAGTTCTGTCACACGATCACTTGTGCATTGTCCTTGTGACGTTCTTGACTCAATTCTTTTTAGATATTACAAAGCTGTGTGGGAGAAAATCTTACCAACGGCGATGATGGTTACCAGTGCAGGAAGGAGATATAAAATTTCTGCGAACAGTGACATTATTACCAAACTAGTAATCCAAAGGGCCCAGCAAATGTTCCACAGTTACCAAGTTCAAATCCTACCACAGCAGCTGAGGGAATTTACCTTTAATTAATATGGATTAAGAAGGCAGTCTCCATGATGACCATGAAACCATTGTTGATTGTCGTAAAAACCCATCTGGTTTACAAATGTGCTTTGGGGAGAGAATCTAGTGTCCTTGCCCAGTCTGGCCCTCTTGTGACTCTAGAAATGTGGTTGACTTTTAACTGCAGTCTGAAATGTTCTAACAAGTTATTCACTTGCAACAGAATGCCACTGGGAAATCAAAATAAGAATGAAACTGGACAAACCACCTAGCATAGACCCAGGTACTGGAAAATACAATACAATCAACCCCGCAGAGCCATCCTCGTTAGGATCTGGGAGCTTTTGCCAAAATTGGGGAGAGCTGGCCCACAAGTCAAACAACAGCCTGACCTAGCCGGACTCTCTCTCTGAATCACAAGTTGCACTGAATTTCCATACTCTTCTGTCACCATCACTGGGTATGCCCAATAGAGTTGGTGGCACACGAGGGAGGGGCGTGTCTGAGTCCTCAAAATTGATTTCAGACCCTTTTGAGTTTCATGGCATTGTGTCAAACAAGGGCAAGGAAGTTTCCTGCTGATTAACACCTACCACCCTCCTTAGCTGATGAATCACCGTTTGGAAGAAGTGGAAGAGTCGCACGAACACCGAATATATTGTGGATGTTGGTGGAGATTTTTCATGTCCATTGCCAAGAGTGGTTTAGAGGCACCACTACTGACGGGGGTCCTGATAGACATGCATGTTATACTGCGGCACATGTTGACTTACGAACAATTATTGGGAGAAACCTGCCTCACCTCTTCCTCACTAATCCAGTTGTTGCAGGTGCATCTGTTCTTGACAGTTGAGTCACCACCACAGTGCTGTAGAGATGAAGGGCATCCTCCATGTTGTGTGGCACTACCACCATGCTGAATGGGCTAGATTCTGAACTTGTCTAGCAGCTCAAAGCTGACCGAGAGGCGTTGTGAGCCACCCCACCAGCAGCAATGTTGTATTCAACCACCTTGGCAACGTCCTGGCCTGGCATAACACTCGCTGCACCATTGCCAGGGATCAATCCCTAGTCAGTATAAAGAGTGCAGGAGAGCATACCAGAAGCAGGACCAGACATCTAAAAACGAGCTACCAACCTGGTGAAGCAACAGAACAGGACTACATGCATTCTAAACTGAGAGAGCAGCAGGAACGAGAAAGCAGAGCAATCCAACAACCAACTGATCAATGTTTTGCTGCATCCCATTGTTTAATTGTCCAGGAATATTTACAACTAACAGGAGGTGGAGGCTCCTAAATCTTTCAGGACAGGTGGTGGTGGGTTGGGGGAGCCAAACACGTGGTGCAAAATACAAGACTGAGGCATTTACAGTCGTCTTCAGCCTGAAGTGCTGAATGGATGATCCATCTTTTGTCTCCAAATGAAGTGCCCAACATCCGGAAAGCCAGTTACCAGCCAATTTGAACTGTGGAGTGAATCAAGTCGTTGAAGGTACTGGTGATAGTACAGCAAAGAATGTGGGCCCAGGCAATGGCACTGCTGTAACGTTGGAAAGTTTGGGCCACATATGTAGCGGTATGGGTACCGCTTGGCTGGGTAAGTGAACGCACAAAACTAGCAAATGGATTTCTGCATCAGCAAATGCATCTTCATTTGAAGAGGATACTTTCTAAATGGTGACAATCCAGAAACATCTGTGGGCCCTGTACCTGTTCATGAAATTTTAACTAAAGATTCCGAGTGGAAGACTACATTTGATATCTACAATACAAGAGGTTACAGCATGTGCTTCAGCTCCTCAAAGCTCTGGTTAGAACATACACTTGACATACAGCGAGCATGCCAACTTGACTGTGGAAATGAACTGTGGATTGACCAGAATGATGGCCTGGACTCTGAGGCTTGCATTACGAGGAGAGATGATACAAACTCTGTTCATATTCCCTGGAATTTAGAAGGTCGCATATACCTAATTCTGATGGCTGGGGAGCATACGTTTTGGGGGCATTCTAAAAAATTACAGCCAGACATTTCATCAGTGAAATTAGAAACTGCGTGGCCAATTGTTAAATTTTAAATCGAAGCTTGGTTTGGTTTTTAAAAAGAAAATCAATCAATCACTGTAGCACAGTGGTTATCACAGTTGCTTCACAGCTTCAAGGTTCCAGGTTCCATTCCCGGCTTGGGTCACGTCTGTGCGGAGTCTGCACGTTCTCCCCGTGTCTGCATGGGTTTCCTCTGGGTGCTCTGGTTTCCTCCCACAGTCAAAAGATGTGCAGATTAGGTGGAGTGACCATGCTAAATTTCCCTTGGTGTCCATAAAGGTTAGATGGGGTTACGGGGTTAGGGTTGAGGTGTCGCTTAAGTAGGGTCCTCCTTCCAAGGGCTGGTGCAGACTTGATGGGCCGAGTGGCCTCCTTCTGCACTATAAATTCTATGATCAATCGTATTACGGACAAAGGCAGGTATACATATTTAGGTCACAGATCAACCACATTTGCATTGAATGGCAGTGTGCACATGAGGGGGTGTTGGTGGTAGTACTCCTGTTTCTATGTTACTGGAGTATCCCATGAATGTCACCTTTAAGATTGGGAAGTACAATTTCTCTAGGCTTTCTTGCTGAGCCTCGTGGCACCTTTGTGACTGGTGACCAGAACTGGACACCACATGCAAGTTATAGTCTGACTAAAGTATGGTGGTTTTATTTGTCAATATACTAAGACCTTCAAAGTGCTGTTTTGTTTTTTTGTTAGAAACTTTACTGGTCCCAACACTGATGCCTGGTATTTTATTCCACTTGGTTTTGGTGTCAGTTTGGGCTTTAACATCCAAATTTCACTTCAAATCTTTATGCTTTGTATCAGGTTACAGCATCAAAATTTAACAAGAATATGTTAAACCTAGTCTATAATCTATGGAGTCTACTAAAGGGCTAAAATCAAATATCAGCAATTCACCTGTTAATTATAACTACCCCACCAATAGCTTCATTACCTTTACTTAATTTTCATGGTGTTTTCAAGACTGTTCTTGCACTTTCATATATTTAATTTTAGTACAGTAAGGAAACTGATGTGGAAGCTATTGATAGAGTAAAATAATTTCAGTCTATGGTGGAAAGAAGCAAAGCAGTGGTGGAGTTAGGTTTGGAGAGTAATAAGGCAATCAAACTAATGGAGACAGGTGCCAAATAAATGTGTACTTAAAATATAGGTGATACCACGCATTTCTCAGTCTGAAGTCTGGTCATTTGAATCTTAATAGATTAATTTCGGATCCTGTAAATCAAGATATGTCTGAATGATGATGATTAGGTGGGAGGTGTGGTAGCTCTAACTTCCTGTCCCACTATTTTTTTTTTAAGAAACTTAAATTTTTATAACACATTTCGCAACTCAATGGCTCGAGTCCTTTGCAGCCAATAAAGTACCGAATATCGTCAGCGTTAATGGAGCAAACACAACTTTGGGGCCAGTTTTACAAATGCATCATTGTCCCAATAGGTCTACCACGTGGACGAGGCTCCCTGCCAGTAGTATACATTCCTAAGGTTGACGCTGTATTAAATTTTTTAAAAAAGAACATTCTTGAAGTTTGAAATAAATACAGAAAGCTGTCATTGATGTTCCCAAGCCCCCTAATCCATTGTGCCTCTGCCAGTTCTTTTAGTAGAGCTATACACTTAGTCTCACTCCCACAGTCTGATACACTGTTACCCACATGAGTACTTCCCCAATTCCCCTTTGAAGATTGCTGTTGAATTTCCTTCCACCACCCATGCAGGCATTCCAGATCACTACAACTTACTCTGTTTTATCTTTTTTTTTAAATTAATATTTCCTCACATCATCCCTGGTACTTTTGTCTATCTGTGACCTTTTGTTACTGACCCTTCTGCCACTGGAAATAGTTTCTTATTTATTCTATCAAAACCATTCATGGTTTTTAAGCACCTTTTGTGAAATGTTAACTTTTTACAGATGTTGCTGACATGCAGTATATTTCTAGCATTTATTTCTAGCATTTTGATTTAATTTGATTCGAAATGGCTTGTATCTGCAACTAGAAGCAGTACAGTTTAATTCTGAAAGCATACAATATGCTTGGGTTAGGCTTTTTAGTTTCCAATCTGTAAATCTCTGTACCCAAGTCCAACCAATAATTCTTTCAGCTTTGCAATATAAACTGGAACAAATATAACACAAGTTGGTAAATCAACTCTATTGTACTGCTGCTGCCTTTGGGTATAATCTGGCAAGTTAACAATGTTTGTTCAGAACATCTATTTTCCTTCGTGATGGCCAAATCATATTTATTGAGAATTTTACACTTGATGAATGATGGGGAATTTACTTGGTACATTAAAGATTCTATTGGCTTCTATTTGACATACTCTAGTTAAAAGGAAAGATTCTACATGTTTTGTTGTAAGTTCCAGTTTATGAGACTTGCTGCAGCATTGCAAAAGATCCCATTTCATCTGTCCTCTTCATCCTAAATGTTGGACAATATTGTAGTCCTTCACTGTGAAAAATGTGGCATTTGAACTTGCCATTTGTATAAAGCTTGATGTCGAGAATTTAGAAAAGAAATTTGGGGCAAATTTTCACAATTCTATTTTCCATGTTGTGTTGAGTTTTGTTTTTGCCCTGGGCATGACTTGTGTTTTGGGAAAAGTTACTTGTTTTGGTATCACCTCAGTAGATATTTTACTTAAACTTCCACTCCTATTACAGGTTACTACCTATACCTCTGGGTGAGTATTTTCTGTTCTGAACTATTTCATAATCTCTTTCTTTTTTGAGTGCAGTGTGCAAGGATCCACCATACAAAGTGGAGGAGTCAGGATACGCTGGTTTTATAATGCCGATTGAAGTGTATTTCAAAAACAAGGTAAAGAAGCTATCATGTGAAACTTTAGTTTGCACTCTTAGCCTGCAGTTGGAATAAAAGCAGGATAAAAGTTTACAGCTGCTTTTTTTAAGTGTGTGCTACAGCAGAGGTCTGGCAAAACAGCTAATGCACCATGTTTACAAACTGTTAAAACATGCATTAATAGTGTATTTTTCAGTAATTTACTAAATGGGTTGCAAGGTGGTCAGCACCAGGGACAGGTTCAATTCCAGCCTGGAGTGACTGTGTGGAGTTGTGTGTGGAGTTTGCACTTTCTCCCCGTGTCTGCGTGGGTTTCCACCAGGTCCCCCACAGTCCAAAGATGTGCAGGTGACATTTTGTTATGGGGATAAGGCAGGGGAGTGGGCTTAGGTAGGGTGCTCTTTCAGAGGGTCAGTGCAGACTCGATGGGCCGAATGGTCTCCTTCTGTACTGTAGGAATTCTAATTCTATACTTGTGACATCCATATTCAGCACTTTCCACCGTTTGATAACATTGTTGTGTTTGTTTCCATTTAAAAGGAGATAAATTTCAAGGCAGTGTTTCGGTGGGGAGGAATAGAAAATCAAAATGACCAAATTCACCTTTTTTAAAATATGACTTATTGGGGTAAATAATTAATGGCTGAATTTACTTTCATTGTGTAACTGTTAGATGAGCATGTTTGTTCAGTTTCTAATGGAGCCAGAAGTCTTGTTGCTGTGGTAGTTCAGCTCTGGATTTGGTTATCAGACCAGAACATCTGCAACAAGTATTAACAGAAGGGTTGGGAGACAACAGCAGTGGATTTCACAATTGTTACACTTGGGACGGTCTAAATTTTTAATACAGCAATACCAATTGACTGGTCAAAAATGAAAACTACTGGAGGAAATAGTCTGTGCAAGTGTTTGGAGCAGGCCTTTTTTTAAAACAAAATGAAAGCATTTTCTTTCCCACCACCAACTATTCTTCCCTGCCCTCTCCACGTCTCCAAAAGTGGCAATGCACACTATTTTTTGGGGAGACACACTTCAATAAAATAGCCTGGCAAAACAAAAATTGAACGGGAAATAGATTGTGGCTAAAGTTGTCAGAATTTTCCTGTTTTCTCACTTTTCAATTCCATTCCTAAATCTCTCAGTACAAAAGGAGAGTATTCTGCTTCATGCCTGAACCAGCTCTTTTTCCCATGACTCTGCAAAGTAGCCCTCTTCGATTACATGACCAATTGCCGTTTGAAAATTCCTGTGGTATCTTAACTCTCATTACCCTTTCCAGGTAATGCATTTCAGGTCTTAACTCTCTTGGGGGCATGAGGAGCGGAATTTGAATGTTCCCTTTATTTTCTGTTTTGCTAATTGTTTTAAATCTATGATCTCTAGTTACCCACCCACTTGCCAGAGGAATCAGTTTCTCCCTATTTGCTCTGTCAAAATCTCCCAAGTTTTGAATACCTCTATTGAGTGTCCCCTTAACTTGCCGCTTTGAGGAAAACAATCCTAGTTTCTGCAATCTCCCCACATAACTGAAGTAAGTCCCTGATCGCTGATATCATCCTAGTAAGTCTTCTCTCTAAACTTTCCAGGGCTTTTGACATCCCAGCTGAGGCTGAACCGAAGATTGGGGTATGGGCATGATCTCTCCAAAGATTTATAAGCGTTTAGGCTTCTTTTTAATCAGGCGCCCTATTTACATAGCTATGTATCCCACACGCTTAACTACCTATCAATTTGCCTTGCCACCTTCAAAGATGACTGAAATCTGTCCCCCTGTTCAAAATAACATAATTTAAATTGTACTGTCTCTTCATGTTGTTTCTTATGTGCATCATGTCACATTTAGACACATTAAATTGCATCTGCCATGTACTTGCCCCTTTCACCAGTCTATATCCCTGCGACTATCATGCTTATTATTTATTATATTGGTAGGTTTGTATCATCCGCAGACTTCAAAAGTATACTTACTCCCGATGCCCAAGTTCCAGAAAATTTGCATATAATATGAAAAGTAGCCATACTAATTGTTGAGAGATGCCACTGCATACTTCTCCGGTCAGAAAAGCATCCATTCACTGCTAGTTTGCCTCCTACCTCTATTTTGATCTTTTGGGATAGAATTATTAGCTAACAACAGAAAATGCTGAAAATACTCGGCAGGTCTCGAAGCATCTATGGAGAGAGAAAGGTTTGGTGTTTCAGGTTAATGAACTTTCTATAGAGCGAGGAAAAGTTATAAATGTAATGGGTTTAAAGCAAATGTAAGGGGGAGGGGAAGGGTCTTTACGAAAGGGAAGGCATGTGATAGGGTGAAAAGCAAAGATGAAATGGACTAGTGTTGCAAGGCTAAAGTGAGTAGTAGTGGATCAAGTAAAAAAAAAAGAAAAGATATGACTAGAGGAGGTGGAAAGACAGAATGTTGCAGAACTTCTGTATGAAAGCTTAAAAGAAAAAAGACAAGTAAACCCAACATAATAGGATCTGAAATTGTTGAGCTCTGCATTGAGTCTCGATTGCTGTAAAGTGCCTAATCAGAAGATGAGGTGCTGTTCTTCAAGCGGGCTTTGTGCTTCATTGGAACACTTTAAGAGGCTAAGGACATGGTCTAAAAGAATTGAGATTTTTCATTTAAAAGATCATGCCCATACCCTATTGTCCCATGAGTAAAACTGTGGCCCAGGCTATTGTTGCATTAATGTTCTGCTGTATTTTTCTGTAGCTTTCCTCTTTGCAGCACCCTGAGTACTTGGGATGCAGTCCTCTAAATAATACTACAGTCACGAGCAGCATAAATCTCCTGATTATCACATTTTTGGATTTGTTTAAACAAACTGTTTTATAGCTTTGACCCAGTTGAGTGACCATTTTGACCAATTAAGGTATTGTTGCTGAAAGAGCTCTTGGTAAATGTAAACTGTCGTAAAGCCAAAAATATTCTGGTGAGATTGCATCTTCAAAACTAACAGTTCTACATCTTTTTCCTCAGGAAGAGCCCAAGAAGGTACGCTTTGATTATGACTTATTCCTGCACCTTGAGGGACATCCACCTGTAAATCATCTACGATGTGAAAAACTCACCTTCAATAATCCAACTGAGGAATTCCGTCGAAAATTGTTGAAAGCAGGAGGGGTATGTACTTATTTTCAGTTGAAATATTGGAGCTTCGGAAGCTCCAGCAGTATGATAAATGAATATGTATGCCTGCTTTTCACTGAATGCAATGGGCTTATTTTTGTGAGGAATCATTCTTTGAAGATGCGCGTGCAGATAATTACCAGGCAATCCGAACAGTCAAGTTTAAAAGATGGTTAACTCATTAGAACAAAAGGCAAAGCAACATACATGTTTTCAAAAAGACCAAGGATCTGATGCATCTGAGAAATTAGTGATGTACTTCTTATGTATTGGTTTGAATTCTTAGCATTGGTTACACACGCACTAATGGGGCTCTGGAGCAGTAGTAGTGCAAATGTACATCTTTTGCTTTCCCCCACTATCCTCAAGAAGCTTGAAAATGAATGAGGTTGTAGAGTAGCAGAATAATTGGATGTTCATTGCACCGTCATAACTACTCTTCCTGTACCTTTCAATTGGCATTGGTCAAGGAGATACCCCGTTGCTGTGTCCAATCAAGTCCACATTCTCTCTCTCTTTTCCTCGTTCTGCTGTTATCAGTGAGCACTTTGTGGGTAAAACATTTTGAGCTGAAGGATGCTGGGTCAGGGTCTAACAGCAGATCACATTAGATACCCTGCTACTACAGCAACCTGCCCAATTCTAATGCAGTTCAATGGAGCATGAGATGATTTGAATTTTGTCCGTAGAAGAGGGTTGAACGTCCCTTGCTCATTCTGACCACGTGCTCTTAGTTTTAGATACTTTCATCTCAGTTGAAGTTTTATTTTAGCTCATTAATAAATTGGTGTTATTCTGAACTAATACTGAAACTATCAAGTGAATGAGGTTGACCCTTTTTTAAAAATCTCCCTAAAACATCACAAAGAGCTTCGCACTAACTTTCAAAGTTTCTGTCATTGCAGACAAAATATGCCATCACATTTTGCTCTGTAATGTCCCAAAAAAAGAAAAAAGAATACAATTAGACCATAAGACATAGAAGCAGAGTTAGGCCACTCGCCCATCTAGTCTGCTCTGCCATCCAATCATGGCTGATATTTTTCTCATCCCCATTCTCCTGCCTCCTGCCCATTACCCCTGATCCCCTTATTGATCAAAAACCTATCTATCTTTGTCTTAAAGACACTCTGTGAATTGGCCTCCACGCCTTCTGCGGCAAAGAGTTCCACAGATTCACCACCCTCTGGCTGAAGAAATTCCTCCTCATCTCTGTTTTAAAGGATCATCCCTTTAGTTTGGGATTGTTTCCTCTGATTCTAGTTTTTCCAAGTGGAAACATCCTCTCCACGTTCACTCTATCCAGGCCACGCAGTATCCTATAAGTTTCAATGAGATCCCCCTCATCCTTCTAAACTCTAACGAGTACACACACAGAGTCTTCAACTGTTCCTCGTACGACAAGCTCTTCATTCCGGGGATCATTCTTGTGAACCTCCACTGGACCCTTTCCAAGGCCAGCACATCCTTCCTTAGATATGGAGCCCAAAACTGCTCACGATACTCCAAATGGGGTCTGACCTGAGCCTTGTATTGCCTCAGAAGTACATCCCCGGTCTTGTATTTTAGCCCTCTCGGCATGAATGCTAACATTGCATTTGCCTTCCTAACTGCTGACTGAACCTGCATGTTAACCTTGAGAAAATCGTGAACAAGGACTCCCAAGTCCCTTTGTGCTTCTGATTCCCTAAGCACCTTCCCATTTCGAAAATAGTCTATGCCTCCGTTTCTCCTTCCAAAGTGCATAACCTCTCACTTTTCCACATTGTATTCCATCTGCCACTTCATTGCCCACTCTCCTAGCCTGTCCAAGTCCTTCTGCAGCCCGCCTGCTTCCTCAATACTACCTGCCCCTCTAAAGATCTTTGTATCATCTGCAAACTTAGTGCCTTCAGTTCCTCCTTCCAGATCATTATTGTATGTTGTAAAAAGCTGTGGTTCCAGCACCGACCCCTGAGGTACACCACTAATCACCGGCTGCCATCCTGAAAAAGACCCCTTTATCCCCACTCTCTGCCAGTCAGCCAATCCTCTATCCATGCCAGGATCTTGCCCTTAACACCATGGGCTCTTAACTTATTTAACAGTCTCCTCTGCATCATCTTGTCAAAGGCCTCTGGAAATCTAAATAAATCACGTCCACTGCTTCTCCTTTGTCTAACTTCCTTGTTACATCCTCAACGAACCCTTGTCAGACATGACCTCCCCATGACGAAGCCGTGCTGACTCAGTACTGGTTAATTTAGTTTTGGGAGTGTTGGTTGAGGAATGAATGTAAACCAGGGCTTTGAAAGAACTGCCATCTCTTATGCAGAAAAAGTGCTATGAAATATTTTAATGGCCATTTGAACAAGCAGATGGATTTTGATTTTAATATGTTAGGGAAAGATGGCACCTGTGACATTGCAGTGCATTTGTAATATTGCAGTGAAGCGCCAAGCTAAATTTGTGCCCTGGTGTGGATATTGAACGTACAGTCTTCTGACAGGTAAGAGTCCCTACCACTGAGCTAAGCTCATGGCCAAGGGTAAAACAGTCATTAAACTACAGAACAGCATTACTTATGTTCCAAATTACAAATGAACCCTGAAATTGAATTATGATTTCTCAACATCTTTCATGGAAGTCTGTTTTTAAGAGTGGAGGCAGTAGAACATGATACTAAGGACGTTGGTCAATTTGTATACATCATTAGATGATTTAACAGATATCAACAAGAACAGAAGTTAAATTTTGATTTACGTAATGAAGAAAAGTTAAGTGACTGGGTTACGGGGATAGGGGAGATACGTGGGCTTGAGTAGGGTGCTCTTTGTAAGGGTGCAGACTTGATGGGCCGAATGGCCTCCTTCTGCACTCTAAATTCTATGATTTGTGAGCATCGCTGGCTAGGCCAGTATTTATTGTCCGTCGCTAATTGCCCTTGAGGCTGGTGGTGAGCCGCCACCTTGAACTGCTGCAGTCTCTGGCATATTTACCCCGACAGTGCTGTTGGGAGGGAGTTCCAGGATTATGACCCGGCGACAGTGAAGGATCGACAACATATTTCCAAATCGGATGATAAGTAGCTTGGAGGGGAACCTCCAGGCGGTGATGTTCCCATGTGTCTGCTGGCTTAGGTTGAACTCCATTTATGGAGTAGATGGTTCATTCCCACTTCTTATGTATGTGGGCGTAAAGTTTATGCTTAAACTGAAACATAACAATTCACAGTCCAAGTATGCTTCTTTTCCTCATGTATAAAGGAAGTGCTTTTGCAGCAAGTAAACTGGCATTTCTTTGGTTTTAAAGTCGGTTTTTAGTAAGATTTTACATTAACAAATAACCAACAAAAGAATGCAAATAATACAAATAAAGCAAAGAAAAGATAAATAACTTAAACACTACCTAAATCTCATTAAAACTGATGGTGTCAAGATCTTTGAAAAAGGAAATAAACAGTAACCACCTCAGGCAGAGTCTCTCCACTGAATCCCTGATAGTGAATTTAATTTTTTCTAAGGCAAAAAGGACATAAGCCCCCCAACCAGCCAGAGGCACTAGGCGGAACTGAAGACCTGCAATCGAGCAGTGAGCCTTTCGGCTATCAGTGAGGCATAGGCGATAACGTCCGCCTCTACCCAAGAGTGAACTGCCGGTGAGTCCGAAACGTCAAATAATGGCAACCAGCAGATATGGGAGTAATTCCAAATTGAGAATCTCAACCATAGTGCTAAAAAAGGAAGCCCAGAAGCTGGCGAGTCTGGGGCAGGACCAAAGCATGTTTAATATCATCTGGGGAAAGCAAACAGCGATTGCATCTATTCTCAACATTCGTAAAAACCCCACTCATCCTTGTCTTGGTCAAGTGCATCTAATGTAGCATCTTTGAACTGAATTAAACTTAACGGGGCACATGAAGACATGGAGTTGATACTGGAAAGGGCCTCTCTCCAAGCCTTGCTAGTGAGTATAGGGCCCAGTTCACTCCCATTTCACCCACTCCCGTTTAGCGGGGAGGGATCAGACGAGAGAACGTGGCCGTATAGGTCTGAGATAGCCCACCCCCTGCCCAGCTGCGTCGAGGATGGAATCCTTTTCAGCAATCTGGCAGCAGGAGCCAGAAGACAGGATGGGAAAGCTGTACGAGAGAAATCACAAACTTGAATGTAGCGTGAAAGACCAGAGTTGGGTCGCTCAAATTTGTCCGCTAAGAAAAAGCTGGCAAATCTCCCCTCCACAAACAGGTCACCACAATGTTCAAGTCGCTTCAATTTCTACGAGTTAAAGGTCGAGTCCAGTCCAGAAGGTAAGAAAAGGTGATTGTTCTAAATAGGGGCCAGTGAAGACCAGGAAAGATTTTCAAAATGTTGTAGGAACTGTTTGAGATTCTGAGAGGAGACCACCGAGTTCGAGGAAAATCTACTTGGAGAAAAGGGCAATGGTGCAGTAACTAGATTTTAGATTTAAATTTATTGTCACGTGTACAGAGGTACAGAGAAAAGTATTGTTCTGTGTGCAGTCCAGGCAAATCGCTCCATACATGGAAATAAAAATGGAACAGACGATAAATACATGAGGATACATAATGAAAATACAAAGACAGTGGGTGAATTGTGCGGTATATAGTGCTACAACTGTAGAGAAGATGTGTAGAAAAATCAGTTCTGTCCATAAGAGAGACATTCAGGAGTCTGGTAAATGCGGGGAAGAAGTTGTTTTTGAATCTATTGATGCGTGGTCTCAAACTTCTACATCTTCTGCCCGATGGAAGCAGTTGGAAGAGAGAATAACCTGGGTGGGTGGAGTCTTTGATTATGCTGCCCACTTTCCCACGGCAGCGGGAGGTGGCAAAGTAAGTGGATGTAGTGCAAGAACGAGCTTCCATTTGGCCCCAGATTGAACCGGGATCAATGATCCATAATACAATTTTTTTGAATATTAGCGGCCTAATAAAACAATAAGTTTGGGAGGGCCAAGCCCTCTGTCTGTCTATCTCTTTGGACCAGAACACTGGATTCTGGGATTCTTGGGTAGATATCAATTTATTAATCTTAATAAAAAAGGACCTGGAAGGAAAATGGGGAGGCACTAAAAGAAAACGAAAGATCCAAGGAGGATGTTCATTTTTATTGTTTTAACCCTGCCTGCCAAAGTTAGAGAAAGGTTGTCCCACCTTTGTAGGTCCTTTTCAACATTATTGGTCAAGCTTGAAGAATTCAATTTGTGAACCTAGACCCAATTGTGGGCCAAATAATGAAAACTTGAAGCGGACGGGTAACGTGCCTAAATGGACTTGCCTTCCAAAACATTTATTCTTTACCTAGATTTAATTTATAGCCAGAAATTTATTCGAATGTTGCCTGAGGCCATGCCTATTCAAGAAGGATTAAACAAACTTTCAAAAAGAGAAGACAGGAGGATAATCTAACAGCAGTCTTTAAGATCTGAGAAGATTGGATGGGGAAGACATAGTGAAACTGTTTAACTTGCGGCACGAGATGTGGGCAGCACAGTGGTTAGCACTGGTCCCTGACTATGCCAGGGGACCTGGGTTCGATTTTGACCTGTCTGTGGAGTTTGCATTTTATCTCCCATGTCTGCATTGGTTTCCTCCAGGTGCTCCGGATTTCTCCCACAGTCCAACAATGTGCCGGTTAGGTAGCTTGACCATGCTAAATTGCCCCTTGGTGTCCAAAGGTTAGATGGGGTTATGGGAACAGGGTGGGGACTGGGGCAAGGTAGGGTGCACTTTCGGAGTGTTGGTGCAGACTCAATAGGCCGAGTGGCCTTCTGCACTGTAAAGATTCCATGATCACAAGTAGGGGCCATTAATACAAGGTAGTCAGAAACAAAACTTATGGAAGTTGGGAGAAACGTCTTTGTCATAGAATCATAGAATTTACAGTGCTGAAGGAGGCCATTCAGCCCATCGAGAATGCACCGGCCCTTGGAAAGAGCACCCTACCTAAGATCACACCTCCACCCTATCCCAGTAACCCTATCTGACATTTTTTGGACACTCAGGGTAATTTAGCATGGCCTATCCACCTAACTTGCACATCTTTGGGCTGTGGGAGGAAACCGGAGCACCCGGAGGAAACCCACACATACACGGGGAGAACGTACTGACTCCTCACAGACAGTGACCCAAGCCGGGAATCGAACCTGGGGCCCTGGAACTGTGAAGCGACTGTGCTAACCACTGCTACTGTGCCGCCTTACTGCCGCTTTTATTGCAAGTGTGGCTTCGAATGTAGAATTCCCTGCCACAAGTAGCTGAGGCAAATAATGTAGATGTATTTGATAGGAAGCTGGATAAACATTGAAGGAGAATGAGGTACAAATTTACATTGGTGGGTGTTAGTTGAAGGAAGAGAGGAGGCTTGTGTGGAGCATAACGGGTAAAGCCTTGTTGGGCTGAATGGTCTTGTCTCTGTGCGACAAATAAATTGCAAGATCTAACTCAAGTGAATTCTGAAAATATCATGATTTTACTTGCTAATTAAACCATTGTAGGTTAAAATGTAATTTGTAATCTGTGCTATTCTAAGGGGGAAGTGAAGGAGTATTGTATAATAATCCAACTTTTCACGTTTGATGTTTTTTCTTGGTAAAACTAATTAGAGGTCCTGTGACTCTGTCCCTCCATGTTTTTTAAGTTATGATCTTTTGAACCAGGATTCCATCTGGGATCTTCCCATCTAGTTGTAACATCTATTAGAATCCTTTGAGTTGGAATTTCAAAATGTGGAGGAAGGGTTATGGGATGCTGATTGGTAATAATTTGTTGGGATGTTATGAAACGTGGAAAGCAAGTTACTGGATGCTGTATAGTAAAGTTTAGTTCTGGGATTTGTTGTTTAATCCCAGATCTGTAGTTCCTTTGGACGGCACGGTGGCACAGTGGCTAGCACTGCTGCCTCACAGCGCCAGGGACCCGGGTTCGATTCTGGCCTTGGGTGACTGTCTGTATGGAGTTGGCATGTTCTCCATGTCTGCGTGCATCTCAACCCGGGTGCTCCAAAGTTGTGCAGGTTAGGTGGATTGGCCATGATAAATTGCCTCTTTGTGTCCAAAAGGTTACATGGGGTTACTGGGTTATAGGAATAGGTTGGGAGAGTGGGCCTAGGTAGGGTGCAAAGTCGATGGGCCAAATTGCCGCCTTCTGCACTGTAGGAATTCTATGATTTTAGATGAGTAAGTGGGTACTGAGGTACTGCACAAATTAATTAGAGTTACTGTGGGGTATATTGTACAGATTAGAATCCAAAGTGGAGTTGGAAATTGCTCAGACTTTCCTAAGGATGGAAGATGCAACTTTGACTGGTTACAGAAAGTAACCAAAAGTCAGTTAACTAAATTGGGAGATAAATTGAAATTGGCATTACCTGCAGGGGTAAGGGAAGCTGAGATCAATGAAAGTATAGCAAAACCCTTAAAATTGCGAGGGCTGTCAGACAGACCACGTTCTCCACAAGGTTTGTCAGATAGACCACGATCTCTGCAACGGTTGTACGATAGACCACGTTCTCCGCAAGGTTTGTCAGACAGACTACGTTCTCCGCAAGCGTTGTCCGATAGATCACGTTCTCCACAAGAGTTGTCAAATAGACCCAAGGTCGCCACAAGGGTTGTCTGATTGGCCACGGTCTCCGCAAGGGTTGTTTGATTGACTGCGTTCTCCGCAAGGGTTGTCTGATTCACCGCATTCTCCGCAAGGGTTGTCAAATTGACCACGTTCTCCGCAAGGGTTGTCAGAATGACCACGTTCTCTTAAAAAAGACAACTGAATTGGCTAATATTCAGTTACAAATAAAATAATTATAAATGCCGGAAAAGAAAGGGGAATTGAGGAGAGCTTTTCAAAAGGAACTTTTGTTTCGTTTTTCAATATATTTTATTCCAAACATTTATCAAATTCCTACATACAAAAGCTTAACTATATCATACCAACTTTCAGTTTTATTTTAACAAAGTAACAGCAACAGCCCTATATCCATTATCCCCCCTCAGCCCCACTATTGTCCCTCTCTCATCCCCTCCCCTCCTAACCCTCCCGACCCATCCCCCTAACTGTTGGCCATGAACTGGTCCTCAAAGAAAGTGATAAACGGCATCCACCTGGAATCGAACCTTTCTTCCGACCCTCTCTGGGTATATTTAATATTTTCCAATCGCAGGAATTCTGCCAGGTCACTCAACCATGCCGAGGCCTTAGGTGGCACCGTTGACCTCTGTCAAAACAGGACTCATCTCCGAGCCACCAAGGAGGCAAAGACGTCAGCCTCTGTTCCCTCACTGCAGCACGGTAGCATTGTGGATAGCACAATCGCTTCACAGCTCCAGGGTCCCAGGTTCGATACCAGCTTGGGTCACTGTCTGTGTGGAGTCTGCACATCCTCCCCGTGTGTGCGTGGGTTTCCTCCGGGTGCTCCGGTTTCCTCCCACAGTCACAAAGATGTGCAGGTTAGGTGGATTGGCCATGATAAATTGCCCTTGGTGTCCAAAATTGCCCTTGGTGTTGGGTGGGGTTACTGGGTTATGGGGATAGGGTGGAGGTGTTGACCTTGGGTAGGGTGCTCTTTACAAGAGCCGGTGCAGACTCGATGGGCTGAATGGCCTCCTTCTGCACTGTAAATTCTATGAAAATTTCAAGGAGCTCCGAGGAGTCTGACACCCCATAGATCGCCAGCAGTGGACATGGCTCTAGTTTGATCCCAACAATCTCCGACATGATCTCAACATTTGAGGTCCAGAACCCAACTAACCTGGGGCAGGACCAGAACATATGCGAGTCCTTTGCAGGCCCCCCTGAACAACGCTCACACCTGTCCTCTACCTCGGGAAAGAATCCACCCATGCGCGTCTTAGTTAAGTGCACTCTATGTACTACATTAACTTGTATCATGCTCAACCTAGTGCAGAAGGAGGTAAAGTTCGCCCTATGCAGGATCTTACTCCACACCCCTCCCTCTAGCCCAAGGCCCAGCTCTAATTCCCACTTCCCCCTCCCCTCTTCCAGTGATAATTTCCCCATCTCCAATAAACACTCCTATATATCGGAGATCTTCCCTTGCCCCATCGCAGCCTCTATCTATCAGTGTGGGTCTCGGCAAATGGGGAATGAGGACAACACTTCATGAATAAAGTTCCTCACCTGCAAATACCTGAATGCGCTTGCCCTCGGGAGTTGAAATTTCTCCTCCATCTCCTATAGACTCGCAAACCTACCTTCCACAAACAAACCCCTGAACCCCTCTTCTCCATATCCTGTACATTGCATCCAGCCCTGACGGTGCAAACCTATGTTATCATAGTTTGGTTGACAGTTAAAGACATGTCCCTCAGTCCATAATGTTGTCTAAACTGGTTCCAAATTCTTATGGCCTTTGACCGTGTGGAGTGGACCCTACCTCTTTGAGGTCTTGGGGCGATTTGGGTTTCGTCCCACTTTATTTCCTGGGAAAAACTTCCCCCATGGCTAGTGTCCGGGCCATTGCTGTGAGTTCAGGATATTTCCAACTGGGTTGTCCGGTGTCTCCACTATTGTTTGCACTAGCGATTGAACCATTGGCCATTGTCCTTCCATCGCCAGGGGAATGGAAAGATATTGAGAGGGGGGGAATGAGGAACATAAGCATGTCCCTTCATGCATATAACTTGTAAATTTCTGATACTCTCACAGATATGGGAGAAATTATGGAACTGTTGAAAACAAATTGGATCCTTTTCAGGGTATAGATTGAATATGAGAGAGAGCGAGATATTCCCGGTAATTCTTTTGGGCAGATGACCGATCTGAGGAGGCTGTCTTTTGAGCTGGCCAAGATGCTATTTCGGGATTCAGGTGGTGCACGATTCGACAATGTTGCATAAGTTGAACTTGACCAGTCAGGTGGATGAGCGGAAGGGGGATCTGAAGAGGTGGGATGCCTTCCCACTAACCTTGACTGGTACAGTACACACAGTCAAAATGAACGTTCAACCGAGGTTTCTATTCATGTTCCAGAGTCTTCCGATCTACTTCAAATCTTTTTCGCGAGGTTTGCTAGACTGATCTCTGACTTTGTTTGGGTGGGAAAGACTCCTAGGATTAGAAGAGCTTTCTGCAGAGAGAACGACAGATCTGATGCTCTATTACTGGGCGGCGAACATTGGGAAAGTGTGAAGATGGTTTGAGGAGCCTGGTGGGGTGGGGTCAGATGGAGGAGGCCTCTTGTATAGGGTCATATCTAAGGCGGTGGATACGGCCCTTCTTCCGTTCTCCCCGGCCAGACACTCTGTGCCCAGTTGTAGTGGCATCTTTAAGAATTTGGAACCAGTGTAGACGACATTTTGGACTGGGGGGGGGGGGGGACGGACGGACAACATGTCTTTACTGTCACCAATCTGTAAAAGGAAATTTAAATGAAAAACCTTGATGTGGAAAATTGAAAGATTAGCAAGGGAAGACCAGGAAAAGGGGAGAGAGAATTTCAACTTGCAGTGCTGCAAGCTAAAGCAGAGACACTAGAGCAGGTTGAGGAAGGACGCAGTTCTGAACATGTATATAGTGGGGAATTGTTTAAATTTATACAAGCTCTTCCAAAAGGAATATGGAAGCACTGCTGAGAGGTAACTAGATGAAAGTACCAAAATAAATATGAATATTAATTTAACAAAGTAGACTGGTCGATAGTTAGTGAGGTGTATGCATCGTTATCTGAAAGTTATCTGTAGATTCTGATGCCATAAAGAAGGTTCTCCTTTGTGCATACGAGTTGGTTCCTGAGGCACAGAGGCAGAAATTTCAAAATGCAACTAAACAGCCAGGACACACTCATTGAAGCAAAATCATTTTGACTGTTGGATTATGGGGGTTAAAGATAGAGAACATACAAACCCCTTATCGAAGTGATTATTTTGGAAGAATGTAAAGATTCACTTCCTTTTGGATTTTAGGATGCCTGTTGAGGAACAACAGGTTAAAACTGCTGGACAGGCAGCGGAGTTAGCTGATGATGACACACTGTCCAGTTCGTAGAACAACACCATTTTTCCGTCATCCTTTTAAATATGAGAAGGGTAGAAAGTGGGAAAAAGAAAAGAAATGGTCAAGAAAGAGATGGAACAGTTGGGAATGGTCAGAAAATGTCACCTCCTGTCAAAAGGGAAGATGCTGAGGGTAGAACTGACATTCGGAGTCCTAAATGTTTCCATTGTAACAAAGTGGGACATATTCGGGCAGATTGGTGGAAACTAAATGGAAGTCCAGTTGCAGTAGTAGGAAAGGAAGCATCTAAAATGGAAATGGGCTGTTAAAACTGTAGCAGTGGTACAGGTGAAATGTGCTCCTTCAGAATCCATAAGAAAGGAGGATAGATCGAAGGATAGTTCAGAGAATTATTTGAGTACTGGCAACAGAAGTTAGGCTATTAGCGGGTCTTTGACCGAGTCATCCAGACTTGAAATGTTAGCTCTATTTTCTTCTCCCCAGTGCTGTTTTCTTCTGGATGTTTTCTTTCAAATAGGGGAGGTTTTCTCTTGCTCGTCTAACAAAATTAGTAAACAAATTACAATTTTGAGAGACACAGGAGCTGATCAATCATTGATGGTGGCCGATGCTAGAATTTGTTTTCCAGGAAGTTTTATGAAGGAAAAAGTATTAGTAAGAGGTGTTAATGGAAGGGATGTCCCTGTTCTTTGCGTAAAGCTAATTCAAGAAGTAATTTTGTAAATTGAATTGTTACAGTGTTTCTATTTGTGGAATAGATTTCATTCTTAACGATTTGGCTTGTTGAGTAATTAGAATATATAAACCATATGAGATTTGCAGCGTTTAGCGTGTTCCTTTTTTTGGAGCCATGTTGAAGGCACTGACAAAAGCTAATGCAAGAAAGGCAAATATTTTCTGTCCGAAAATCTGGTTGGGGCTACAGAAACATAGCTCATCAGACAAGGAGTCATAGAAAGGGTGCAATTAACAAGAGTTGAAGCGGTGAACGTTATTTACAAATGTTTAACACCTGAGCCCATGCTGTTGAACTAGAGCTTCTTAACCTTATGTCTAGGTGTATCCCAGCATGCACAGCAGAGATGGAGGAAGCCTGCTGTCTGCAACGGCCTGTTGTCTGCGATGACCTTGGTGTGCTTCCTTTGGAGAGTTGAGAGCTCGAGGGCCCCAGCCTGATTTTAGGTTACCGCTGTGTAGTGGTGCCATCTTCCATGGCACCTTTGGGGCGACCCGACGCCGGAGTGGTTCACGCCACTCCATCCCGCCGGGATCCCCCGCCCCGCTGGGTAGGGGAGAATCCTGCCCCAGGCCTCTATTGCATCCGAGAGTCTCTCCAGGGAGCTGTCTGCAAGCTGTGGGGTGGATTTCTTGACAGCGATGACTTCCCAGCGACCTACAAAGTGTGGCTGGGGCAACATTTAAATGTGGAGTCTCTAATGATTGCTGCGCTGAGATGATGGCACGGTGGGCAAATCATCAATCACTTACTGCAATGTAACTATTAGAATAATTTTTTCCTGGCAGCGTTACGGCGTATAGCCCATGGAGGAAACTCTTTTGCACTACTAAGTACCATATTGCCTTTGGTGGGCTCAACGCTGCTTTTCCTGCCTACCGTTTGCCAATTTCCAGGAAAATCTTGCAAATAATAGTACAGAAGTATAGACTTGGTCTAAAAAATTACTTGGAACAGGTTTTCTTTTTCCATTTAAATGTGACCACATTATAAAGTGGGACTTCATGTGTTCGCAATTTGTTCTGTGCCCTTTCATTCAGAATGTATGCTTCAATATCATTGCAGAAAACCAGTGTAATGGAAAACTCAACTCCTTCAAAAATCGAGCCTTTTCAAACCGCAGGGGTTTGAAACGACTGCGTGTCTTTCTTTTATTAAAGCTTTTCTATCCAGTTATATTCTTAAATATGTTAAAAAATATATTTTGGCACTCTAGTTGCAATAACATTTTTTAAAAATCCATTAATATGTAATTGCAGCCTTTGATTTTTTTTTTATTAGAAATACTAGCCCTGTACAACTGCATTTCCATGTGTGTGGTCTGAAGTCTGGTGGTTTATTGCCAGAGGTTACTATTCATTGGTGTCACCAACATTTAGAAGCTTTAGAATTTGAGGCAGGGTGGTGGTATGGTGTTCCTGGGAAACTAGATTTTAAAAACATTTTTGAACAGATGTGAATTTCGGCCACTTTTTTTTTTATAAGAGTATTAGATGGTCTAGCATCCAATCAGTTACAGCAACAAATGTAATTTTATTTCTAAATATTTTAATATCGAGTGCATGTTGGTGTTAACCTAATGAAACGTCAAGCTTCCTTTCGTCCAGCAGGCATAAAAACGGAGCAAACCTGAAATTGAAAAGCGAACCTTCTCCCATTCTTTTCCTGATTCTCCATATAATCAACCTTTGGACAAATAGTTCAGTTGGTCCACTTTAGCAGTGCTACCTGTCACAATTGCATTAATGTCACTTTTAAAACTGAAATGTGAAGAATGTATCTGAATAGGAATTGTTAAGAATGCTGGAAAATTGACGAAATCAATGGCTATTTTTTCTCCTGTGAAGTGCCTCTGTACCCCTCCCTGAAGACGCATCTAATGGGGCACAATTCTATGGATGCTCAGCATCCTTCACCAGCTTTCCCAAGTGACGATTATTTATGTGCAGCATTTGACAGCAAGTGTGAACAAAATTATTATTTTTTGCCTCAGAAGTACTGCAGCAGTGTGTTACCCTTGTTTCTGTCCTGCTATTCATATACTGTATGCATATGTTCCACAAGAATCATTATCATATTTAGGTTTATAAAGCTGTTTTTCCCCCCTCTCTCCTCCCCTTTCACCCCCACCCCAATCTTCCAGGACCCAAATAAGAGCAGCAACAGTAACAGCTCTTCCAAGCCCCACAAATCCACGAAAGAGCACAAGGACAAACCACCTAAAGACTCGAAAGAGCACAAAAGTGCCTTCAAAGAACCTTCCAGGGAAAACAATAAAACTTCCAAAGAGTTCTCAAAGAAACCCAAAGAAAACAAGCCACTAAAAGATGAGAAAACCGTTCCTAAGACAGCATTTAAGGAACCAAAACCAATGTCAAAAGAGCCAAAATCATTGGAAAACAACACAGTAAGTGGGCCCGGAGGCATTCAACAGGACGTTAAAGCTCCGACTAAGAGGCCTCCGAATGTGGACTCTGATGAACTTGTAGTTAAGAAAAAAAAGAAAAGCAGCTCTGAATTTTTGTTTAAAAGCATTTCCAGTGCTTCCCCTTCTGAAAAGAAACCAATTAAGGACAAATCGCATGCCAAGGCAGGAAAGGTCAAAGTGGAAAATGAGGTCATAGAGAAAAAGAAGACTAGTTTACCACCATTTGAAGACTTTGTAGACCCAAATGACTCTGCATTAGATGAAATGTCTCCTAAATCTGAGGTACGTGGAAATACTAAAATGTAATTTTAACAATAGTGCTGGGGTGTGTGATATAAGATAGAGGTTTTCTCTCTTAAAATGGCGACATAAGAAATTTTATTCCTTGAAATCTAAGCTTATTTTGAGACAGTGACCACAATCTTCAAAGGGCACTGTAATTACAGTTAAGATTATATGTACAAATTGATACATCATTGAACTTGGACCATTCCTAAATCCCTATTAATCCAACTCCTTCAATGTTTATGGGACAGAAGGAAAACTGAAGTTCATGTGGATGACCCGATACAAGGTGTTTACTTGCAGTCTCTATTTTGTTTCCTTCTTCAAAGTCAAAATGTTCACTTTTGCCTTTCCTTCAATAAAATGAATTTTATTACCTTTCAATGAAATATAAAAGGATTTGTCAAAAATAGCAGAAAGATTAATTGGCAAATTTTGAGTTCAGAATTTAAAAAAATTGGACGTTACACATGATCACATTCACAGCAAGTGAATAGCAATGTAATTTTGTCTCTTTCTCATCTCTCGCCCCTGCCGCCTCCATGTGTGTCCATGAAATGGGTAATTTTCTGGTAATGTAAAATTTGCGGACTAGCTGTTGGGATTTTGGTGATGCTGCATGAACTGGAGCAAACATTTTGGGTTTTTTTGTTTGTTGTTAACATTGTCCGTCAAATTGGTGATTGTTTGTCCCTCGAACTGCTCTGTCTCTATGGCCAAGTGAGAAATAAAACCCTTTTTGCTGTGAAATGAAAACAGAAAATACTGAAGATGTACAAGTCAATTCACATTTGAGCGAAGGATATGTTTCACTCGATATTAAATTTTGCAAACATAACGAATTTACTGCAGGAGTAGAGCATTCAACCCCTGTTCTGGGTGGCAGAACCCCCTGTTCTGCCATTCAGTAAGGTCATGGCTGATCTGATTGCAGCCTCAATGCCATTTTCCCACCTACCCCCAATAACCATTGACTCCCATGTTTGTCAAGAATATCTAACTCTGCCTTAAAAATATTCACTGACACTGCCTCCACTGCTCTCTGGGGAAGAGAGTTCGAAGACTCAACTCCAGATGTGTCCTAACCAGTGTTTTATACAGTTGTGTCATTATATCCCGACTTTTGTTTTCCGTACCTCACCCATTAAAGGAAAGTACTCCATAGGCTTTCTTGACCATCCTGTCCACCTTAAAAGAGCTGTGGACATGTACTCCCATGCCTCAAATTTCCTCAACCCCTCTCAATATCTTCCCGTTTATTGAGTATTTCCTTACATTATTTGCCCTCCCTAAATGCATACCTCAACACTTTTTTTTTTTTTTCCATATTGAATTCCATTTCCCACTTCTCTACCCGTTCAATGTATTTCTGGAGTCGACAGTTATCTTCTTGACTATCAACTAAAAGCTAATTTCCCCGTCATCTGCAAATTTCCCAATCATGCCACTCGCATTTAATTCTACATCATTAGCATACATGATCAACAGCAATGTCCCAACACTGAGCCCTGTGGAACACCACTAGAAAATATTTGCCATTTGCCAAAATCATCCATCAATCATAGAACATAGAACATTACAGCGCAGGACAGGTCCTTCGGCCCTCGATGTTGTGCCGACCTGTGAAACCACTCTAAAGCCCATCTACACTATTCCCTTAGCATCCATTTGTCTATCCAATGACCATTTGAATGCCCTTAGTGTTGGCGAGTCCACTAGTGTTGCAGGCAGGGCATTCCACGCCCTTACTACTCTGAGTAAAGAACCTACCTCCTGACATCTGTCCTATATCTATCTCCCCTCAATTTAAAGTTATGTCCCCTCGTGCTAAACATCACCATCAGAGGAAAAAGGCTCTCATTGTCCACCCTATCTAATCCTCTGATCATCTTGTATGCCTCAATTAAGTCACCTCTTAACCTTCTTCTCTCTAACGAAAACAGCCTCAAGTCCCTCAACCTTCCCTCACAAGATCCTCCCTCCATACCAGACAACATTTTGGTAAATCTCCTCTGCATCCTTTCCAATGCTTCCACATCCTTCCTATAATGCGGCGACCAGAATTGCACGCAATACTCCAAATGCAGCCGCACCAGAGTTTTGTACAGCTGCAACATGACCTCATGGCTCCGAAACTCAATCCCTCTACCAATATAAGCGCCTTCTTAACAACCCTCTCAACCTGGGTGGCAACTTTCAGGGATCTATATACATGGACACAGAGATCTCTCTGCTCATCCACACTACCAAGAATCTTACCATTAGCCCAGCACTCTGTCTTCCTGTTATTCCTTCCAAAATGAATCACTTCCCACTTTTCTACATTAAACTCCATTTGCCACCCCTCAGCCCAGCTCTGCAGCTTATCGATGTCCCTCTGTAACTTGCAACATCCTTCCGCACTGTCCACAAATCCACCGGCTTTAGTGTCATCTGCAAATTTACTCACCCATCCCTCTACCCCTTCCTCCAGGTCATTTATAAAAATGACAATCAGCAGTGGCCCCAAAACAGATCCTTGTTGTACACCATTAGTAACTGGACTCCAGTCTGAACATTTCCCATCAACCACCACCCTTTGTCTTCTTCCAGCTAGCCAATTTCTGATCCAAACTGCTATATCACCCTGAATCCCATGCCTCCGTATTTTCTGCAATAGCCTACCGTGGGGAACCATATCAAACGCTTTACTGAAATCCATATACACCACATCAGCTGCTTTACCCTCATCCACCTGTTTGGTCACCTTCTCAAATAACTCAATAAGGTTTGTGAGGCACGACCGACTCTTCACAAAACCGTGTTGACTATCGCTAGCTAATCAAATTATTCCTTTCCAGCTGATTATACATCCTATCTCTTATAAACCTTTCCAAGACTTTGCCCACAACAGAAGTAAGGCTCACTGGTCAATAGTTACCGGGGTTATCTCTACTCCCCTTCTTGAACTAGGGGACAACATTTGCTATCCTCCAGTCTTCTTTGTCTCTTCTGTAGACAAAGATGACTTAAAGATCAAAGCCAAAGGCTCAGCAATCTCCTCCCTAGCTTCCCAGAGAATCATTGGATAAATCCCATCCGGCCCAGGGGACTTATCTATTTTCACTCTTTCCAGAATTGCTAACACCTCCTCCTTATGAACCTCAAGCCCTTCTACTCTAGTAATAAATTTAGAGTATCCAATTCATTTTTTCCATTCCAATTAAGGGGCAATTTAGCGTGACCAATCCATCTAGCCTGCACATCTTTTGGGTTGTGGGGGCAAAACCCATGCAAACAGAGGGAGAATGTGCAAACTCGACAGTGACCGTGACCCAGAGCCAGGATTGAACCTGGGACCTCGGCACCATGAGGCTGCAGGGCTAACCCACTGTGCCACAGGGCTGCCCCATTACCCTTTGTTTCCTGCCATTAAACCAACCTTGGATGCAGTCTGCCACCTTTCTGTGTCCCATAAGATCTCACTTTTCTGAGCAGCCTGCCATGTGACATCTTACCAAAGGCTTTATTGGAATCCATATAAACAAAATCACTAGTTCATTTGACCATTTAAAGTCAACTTGCCTAGTTTGAATTTAAACAAAGCTTGGCAGTTCACTGTCGGTCGTTACTCGAGTGCATTCTTCATGGCAACACGTCTGCCAATTGGAGTACAATTGCTAATAATCAAAGCTCACTGTTCTTGTGCAATAGAAATTGTTGTACCTTTTACAATTTCTTATCCTTGTGAATTGTTCTGATGAATGCAAGATGAAAATCTTCGACAGCATGTGTCTTTCAGCAGTACTTTTAACTCTACTGCCAAACAAATAGTTTCAGTGTATTGCCAGAAAATTGGCAGCAACTTGCTTTCAGGGTTGAAAATAATTTACGGGCTATACTTGGAGTTTCTTGAATGATACTATTGTTATCCTGGCCAGTTACAGGCTCCTTGCATCACTTGAGCCTGAAGGAAGTCAAAAGTGATTCAAGTTTCCACTTTTTAATTTGGAGTATTACTAACCTTTAATTAGGTGATGCCATCACATAGTAACATTGCCTTTTGTATTTGTGTTGTGTTAGACTTGCACAGAAGCAGAATTAGAACAATCCAACAATATCTTCAATGGGCCAAATGGCTGCCTTCTGCGATATAGCAATTTTGTGATTGGACTGAATTCTGTGATTCATCCTCTCTTCTTTAAACTTAAAGCTGTAATGCACAAGCAAAGTCTTTAATTTCCGAGACACCTTGGGCGGGATTGTTAGCAATTGTACTCCAACTGGCAGAGGTGTTGCCATGAAGAATTCTCCGTGTTGCGCTGGTCGGGGGGCTGTTGGCAGCTGCCCCTCCCCCTTCTCCGGGCCCCGATGGGCCGAGCGGCCACTCGTTTGCGGCCAGTCCAGCCGGCGTGGATTAGACTAGGTCCATACCAGCGGGACCTGGCTTGGAAGGCAGCTAGTGGAGTCCTGGGGGGGGTGGATCCGGTCCCGGGGGTGCTCCACGGTGGCCTGGCCCGCAATCGGGGCCCACCCATCTGAGGGCGGGCCTGTGCCATGGGGGCATTCTTTCCCTCGCGCTGGCCTCTAAGCCTCCGCGATGGCCGGCGTGGAGAACAAACCCCCTGCGCATGTGCAGGAATCACACCAGCGGCTCTGCGCATGCGCCAACTCGTGGAGGCCCTTCGGCACCAGTTGGCACAGCGCCAACCACTCCAGCGCCAGCCTGGCCCCAGGAAGTGAGTGGATTCTGCAACTTCCGGGCGACCTGATATCGGAGTGGTTCACGCCAGTCTTTGGCATCAGTATGGCCCTCCTCGCTCATTGCGGGAGAATCCTGCCCCTTGTATTTAAATTGATACAAGACCACAGCAGGCATAAACTAGCAATAAAGGTTTTTCTCAAAATAGCTGGCACGCTTCTATTTGCGCGCCTGCACACACCAGCTGAAGCATGTCTTCCATAGACTGATAAGATCACCGTGAATGCATTTTCATGTCCAGAAAGCTGGAAGATTTTAACCAGGCAGTTACTATCCTATTTACTGCACCTCCAATCTCAATCTCTGCTTTAAATTCAGCAATTGATGTGGCATTCATACTTATTTAGCATCAGTAGGTCAACAGAAGAGAGTTCCAAACTTATGCCACCTCACTCCTGAAAGATCTCGTTCTAACTTTTAGATTATGTTCCCTAGTTCTCGACTCCTAAATTAATGGATAATTTACTCCTTACATTTCCTTCATCACAACAGTGAGTGCACGTCCAAAGCATTTCATTGATTGGAGAGTCAAGACCCTAAAAGCCATTCTAAAAATGGAAATCATTCATTATGCAGAGAAAATAAAAATAATACCGATTCCATAAAGAAGTTATTTAGCAGCTAGCCCTCTGAAGCGCAGTGTGGGGTGTGCATATGTTTGGTTTAGTAAATGGGGTTGGGTTACAGGGTGCTGTTACTGGGAGGGGAGCCAAATGTTCTGCTGATGAGGGAGGGACATGGGCTGAGGGGCAGAGAGGAGGGCGGGGATGGGGGCTGCCTGGGGATGGACCGGTGGACGCGCGGAACATGGGCTGGAGGCAGGCCTGAAAAAGGGGATGGCTGATTGGCGGAGAGGGGGGCAATGAGCGCCCCAACTAGGCTGATCACCTGAAATGTTTGAGGGCTAAATGGGCCGGTCAAAAGGGCATGCGTGTTTGCGCAGCTTGGGGGATTGAAGGCGGACATGGTAATGTTGCAGGAGAAGCACCTTAAGGTAAAGGATCAGGTTAGACTGAGGAAAGGCTGGGTCAACCAGGTGTTTCACTCGGGACTAGATTCAAATTCTAGACTCTATTCTGATCAATAAGCAGGTGGTGTTTGAGGTGGGAAGAATAGTCTCGGACGTGGGAGGTCGGTACATAATGGTCAGTGGGAAGCTAGAGGGGGTGCAGGTGGTATTAGTTAATGTATATGCGCCAAACTGGGTCAATGGAGTTTATTAGGAGGATGCTGGGAAAGGGGGGGGGGGGGGGGTGGAACCATGGTTTCTTCATTTTGAGCAGGGCCTTTCTGGCTGGAGTAGTGGACGCAGGTATTCGGCGGTTACAATCTCCGAACGTGCACCTCACTGGGTTGACCTGCAGGTTAGCAAAGATTAACCAGCGCCCGCATTTGAGGTTGGATGTGGGACTTTTGGCGGATGAAGGGGTGTGCGAGCGGCTCAGGAACTGCATTCAGAGCTACCTGCAGGTCAATGATACGGGGGAAACTTCGGCAGCGATGATTTGGGAAGCACTGAAGGCAGTGGTCAGAGGGGAGCTAATCTCAATACGGGCCCATAGGGAGAAGGTTGACAGGGCAGAGACGGACTGACTGGTAAAAGAGATATTATAGATTGATAGGAGGTATGCGGAGACCCCAGAGGCAGGGTTTTTAAGGGAACGGCGGAGGCTACAAGCGGAGTTCGACTTGTTAACCACAGGGAGGGCGGTGGAGCAGCTGAGAAAGGCGAGGGGGGCGATCTATGAGCATGGAGAGAAGGCCAGCAGAATGCTTGCACAGCAGCTTAGGAAGAGGGAGGCAGCCAGGGAGATAGGGAAAGTAAAGGACAGTGAGGAGAACCTGGTTGGTGATTCGGTAGGGGTGAATAAGGCGTTTGGTGATTTCTACAGCAGACTGTACAGGTCGGAACCCCCTACGGGGCCGGAGGGGATGAGGCACTTCTTGGAGAGGCTGAATTTCCCAGCAGTGGACAGGGAGTGGGTAGAAGGGCTGGGGCCCCAATTGGGCTGGAAGAGATATTGGAGGGCTTGAAGGCCATGTAGGCGGGTAAGGCCCCATGTCCGGATGGGTACCCAGTGGAGTTTTATAAAGTTCTCGGGGATATTGGGGCCAGTGTTTTTGAGGATGTTCAATGAGGCAAGGGAAAGAGGGGTGCCGCCCCGACGATGTCACAGGCAACGATTATGCTGGTTCTTAAGCGGGACAAGAACCCGGTGATATGTGGGTCCTACAGGCCGATCTCCCTGTTGAACATTGATGGCAAGTTGCTGGCCAAAATCTTGTCCTCCAGGATTGAGGATTGTGTTTCGGATGTTATTGGGGAGGACCAGACGAGGTTTGTTAAGGGTAGGCAGTTGGTGGCCAATGTAAGAAGGCTGTTAAATGTGATCATGATGCCCCCGGAAGGTAGGGAGGTGGAGGTAGTGGTCGCAATGGATGCAGATCGGGTAGAATGGGATTATCTGTGGGAGGTAGTGGGACTGTTCGGATTTGGGCGGGGCTTTATTGACTGGGTCAGGTTACTGTATCAGGCTCCTGTGGCATGTGTATGAACGAATAGGGCAACTTCAGACTATTTTAGACTGCATTTTAGAGTGGAGGCGGCATGTGGGAGCAGTGAGAGCATCGGTCTGGGCCCCAATATGTGATAATCATCGGTTTGCCCCGAGGAGTATGGATGGGGGGGTTCCGGTTATGGCGGAGAGCGAGGATTGAGAGGAGGATGGGGCATGTGTTCTTAGAGGGGAGCTTTCCGAGTATGAGAGTGTTGGAGAAAAAGTTTGGGCTAGCGAGGGGTAACGAATTTGGGTATCTACAGATGCGAGATTTCCTTCGTAAACAGGTGTCAACCTTCCCGCTCCTACCGCTGAGGGGGATTCAGGACAGGGTAATTCCCAGAGGGTGGGTAGGGGAGGGGAGCGTCTCGGATATCTATAAGGAGCATATAGGGCCAGATGAGATGCAGACCGAGGAGCTGAAGTGAAAGTGGGAGGAGGAGCTGGGAGGTGAGAGAGGATGGTCTATGGCGGACGCGTGGAGCCGAGTCGACATGTCCGCAACATGTGCCAAGCTCAGCCTGATGCAATTTAAGGTCGTTCACCGGGCTCACATGACAGTGGCCTGGATGAGCAGATTCTTTGGAGTGGAAGACAGGTGTACAAAATGTGCGTGAGGACCAGCGAACAATGTCGCTGGGGTTTGTGGATGTTATGTCCAAGGTTTTAAAAACAATGGTGGCGCTGAGTCCAGAGGTGGCAATTTTCGGGGTGTCGGAGGATCAAGGAATCCAGGAGGATAAGGGGGCTGATGTTCTGGCCTTTGCTTCCCTGGTAGCCCTGAGATGGATGCTATTAGCATGGAGGGACTCAAAGCCCCTGAAGTCGGAGACCTGGCTATCGGACATGGCTAGCTTTCTTTGTATGGAGAAAATTAAGTTTGCCTTGAGAGATTCACTGTTGGGGTTCACCCGGAGCTGGCAACCGTTCGTCAACTTCTTTTCGGAAAATTAATCGTCAGCAGATGGGGGGGAGGGGGGGTTAGAGTAGGGGGGTAACAAGGGTGGGACCTTAACGAAAGGTAAACGGCTTTTGCACTGTTTATGGTTTCACGTATATTGTTTATTTTGTTGTTACCATACCAAAAATACCTCAATAAAATGTTTATTAAAAAAAAAAGTTATTTAGCTGCTTTACATAATATAATATATGTCCTTATTCAGTTTACCTGGCAAATGTGACCTGGCATTAGATGAATGGTGCACAACTCCAATCAAAGTTGATGGATTGAGGCTTTGTCATCAATAGAAATAGAAATGTCGAGATGTGGAATATTTCCACCCATTCTCAGCAGTGCTGAGACCTACTCACTACATCTGCAAATGGAGAAAGTGTTCGGTGTCTACCCCACCCGTGACAGGCAACCTTTCCCTTGTAGCCTTCTTCCCTGGTCCCGGCAGGTAGCCAGCCTGCCCTACGGCCAGCAAGCGCTCCCTTGCAGCCTTTCTCACTGCTGGGTATTAGGCCTCTGGCTGCGTCACCACCACTCATCTTCCTACTGCTCTTCTACTGTTTTCTTCTGAGTTTGTTGCTGAAAAGCTCACGAGTGAGCAAGTGTGGGATAGAACCAGATTGAGTAGCACTTAACTGGTTCTGTCACTTCCACATACACTTCCACTTTTCTATGATTGCCCCTGTAATGGAATTTCCTTGGGCATTTGGGGGGCTTTGGAGAACAGATTCATCCTCTGCTCCAGTGTGTTTTGAACATTGTATCCTTCAGTTTTTCTTTACCTTTGCTGAATTTTATTAATTGGGTGCTCTGGTTTCCTCCCGCTGTCCAAAGATGTGTACGTTAATTGGATTGGCCATGCAAAATGCCCGTTCGTGTCCAGGGATGTGCAGGTTAGGTGGCGGGGATAGGACGGGGGAGTGGGACCCTCTTTTGTTGGATCGTTTGGACTCGATGGACTGAATGGCCTCCTACTTCACTATAGGGATTCTATGAAATATGTTGTGGGCCCTGTTGCCTCGGGAGTTGTCTGCCACCTCAAATTTATCAACCATACAGATGAAGTGACTGGAAAGTAGGAGGGATAAAGCAAGTGACTGTGGATTTGTCTGAATGTTGAGAAATGCAAGACCTGCTTCAGATGGAGGGAGTTGAAATCATGCAATGTGATGTTGCACTTTGATATTTGAGAAGGATCAAAAAATGTTCTGCCTTCTGTTCTGTAAAACTTAGCCGACGTATGATGCCTTCATTCTCATTAAGGGAGTTGTACAAGCTTAGTGCACTGCCAGTAGAGTTGCATTAACTGCAAATGGCCAGATCTAAAGCCAGAAAGTATTAAAGGATCTAAAGAAGTATGTTGCACGTGATCTTTGCACTGTTTCTGAATATGAGGTTGGATATTGATATCTTGCTGATGGACAAATTTCAGTAACGTTTCTTTGACAAACCGTGCAACTCCAGGCCTCACAACCCTTGTCTATTATAATAGTCACTTGCCAAATTGGCATGGTGCCTGGATAAAAGTCAGTGGGTGAAATATTTTATCTGTTCAGCAACTGTACATTTCCATTAAATGAATTCAGGAACATTGTGTTCTTTTGTTGACCAAAGTATTAACCCACATATTATAATGAATTGTGAATCAATGCTGTGAAGTGAAGATTGTGCGCATAGAGCAAAGTAATCAAACAGAAAGACAATATTTTGTGGATGCTGGAAGTCTCAAATAGAAAACGTGCTGTAAATATTCAGAAGGACTGCTAGCAACTGTCCTAAAGACAAGTCCTATTCGACTCAACATCCAACTCTGCAGCTCTCTCCAAAGTAACCAAACACCTTTTCGGGGGGGGTAACGAAGAGTATTTAATTTTCCTTCCTCATGCCCTGCACCCCCCCCCCCCCCCCCCAAAACTCCCTCCTGCTCAAAACATTGGATGGGAGGGAGGTGGCTAACCCTACCTTATCCCATTCCTCCTTTCCACAGGAGGCTGGGCGGGGTTGATGATTGGAGGACCGGATAAATAATTAATTATCTGAAAACCTGGGCACAGCCCATTGTGAATGTGCCTGCTTCTTTAAGGCAAATTAGAGGCATCAGAGTAACTCTATGTGGAGACCATGGCCTGTAATTTTTAAATGAGGCTTCATTTCCTCAGATACTGATGGTCATTTGAATTTAATACTGGGAAAATGGATTCCCAGATCTCAGAGAATGCAGTAGCTGAAGGAAGGCAGGAGTAACAGGACCCAGCAGGTAAGTGCATTTTGAAGAGCACGGCTTGTGGGCCATAAGGAGTGCTAACCTGAACGGAAAGTCAATGTTTACTTTTCAGTGCAGCGAATGAAGGTAGTGTTGAAATGAATAAGCCGTATCCCACAAATTGACATTCTCGTGTATGCTGCGAAAATAAACAAGCTACACATGTGAAAAGGAAAAGGAAGAACTAGGCTACTTGGAGAGCAACAGAGTACAAATATAATTGCATCTGCCAAGTGCTAACAATTTTTGAAATTTTGTTTTAAAAGAAAAACACAGGAGTGTAACTTTTATTTTGAGAAAATATGATCTAGTACTGTTAACTTCTTGAAACTTGCACAGAACGTTTTTACCAAGTGTAAATTTGCACACGTGAGAAGGCTACAATCTAGTGCGGTTTGATTTTTTTGAAAACTGAATATTTATGCAAATCCATGAATTACTTCACACTGAATGCTTTTTGTATTCAGAATTTTGTTCCTTTTTTGATGCAACCATGATGCAACTATGATGCATTGAAGTGGGGCAGGTTTAAGATATCAATTCTATTAGTGCATATTTTTCCAGTTGTCCAAAATGGGTGCACCAAACAAGTGCCTTTTTGGGTGTTGCATTGTTCCCTGGATTTGTGAAGCTTGCCTACTATTTCACACGTTGTCCCCACCCACACCACTTAGTCCGTAATCGCCACCTCTCAGTTTTCTTGTAAGCTGCAGGACTTCATAGCAACCTGGAAGGCATCATGCAGACTGCTCCCTAGTTGTCATCTTTAAGAAGCTGTAAAAAATAATTCAAAGGTAGCACCTTCGAATGAACAGCCTGTACACAAACAAAAATATTTACCAGGGACATTGCCCTTTTCATCAGGTGAATGTCTGCTTTTAGCTGAGTCACTGGGGAGCCAGAATTATTTCTTAAATGGGGAAAAAAAATAAAATCGACTACTTTCTACACATTTCTGACACCAAAGCCTTTCTTTTTTCTGCCTATGGTTGGAAATGTGGCACGGGTACCTAAAAAGGGAAAAGAAAAAGAAAATATGAGGAGATATAAAGAAATAAAATTTCTCCAACTTTCTTGATGTCACTAAACAAATATTTTCTAGGTCGCATTTATGCCAAATGAATAAACTTTTATGATTCATTGCTTAATCATTAATCTTAATATTTGGTAAATCAATATAGCAATATGTTACAACATCTGCTAAAATGATTTTGAATGCAGATCCAGATGTTCAGCTTCTGAAAGCCGGGAAGAAGAGTGGTGGATGGTGTGAACGTGTTAAATTGGTCTTGAGGTTGAACAACTGGTAATATCATGCCATAGTTAAGTTGTGCACGAGTGATGTGTGATTCCGTGCCATGGGAAAAGACTTCAAAATTATTATTTCCCTTGACGACATTTGTTCCTTCAGACCACATTGACAGATGGTCTAAAAATTCAGCCTGTTCATGGAATAACATTAACTTCAAAAGTTATCTACAAATAAGAACCAAGGAGGCGATTCTCCGAGCCCCGTGCCGGGCCGGAGAGTCACCGCAACTGCGCACCGACGCTGGCGCCATTTGCGCCGGCGCGTTTGACACGCCGCGGGCCGCTGGAATCGGCAGGGCTGCCGATTCTCTGGCCGGGCGGCCGCACGGATACGACAGAGTCCCGCCGGCGCCATTCACCCCTGGTTGCTGCAGGCGGGAACTCTGCGCGAAAGGTCGGGGACGGCCTGTGAGGTGGGGAATGGGGAAAAGCGATCCTTCACCGATTGGGGGGGGGCCTCCGATGGGGTCTGTCCCGCAAACGGGGCCCACCGTTCGGCGGGGTGGCCTCTTCTCCTCCCCCTCCCCCCCCCCCCAAAACCAGGCCTATTTTCTTGCGCGACCGGCCCCTGAACACCGACGCCATGTTGAGTTGGGGCCAGCGCGCAGGAGAAGTCCCCCGCGCATGCGGAGGTTGGCGCAATGCCCACTTGGCGCCGGGAAGGGAAGCTGGAGCGACGTGAACTGCTCCAGCGCTGTGCAGGCCCCCTGTTTCGCGCCGTCATGAAACGTGACAGCGCGAACACCTGCGCTCCATTTTGGAGTATCAGATTTGGGGCACCAAGTTTCAAATGTGATGTAGGATTTTTCAACAGCACAACTTTTGTCTTTCTATCTTTAACTAACTTTTTTCCAATTTCTTCTACCTCTGCCCTCCATCTGCTACTCTTACCTTTATCTTCTACATTCATTGCCTATGACCTGAGAGATGGGTGGCCAGTTACCATTGTCAATGTGAAATTTAACTGGTCACCCGTTCTATCTTTTGGTGACTCGTGTAAGTGGTTCTGCTGTTCATGGATCATAAATATCAGTTCCAGCTGAACTTGCTTCTGTTTTCACTCTGCGTTTACAGAATGTAACAAGAATTTATGATTGCGTCTGCAGAGCGGTGCTGAGGTTTCTGCATAGTTATTAGGAAAAGTAAAACTGAGGTTGATTTTTGGGACGCTCTTTCCGTTTGTTTACCCCTCTAACAGTGACCACAGCTTCTGGATTTAGCACATGAGCAGAATAACACAGATTTGATATTGCTGCCTATATTTGCTTTGTTTGGCCCTTGTTCTGCACTGTAGCCAATCACTCTCTGTCAATGTACTTTTGTCTACTGTGTACGTTCCCTTGGCAGCAGAAACATATTTTTCATTGTACTTTGGTACATGTGGCAATAAAATCAATCGATCGATTTGGAGAGGCAATTTGATTTTGGTGCTTTCATTTCCTTGTTGACTGTTGGTGATTCTTTAATGTTATTTACTGCTTGGCAGTTCTATGCAGGGAATCCTCATTAATGAATGCTGCATTCTACTGCACCTCAAGAGGGAATTAAGTTCTCGCCTCAACGATGTTTTCCTTAAACTCTAGCAAAACTTTTCCTTAAACTTTGCTGCTGGCTGCAATCTTTGGGCTAATATTTTTAACATTTGGGTTATACGATAGTTTGCATTGGTCGTTAAAGCTTTGTAACATCTTACCAGGGCACAGTTAGCTGACGTTCTTTGCAATTAGAATGGAAATTTCTGTAACAGGCCAGACCAAGTATTCAAGCCAGGTTTAGGAGAGTCCTGGAATTACTGTATACTTCCTGTAACTGGCATTGTAAATTTCAAAAGCACTGTGCATTTGTTGAAGTACTGTGTGTCCTCTTAATAGGACTTTGCAGCAAGAACAAAATGCCATGAGTACATTTTGTTTCTGTGCAACAGTTACTACTCTACTTGGCTTGGACTAACTTGCACTAGCCTGGGTTAGAGTAGTTTGAATTGTTTTTAGTAACTAGCCAGTTTATTTGTTTGTGGCAAGGCTTTTGTAAAGTTACATCAATTGTCCCATTTAAAAATTGAATTTTGTGCTTAATTTGGTTAAGCTCACTGACAGGGTTCCCCACTCCCCCTGCACGCGGATGATTTCTTGGCAGTGCAGCCAGCGAGCAGCACAAATTGCCATTGACTTCGGCGAAACCAGAAGATCCCAGCAGCAGCCAATGGCGAGCTACCTCCGCTGCCAGAGAAGAGGGGAGGGTGCTGGAAAAACCTAACCACTGTATAATTTAATTAACTTGTTTCCAACATCAATTTTTTGAAGAACATTTTGTTTTGTGTAGTGCTTTTCTGCATCATCTAACTCTGTCCATCATATTCATATTGTGTTATATTCTAATGCAAATTCTAATATCTAATTTTTTATGCTTTCCTACCCCCCTCAACCCTTTAATTTTTCATGGCTGATTTGTTATAACCAGTTTATGGCTGACTTGTTATTACTGTAGTTTGTAGTTTATTTCAGATGTGTGCACGCGCACACTTGTGAATTTCTTTAAGGGGGTTTATTAAGAGAATGGCGCAGGTTTTCGCTGCATATGATCATGAATGATATTCATGTAATACTAGTTTCTCTTCTCTGGTGTCACAATTTAGCAATTCTACACACTGTCTAAGATGAATGTTATAACCAGCATGGACTACAAAGGTGGGGTTTCTGCATACAGTAGGCAATTGTACATGATGTTCAAAGACTAAATATGTCTGCGTTTTCTCAAATGTTTTGAATTCTAGTTGATCCTTGCATGGTTGGCAGGAAGACCTTGAACTGCAATTTCTAAGCTAAATTACTATGAATTGTTCTTAAAATTTAAAAAAAAAAAAATCTTTTTATCCATAAATAACTAACTTGATGGTGAATCGCAATTTCCCTGAATGCCTGAATAGGATAATGCTGAAGCTTGTTTTCTTTGCATTTCTCTTCCATCGCCCAGTCAAGTTCCACCTCCGAATGGAGAAATAAAAAATAAAAAAATTCCAGATGTTGACTGTCCTCGTATTAAACATTATGTTCTTTTCAAATGATTGTGATACAGAGATCTAACCATATATGACATTTGGACCTCTGTAAGCAGTGGTGTATTCACTTTTGTGTTGGCACCAAATTTGATTGATTTTCATCCCTATTCAAAACAGGACTATTAAGCATGTGGTCTGAAGCACAGGTCCTATGGACAGTCGGTATGTGGCAAATTAATTTGTCACCTCCGTAATCACATGGTTAAAAAACCTCTGAATCATTCCTTTTGATAGGGATTGTGCATTTTTGATGCATTGAACTGGGAATTATTTTCACATCTGTTTGCTTTAATGAGAATTAATTTTTGTCACAGCTGCAAGTTGGATTCTAACCACACTTTTGTGACTTATTTTCAGAACATGGAATTTTGTTTTTAACATTTTATTTGTAAAACCCTAATCCGGCGCTCAGCTAAATATGCTTGTACACCAGGTTTGTACAGAATGCAGATATTATATGAAACCTAAAATGGAAGCCTTGCCATAATTTTCCCCAGCAAGTAACTTGTTACGAAAATAATGTTTTCTTTAATTAAGAAGCCAAGGTGAGGAACCAAGTCTCTTAATGCAGGATATGGTCATGGTTGAAAAGACATAAAAGATCAAAGAAATTGAAGGACATTGTGATTTAATTGGCATGTTTGAGTTATGAATACATGAAGATTACAGAAGGAAGGAAAGGGATGAAGGAGGTCCTGAGAGAATAAATTGGAGAAACAAACTGCAATCACTCATTCTCTCAATGTATTGATTAAATGGAAAGGAGTTTAAAATGGCAATAATGAAAAGTTTCATGAGCGCTGTACATAGCAAGGACAAAACCATTGCAATGGAGAGTTTGAGATTAAAAGTGAAGTGACTATTTTCCTATATTTCTGCAAATGTGTGAGAGGTGTTGAAGAAACTTCCCTGTATTTGAGATGATCAAGGCTTCAGTGGTTGTTCAGAGTGGGTCAGTGCTGTTTTTGCTTTTAAAGTCGACAGATAGTTAACACTAATTATTTGTTATATGCTTGTTGATTTTAATTCTGTAAAATGCCTTGCTGCTGGGAATCTGGCCAATCAGAAGCGGCCAATAATAATGATCTGGCATGCCTCATGAATTAGTCATTTCAACTCAGCAAGCAATAGCTAAAGACATTTATCCAGCTTTGGAGAGTGAAAAACTAGGAAATTCACCACAACAGTTAGTTTATACAATGTAATACATACGGCCATTTTTGCATTTAGAAAATCTCGTTCAGAGGCATTCAAACCAAATCATTTGTTGAGTTTTGAAATCTGAAATCAAGACACACCCACAAATTTGTTTAATTCTGCATTTCAAAACCTGCATGTTTAAAAATTCCTTTTTGTAAAGGGAATAGTCTACATACAAACTTATCTTTCAATTTCCCAGGAGGTGGAAGGAAATAGATGACTAAGTAGTGTACTGATCCTTTGTTTAAAAAGCCTGTGAGTACATCGCTGTTAAGTGCCAGTGAGATCAGCACAATTAGCTTGTCTTAGAAGCTCTGATGGTCATTCCTTTTGGGGGAGTTGGGGGTACTTTGTGGCGCCTGTTGCTCCTAGATAATCCTCGCCCACCACTTCTAGCAGCCAATTAATGTAACATTTGCAGCCGAATCCATGATAAACTAGTGTTGTGTAAAAACGTTTAGCAGTTCTATCGTTTCTTTAGCTTCAACTTGGCAAGTGAACTCATTCTTTCCTCATCACTTTCCCTCCAGAAAGACAGTTGCCTCTTGCACGTGCGGTACTTTATTTTGTCAGAAGCTTCACTGCTTTCTTTTTGGAGAGAGAATTTGGAAAATATAAAATGGGATATAAAGTAAGAAAAAGAACTGGTGGCTTCATCTAACCTCCCAGTATTCTACTAGCTTTATTGCCCTGCTGTAATGTGGTAGCTGTTAACAGCAAGCAGAATCCGCTCTGCCCCCCCACCCCCAACCACCCCCTAGAGCTTTTGGAAGGAAAACATCCTTTTTACAGCAGGACTGACTATTGCCCATGTTTCTTGCAATAAAGTTAGCTTGAAAGACAAGAGTAGTAGTAGTCTGCTCCTGGTCCTTCAATCATTTTTGCATACGAAAGTTTTGAACCATTGAGCAACATAGCATAGAGGTGAAAACTTGGTTCTTAAAGTAATTCCGATCATTTGAATTAAGAGGAATAAACTACAATGTCACATCTTTACAACACCGACTACATTGAAACAACAATTTTAGTGCTGTTAAGTCTGCAGGATATTTAATTTACAGCAGCTGCTCAGGCAGGAATGCAGCAGTTTAAGGCTGTGGTTGGGCTTCCAACATTGTGAATGCCTGAAACACTTCTGATTCTTTAACTCTTTAACTAATGTTCTGTAGCCAGTTGATGAATAAATTGAGATTTTCTAACATTTGTTCTGAAGAAAATAGGTGTTCTAGCTTTGCAGAAGACAGTTGCTGATTGACTTCACCGATTTACCCCCAGTACTATGTTTGCTATTGCCAAGAGCTTATATTTTCTAAATTACTCGTGTACGGGTGACACTTATGATGTTTATGAAAGAAAACTTACACAAGTAAGTGTTCTTTCTATTCGATCTCAATTTTATAGCTTAAGTTCTTTTTGAGATTAAAAACTCCTAAAGTAAGCGTTTCTTTTTTGGGTCCTTTCTGATAGTTGTGCACCAGAGAAAATTAAGCGAGTCTTCTGCCAGCATTCAAAATTTTCAAATGACTATCTTGTACTTCAAGTTGCCAATCTCATAAAGTTGGAAATGTTGAAGTTGCAATTGAATTGTGTTCAACTACTTTCTAACTTTAAATGGAGACGTATATTTCAATGCTGTTAACATCTCACAAGTGAGCAGTAATCTATTTTATCCTTTAAATCTATTGACACTTGTATGTTCTGGGAGAATCAATTGACAAACAATTTTGAATGGCTCGCATACAACAATGCTCTCATGTAAATGGATGCATTTTAAAAGCAATGTTCTATGTAAATTGATGTACTTTCTGATAATATTTGATTGAATAGGAACAAAAATATATTGAACAGTAGGAAGTTGTTTTTCTTTGGTAGGAATGAAGTCAACTTGCTACAGGACGTAACGTCATTTCAGCAGCAAGAAACCTTGGTAGAGGTTTTATAGAGATGTTTAAAATCGTGAAGGATTTACATAAAAGTAAATTGAGCAACCTGCATCCAGTGGTTGAAGGTGTTGGTTACTAGAGTACACTGATTTAAGGTGGTTGGCAAAGGTGGCAGGTGATGTGAGGAAAACAGTTTTTATGCAACAGGTGGTTAGGATTTGGAATGCTCTGCCTGGTAGGGTGGTTGATACAGATCCAACGGGGTGTTGGATAAATGGTTGAAGGGAGAAAATATGCAAGGATATGGGGAAAGAGCAGGAGAGTGAGACTAACTGGATTGCTCTTCAAAAGAGCTGGGATGGACTTGATGGGTAGAACTACCTCCTGTGTTTGATTCTCTGATCCGGTTGGCACGAGGAGAAGACTGCACAGACCAATCTTAACATTTGCTTTATTTCTAAAACATCTGCAATATTTTCCAGTTGTGCATTGTAGAACTCAGATTGTGACATAGTGCCTATAAATCTAGGTTGTGGAAATAACTAAATTTTCAGTTTGAGATACTTGTGACAATAAGCGATTTGCATTTCATTTCACGTCAAAAACCCATGATTTAATTTAATTTAATGATTTAATGAAGGAACTGCGCTCTGAAAGCTCGTGTTTGAATCAAACCTGTTGGACTTTAACCTGGTGTTGTAAGACTTCTTACTGTGCTCACCCCAGTCCAACGCCGGCATCGCCACATCTTGATTTAATTTGTACACCATTTATATTCCTTACTTTGGATTTATTGGACATGCACTTCAGCATGTACATTGACATCAGAACACCATTCTGAATGGTATTGCAAAGTATTATTAAATTTCCCTTTTTGCAAGCTTACTTTCCTCAGTCCTATTTCACTAGTTGAGAAAATTATTACGTAGGAGAAATTATAAGTGTTTGATCAGAATTAAAATCTTCTGATTCAATTAAATTGGGAAGTAATTTGGATGCAAGCTCATGTTGAATTCTAAATATCAATTTAACAGATTAAATAGAACCATTTAATATGCTCTAATTTCAATTTCTATGTTTTGACTTCTTGAGTGCTTTATTTCCACCCAAGCACCATAATCTTATCGGAGTAAAGTGAAAGAAATTGACATTGCAAATCTTTGTATGTTTTCTTCATTTTAATGTTTTAGTGCAACAGTTCCTTAATTGCCATGAAAGCTGTATAACTATCAACTCAAAATTGTTGCCAGTTTGCGAACAGATCATAGGACTCGAGCTGCATACTTAATGAAGCTTTGTGCATCCTAAAACAAAAGTCCTGAGCAGGACATTGGTTGTGAACTATATACCATTGTGTAAGGATTTGTGTCACTGAACCACTTTTACTTCATTTTTGGCTTTTCTAAGGAAATAGTAACAATTAAGAAATGTTCTTCGTAAAATTCTTGTGCTGACACTGCCAATGGTCTTTAATATCTGTGCTCTTTTTGTCGAGCATTTTTAACCAAACATGATTCATGTTGATTACTTGTTTATAGTTGAATTAATTCCACCATTCCTACTTCTGGCTTTAAATCTTCACGGAAAGAAAGTTAATTGACCTACATAGCTACTTTCAATCTGAGTTAGCTGCCAAGCTATCACATCTGGTTCTTTGCTGATATTAAATACGCAAATTGATATTTGGATGCTGCTGAGCCAGTCACATACACACGTTGACAATTGTGTTGCATGACGAGAGTGATGCAGGGTTGGCAACTTGGCTGGGCTCGGCATATCCCAAAAGATATATCATTCTCATGTATCCTTTACTCTGCCTTTCAAAACCAAATTAGTTGGCTGTGTTTTGTTTGACAAATTCCCCTTGCATTCAACTTGTGGTATGGAATGGGCCCAATACCTTTTTGTAATGGATGCACATGTGAAGAATGGCACCCCAAGATGAATTGGAAGTGCTCAAATCAGTGCTGGTTTGAGTTGTGATATGTTTAGTTGAAAAACAAATTTGTAAAATGTATTGATTTGACAACCATATTGCTGCTTACACGTTCTTTTAAGAAAAGTAACTTTTTTTGTAATGATGAATGAAGCTTGTATTTTTACTGACTTCAAACAGTGTCCTGCAGGTGCAAACTTTTATGATCCCAGTTAACGATTAATGTGCCTTTTGTCGGCAGGAAACTCACACGGCCACCAAAGAGTGCCATGTTTATTGTGCCCTTTTGTTTTCCTTTTGTTTGTTTCAGGAAATTGATAATTGCAGGGTTCTGATTATTTCCTGTTTATGTTCCTGTTGACATGAGCAATCTATGTACCAAGGTGGGGGTGGTAATACTGAAAACCTACTTGGCCTAAAATGTCTGCTCCAAGGTTACAGTCAAATTCTATTAACTCTTAACTGTGAGTGAAGCCTGACTAGATTAAAGAATGATTTTAATTACAAAATCTGGATTTCCTAACACATGCACACGCGTTATAAAGTTCAGCAAGAAAAACCTTCACACAGGACGGTGACAGTTTTATTAGTAGATGTTGCTGCAGATTTATAGCTTTATGGTGCAAGTAGAATAATAGTGCAGTCTGTGTGAAAACCAAAGTCTCCGCTTTTTCTTCCTTTCTTTTCTCCACTCCCTCCCTGAACAACCCAGCCCCTCAGGTTGCAGAGACCGACTTTGTTTTTTGATTACTTTATTGTGCCCATGTTTTTAAAAGTATAAATTATCTTATTCATATAATGCTTCCTGCTGTCTAACATTTTTAATGTTGCATTACAAAATTGAGCAGAAAATATTTTCAGTGGGTGAGCAATTTCTAATGATCTATGTGCTGAGAAAGTTCAATCCTTAAGCTTGATACAACTGGGGAAAATAAAACTTATTGTAGTGACAGTTTCGCATTTTGGTTCCACAGTCGTGTGATCTGTTCATTGAAATACATTTTAAATGTCAACACTTCCTTTTTTTTCTAATTCAAGTAGGTGAACTCTATTGGTTGTAACAGATTAAATACAAGTACGATTTCTGCCCAATTTGTCTTGGAACGGAACAGATAAAATTGCACATGGCATACGGTGTTCAGGTTCTCGGTGTATGTTGCCAACTTTCCCTTCAAGATGGGGGAGAATTATCGCTGCACAACTGTTGTATACCTAATAACTTGATTTGGTGAAGCTTTAACTAGAAGGGCTCTGATTAGGATCCCCACCGCTTTTCTCCTCCATGTGGCTGGGGAGGTTCAAACCCTCGTATGAAAATGAATGTGTACTATCTGTAATAAGTTGCATGATTCAGCAACTTTAATTCAAAGGTTAATGTTTCTATGTAGGAAATGTACATTCAATTTAGAATCTTAATTTTTGTGCGTTACACTCGTTTGAGTAGATTTGTGAGGGTGGTCATTGTTTTTGCTTAATTTACTGAGCTGGTGGGTAGCTTTGGAATTCTTGGGATCAATGTTGATGGTCAATATGGAATCAAACGGTTAAACTTTCAACTTTGGTTGAAAGGTGGATAAGAGTGTGTCAAAGTCAATGGAAGGGAAAATAGGATAGGGTATGAGTTGAAAACCGTTACAGTCTGTTTCACATTCCCGCTGACATTGTAATTTCTGCCCATAGGAGTAACTGCATAGAGTTGACTATTGTCTGCCACTGTTCGCTCTTGACTAGAATGATCCAATCAGGTCATTTTTCCCACCCTTTCCCAGCGCTATTCTGTATTTTATTCGAATACATGTTTAATTATTGTCTGCCACTGTTCGCTCTTGACTAGAACGATCCAGTCAGATAATTTTTCGCACCCTTTCCCAACACTATTGTACATGTTTAATCCCTTCGTCTTTGCTTCAGTAGCTCAATATTTTAAAGCAATTCATGATCTAATAACTCTGAAAAATAACTTTCTAATTTTCCTCATTCATTCGATTATTTAATCGTGAACATTTGCCGCCTTGTTTCTTCAACTGGCAAAAATGAATATTGAACGGTGCTTACAACATTTAAATCTTTGCTGTTCCCATGGAAAATCATTATTCTCTGGGTCTTTGGAGCAACCTATCGTCCTGATATTGTTCTTGTGATTCTCAGTTGTATTCTTTTCCATGACTCCTAACATCCTTCTTATAAGGGTCATCTAGCATTAAATGCAATATTTGATCTCTGACTAGAAAATTACTCGTTTTAAAATTGTAATTTCTATTTCATTGTTTTTAGATTCACTGGCCCGTTCATGGAAAATCCTAATTACCTTTTCAATTGCCGTTTCTACCTCTACTGTCACTAAATATGACAATTGAGAATCAAAGAACAAAGAAAAGTACAGCACAGGAACAGGCCCTTTGGCCCTCCAAACCGCTGCCGACCATGCTGCCCGTCTAAACTAAAATCTTCTACACTTCCGGGGTCCGTATCCCTCTATTCCCATCCTATTCATGTATTTGTCAAGATGCCCCTTAAACGTCACTATCATCTCTGCTTCCACCACCTCCTCTGGCAGCGAGTTCCAGGCATCCACTGCCCTCTGTGCAAAGAGACTTGCCTCGTACCTCGCCTCTAAATCTTGCCCCTTGCACCTTAAACCTATGTCCCCTAGTAATTGACCCCTCTGCCCTGGGACAAAGCCTCTGACTATCTATTCTGTCTATGCCCTCATAATTTTGTAGACTTCTACCAGGTTGCCTCTCCACCTCCTTCGTTCCAGCGAGAACGAATTGGGTTTATTCAACCTGTCCTCATAGCTATTGCCCTCCATAGCAGGCAACATCCTGGTAAATCTCTTCTGCACCCTCTCTAAAGCCTCCACATTCTTCTGGTAGTGTGGTGACCAGAATTGAACACTATATTCCCAAGTGTTGCCTAACTAAGGTTCGATACAGCTGCAACATGACTTGCCAACTTTTATACTCAGTGCCCTGGCCAATGAAGGCAAGCATGTCATATGCCTTCTTGACTACCTTCTCCACCTGTGTTGCCCCTTTCAGTGACCTGTGGACCTGCACACCTGCACACCTAGATCACTCTTGACTATCAATACTCTTGAGGGTTCTACCATTCACTGTATTTTCCGTACCTGTATTAGACCTTCCTAAATGCATTACCTCACATTGGTCCGGATTAAGATCCATCTGCCATCTCTCCGCCCAAGTCTCCAAATGATCTAAATCCTGCTGTATCCTCTGACAGTCCTCATCACTGTCTGCAGTTCCACCAACCTTTGTGTCGTCCGCAAACTTACTAATCAAACCAGTTACATTTTCCTCCAAATCAGGGCCAAATAGCTGGCTTTGAAAGCAGACCGTGGCAGGCCAGCAGCACGGGTTCAATTCCCGTTCCAGCCTACCGACCAGGCACTGGAATGTGGTGACTAAGGGGCTTTTCACAGTAACTTCATTTGAAGCCTACTTGTGACAATAAGCGATTTTCATTTTTTCATTATATTTACTACGAACAGCAAAGGTCCTTGCACTGATCCCTTTGAAACACCACTGGTCACAGCCCTCCAATCCTAGAGTTTTCTGGTCTTTCTCCCCCATTTTTTTTGTTGCACAGCTTTTACTGCCCTAACTCTCTCTGAATAGTTCTTGATAGTATTGTATTTAATAGCCTTTCATTATGGCTTCATTGTCTTATATGGTTCTCAGAATTGATTCCTTTTTGCAAAGCAGTCATTTATTTGAGCACTATGGTCACATGTTGAGGGACAACATGTTGGCCAGGACACCAGTGGTCAGGACCATCAGAACTCCATGCTCCTTTTTTTTGTTTGTACCATTGGAAACCTTGTCCCACTTCTCCTCCTGTCTCCCAAAAGGTGTGCTGCAAAGCTAATCACTGGGCTTTCTTGCATGGTTTAACATCCTTTTCACTTCTTCAACCCCTTCAAATCTAATCTGTGAAGCGGCAGAGTTTTAGATTATTGTACTCGAACGATATTGGTAATCAGTAATTTATATTTTCAGTGTAAAATTGCTGGACAGATCTTTTTTCTGTCAGAAAAACATTATTGGAATCTTATTAAGTAATTTCCTTTCAGAACCTGAGATTCCCTTCAACAGTGTTGTTTTTCTTGGTACCTGTTTCCAAGGATAAAACTTAGTAATGTTACTTGCCCCGACTTTTTAACTGTTTTGTTTTGGGCAACAAGACATAGGACCATTGGAAAATAAACTCCGTGACCTACATCCATAGCTAGTTCCCCTTGGTCCTTTTCTTTCCGGTGCATTTCAAGAGATAAGTTTAAAAAGCAGTGTTTCAAACTCAAAATTAGCAAAATGCTAGGTTTGTTTCAGTTTGTGCAACAACAAAAAAAATCCAGTGTTTATATAATCTCCCCCAGAAACATTACATGCACGCCTTTTTGTTCTGTTGGCAACACTTGTGCACTTACGTTGACGTTGATCTGAGGACTATATTGGATATTGTCAAATAATCTGCTCAGTCATGTTGAGACGCCTATATTGGGAAATATGTATTTTAAAGTATCGAAGTTCCTTTTACATTTTCCTTACTGATATTTTTGATTTTTAAAAAATGTTATCTTGTAACGAAGCTTACAAGCATGATTCAGGAGCTACATTGTGGATAAAGCTGTTTTTCATATTTAAACTAAATAAAATTAAATCTTGGATGATTAAACTTTTTAACACTAAAGATTATCTGTGTACGACTTAAAGGTGTTTAAAAATAGCCTTGAGATATGAAAGATTTGGACATTGTGAACATGTACAGGCAGTTTGGCTCATAAGCCCGTTCTGGAATACTCATCATTCATGAGATGGGTCTCCGGGTTCTCTTGGAAGTAAAGTTCTACGTAAACAACTTCTAGTGGTTTGGATTATTATTGAGCAGAGCTAAAGTATTCATTTATCTTCATGTTTCCTCTCTTCTATTCTGCCCTGCCAATAATGGACATATCTTCCTGTTGTTTTCCACTCTCTTCCCCAACCCCACCAGTAAACAGCAGCATAGGAAATAATTATGTTCCTATTGTTTCCTGTTCCTGGCCATATATTTCACCATTTTATTTCCCCTGAAGGGAGCTATTGATTTGAGCTGAGCAGCCTTCATTGGTGTCTGTTCCATATTATTTGTTACTTTATGATGAGGGAAATTGATTATTTCTATCCACATCTCTCGAGGTTTGTTAATTGTGACTTTGTATCCTGTAAGATGCAGAGATGTAAGAAAGCTATTTGACCAGAGCAGTTAAGACAGAATTACTGGCCAGAATTGTCACTGTTCTGATGGTTGCATTTTAACATGAAGCCCAAAGTCCCAGTATCATCGTTGTTCTTCACATAGCAAGATTGCTATATAAGTATCTTGGAGTTTTTGAATAGTCATGTTAATTTAGATGTATTGCTGGAAAATGTCTAGTTTTGATAAACTGGGATCTACTTAATTATGTTAGGGTGTATTAATATTACTATCAGTACAATTGAAACAGTGCCCATTGTTGCAATGCTTTCGCGGGTTTTAAAATGAAAAAAAAATGTAAAAGCAAGACCAAACTCTCTTTAAATGTTTTTTAAAAGAAATGAGATCCAAGAAGAGAGTGTACGTGTTGGGTTCTGCTTTTATGAGTTTCTTAGTGGTGGCTGGCTAGCCAGAGCATGTGTTCAAGACTGTGATTTATTGAAGATGCTTGACCATGTGTTTACTGTCAGCTAGACACCCAGACAGACAAACAGCCTGTAAATTGCATTAAAAAGACATCAAAGTACATCCCATTCTCCCAGAAGTCCATAGACTTAACAATGGTTTACCACCCTAGTTGGTTTTTTTAGGCTTCAGTAAGTATCCTCATCCTTTCACAATGGTCAGATGCTTGTAATGGTCTAGCTTTAGCACTATTGTGCTTTGTGGTAGCTTTTGATCATCCCAAGGGCACAATCCACCCTTGATGTCAAAAGCTGTATAGTTATAAAATGAAGGATCTTTCAACTGGTTTAGTGAGAACACATCAGCATTTACAGGTGTGGCATAAGTTATCTCCTTCCCTTCCCCCCCCCCCCCCCCCTTCCACCTCTTCTCCTCTACCACCCCACACTCATTCCCCTTCCCGATTGCTCAAATGTTTTTCAAAAGGTAAACTAAGTTTGTAAACTGCTCATCACAACCAAATGAATATAATTCCACTAGTTGGTGCTAAAGAAAAACTGGAAAAATAATAAATGGAGGAACTTGTATGTTAATATTTTAAACATTTTCATATAGTTGGCTAGATTTTCTTGTGTGTACATTATGAAGCATGACGTTACATAAAATATTTCTGGAATTGCTTCCTTAATATTTTTGGAATTGTGGCAACCGTGCAGCAGTAATATGCTGTGATCCCTACTCATAAAAGACTTTGTAAAGTGGATATGATGATGAAGATGAAGCCATGGTTTCCTTTGAATCAGCAGGAGAGCAATAGGAAAAAGAATGCCTTGGAAAACTATAAATCTTCCAGTGGGCCTGTTCATAAATGAGTACATCTCACTGCAAGTCTCATTAGTTTGTCTGGGACCAGAAAATCAGTAAAACAGGAAGAAGACACCGTTTCCGCTGTCAAGGGTCTATCTTAACGTTTATTTATTTTTGGGGGAGGGAAATGAGCCCTTCTTTGTTGCAGGATGCCTTCACGCTAATTCTGGTCACGCTAATTCTGGTCCATGAACCATCCACTCGGTGATTAGTGACCACAGGGTAAGTGGTCAAATGCCCCAACTGAATGATGCCATAAATACCATAGTCTTTGGGATAACAGATTGTAAAAGTGTCAAGAAACACATTTAGTGCTGAAGATTGCCTCTGCTTTCTAGAGGTGTCAAAGCCAGTAGAATAGTCCTCTTTTTTTTAAATATCTAGAACTAACAAGACAGCTTTGTACTCCTGAACAGAATGCCTTCTGAACTCCTAGCAGGCAAAATTTCACTGTTATGCACCTTTTATCATTTTTGGTGTATGTTTGGCACAGAGTTGCATTCATTGATACTTTTTTAAAAAATCTCTCCATTGGGAATATGACCTGTCCTTAATGATAATTGATATAGGTGATTTAATTTCATTGAGCGGGAAATAAGAAACATTTGAGATCTGATCTATCCATCTCGGTTTTTCATTCTCATTTTATTTAAGTAAATTGGCCAAAATGACTCCATCTTGGTAACTTAAACCATGATTTGCTAACTGCCACCAAAATAGTTGCTTGCTTATTTATCATTCTCTCTCCTTTAGGCATACCTTACTGGATCTAAATTGGTTATTTATACATAAAATTGACTTAATACCACTTCTCCCAATTTATAACCATTACTACCAAATAAGTGCATTTTTGAGAGTAACAGATGTTTTCTAGCTATTCAAAGTGGGTTTGACAAAAGACGGGCACTGACGATTTGGATTTTTGCAAGCAAGTGACATGAGTGATAGTTACTGGATGACTTTAGGATGAAGTACATTTTTAATTGACTACCTTAACTTGATGCCTTGACTTTATTCCACTTTTCCAATACTAACTTTTAATGAATTTATGTAACTCACTATATATCCAGTAACATCTATAATACTATATAATGAACCGTTTTCAATTTCCAAGCACTGCATTTTGTTACAGTAAAAGTTATAATTTCATTTAATGGAAATCCAAAAGAGCAGTTATTCCATGAGGCTCACATCACTTTGCAGAATTAGAGAGTCTTTGTATCCAAAGGTTTAGATTGTTATTGCTGTTCATTGTCTGAGTCCCAAATTGGATTATTGTTTTGTAATCATTGTGTTTTCTAAATCCAACACATCATACTTTTTGTTACTAGTATATTTGAAGTTGCCTAGGATGAATCCTTTAATTATCAGCTTATCATTCCCAGTAAAGCAACCCCAACATCACTTGAGGATTAAGAGACACAGACTTGTGTGCCTTTTTTATAGGTAGTCCCTTAGGATCGAGAATGACCTGCTTCCACTCTGATTCAGTGGGTTCTGGTATGGCTGAGAAGTCCAATGCATGACTCTGGAACAAATGGTGGAGAGATTTGGGGAGGGATGAAAGAATTAAATAATCACAGATATCCTCCGAAGCATGAGAGACTAGATGAGAGTGATCGGGAGGGATTTGGAAACAAAGTTGGGGGTGGGGTGGGGGGGGGGGTTGCTACACCCTCCCAGTTGTGTGTTTCTCGGCAAGGGTAAGTCGCCTGTCGTTGGCCAGCGGCAGGGTCTTCTGATTACTGGGATTTCCCATTAAATACATTCCCTGCCACTGGAATACTGGTAGTGGGGGTTTGTCATGGTGGGACTACCAGCTGGATCTCTTTCCTTCTCTCTCTCTCTCTCTCTCTCTCTCTCTCTCTCTCTCTCTCTTCTCCTTTCCCCCCCCCCCCCCCCCCCACCCACAAAAACAAAATGTTTGACTAGGAGCCAGTGATGGTTAGTGAGCATGGCTGATTATTGAATGGTATTTAGTGTGAGTCAGGGTACTTAGTGTGAGTATTGGGGTATTTAGTGTGAGTACACTTTCCAGCTCTTGGTCTGTAGCCCTGTAAGTAACAGCACCTCAAGCATAAATCTAGCATTCTAGATTAATAATGGGATTTCGTGATCAATAAGAGGATATGGGGAGAAGGCAGGAGAATGAGGAACATATCCGGCATGATCGAATGGCCTAATTCTGCTCCTATATCCTATGATCTTGGCCAAGTGTGTGTTGGAAGAGTCCAGTCTTTACATAACAAAGGAGTGGATGAGTGTTTCATCAAGTGAGCAGAAGCGGGGCATAAAGGGGTGATGTTGCAAAGATGGGAATGGGCTGACTTAGTGCAGGTTTGTGGTTGAGTGTTCATCTCATGGTCAAATATGACACCGTTTGGTTCAACCTCAAACGTTTGTCAGGGCCAGTAATGCAATCGGTGATGAATGTGTGGAGTTTGTGGTGAGGACCACAGGCAATGGCTTCAGTCTTCAATTACATTTCTGCTCATCCAGTTACTGAATGTCAAATGAGCAGTCTGACAAATTAGAGACAGCAATGGTAAGTTAGAGCTAGGTGTCATCAGCATAGATGTAAAAACCGAAGTACTTTTCAGCATTTCGGGAGCACAATATGTAAGTGAAAAATAAGAGGTGTCCAAGAATAGATCCTTGGATGCCAGACATAACTGCAGGACTAGGAAGGGAAGGCATTGCCAGTTCTGTGGCTACGATAGATACATAAGAATGGGACTAATCGAGTTGCAGCCTCACCCAGCTGGATATTAGTTGAGGGCGATGGTGTGATAAACTGTGTCAAAGGCTGCAGACCGGTCCAGAAGACCAGGTACAGAAAGTCTATCTTTGTGATAGTCACACAGGATGTCATATGTAACCTTGGATAAGAGCCATTTCCAAACTGTCATGGTGGAAACCTGCAATTTCCCTTTCTGACCTCTATGCCAGCTGATTATTAGAAATGGTACCTTCCAACCAGGCATTTCTCTCTTTTCAACGTGATCGTCATCATCTTTTAAACTGCACATCTACTTTCCTGCCCTTGCACACCTCCTCCACCATTTCCAACTTTCCTTTCCTCTCAAGTCTTTAAGTGTGTTGTCACCTCCCACATCCATGCCCATTATTCTCTCTAATTTCTATTTGAATTTCTTGACTCCACTCCTCTCACTGACCAGAATGCTCCTGACCAAAGTCATATAGACATTTTTGACTATAGCTGTGATGTCCTGCAACCTTAAATATAGAGCAGAAAATCATCCTCTTCAGTTTGGTTTAGATTATTGTGGATGCTGCTGTGTGTTTCTGTTTTTGTAATCCAATAATAGCTTTTCTTTCTTCCCTCGCCATTAGCTCAAGTTTTGAAGTATCTCCCTGTAGTCTCCTTGTCTTAATGGGCGTGTTGTCCCTTGACAACATCCTGTAAAGACATGGGGGCAACTTCTATGTGTATGCTAAAGGCACCCAGGTTTGCCTATCTGGCACCTTTCTTCACTGCCTCTATATTATAAAACTACCTGTCCAATTTCAGATGTTAAACATTAGGAACATCAGATATTTTGTTCTTTGCCTCGGTCACAAACTTTTCATCATTGCCATCCTCCTCCCTGAACACTCTATCAAGCTGTTTCAAATTCTTTAAGGGTGAAATTCTGTCAAGCACCCATCGGTGGCTTTGATATCGGGCATGGAGAGGCCCAGAAATTGGTTCTGCACCAGCATGAATTCACAGTGGGATTTTCTGCTGGTACTTGTCATGACAGGTCATAAAATCCATTGGAGGACCACATGAGACTAATTTACATCTTATTAATGGGATGGTTGAAAGGCACCAATACCCCCCCTCCCCCCCCCCCCCCTCCCCCCCCCCCCCCCCCCCCCCACACACACACACACACACACACACACACCCCATGCCAGATTCTCCCATGATGCTAGCAGAAAATATATCACAGGAAGAATGTGGCATGCAGATGTCTGGACTCATCTGAATAATACCTGTGGCTGTTCCCAGAGCTTGGGATGGAGGCTACCCGCAAAACTGGACCCTGGGACACCACAGCAATTAGTCGGGGCAGCACCTGCAAATGGACAGTCCAGATTTGTTGTCCTGGAGAGGGTACAGTCTGAATGTTCCTGGAGAACCATCTTCTTTCTCAGGAGGTCCATTTTTTTTCAGCAATGGATCAGTGATGTTGGTGCCATTTCAAAATGGCTCCTGGATAGGATGGCAGCCATCAGGTCTGTCCTACCATGGAATTCTGTTCAAAGCATCCAGATGCATAATTAACGAGATCGCGCCAGAGGATTTGCCGTGTTTTCCTGCAGGCCTCCACAGTGGAGAAAGGCTCCAAATTCCTGCTCCCCACCACAGGACTTGGTTCCAAAATTGGGCGAGTTTCGTCCTAAAGTTTTGACTTAATCGGATGCAGACTGTGGACTTCCACTGTTAACGTTGGCAGCCTCTGCCCCTACCTCAGCCATCTCTGCTGAATCCCTGATCAATGCATTTGTCCACCTCCAGACTCAATTGTTCTTAAAGACACTAAAGATGCAAGCTGTTGAGAGAAATCATAGGTACAGAAAGAAGTTGAGTGACAAACTATAGAAACAATAAAGTTAGAGAGACAAAAAGAGAAACTGTTTGACCAATAGAGGAAAAAAATATCAGAACATTAAGGATGCAGTGATTTAGAGACGAACAAGTCTAGATGTGCGGTAAGGAGACCCCTGGAGAAAGCAGAGCAAAGGGACTTTTGGAAAAAATATGGAGATGTACACGATGGTAATGGCAAAGTGAGGCTAGAAGGACAATTTACACATTAACATGAACCAAAAGGTGGGCACATTGACTTGCATGTATAGATCAAGGAGATTCCTGAAGAAAAACACATTTCTTGGAGGAGGCAAGCAGAAGAGGCAAGAGTGCTCTCAACATTGCAATTAAGGCACAAATGTCAAAGTGAACAGCGCATTAATTGAGATCAATGCCAGGGTCGGCAAGGTAGCACAGTGATTAGTACTGTTGCTTCACAGCACCAGGGACCCACGTTCGGGACTCGGCTTGGGTCACTGTGTGGAGTTTGCATGTTCCCCCAGGTCTGCGTGGGTTTCCTCTGGGTGCTCCGGTTTCCTCCCACAAGACCAGAAAGATATGCTTGTTAGGTGAATTGGACATTCTGAATTCTCCCTCCGTGTACCTGAACAAGTGCCGGAGTGTGGCGACTAGGGGATTTTCACAGGAACTTCATTGCAGTGTTAATGTAAGCCTACTTGTGACAAAAAAGATTATTATTAAGAAAGATTTTGCATTCCATCTTGATCCTCTTGAATTCTCAAAAACTGGATGCGTTTTACTGAGAGTTTTCTCGCATTAGGCATTTCGGCTGCTCTGCCTACTCCGATAATGTGCGGACCAAGTAAAAAGGATTTGGGAGTTTCCACGGTGTCAGTGGTAGACGACAAGTATGTTTTCTTGTGCCATATTCACCTTTTGCTATGGCCAGTTGAAACTACGTAAAAGGTTCTTGGAGTCTAATTTTAAAGGAAAAATCTCATCTCTGTGGTTAAGTAGCCAGTTATGGGTCATATACTCTTCTCCTCTCCCAAAGCCAACATATTTCCAAAAATTAACTTCTTTGCTCTGACCGTTATTTTGAAAGTGACAAATTACTTGGAATTATGTGCAATTTGAAAAGTTACTATTATTTGCATGGTTCCTGTATTTAGTGCTTTTGCTGCTTATGAGCAGTGAAAATGTTTGTCTTGACATGTTTTGCCTTCCTTCTGTCTGTTTTCCCTACCCCCCAAACTCCTTTGCCCAGCCATCTTTATTACCCTAGCAGACTTGGCTGATTTGTTCCTGGCTGGGGTTGGGGGGGGGGGGGGGGGGGGGGGGGTGGATTGTGGGGGTGAAGCAATTACAGGTTGTAAATCACTTTCCTCATTAGGATGGTACAATTGCTTGATTTATGAGCAGAAGCAACTGTTAAGCTCATCAAAGATGTCTGCACGCAAGTGGTTTTGGATCATGGCTTTGGTTTCAATGCCATAAACTCACATTTTTAACGTGACTCAGTTATCCATGCAGAGTAATTTTCTACCTCATGGAACAGAGCTTGTCTCATCGTCCAGTTTACATAGTGGTATTTCCAATACTGACCTAGGTAACAGAGGGAGAACTGCTGGGAATGACCTGATACTGTGTTCAAAAACAAAATGTCTGTGGGTAAAAATTGACTTGTACAGCAACCAGGGTCAGGAAGCTGCTTTCAGTGAAGGTCAGGGAAACACTCGTTGTCCGAGGATCTGATGCACTAAGTTGGAGAATTCTTGTATTTCTTTTTCAGAAGGCTTTTTTCCCTCCCCAAGATCTCTATGTATTTAATTTGTTTTCTGTTACATTGTTATTATAACAATTATTTCTAAATGGGTTACTTTTAAAGGCTTGTACAAAGATCCTCCTGTACGAATGGCAATTAAGTTCATTTATCAAGAATGAATTGCATGCAGTATTCGGTTATTGATTTTAATCGATACTTACAATTGGCAAAAGAGCAATGTAGAACCATATTGAGTGACCAAAGTTGTTTAAGAGCTATAATCTTATTTTTGGGATTCTGGCAACAATTGTTAACTGCTGGAGTAAAGACTTCACAAAAACTAAATGAGAAAAGCAATAAATTATAAACGTCTGAAATACAAAATGAGACGAGACAAGTGTAGGAAGTACATGAAAAATGAAGAGACTGGTTAATAATTGGGGTAGACAGCTGACTAAGAATTCAACCTGGAATATAATCCATGACAAAATTGCTCTTGCCTATTCCTAGGTACAAAACTATTCATATCCATTGTCATAATTTGTTCCATCTAAACTCTATGCCTATTATCTCTCAGCTCCGGAACTTGCTGTTTTGCTGCTTCATGTTTTAAATTGAGAAGAGAGAAATCTGAACAGATTTAGCTTAGTTTTGCAAATGTTTTAACATACGGAACCTGAAAAATAATGTTCATGCTGGTATTTCCAGCAGACAAATCTGCTTTTAGGATAGCTTTAATTGGTAGCTATTTTGACTGAATGTTTAGGTAGCTACTGCAACAACATTAACTCTGCCTTGTTTTTATGTTGTTAAAGTCTCAACAGCCAAGTCCTGCTGGTTCCAGTTCCAGTTCAAATTCCAGTTCAAGTTTTACTCCATCTCAGAACAACAGACAAGGTAAAGATTTAAATAGTCGATGTGTACATCATCTATGCCTCCTGATGTCACTTGTGTTAACTCAAGGGCAAAAGATTCACTTTCTCGCAGTTTTCCCCTCCGTCCTCAAGTCCTCTAATGCAGTCAGTTCAGTTGACACCAGGGCTTCAATGTATTATTAGAATTGAACACTGTACTCAGTATGGTGTGGGTATAGTACTTATCAATTTCATCTGTCATTCTTCTGTCACTTCCATATTTTTGTTTCCCGCATTTTATATTTTTCCTGATACGATTGTCAAAGAGACACCTCTGGAGCAAGTCGAGGCATGGCCTGAATATTAATTTGTCTTTTTAGCACTGAGGATGTCCAGAAAAAGTGGTTAATTGTGTAACTTCCAGGATCCTTTTTTCAAGAATACCAGAGTTTAAAAGTGCCCAAAGCACCTCTTTCGCTCCTTACTCTTTTTCCTGAGCACTGTATTGCTCTGTTATATACGTTGCCATTCTCCAGGATCAGCCATATGTCCGTATTATCACAGCAGTCTCTATTTTGGGCATCTTTCTTCTACTGCTTCTATACCTTTCGTGTTCTTGGTATGTCCCACAGTGTTTGTCACTTTTTTTTTGGATTTGTCTCTTTTAGTCCACTCATTTCTCGTCTTGTGTACCTCTTCAATATATGTACCTGCCAGTTGGATGTCTTCCACTTTTTGATCTGGGTCTAATTTCCCACCTCATTTCCCCTTTTGCCAACCCCCAGCTTATTGCATTTAAATCATTCTCAACTGTAGTATTCCTCACAAATTAATGCTTAGAACAAGAACAAAGAAAATTACAGCACAGGAACAGGCCCTTCGGCCCTCCCAGCCTGCGCCAATTTGCTTAGATGCAGCCAGTAAATCACATACTAGTTTTTTTTCTGTCCAGGAATTAAGGTTTTTTGCTTCTCTGTTGAATTTTACATCCGCATTACCTGAAGTGCTTTGCAAATAATTGAGACAAATTTGTGCTAAACCTACACAAATCACTGAAAAGGCCTCAGCTGGAATATTGTGTTTCTGGACATTACACATCAGGAGAATAACCAGGCCTTGGAGAGGGTACAGAGGAGTCTGCCAGAATTACACCAGAGTTGTGGAGAGATTTGAGAAAATGAAATAGTTCCCTTTTAAATGAGAGATTGTGAGTGCAGCACAGTGGGTTAGCCCTGCAGCCTCACGGCGCTGAGGTCCCAGGTTCGATCCCGGCTCTGGGTCACTGTCTGTATAGAGTTTGCACATTCTCCCCGTGTTGGCGTGGGTTTCGCCCCCACAACCCAAAGATGTGAAGGCTAGGTGGATTGGTCATGCTAAATTGCCCCTTAATTGGGGATAAACAAAATGAATTGGGTACATAAATTTATTTTTTAAAATATGAGAGCATGTGAAAGAGACCTAATAGAGATATTCAATATTGGGAGGTTTTGTAAGAACAAGTAGGGAGAAACTGTTCTCTGCCAAGTGGGTAGGTGGACATCACATACAAATTAATTAGAAAAAGTATGAGGGGGAAATGGGAGAGAATTAGGCAGCACGGTAGCACAAGTGGCTAGCACTGTGGCTTCACAGCGCCAGGGTCCTAGGTTCGATTCCCTGCTGGGTTCACTGTCTGTGCGGAGTCTGCACATTCTCCCCATGTCTGTGTGGGTTTCCTCCGGGTGCTCCCGATTCCTCCCACAGTCCAAAGACGTGCAGATTAGGTGGACTGGCCATGATAAATTGCCTTTAGTGACCAAAAAGGTTAGGAGGGGTTACGGGGATAGGGTGGAAGGTGAGGGCTTAAGTGGGTCAGTGCAGACTTGATGGGCCGAATGGCCTCCTTCTGCCCTGTATGCTCTACGTTCTACTTTTTTTTCAGATGTTTGGCATAATACTGAACAATTTTTAAAAGGATAGTGGAATCAAATTCCTTCAGAAATTTACAGGGCAATTAGATGTGTCCTAGAGAATTTGCAGTTATGGAGAAAAAGGATAGCACTTGGGACTAAATTGGGCAGTTCTTTAGCTGTTTTTCAAAACTTCACTAATCCTCGTCAAATGTGAGAACCAATTTGCGGACATCAGTTCAGCAAAAAGCAAATGACAAAAATGGGCAATTGTTCTGATTTTCTTTGCTGGTTATTGGTTGAGATGAATACTGGCCAGCTTATCAGAAGGACTTCTCACTCTTCAGTGTTTTTTAAAATTCAGCACATCTCATCAGAAAGCTGGTGGCAGTCATCGTGCGCTCCTGTGATACTAACTGAATGTCCCTATTTACATGCGCGAAAAATCATGGAGTGGATCTTAAATCTCTCAATGAAAGCAAGTGTCCTGCTGCTGAGCTGATTCCCCGCTCCTTAAGGAGGCACCATTTTCACATTAGTTTGGCTCCACTTGACAGTTTCAATTTTTTAATGAACTCTTCAACGATTGCAAAGAATGTTTAAATTTTAATAAGTATCTGATTATGGGAGGCAGCCGCGCGTTGGAGGGCTCCCGCTCGGGAACGGCATTGTCGGGGGGTAACGCCCGGTCCTAAGGACAGCGTAGGCAGCAAAAGTCGGGAGACAGCACAGGGGGAGGAAATGTCGAAGACCAGCAAAAAAAACGGCCGTGAAAAAAGGGTCTGAAAGTCCGTCGGGGAGTGGAAAGGTCACCACCGGGTCAGTAAAGAAAATGGAGGTTGGAACACCAGGGGAGGCCACATTTCTTACGGCTGAAGAAATAACTATGATGCTGGCCATGGATCGAAAGGCAGTTTACAAAACACATGGAGGCAATGAGGAAGGAGATGGGGGCGGTTTTAAAAGCGCTGGTGGAGGAGGCGACTACCCCGGTGAGGACGGCAGTGGCGAGCGAAGTGGTGGATGTGCAGGAGCAAGGCGAGGCACTGAAGGAAGTGGAAGAGACATTACTGCAGCACAGTGATCAACTTACCTCGATGGGGAAGGAGATGCGGAAGGTGATAGAGATCAACAAGGATCTGCAAGGCAAAATGGAAGACCTGGAAAACCAATCCAGGCGACAGAATTTGAGGAATGTGGGGCTGCCTGAAGGAGTGGAAGGACCGAGGCCAACTGAGTATTTTTCCACGATGCTGGCGAAACTATTGGGGGAGGTGGAGGATCACTCCCGATATGAACCGGATCGGGCTCATCAGTCGTGGAGGCCTGTACCAAAGGCGAGTGAGCCTCCAAGAGTAGTGACTGTGCTTCCTTAGGTACAGTGTAAAGGAGAAGGTCCTGTGCTGGGCTAAGCAGAAATGGATGGTACAGTGGCTGGAGCTGGTATACGCGTATACCAGGACTTTACGGTGAGCTGGAGAGGAGGCGGGCTGCCTTCAACCGGGTGAAGAGGGCACTGTTCATTAGCAAGGTACAGTGCGGAATTGTATATCCAGCGAAGCTGAGGGTGACCTACAAGCTCAAGGACTTTTATTTTGGGAAGGCGAAAGCAGCGGAGGAGTTTGCGAAGGCAGAAGGACTGTGGTAGAATTGAGAAATGGTCTTGTGCCGATGTAGCCTCATGACTGTGTTTTTTCTTTTTTTTTGTTTCACTGCGTGCTGGTGTATGGGCTATAGGAGCCAACGTTGTATATTTTCGGACAAGAGAAGAAATGGGACTTGCAGTCGTAATGAGGGTTCTTTGGGGTGTGGGTGTGTATGAGGGGTTTGTGTGCTAAAGGGGACTTCTGGGTTTTTCCTGGGGCCGGGCAAGAAGGAAAGAGACCCGGGCGGTGGCCTCCACACTGGCCGGTTTAGGCCGGCCAGTGAATGGGGGTAAAGTGGGGGAAGGGGTTGCGGCCATCGGAGCCTGGCAGAACAGGGTCCGAGGGGTCAAGCCGGGGTGGAAAGTTGGGGGGGAAGGAACCAAGGTTGTGGGGGGGGGGGGGGATTTTTACAAGAGGAAGTGGAGGGGAGGAGTTGGGGAGGGGGTTTACAACTCTTGGGTGTCATTTACGGTACTCTTTCGGAGGTTGGATGGCATTGAGTGTCGTCCGGTGGGGGATGGGGGGGAAGTGGACTCTATAGGTTAATGGTGACCATGGGCGATTCCGGACTCCTTAATTTTTTTCTCCTTTGTTTTTTTTCCCACCGTGGCAGGGTTTGTTTTATTTGAAGCATATATTGACAGGTGGGCCGTTAGTTGGGGTGGTGGGAGGATTGGGTTGTTGCTGTTGTTAAGAGTATTGACTTTGTATCTGTTACTGTTTACTGCTTGTTGGTGGGGTGTAAATTTTGAAGGAAAATGTGAAAATGGAGAATAAAAACATTTTAAAAAATAAGTAGCTGATTACGGTAGCCCACACATGCAAATGGTTTAAAGTCTATGAAAGAAGACTTCACGGAATAAGGGGAAAGTGTTTGGACAGTACAACTTGGGCTGCTCTGCATGGAATCTTACAGGGAAATTAGGTGGATAAGAGCAGCGCATGGCATAATAGAAATGTAGCAAAATGAATTGGACAAGTTGGGTTCAATCATACTTGAACTTTGTGAGGGTCACTTGTTCTGTAACCAGGTGTCATTCCCCAGGTTCAATACAAAATTAGCAAATGATATATGCCCTTTCTCACTACGTTGCATTGCTTGAGGCAAAATGTTATTTCACTTTTAAATTGATCCAACACTGTTTTGTGCCAATATTTAACAGGTGAACAGTCGAAGTAATGGCATATAGTAGATAGTAAATGAGGCATAATATATGGCGTATGAGGGAAGGAGTACAACCAGCTGCTCCCAGTTTTTATTAAACTGGACATTTTTAATTTTTTTAAAATAATTTTTATTGAGAAATTTTGATTTTATACAACATTGACGCACCTTAGTAAAATACCGAAAATAACAATAATATTAACAATCATATATATTCGCCCCATCCCCATGAACAACCCAGCATTTTAACAACAACGCAAATTAACACACTATAAAGTTACAGAATACACACTACAATAATGCACCCCCCCCCGGGTTGCTGCTGCTATTGACCAAGTTACCTATCTCTGAGCCAGGAAGTCCAGAAAAGGCTGCCATCGTTTATAGAACCCTTGTATTGATCCTCTCAGGGCAAATTTGACCTTTTCCAATTTTATAAATCCCGCCATGTCACTGATCCAGGTCTCCACGCTTGGGGGCCTTGCATCCTTCCATTGTAACAGAATCCTTTGACGGGCTACTAGGGGCGCAAAGGCCAGGACACCGGCCTCTTTCGCCTCCTGCACTCCCGGCTCTACCGCAACTCCAAAAATCGCGAGTCCCCACCCTGGTTTGACCCTGGATCCAACCACCCTCGACACCGTCCCCGCCACCCCCTTCCAGAATTCTTCCAGTGCTGGGCATGCCCAGAACATATGGGCGTGGTTCGCAGGACTCCCCGAACATCTGGTGCACCTGTCCTCACTCCCAAAGAACCTACTCATCCTAGTCCCGGACATGTGGGCCCGGTGCAGCACCTTAAATTGGATGAGACTAAGCCTCGCACATGAGGAGGAAGAGTTGACTCTCTCCAAGGCCTCCACCCAAGTCCCGTCCTCTATCTGCTCCCTGAGTTCCTCCTCCCATTTAGCCTTCAGCTCCTCCACTGACGACTCCTCCACCTCCTGCATTACCTTATAGATGTCAGACACCTTCCCCTCTCCTACCCACACCCCCGAAAGCACTCTGTTCATCGTCCCCTGCTAAACTGGACATTTTTAATGTAAATGTGCAATTGTGGCTTATTTGAATATGTTTATCAACCACTGGGAGATTTGATTTTAAAATTATTAGCATTTATTTGTATGCCATTTTATGGTGCAAAATACCTTAAATTGCTTTACATATGAAGAATTACTTTGTAACTGCTGTTTATGCAAGAACAACAGTCCTTGCCTACATTGTTTCTACCTGTTGGCACAACGTCGTCACCATACAATGTGAAGCCCTCAAATATGTTTACAGAAGATGACATCTGTCCCCTAATTTTTGAATCCCCTACAAATGCCACATTAAACATCGACCAAGTTAGCAAAGCTTCTGGCTTCAAGGTATCGTAGTCCATATTATGCTTGTTGTTCCTATAATTTTAACCTTTATCCTCACAGATACCAAGAACATTGTACTGTTGGTTAGGATCAGTTACTTTGGAGCCTTGTTTCCTATCCACCTAGGCTTTTATTTCTCTGCACATTCTTATCTCATTCTTATCCTGCATCTCTCGAAGGTATGACAAAGGTCTGGAACAACTTGGGCGGATACTTCTCCTTTTCCTTTCTGTCAGAGCATCCAATTTGCACTCCAGCTCTGACTCAGCTGGTGAGATTAAAAATGGAGGCATCTACCGTGTTTGTTTGGGACAATTTGCTGTCCACAAACTTCCACATGCAGTCTAAGTAGACCTCTGCCTCTCCCAAGCTTATACTTTTGACATGGATTTTTTTTTAAGCTCAGTTTTTTTGCACATCGACTTGCACTATGCACTAAAACACTGCCCAATAAATTCAATGCACATTGCTGTGAACTTATGAACCGCTACAAGTTTAAAGAGAAAATAAACAGTGCTTCCATCTCCCTCTGCGCCTATTTCCCAATGTTTGCACTCTGTTTATGATGAACTTCATTTGGAAATATTCCCATTTGAAAACACTCTCATTAATAAAGTGGTCTATTTTGGTTGTCTTGGCCAGGACTGAGATCTCCCTGTTTCTGAATAGTGCCAAGGGACCTGTGATATCCATTAATGCCTCATCTGAAGGATCTCACCATAGACCACTGTCCCAGTGCAATATTTTTGAAAGCTTGCCTGCAGTACCTGTTCAATTGCTTATATATGTTAAATCAACAGTGTTTGACTCTGCGTGCTACCAGTATGATCAATGTAACTCAGAATTGAAACCAGATGTTGATGTGTTAGGCAGGTTGGTTCGATGTGGACTGCACTCTATGCAGGGAAGTTGAAAACAGATGTCTAACACTGGAGAAGATCCAACACTGTTTTATTCAACTATAGAATTGCTATACATATTCAGCTGTGGGTCGACACTATACTGATCTGACTGGTGACCTTGTAGTAGCCTGACCATACTTATTGGCTACCGCATGGTGTTTGCACTTGCTAGCTCGTGGACTCTGACTGTCTCAATAGCTGGGTCCCGAGAGAGCGGGAAACCTAGTTCCCTCTGGCTTTACAGTGGTAGTGTCCTGTCTGGTGATTGGCTGTACTGTGTTGTAAGCTTACTGGTCATCCTATGTGTCAATCACTGCCTGTCTGCATCTCATTATATACATGAGTGGATATTATGACAGATGTGAATCAAAAAATCATCTTGCCTGTTAATATTTGGATTCCATTCTGAACTCTATTCTAACCATATTTATCTTCTGTGCCTAGAGTTGGGCCTGTGCAAAACACGTCTGTCCTGTTGTTTAGCCACCTTAATCCTCCACTACTGCTGGGAGGAAATGAGAAAAGAAACAAAACAACTCCTCATTGAGCACTGAACTTGATCATGGTGTTTTGTTGCTTGAACTGCAGTGAATGTGCATAAAATTACTAATTATTTCAAGAATTCCAAGTTTTCATATATTTGATTATCGATTAATCGCAATCAGGCTGACTTTTTAAAATTCAATCTAAAAGGAATAACTGGCATGAAACATTCATGTTGTGTATCTAAGCAATTAATTGTATGAAGTGTCGTGCAGTAAACTTTTAAAAAATAAATTTAGAGTACCCAATTCATTTTTTTAAATTAAGGGGCAATTTGGGGTGGCCAATCCACCTAGCCTACACATCTTTTGGGTTGTGGGGGCGAAACCCACGCAAACACGGGGAAAATGTGCAAATTCCACGTGGACAGTGACCCAGAGCCGGGATCGAACCTGGGACCTCGGGACAGTGAGGCTACTCACTGCGCCACCGTGCTGCCCAGTCGTGCAGTAAACTTGAGAATTATCTTTGTAGTTTCGTTTTTTCAAATTTCCAGGTTTCACTCATGGGTTAAGTGTTTCCAAGTGTTTTAGCAAAGGCTAAAACCATGTTCAATTCCCCACTCTGTGCTGAATTAAGTGGAATAAGGGCTGCAGGTGTTACTGTGCCTCTTGGCTTGATGAACCATGGTAGAGGAAGAGAGGAGGTGGTGTATTGGTAATGTCACCAGACTAGTAATCCAGGGGCCCAGACCAATGCTCTGGGGTGTGGGTCAAATCCCACCATGGTAGGTGGTGGAATTTAAATTCAATTAATTGTAAAGCTAGTCTCAATAATCTTGACCATGGCACCATTGTCAATTGTCATAAAAACTCATCTGATTCACTATCACTAATGCACTTTCGGGAAGGAAATCTGCCATCCGTACCTGGCCTACATGTGACTCCAGATCCACAGCGATGTGGTTCACTCCAAACTATCCTTAAAAGTGGTGTGGTAAGCCATGCAGTTGAAGAGCAATTAAGGATGGGTAACAAATGCTGGCCTTAGCAGTGATGTCCAAATCCCATGGAAGAATAAATAATAAAAAAGGAAGAACAAATTGACCAACATCTCTGTGCTTAATTTCTAATAGTTGACCCTGTGGAAAATGTATATGTGGGAATGTGTAAGGACTGAATATGATTGCAATGTAATACCTTCAACGGTAAAATAGTCTCAGCTTCTCCTGGAGTCCAACTACCAGCATCCAAATGGCCCCTTGCGTTGTAACAATTCTGTGAAGTTCCTTGCCTTTGTTTTTGAACAGGCCCATTGAGATCTATAATGGAAGACCTCCATTCTGAAGGCAATGAGTCAGATGAAGATGAGAACAGAAGCCTGTCTGATGTAGAGAGATCATTAAATACTCATTGTGGAAGAAGGTTGGTATGGCAATGAGCTAATTCAAAGCAAATAAATAAATATCTAATTTCTGGCATCTTCCATTAGCTGTGTTCATATGTTAATTTATGCTGAAAGTTTTAATTATGTTTTGTGCATAAATTATTGAGAGAATTAACATTGTGAATTACTTTTTAGCAAATCTACATATTATTGGAGTGAGACATCTAGTCTCATTCTAATATGCACTCCCCTAATCTATCCAAGGCAATGGGATCTAATCCCCTCGCCTTGGAGATCATGGGCGAGTGCTGCTCAGTCCTGGTCTCCACAAATGGGGCGCACAGAGAACAGCACTCGTTGGGGGATGGGGGGGGGGGTCTCCGCTCTTGCCCTCTGGGCAACCCGAGAACCTTGGCACTGTCACCCTGGCACCTGAGCTCCTCAGTGCAGAAAACAGGACTAAGTGCGGCCTTGTTGGAGTTTTCCCCACTGAGGCCCCATAGCTACCAATTGGGTGTTCTATAGTGTGCTGTTTCTCGGCACTTTGAACACATGGAAACACCCGTCTAAATGTGCTTGCCACGGGACTGGAACATTCGGGTAGATCACGCTCTAAGTGTCTTGTGAAACTTCAATGTTGCTTAAAAGTTGATTATTTCTAGTAATTGAGCCACGTGCATTTTATTCTGTTCAGTGGTAACTGTCAAAGTGAATATCTATACATGTTTTAGTTTAAAGAAAGCATGACCAAGGGCTTTAATTAAAGAACATGTGCAAAGTTTGGTGAGTGGTGCTGCGTATTATTGCTCCATTGGTTGTGTTTGTAGTTTTTTTGTTTAACAATTTTTCACGATTTTAAAAATAATTTTTGTGATGTGGGCGTCACTGACGAGACCAGCAATTGTTGCCCATCCCTAATTGCCCTTGAGAAGGTGGTTGGGAGCTGCGACCTTGAACCACTGCAGTCCATGTGGTGTGGTACACCTACAGTGCTGTTAGAGAGGGAGTTCAAGCATTTTGACAGTGAAGGAACGGTGACACATTTCCAAGTCAGGATGGCGAGCTTACATGCAAGAATGTTCTTGAACTTGGCTTTTTTAATACCTGCTATAAAAGGATACAACAGTATTACATGTATGGTTGTATTCTATTTCATGCGTATACTGTGAGATGAAGGCAGGTTCATAGAATTTCTCATCCAAATAAAATAATCAGAAGCTAGATTTTTAGTATATGCTGCTCGTGTAAAAGACATGGAGTCTCCACAGTGTTTGCTGTCATGTTCTTTCCTACATTGTAGTTTGAGAGGTGACTTGAAATAACTGCAATAATGTTTAAAATATTTGATTATAATTCTTTTTACTGTGGTGTCCATATACGTAAATATCGAGTATGAACTTTTTCATAATTACACCGAAAAACTAAATGTAGATCTAGTCGTTTGTAAGGTTTCCATTGACTGCTCCGAAATGGATAACTACAGTACCAGACAGCAAAGCCTGTTAATTCTGCATTTTCTTCTGAGGAGACAATGAGGATGATTCCAAGAGAGTTAGCTTCAAGTACATGAGTAGAAAATAGGAAAATCTTAAAGTAGAACTATGGGGTATTGTTTGTAGGTTTGTTAACTAATTGGTCCACCTAACGAGGCCCCATGTTAATAAAATTGCTACACAACTATAGACTGAATTTGGACAATAAGATTCTTAGTCACATTGCTGCATCTAACTTTTCTCTGCCTGAATGGATTTTCATCTAATCTGTTAACCTCTTGTTGCATTTACTCAAGCTTTCCCATGTGGCTGCATTTCTATTGAACAATCCTAGACTACTAGTTTTGGTGTAAAACCTGTTGCATTTAGGCAAATGTTACTATTTACATTTCAAGTGCTCTACTAACTTATGCATATGTGTGTACAATTCGTTGCCTCCCTCCAGAGGAGATTATGCTGATTTTAGGTAGACCTCAGCTGGAGTATTGTGTACAGTTCTGGACGGCACACTATAGGAAGGATGTGAACATGATGAGAGAATGCAGGAAAGGTTTACAAGAATGATTCCAGGGGTGAGAAAGTTCAGTTATGAGGATAGATTGGAGAGAGGTTGCGAACGGTTCTCTTTGGGGAGAAAAGAGCTGAGGAGATTTGATAGAGATGTTCAAAATTATAAAGAGGGCTGGACAGAGTAGATGAGATACTTCGCGTTTGTAAAAGGATCAAGAACGGGAGGGCACAAATGTAAAGCGATTTGCAAAAGAAACAAATGTATGTGAGAAAAATCTTTTTCACAATAATGAGTGGTTCAGGAATGGAATGCATTGCCTGCAAGTGTGGTGGAGGCAAGTTCAATCAAGGCATTCAGGAGGGCATTAGATGTTTACTTGAATAGAAACAATGTGCAATGTATAGAGGAAAGGCAATAGAATGGTCCTAATCCATGACGCTCATTTGGAGAGCCGGTGCAGACGCGATGGGCCAAATGGCCTACTTCTGCGCCGTAACAGTTCTGTGATTCTGCAAATTGGATTAGATCCAATCCAAACAAAATCAAACCGCATCTGTGGATAGAAACAGGCGTTAATGTTCAGGTCGCGATGATCCTTCATCAGAACTGAAGGGTGAAGGGTCATTGTGACCCAGAACATTAACTCTATTTCTCTCCACAAATGCCACCAGACTACCTTGCAGCATGTTCTAATTTTTAATTTCTGATTTCCAGCATTCTGGAATATTTTGTCTTTGTTCCATTTAGAAAGTTCTTTCATACTGCAAATTTCTTCACTTCACTTTTTGAGGTGACTTCAATACGATTTCACAATGTGGCCTTAGTTGTCAAACTTGAATGGCCACCGCAGAGCTACAGGACAAAAAAGCAGTCTGTTTTCTGAAAAGATGGAAGGTGGTTGAGTGAGTCTGCTTACATGATCCTAAAGCCCTGTAATTCAAGATTAGAAAATGCTTGAAGAGTTTGATTCCAAACCTTTAATCAATGGGCACGATTAACCAAAACATTTGTTAGTGTGGTGGTGAGTGGGAACTGTGTTAATTGGTCCACCCAACGAGACCCCACGGGCTTCACGCCACAAATGACTGTCTCGCCTGCTGATTCTCTGGGACTGCGCTCGCCAGCCTGCGGGAGAGGTCCCATACAGGCGGTGGGGCACCGGACATCAGAGTCCTCATCCCGTACGAGGACCAGACACTGGAGGTTACGATAGTGACCGAGGACAAATCTGTCACCAACGTAGATGTTGGCATACGGCGCAGAGTTGAGGATCCACGGATCCCACTCGGATGACATGTCACACGTGACTAATTAATGCCATACTGACTGACCCATCCTTACCATTGACCACATGTCCATTCTCCAGCAGGATCTCCATCCGACAGGCATCAGCCCATCCGGGATTGTTCCCCGTATCCCATGAGAACATCTCGGAGGAGAGCCACCATAGATGGGTCACTCCCCCATCCACCAGTGCAGAGAAACACACCTTGATGGGCAACAGTAGTGGTCAGGCTTCTGGGGCACATTCTGGTGAGCATCACAAAGTTGCACATTAGGTGGAGGCAGGAACGCCCAGGCGAGACAGCAGTCGGAGGTCTGTTGGATCCCAGGATCCAGCTGGATCCCAGTCAGATGCTCAGCCGCTGGACCAGGTTTACCCGAAGCTGATGCAGACGATAGGGTGTGGGCGTGACATTCCGAGGGGGATGTCAGCGACCCTCCAGCAGGTCCATAACCTACTGGAGGGGGTCCCAGAGGCTACAGGCACAGGAGATGGTGCCTGCAATGCATGGCATCAAGGCCAGCACTGCTAGGGTGGCAACCGCAGTGGAAAGCCTCGTGCATGTCACGGCGGCATGAGTGGAGGTGCCCAAGCCATGGCTAAGTTGGTCACCACCATGACTGAGTGCTTCGACAGCATGTGCCAGTTGCTGGGGGATGTGACCCAGTACTAGATGGACTTTGAAGAGGTGGGCATTTCTAGTTTCGGGTGGGCATAGCCAAGGCACTGCAGAGCATGTCCCGGTCACTGGGAGATGTGTCCCAGTCGCAAGTGGGCATTGCCAAGGCCCTCCAGAGCATGTTGAGGCTCCTTCATTAAATGTTTTTAAGGTAAAGAGAGATCGTTTTTTGAAGAAAAAACGGATTAAGGGTTATGGTGTTCGGGCCGGAAAGTGGAGCTGAGTCCACAAAAGATCAGCCATGATCTCATTGAATGGCGGAGCAGGCTCGAGGGGCCAGGTGGCCTACTCCTGCTCCTAGTTCTTATGTTCTTATGTCCTACTCACTGAGCAGCATTGCAAGGACATCGACATTGTACTGCAAACATTGGGGAGCTGACAGGGCTAGCAGAACCCAATGACACAGCGGCAGCTGAAGCTCGATCTAGTTGCCTCTCCGCCCCAGGTTGATCCTCAGGGACCTATGGACACCGACCGGGCGGAGGATGTGCTTGGTGCCAACATGGAGCCATCCTGGCGACAGCGGCGACTTGCTCTCCCGATACCCACCCACTGACAATTGGATCAGCACCCGGTACAGGGTGGCACATTGGGGCATGTGCCGCCATGAAGTGCGCCAGGGCCCTCCGGCCCCAAAGGACGTCCACCAGGGGCATTGAAGGCCACGGGTTGTGGTAGACAGCAGGCTGCCTCCACCTCTGATGTACATCCTGGGGATGCATCAGTTAAGGATCACTGAGGGCACGGGGATAGGGTCTGGGGAGGGGTGGGGAAGAGGGAAAGCACCATCAGAGGATTGGGCAGTTGGGGGCAGATGTTAATTAATATAACTCTCTCGCGCTCTCTCTCGCTCTCTCTCTCTCTCTCGCGCTCTCTCTCCTTTTCTGTTCTCCGCTCAGCGACAGCGCGGGTGGCTGCATGGGCCTCGTTGTATTGGGTCTCTGCATCGGTCACCAGCCTCCATACTGGAGGCATTAGCCAGGTCCTCAGTGGGTACCCCTTATCCCCCCTAAAAGCCAAACGGCCATCATGCAGTGGTCTTCCATGGGACCGTTGCGGTCTGACTGCCCCAAAATGTAGCTGTTGCGCACACTCCCTGGGAAGTGTGCACATGTGCATGATCTTCATGTGGTCGCACAATAATTGGGGTGTTCAGGAGTGGAAACCCTTCCTCTTGATTTCGGGCACTCCCAGACTGCCCAGGGAGCACAAGGTGATGTGTGCCATCTATTACCCCTATATGGGGCATCCGTCTGGCAGAGAATCCTGCTGCCTGGGCATCCTTGGGCCCAATGTCTATGTTTATAGAGTTCACTGCCCAGGCAAACAGGGCATCCCTGACTTCACAGATGATATTGGTGGACTGTAGCTTGTGAGATGCCACACAAGCCCTCGCTCGAGCCCTGGAATAATCCGGAGGCATACATATTCAGGGCTGTGGTGACCTTGACAGTCACCAGGTACGGATATCTGCCTTTTCCACGTGGTGCCAAGTCTGTGAGCACATGGCACAGGTACCACACTGCTTCCTTGTAGAGATGGAGCTTCCTCCGGCATACGCTATCCGTCTTCTGTTCAAACAACCAGCACCTGTACACCTTGGGCTATCGCAGGCCTCCATCTCTGGGTTCTTCCCTGGCCCGATGGTCGGCCGGGTCCTCAGGTTATGGGGCGGGCATCGACACATGGGCCGCTGCCTCGAGCCTCTGTCGCCACTGCTGCCCCAGCCTTCATAGAATCATAGAATTTACAGTGCAGAAGGAGGCCATTCGGCCCATCGAGTCTGCACCGGCTCTTGGAAAGTGCCCCTACTTAAGCCCATGCCTCCACCCTAGTGAATAATGCCTCATAGTGAATAAAATTTGATTCCAAATAATGTCCTGACCAACTGCCCCTTTAATCATTATTATAACTCCACTGTTTTTTCCAGTCATGTTGTTCTCCCGCGTATGGCCACCTAGCCTGCCAGCAACACCACAGGGCAGCATTTGCAGGGTCCAAGGTATAATCCATACCGTTTAATATCTGTAAGGAATTGGAGAGGGTGAGAGACTAAAAACCAATGGTGTCTTCCATCCTGAAACCCTCCAGTTTCCCCACCATCCCCCCACCCCAGGACGCAAAGTGGTCACTGGACCACTACCCCAGACTCCCACACGTAATGTTACCTGGATGGCCGCTGGGGCCCATGTTCAGATGTTGCCTCCCACAGTATTCAGGCATAGTGTTTGATTGAGTTGCTAATCCATAACCCCCACATGCTACATGGCACACCTACCCATGGGAGATGACTTGGGATGGGTGAAGTGCTCACTGAACTACGATTGCCAGTTCCATGTTAGCAGTAGCATTCAGCTGCAGGACCAGAGGCCTCCATGGTCAGTGGGAGTTATGGGTGGTTGATGGGCAGACAGGCTGGGGCTGGGATTAACACAATCCAGGGGTTAGCATGGTGGACCCGCGGATGCTGAGGCACCCATCTCTCCCGGGCTCAATGCCCAGGATCGAAGATGGCTACTCACCTCCTCTGGTCACCGCAGCAGCCCTTCCACCAGCTTCATGTTTTTTAAAAGGAGTACTAACCAGTGCCCCCGTGACCACTTGCTATGAGATTTTACTGTGCCAACCTTTTATTTGTGCCTAAACTTTGTGCTTTTCTTTATACAGAATGAGTTTGAGTGATGGAAGTGACAGTGAGAACAGTAGCCGTTCTACCCCACCCAGAAGTGAAGCACCTCCAATACTAAAAGCCAACAACAGCAATAACCAGGTATGAGAAAAAGCAATGCAATGAACTGCAGGCATCTATGCGCAAGTCATTTCAAGAAAATTGAACCTAAACCGCTGTTAAAATCAAGGTCTCTGAAATTTAATATTATTAAATTATATTCCTCTTGACATGCTATAAATCTAAGTAATTGAATTCTAATCATTTATCATTTCATACTGCATTAATTCATCAATTTGTATCTTGTTCAGTACTGTTGGTCGTCCTGTCAGTAAATTAATATTTTGTAATGCCTGTTCGAATCGTAGAATCTCTGCAGTGCAGAAGGCCCATTGAGTCTGTGCCGACCTCGGACCCTGCCTAGGCCCATTCCCCCACCGTATCCCCGTAGCTCCACCTAACCTCACCTAACCTATTCATCTTTAGGCACTAAGTGGCAATTTAGCATGGCCAATCTACCTAACCTGCACATCTTCGGACTGTGGGAGGAAACCGGAGCTCCCCGAGGAAATCCACGTAGAGAAAGTGCAAACTCCACAGTCACCCAAGACCGGAATTGAATCCGAGTCCCTGGCGCTGAGGCAGTAGTGCTAACCACTATGCCCTGCTGCCCATTAGTAAAATACTTTACAAAACCCAGTTGTGATCTGCATTTATTGGAGAACTCATTGAGGCACCCTTCCCTGCATCCTTAATTTGTGATGCCAACTGCCAACCCCATCAAGAGTGCTAGAAGCTAACCTCACCACCCTCACTTCAGCAGTTGCATCAGATCAACATCCCTGCCCCTCTGCATTTCTTTCAAGAACGTCTATTAACTTGTGGAAAAGGCTTTCGGTATCTATAACCTTAATTGATTATTGCTTTGATATCATGGTTTTGGTTGAAACTTGTCTTTATGTGTGTTGACTCGGGCACCTTGCTGAAGCCTGGTTATAATTTCAACTGCTGACCTAACTTGTCTGAATTGTCTTGGTGGTATGATTCGTATCAAATTCCAACTTCTTTATCCCTTTCCCACTACTTTGGCACTTTCTGGAATCTCACTTGTTTCCACCTTGTTTAAAAATTCTCCTTCACTATTGTTCCATCCTAGGTTTCTCCTTGAAATGTCCTCCTCCAGCCTCTACGAAGCAGTGACTTACCCCAGCGATTTCAATCTTAATCTCTCTCTCGCCTTCTCCTTTTTAAAATTCCCGTTCTCTCTACAAGTCTTTTTGTGTTCACTGTCTGATCCTTTTTCACAGCCGTCTCATGTGGCCTCTCGCCACACTCGTCCTCACCACCCACATCCCCACCCTCTAACTCCAGTTGATTCTACATCGGCAAATGGAAAAATGTTCTCACCCAAGTCACTTAAAATTACACTTTTAAATTATCGACCACCTAACCTTTGTGGCCTCCTTGGTGATTGAGGCTGCTCACTCGCCCCTTCTCTTTTACCTTGGATGCCCTTGTCCCGAGTAAAACATTTTACACTCTTTGTACAAGTGCATACCACTGGAATAGTCCTTGTCTTGACTTGCTCAAGTTCAAGGATGCAGATTTGAGCATTATCAGGTACACAACATGCTTAGCCAGCTATCAGGTTGGACTATATCAAGCACTGATGGACCTTGCACTCTTTGCCAAAAGCACCCACTTGCCTAGAGAGCTTCCAAACTCGTGCTCTAAAAACTTCAGCTCATTGAAAAGTCGGCTGCCATGACATATTCTGCCCCTCAGCCTGTTCACCTACCTGTCCTGTGCTTGCTGACTGACATTGATTCCAGGTCCCTCGGTGGGCAGTTTTAAAATTCTCATCTGCAAAAGATATAATCATTTTTGTGATCTTGCTTTTCTATATTCCCAACCTTGGAATCTCCCACCGATGACTTTCTTCGCCTGACTCTACCTTTTGCATATTTCCCCATCCTTCATCCCAATATTGGTGGTTATGCCTGTAACAGTCTGTTGCATGCTATGGATTTCCCTCTTTAAGCTGCTCCATCTCTTTCCTTTCCATTTATGAACTTCTTTGAAACCCAACACTTCTGGACAGGTTTTTGGTCACCCTTTGACTGGGAGGTTGTTTTTATCGTTGTGTGTCAGTCAAACACCTCGGGGTGCTTCCTAGTTTAAAGGAGCTATATAAATTCCAGTTGTGGATTTGACATGAAAATAACACCTGTCCCAGATTGGCAGCAATGACTTCTTTACAATAGACTCCTCGGAGGTTGTGATGACTCATTGTGTGGTTATTCTTCTTCTCCCTCTCCTTGCAAGGAAAAATCTTCTCCTTTTTCCCCATGGTCCGAACAAGATGGTTGTGAGCAGGAGTGAGAAAATATTTTTGTCCTATCCATTTGGATCATGGAGGGTGCCACCTCTAAATATATTCTTCATATTTCAAATTTTTTTTAATAAACATTTTATTGAGGTATTTTTTGTATTATAACAACAATACGATAAACAATGTACATGAAACTATAAACATAGTGCAAAAGCCATCTCCCTCCCTTACAGGTCCCGCCTTTATTAACCCCCTACTCTAAGCTAAACTAACCCCCCCACCCCTCCTCCCCACTCCTGCTGACGATTAATTTTCCGCAAAGAAGTCGACGAACGGTTGCGACCTCCGGGTGAACCCTAACAGTGGCCCTCTCAAAGCAAACTTGATTTTCTCCAAACAGGGAAAGCTAGCCATATCCGATAGCCAGGGCTCCGACTTCGGGGGCTTTGAGTCCCTCCAAGCTAATAATATCCGTCTCCAGGCTACCAGGGAAGCGGGGGCTTTGAGTCCCTCCAAGCTAATAGTATCAGTCTCCGGGCTACCAGGGAAGCAAAGGCCAGAATGTCTGCCTCATTCTCCTCCTGGATTCCCGGCTCTCCCCACACCCTGAAAATCGCCACTTTGGACTCAGCGACGCCCTTGTTTTTAACACCGTGGACATGACATCTGCAAACCCCGGCCAAAATCCCCTAAGCTTCGGAACATGTGGACATGGTTCGCTGATCCTCCCGCATAATTTGCACACCTGTCTTCCACCCCAAAGAATCTGCTCATCCGGGCCACTGTCATGTGAGCCACGTGAATGACCTTAAATTGTATCAGGCTGAGCCTGGCACATGTTGCGGACGCATTGACTCTACTCAACGCGTCTGCCCATAGACCATCCTCTATCTCTCCTCCCAGCTCCTCCTCCCACTTGCGCTTCGGCTCCTCTGACCCCATAAGTTCCTTGCAAATGTCCGAGACGCTCCCTTCTCCTACCCACCCTCTGGAAACTACCCTGTCCTGAATCCCCCTTAGCGGGAGGAGCGGGAAGATTGACACCTGTTTACGTAGGAAGTTCCGCACCTGCAGATACCTGAATTTGTTTCCCCTCACCTACCGAAACTTCTCCTCCAGCGCCCTCATATTCGGAAAGCTCCCCTCTACAAACATATCCCCATCCTCTCAATCCCTGCTCTCCGCCATATCCAGACCCCCCCCCCCCCCCCCCCCCCCCCCCCGCCCCCAATCCATACTTCCCAAGGCAAACCGGTGATTATTACAGATTGGGGACCAGACCGATGCTCCCACATGTCTCCTCCATTGCCGCCAGACTCTCAGGGCCGCCACAACCACGGGGCTGGTGGAATACCATGCCAGCGGAATGGCAGAGGCGCCGTTACCCAAACTGGTGCCCTTGCATGAAGCCGCCTCCATCCGCTCCCATGCCCATGCCGACCCCTCCCCCACCACCCACTTCCTGATCATGGCTATATTCACCGCCCAGTAATAGTTACTAAAATTTGGCAGCACCAGCCCGCCCTCTCCCCGACTCCGCTCAAGCATTACCATCCTTACCCGGAGGGTCTTGCCCACCCAAATAAAGCCAGAGATCACTTTGTTGACCCACTTAAAATAGGACCACAGAATAAAGATGGGGAGACATTGAAACACGAACAGGAATCTCGGGTGGACCGTCATCTTCACCGTCTGCACCCTCCCAGTTAATGATAATGGGAGCACGTCCCATCTCCGAAAATCGTCCTTCATTTGGTTTACTAGCCGGGCCAGATTTAATTCATGCAGCTGGTCCCATTCTCTGCGCCACTTGAATGCCTAGGTACCTAAAGCTTCCCCCTACTAATCTATACGGCAGCTCTCCCGATTGCCTGTCCCCTCGTCTGGACCGCAAACATCTCACTTTTCCCCATATTTAACTTATAACCCGAAAACCGGCCAAATTCCCCTAGAATCCTCATGATGTCTTCCATCCCCTCTAATGAGTCTGATACATACAGAAGCAGGTCGTCTGCGTAGAGCGAGACTCTGTGTCCACACACCCCACCCCCCTCCCCCACCAGCCTCTTCCAGCCTCTTGAGGCTCTCAGAGCAATTGCCAATGGCTCTATAGCTAGCGTGAACAACAATGGCGAGAGAGGACGTCCCTGTCTCGTCCCCCGCTGCAGTCTAAAATAGTCCAATATTGTCCTATTCGTCCGTACACTTGCCACAGGAGCCTGATACAGCAACCTGACCCAGTCAATAAAGCCCCGCCCAAATCCGAACCGTCCCAGTACCTCACAGTCCCATTCTACCCGATCAAAAGCCTTTTCTGCATCCATTGCGATCACTACCTCCACCTCCCTACCTTCCGGGGGCATCATGATCACATTTAACAGCCTTCTTACATTGGCCACCAACTGTCTACCCTTAACAAACCCCATCTGGTCCTCCCCAATAACGTCCGGAACACAATCCTCAGTCCTGGAGGTCGAGATTTTGGCCAGCAGTTTGGCATCAACATCCAACAGGGGTATCGGCCTGTAGGACCCACACAGCTCCGGGTTCTTTTCCCGCTTAGAATCAGCAAAATCGTGGCCTGTGACATCGTCGGGGCAGCACCCCTCTCTCCCTTGCCTCATTGAACATCCTCACAAACACCGGCCCCAATATCCCAGAGAACTTTTTATAAGTCTCCACTGGGTACCCATCCGGCCCCATGGCTTTACCCGCCTGCATGGTCTTCAGACCCTCCACTCCAACCCGATCGGGGCCCCAGCCCTTCTACCAGCTCCCCGTCCACCTTTGGGAAATTCAGCTCCCCCAAGAAGTGCTTCATCCCCCCCCCCCCCCCCCCCCCCCCCCCCCCAACACCCCATAGGGGGTTCCGACCTATACAGCCTACTGTAGAAATCCCTAAACACCTTATTCAACCCTTCTGAATCTCCAACCAGGTTCCCATCTCCGTCATTTACTTCCCCTATCTCCCTGGCTGCCTCCCTCTTTCTAAGCTGCTGTGCAAGCATTCTGCTGGCCTTCCCTCCATGCTCATAGATCACCCCCCTCGTCTTTCTCAGCTGCTCCACCACCCTCCCTGTGGTTAACAAGTCGAATTCCGCTTGTAGCCTCCGCCGTTCCCTTAAAAGCCCTGCCTCTGGGTTTCTGCATACCTCCTGTCGACCTGTAGTATCTCCTTAACCAGTTGGTCTGTCTCTGCCCCGCCTGTATCGAGATTAGCTCCCCTCTGTCCACTGCCTTCAGTGCTTCCCAGACCATCGCTGCTGAAATTTCCCCCATGCCATTGACCTGCAGGTAGTCCTGAATACATTTTCTCAGCAGCTCGCACACCCCTTCGTCAGCCAAAAGTCCCACATCTAACCTCCATTGCGGGTGCTGGTTACTGTCTTTACTAACCTGCAGGTCAACGCAGTGCGGAGCAGGGTCTGAGATTGTGATCGCCAAGTACCCTGTGTCCACCACCCCTGCCAGTCATATTTCAATCTTAACCTGTTCATTAGCCTGTACCTCTGCTTTTAGTTGCAGTGTGATGATTTGCCATTTTCATCCATGAAGTTATATTCCATGCTAGAATTTATCATCAAGGATGTGATAAATGGATACTTGGATAATCATGATCTGATTGGACATATTCAGCATGGATTTACAAATGGGAAATGATGTTTGACAAACTTGTTGGGGGTGTTATGAACAAAATTGATAAAGGAGAGTCAATGGATACAGTGTTTGGAGTTTCAGATGGCTTTTGATAAAATCCTCCACAACAGGTTGAGTAGCAAAATAAAAGTATATGGGATAGAAGCATTATAATGGCATGGATTAAGGATTGACTAATGAGCAGAAAACAGGTTAGGAATAAAAGGTGATCTTTTCACATTGGCAGGCTGTGGCTAATGGGGCACTGCAAGGATCAGCAGTTGAACCTCAACTGTTGACAATATAGATCAATGATTTGAATGTGCGAACCAAATGTAATATTTCCAAGTTCTGCAGCAATGTGTATTGTGAGGAAGATGTAAAGCAGCTACAGGAAGATTCAAACAGACTTGGTGAATGGGCAGGAGCATGGCAGATGGGGGTTGTTTAGCACAGTGGGCTAAACAGCTGCCTTGTAATGCAGACAAGGCCAGCAGCGCGGATTCAATTCCCGTACCGGCCTTCCAGAACAGGCGCCGGAATGTGGCGACGAGGAGCTTGCAGTGCCCCATTAGCCACAGCCTGCCATTGCGATTTCAGAATAAGGGAGAATCCAATTAGGACCGAGATGAGGCAAATGTTTTTTTACACGGAGGCCTGTGAATCTTTGGAGGGCTGTAGAAGCTCAGTCATTGAGTATGTTTAAGGTAGAGATTGATGGATTTCTGATTAACAATAACGTAAAGGGTTATGGGGATCGTGTGCGTAGAAGGCATTGAAGTGCCTGATTAGCCATGATCACATTGAATGGTGGAGAAGGCTCAATGGGGTGAATAGCCTAATCCTGTTCCTATCTTCCTATGTTCCAAATTGATTTTGTTTGAGCGAATTCAGTTCCGGAATGGTTTTTAGAACTAACTTGTCCCTTTGAACTGTCTTGCTGTGTGAGTATCCTAACACGTTTGCAGTTTTTTATGTGAAATTCTTTTGATCACTCAAAAGATGTCTTCTCAAGGTTGAACGCTTTTCTATGCTTCATTTTGAAATGCAGTCAAGTATTCTATTTTATACACTAAATCGAAATAAGAATGAACAATGAAAATCAAACTATACAGTTGTGAAATTCAAGGGAAATGTTTCACTTTGGTATACCACAGTGTAATAGTTTGGTTGCGTCGTTTGGCATTAAATGTCGGAATTCAGAGCTGAATTTATAAATACGAGTTGCCTCACTGCAAGCTAATTGCAGGAAAGGGCAAGTGGTCTTTGAATTAGAAATTATTTTCAAGCCTTAGCATAACCTGGCCTGTTGAGCTCTTCTGTTAACTTCTTGGTTTTGAAAAGCTGATCCTGTTAAATGTGCTCAAGTAAGGCAAATTGGGTGCACCATGATAATATCTACATTGAACATTAAAGATAATCCCCCTAGATTCAATAATTTTGTTGAGTCACCTTGTGCCCTCAGCATGTTTAGATTCAATGCACTACTGGGATGGTGTTTATTTGCAAAATGATAGTATTTAAGATAGGTGCTTTCAACTGTAGCCACTATTGCATATTCTGAACACAGATTATGTAATCCATTTTCTGATGGGATTATGTATTCCATCTTCTATGACCTGTGATGAATGATCTAAATTTTAATGAACAGATGTGGGCCCATTTAATATTTATAAGAGCAATATTATAGCTATTTTGGCATTTTCTACAGCAGATAACTTTAAATGTCCTTTCTCCCCCTTTCATTTTTAACTGATTCTGACTGTACACACAACCACTGTGAAACAGAAAAATGATTTCTATTGGACTATGTAAACCATATTTACATGAATTGGTTCTTGGTGGAGGGTGTATTTCTGGTAGAAGATGCCCATTTCTCTGTTGAATTCAGGTAGTAAGCTCAAGGGTAATAGTCCAGTCTTGTTTCTTACAAAGTAAGCTTTTCCAAAAAGGGGGAAAGAATGGTAGACTCGTGGGCTTGTGTAATTGAATGACCTTTAACTTCTAAAAGTTGGTAGTGGTGCTCAGGGAAGGTGAGGTTTTGTTTGGCCATATCTGCATCTATTTGTCGATGGTGCTAACAGTGGGTTAACCACATGCATTAGCACAAAAGTAACTTCTGTCCATCGGACAGAGCAGCAACTACACTTTTCCTCTTTGTCAGTAAGTTCTATTAATTTAGGCAAATCTTTGAACCATTGATGAGCAAGAAGTAAATCTTAAAAGACATTGATCTAATTTCTAAAGTTCTCTTGGCTGGTGTTCCACTTGCATAATGAAAGCCAACAGATTTTCAAGTGATAATGTATGATCTTTTTCATAATATTTTTGACTGGACAGTATCTTCACAGTGCATTTCCTAATGGTTCATTAGAAAAGACTGAATATTGACATATAACACACACACACAACATTGCATCAGGCAATATTTTTCATTGGGCAATACTTTTCATAAAATTCAAGCATGGTCAAGTCCAGAAAATACTTCCAGGCAATTTAAGGTTTCTACCCACGTCTGAAATTTAAGATTTTAAATAATAAAATAGGGTCTTCCTCCTGTAACTATAGCAATTAAATATTTTATCTTCTATGCTGAGAACTAGCCAGTGATCCCAATCACATTAATGTTTTAAATTGGCATTGAAACTGCAAAATATGTTGGTTCATAGCCAAGCAATTGGAAGAGAAACTAAAAAATGAAGTGGCCCATTTCTGGGAAGAGGGAGCTAATAGGGTCTTGTTGACAGCATAGATGGAGACCTGGAAAAGTCTTGGATGATGATCCCCATAAAGAGGAAAGTGTAGGAATGGGATGGGGATTTTGTGGAAGTTACTCAAAGTTGGGGTGAGTGGAAATCTTAAGACCGGAACTTTCTAATATAGCCATTTTACTGAACCCGAGTACAGACAAAAGTGAATAGCACTGAGGATCTTTGTAGCTGAAGTCTTTACGCCTCTGTTATAACAGGTGTTAGAAGTCAAAAGCCCATTAAAGCAAAGCAAACCTGAGAAAACAATAAAGAATGGTGAATGTGACAAGGTAAGCTGTGTTTCTTGCTTTCTTGAAGTACTTTCATACAGCAGCATATTACAGACATTCCCATCAGCGTACTGTATGTGTACACATGTTCTATTGTGTGCCACTCAAAGTAAAGCTATAAAGCACGGGCAAGTTCTGATACTGGTACATTTGTCCTGCCTTATTTTTTCATCATGCAAGTACCTCAAAATGTCCAGTGGGGAAAAGTCACTGAGGGCGAAATGGTCTAGGAGTTTAAAACATTTTCAAATTTCTTGTGTCAAGATTTTTTATCCTCACTCACAAGTTCCACCTGTGGACCAGCCCCATCTCTCCTTACTTTCCGTTGCCAGCAGCTGTTGTACCAATGGAAAACTCTTGAACCTACTGCTCTAATTCAAATTAAGACAGTTAGTGCTTGTGAAGCCATCCTTGTTCTGACTATTTGAAGTTTCTTGGTATTTCTGTTGACATAGTTACATAAAGACAACTTCCAACACAGAAACAGACCACTTGCCTCAACAGGCCCATGCCAGTCACCTTGTAGCAAAAGCTGAAAATGATGATTTTATGCAAAATAATTTCACCTGCTGAAAGTTATTCTTCAGCATTCAGTTAGCAGTCAAAACCTGCAGTTCACCAACACAGAAGGACTGCTTTAGTAGCATTGGTCAAGACATGCTCTTTCCCAAAGAGATCTGCTCGAGCTGGTATTCAGTAGGCTCTTGTGTAAGTGTATATGTTTTAGCCAACCCCAGAATGAGGGAACAATATGTTTCTAAAATATATCTGACTTATACCATGTAAGAAAAGTATTTGCTGACAGAGAAATACATTTTATGGAGTTGCAGGTGCCTTGACCCACATTGCTGGTTCAAACTATGTCCTGGACATTCTAGTAGAAGCAAGGTATGAACCGTACATGGCCAAAAGCATCATTCACGATGTTAACAAGGAATCAGGGAGCCTCTTGACTGGGAATTTTGGGATGTAGCGTGTTTTTTTTCAAATTGAATTTGATGGTGACCAACTCTCTGTAAAAGGAAATAAAGGGTTGCCATCTGAGACAGAACCTTTCAGCTGACCTAATTAGATACTTGATTTTTGCAAAGTGTAAAAATTCCATCAGGTTGTCAAGCCAGGCTGCTGCACTATGCCGCGACGACAACCTCCAGCCAAACAAGATTCACCTGCAGGATATAAGGAAACCAAGGCAAGAGCATCTGTCTTTGCCCCTGTCTAACTCCGGCAAGTTTGAGATCCCAAAAATAGCCCCAAAGGGCATGGCTCCAAGTCAACCCAAGAATTTCCGACATTATGATGAAGGTGACCCAAAAGTTCATGAGCCCAGCGCAGGACCAGAACTTGTGTGTCCCAAAGGGCATGGCTCCAAGTCAACCACAAGAATTTCCAACATGATGAAGAAGGAGACCCAAATGTTCATGAGCCCAGCGCAGGACCAGAACATGTGTGTGATGGACAGAGTACCACTCTCTCCTATCCCCTATATCCGCAAAAAATACACACATTCGGGCCCTGGTCAAATGCGCCCTATGCACAACCTTGAATTGTGTCAAGCTGAGTCTCGCGCACAAAGAGGTAGTTGACTGTACATAGAGTCGCGCTCCACTCCCCATTCTCAAGTTCCTGCCCCAAATCCTCCTCCTACTTTTAATTTTATCCAAGAGGGTCTGATCAGCGACATCAGCTGATCGTAGCTCTATGACACCCCTCCCTCCCTCCCATACACTTGCTGCTGAAAGAACTTCGTCCATCAATGAGGGAGAGGGGCGCGAAGGAAAGAAACCAATCTCCTTGCACGGGAAGTTTCACACCTGGCACTAGTGGCAGACTTGTGGAGTTTCTGGAGGTCCTCATTTCCCTGGGATTTTCTTTTCTTTCCTTTTACACCTTCCCTGCGGTACATCATAAGCTTGATTTCGAAAGATGACCTTTTCCCATTCTAGGTAGGGGTGAGCTGCAGTGTCCTTACTGGTGCAATCGCTGGCAATTGTGCTTTGGATTCAAGCATGTCTAATTCTATTTTATATTCTGAGAAATACTTTTTTTGGTGGGTTAAAGTGAATGGCATTCAATTTTACTATCTTCCCCGAATTCAGATTTTGGATACTGTGCAATCGCCTTTATTTGGGAATAGAGGTTAGAGAGTTGGCATAGTGCAGCGCAGAAATGCAGAGCAACGGAATTTTTCGTGCTAATTTAGTTCTCGATTATAGATTTCTTCTTTGCCTCACTGAAGATCGGAAATTATATAAATTCTGTTTTTAAGCTATTTTGGAGGAGAAGAAGGCGCCGCTAGAACGGATCAAGGCAAAGTGGCTGCAAGAGTTGGGAGAGGGTATGGCAGAGGGGTTCTGGGGTGAGGTGCTCCGGAGGATGAACGCCTCCATCCTGTGTGCGAGGTTGGGGCTGATACAGCTGAAGGTGGTGTATAGAGCGCACCTTACAAGGGCGAGGATGAGCTGGTTCTTTGAGAGGGTAGAAGATGTGTGTGAATGTTGGGGGGAGGGGGGTGCAAACCACGTTCATATGTTTTGGTCCTGTCCAAAGCTGGAGGATTACTAGAAGGAGGTGCTTAGTGTAATCTCTAAAGTGGTGCACGTGAAACTGGACCCGAGCCCTCGGGAGGCCATATTCGGGATGTCGGACCAGCCGGGATTGGAAACTGGCGTGGAGGCAGATGTAGCCTTCGCCTCATTGATCGCCCGAAGGTGGATCCTGTTAAGGTGGAGATCAACTTCTCCACTCTGTACCCTGGCGGTGCGCGGGGACCTGCTGGAATTCTTGACGCTTGAAAAGGTCAAATTTGAACTGAGGGGAAGGGTGGAGGGGTTCTACAATTCATGGGCATTATTCATTGTGCACTTCCGAGAATTGGATCACATCAAACATTATGGGGGGGGGGGGGGGGGGGGGGGGGTGTTGGTGGGAGGGGGACTGTGTGTTAATGGTGACTATGGGCAATTCCTGATTCCTTTTTGTCATTTGTTTATATTAAATGCGGGCTAATGTTTGGTGGTAGGATGGGATCGTTGTTATTGATATGGGGATTGACATTGCATTCGCTACTGATTATTATTTATTGTTGGGTGTAAATTTGGGAGAAAATTTAAAAAGGAGCAGTATAAAATTTTTTATAAAAATAACACCGTAAAAAGCATATTACATAACAATTACAACTCTAGACTTAACCACCCCTCCCCCCCCAAACACACGCACAGAAAATGAATGGCTGCCACCTCAAATAGAACCCTTCTGCTGAACCTCTCATGATATACTTGACATTTTTTGACCTTGAACTGAATCAAGCTGAGCCTAGCACTTGAAGTGGAGTTAACTCTGTGTAGAGCATCACTCCACACCCCCACTCTCTTAAAAGCCTGACCCAGCTCCCTCTTCCACTTCTCTGAAACTTCATCCAATGGAGCTTGCTCCACCGACACCAGGCAGCTATCAATATCCGATATCTTCTCCCCCACCCAGCTCAACCGTTAAAAGAAGCCTATCCGTCAACAAGGGCGAGGGTACCAAGGGGAAGGAGGGAATCTCTACCCAAAAAATTAGACACCTGGTGATACCTAAACAGATTAGTTATTGGGAGCTGGAACTCGCCATGCCCCTCCTGAAAATCAGCGAACGTTCCTTCCATAAACATGGCCCTGAACCGCTCCAATCGCTCCTCCACAAACCCCCCCCCCCCCCCCCAAACACCAAAAACAAGAAGTCCAAGGCCACTGCCACTGAAACAAAAGATGGTTATCACAGAAGGGTGCTAAGTGACATAGCACCGAGCTTGAAATATTGCCAAAACTATCTCCATATTTTGAGTGGCTACAGCAACAGTACTTGAAGTCCACTTTGCAGGGGAAAACTGAAGAGGAACCGTAACCAAGGCCTTCAAACGAGTGCCTCTACAGGTACTCCTCTCCATCCACCCTCACGTGGACTCAGTACCCTTAAACCTCCCTCGAACCGTTTCAATATTCACTGCCCAATAATAAAATAACGGATTGGATTACGCTAGACCCCCTGTTTACCCTGTGCAAAAACGTCCTGCAAATCTTTGGGGTCTTGCCCACCCAAACAAAATATATAATTTTATTGACTTTCACAACGGAAGATTGGGGAAGGAAATCTGGGGGACGGTGAAACAAAAATAGAAACCGTGGGAGAGTATTCGTCTTTGCTGACTGGACCCTGTCTGCCAGGGACAGTGGAAGGTGATCCCACTTCCACTTCACCCCATATACCAGGCCATAAAATTTAGTTTATGGAGCGAGGCCCAATCATTGGTCACCTGGATTCCCAGATAACTGAAGCTAGACCTGGCCAGGTGAAAAGGCAACCTCCACAGATCAGCTCTCCTCCCTGGGAAATTCATCTGAAAGCATTCTCTTTTTCTCAGGTTCAATTTATATCCTGAGAAGAAGCCAAAACTCTTGAGCAGCTTCATTATCTCCTCTACACTGGGGAGCAGGTCCGGGTCTGTCACATACAACAACAAATCATCCGTGTACAGAGAGACCCTATGCTCCTTCTTCTCCCCGTCTCTCTCTCTCTATCCCCTCCACCTCATAGATGACCTTAATGCTGTGGCCAAAGGCTCAACTGCCAAGGCAAACAATAGCAGGAACAATGGACACCCCCTGTTGCTCGTTATGCTTTGCCTTAATTTGCTCTGTTTTAATTACCTTTGCTCAAGAGTCGCCAGGTATCTTTCTGATACCACCACAAGGTTCAAAACCGAATACTGATCAATGACTCGATACACCAGTTAGTAAGTTTGAAATCAATGCACATTTATTTACACACACAGTCAATTATTACTCATGCACAAACTCTACTCACTAAACTACAACTACTACTAAAAGCCTATACTTAGCTTCGGGTGCCCACTCAGTCAGAGGAACAATGGCCGTTGTCCGGTTCTGATACTACTGGCTTCGAACTGGTATAGAATAGTAGCTAGGAGCACCTATCTCGTAGTGTGCGTTGACCTTAGACTTACTTGGTTGGTGCTTGGCGAGCCTCTCGTCGCTGAGAGCCAACGGCCAAGGTGGAGGTGAAGAAGAAGAGTTCTTCCGAGAGCTTCAGAGAGAGCGTTCTGACCTTGGGGACTCTGTTTTCTAGCCCCCAGAGTTTTGCGCCCTTCTGGGCGGACCCTGGACTTGGTCCCAATTAATTGGACCATATCCCAATCGTTTGTATCGATTCTCTCCAATAACAGGGTCGTTCCCCGATCGCTGGGCGGGCCCTAGGTAACCGTTGGCCTGCCTTTGTTTTAGTCTCCACTGGCACCAGGGAGTCTGCCCTAGTACCGATTGTTTAAATGTTTCTCTTTTGTCCCCGGAGATAGCTCATTATGCTAATGGCTTGTAGTTTCAGTTCTGTCTGGGCTCTGCAAGTTCCAATCCACAGGAAACCTTGTACCTGCTTGTTTTTCTAGTGCTGTCCATTTTTCCCTGTACTCTTTGAGAGTGTCCATTTTAGAATCTGGACGTTGCCACCCCAGGAGGCTATACCCCTGCCTCGAACATCTCTTAGGCTGAGAATATTTCTAACTCAAGGCACTCATGAACGCTCGCAGTAGAGGTGCTATAAAAAATCTGGATCCAAGATATGAATCTAGTTCCAAAACCAAACCTTCCAAAGCTCTCATTGATATCCCACCCCTCCCTATCAAACGCCTTTTCAGCATCCACTGAAATAATTACCTCTGGCTCAGGGGCTGGAGACGAAGTCAAAATAACATTGAGCAGTTGCCAAATATTGGCCGACAGCTGCTTGCCCTTGACAAACCCAGTCTGTTCTTCAATTATTTAACCTCTGGAAGGTAGGGCTCCCAGCTCATTGCCAAAATTTTTGCCGTCAACTTCGCAGCTGCATTCAATAATGAAATAGGACGATACAACCCACACTCTGTTGGATCCTTATCTTTCTTTAAAATCAAACAAATCAACGTCTGCGCCACTGTGGCCGGCAACCTTCCCACAGACAGAATCATTAAAGATCAGGCGGCAAGGGCTTAAATACATGTTATCTGGTGGGAGCAACCTCGTGTGCAACTATTCTTCTCCATGTCACCACCGGAAGTCCCAAGTATGGAATTTTAAGAACAGATTTGATTCCATACAACACTGCTTTAGATTGTGTTTGCAGACTAACAGCCATGGGAAGATAGCTGACAATTGAGAGGGAATCTTAACCTCTTGCTTTAACACCTTTCACTCATCTGACAAAGAAGGTCTTATATATGCTTATCCGTTCTACCTACTGTTGTATGCTAAGATTAATCTGCATGAACAAGAAGTTGTGCCACTGAACCAATAAAAGGATAATTTTCTGCCCATTCCGATGTTTCTCAATTGTTGAATTTTGAAAATGTTGTTCAAGCATAATATAAGCCATGCTTAATGGTTGTTGTGTCAATGTAGTCACTGAAGAAATCTACTTTATACCTCGTTTCAAATGGCTGGGCTTCATTTCGACCTCTGGAACCTAGGTTCAAGTACCATGTACTTGATTGACTGTACTACAGTCAGTCAATTTGAGTTGCATTTTTCTTGAGATACAAGAGATTCGGTATGCACATTATTCTATAGTTAAAATTTCTGAGGCCAACTATATTGTAGCTTTGTAACTGTGAATGTAGGAAATTGTTATATGTATTTTATATTTTGCAGTAGTGTTATTAGAAACTGGGTACAAATACATGCAGTATGTCTGCTAAAGCTATGATTAAGGGGTCGTAAAGGTGAGACAATCATTCATTTTAACCATTTATCTGTTTACATCTAGATAGCTAATGTGGTATTTTTATAGCAGGTTCCCTGGGGTGTAGATAATTTGAGGGATTGTGTTTAGTCCTAGCTAAGCAGGCCATGGGACATCATAGAGGGAGGAGACTAGTCCTAGCTAAGCAGGTCTTTGGACATTGTAGGGGGAGGAGATTCCAGAAGGCCTTATGCTTGGGATGCAGATGACGAAATTATTGGGAGGAGCCAAGTCTGGCTGTACTTCTGCAGTTTGCCATCAAATTTGAGTCTGACGGGAATGATTTTCAGACTGTTCCTGAAAGGGTCAAAGGCCTTCACAGACGAGCAAGTAACTTTGATTGTTAACTTCATTTATAAGTGGCAGGTGTAGATAGTTAAAGTTCTTATCCCCCCCCCCCCTTTTATTTAAGAACTATTTAACTGTTAATTGTAAGGCTATTACCTTGTTGCTAATGTGGTTGATTCTGTGTTTAAATGAAAGTTTTGTTTCAGCATAAAAGATATTTGGTCAATGTAATCACTCCTGTGGTTAGTAGTCTTCCCTCAGTCTTGTAAATTATTGAGATTCTCACATGCGTAGCCCTATACATAATCTAACTGGTTGGTTGTTTCAGTTGATATATCAACTTGAGGTTGCCATATCAAGCAAATGTTACTGCTGGACTGAGTGAAGAAATTGTACTCATTTGTACTAGGAGGTTGATGGCCATCAAGAAAAGTGTATTGGACCAACATCAATAGTTACAGAAAGTGAGCAATTTGCATCCTATCTATCTAATTTTTTGGTTGTCTATCTCTCTATCATTATTTTGACTGCCTATCTCTATAATTGTTTTGGCTATCTCTCTCTCTCTGTATATACAATAGTTTTGGCTGTCTATCTCTCTATCAATATAATTGTTTTGCCATCTATCTCTGTGCACTGACATAACAGTTCTCCTCTTCCTCACCCTGGAGTCACCTGCAGTAAGTGCTCCATCATTGTCCACACGCTGTACTCTTCCAGCTACGGTTGATTATATTTTGTTCCTCCACTCCTCCATCTTCCCTTCAATTATACCTTTAGTAGCAGGACATCAAACTATTTCACCCCCGCATTCTGGACTTGGCTAGAAAATCCTTGTTCCTTAATAGATGACTTCTGATCTTTAAACGCTTCTTTTGACTCCTTCTTTGCAGCTTTCTCCTGCCTATGCAAATGCTCCCTCCTGGACAACTTTGAGGCACAACTGTCATGCATCTTGAATTTTACAAATGTAAGTTGGCAGTGGTTCTTGGGATGTACTATCCAATCAAAGTTGACTTGTCCAGTTAGTTGCCAGGACTACCACCCTTGCTAAAGTTTGCTAAACAAATATGAATGAAAGATCTACTTTCAGTGTAGTGTTTTCAATTATTTTATTTAAAATCTGTCGTTCACGTTCTAGTTTTAGCATAAATAAACAAAGGAATCGCTGAAGGGAAAGTATAGGAGGAGAAAAACTTGACCAGAAGATTTTAAGAGATGAAGATTACTTGGCTTTACTTGACTGATAATTTTGAAGAGATCTTGGCACTTCTCTCTATTATAATATCCACCTTGTTTAATGATTCCATGATGCTTGCTTTCACGACTCCCATCAGTTGTCTATTTTGCATGTTCTATCATTCTTTCTGTACAGAATAATTCTTTCTAATTGTCTTAAAATTTGATTTGATTTATTGTCGCATGTACCAAGTACAGAGAAAAGCATTTTTCTGCGGCCGAGGGAACGTATACCGTATGTATATAGTAAAAAATAATAATCAACAGAGAGCATTGACAAATGGTTCATCGACAAACCGTGTTTAGTTACAGTGCCGGACAAGGGACCAAACAAAGCAAACACATGAGCAAGAGCAGCATAGGGCATCATGAATAGTGTTCTTACAGGGAACAGATCAGTACAAGAGGGAGTCGTTGAGAGTCTTGTAGCTGTGGGGAAGAAGCTGTTCCTATGTCTGCATGTGCGGGTCTTCAGACTTCTGTACCTTCTGCCTGATGGAAGGGTCTGGAGGCAGGCAAAGCCTGGATGGGAAGGGCCTCTGATAATGCAGTCTGCCTTCTGGAGGCAGCGGGAGGTGTAGACAGAATAAATGTGAGGGTGGGAAGCTTGTGCCATGCGTTGGGCTGAGTTCACCACACTCTGCAGTTTCTTGCCATCTTGGACCGAGCAGTTGCCATACCAGGCTGATGCAGCCAGATAGGATGCTCTCTATCGCACATCTGTCGAAGTTTCTGAGAGTCGATGCAGAAATTCCCCTTTTACTAGTTTGTACTATTATCATCTTGCTTTACCCAGTCAGTTAACATGATATTCCAGTTTAACGTTTTCTCTATCCCTAATAGTTTTCTATTCCTCCAGTATTTCCACAGAATTCAGACCGTGAACACCAAATCATTCTAGTCGCTCTTTCTTCCACTGCACCTTGATCAGAACTCTCTGCAGTTTTGAAGGTGCAATCTGACCAGAGCACTGTACATTGTGATCACATTCTCTTTATGAATTGGTTACTCTTTGATAATGTGAATGCTGCCCTAGAATTGGTTAGACATATTTACTGTTGGAGCTATCCAGATTCCTAGGCCATTTTCTACTTCATTCTTGACTTTTTCAATAAACTGCTCATTTTATTAATTTTTTTCCTTGCGCAAAGCACTTCACAAATGCATGCATTAAACCTTGTCTGCCTTGTTCTGCCCATTTGTCCAAATAATTCTGAAATTTCTGAGTGAGTGGTCTCGTACGATTTCAATTCCCTTGTAGATTCGATTGTATTAGATTGTGTACTCGATTACTTGACATGTAGTTTCTGAATCCAAGTAATCTGATGTAAATTTAAAATGGTATCAGTCCCAGCGCCAAGCCTTGAGGCATTGCATTCTTCATTTTCTACCCTTAAGCCAGTTTCATCATGTTTCCCAGGATTTATCCCAAACAGCAACTGCTTTTCTGTGGAACTCTGAAATCAAGGTTCATAGAGTCCAAGGTTTCCCACCGTCCACTTGGATTATTAATTTCTCAAAGAAATCCATTGTAAAAATCATAATTTGTGTGAAATATCGCTATTTCACAAGAAATCAAGCCTGGGACTCTCATTGCTTGGTTGATGAACGTGACACTTGAGATTCTGTGTGAGTCGCGGTGAAGTTGAACCAAACTATTGCATTGCTTCCAGCCCCCTCTGGAAAATGCGGTAGACATGACATAGCTTGCACCGGAATTTAAAATTGGAACAGGTGGAAATAACATGAATTCTCTGAGATTTTTTGCACTGAAAATCAGATGTGGCAAATTGATAGGAATTGCTGCAGTGGCGTCAGCGTGCATTGTGCTGGACTCATTTTGGTGCAAAGAAATGGAAGATTCTGTTTATAGAAAAGCATTTGAGAGATTATTCACTTTTGTTGATTCACCAATAGGAAAAAAATCCATGAATTGGTAGGAAAAATGTAATTTTAAAAAATGTCTTTAAATGTTTATCTTTCACATGTTCTATTATCACCCCTGCAATGGAACAGTTGGGTGATTATAGAATCACAAAATCATAGATCTGACCAGCCTTGCCATTAAGCAACCCCACAGACAGCAGGGGCATAAGCAGGAAACGAAAAGGCAAATATTCATGTGATACAGGGGAACTTGACTTGACAAAAAGTGCACCAGTTCTTTTTCTTGGGTTTTCTCCGGATGCTCCAGTTTCCTCCCACAGTCCAAAGATGTGTAGGTTAAGTGGATTGGCCATGCTAAATTGCCCCTTGGTGTCTAACAGTTATGTGGGGTTACAGGGATAGGGTATGGGCCTGGGTAGGGTGCTCTTTTGGAAGGTCGATGCAGACTCTATTGGGATTCTATAATTCTAAGAAGAAAAACCTTAGTCACTTTTATATATGTAGATCACAAAATGATGGCCATTAGTAACATTCTAGCTAATGTAAAATACTTTTGTATATCAAATATGAACTTTCACCAAATGTTTATCTCTCAAGAGTATAACTGGCATGCGAGACCATGTTTTCAAAGTTCTTGAGCAATATTTTATACGTAAATAAGGTTATGCATTTATTAAGTTAACACAATAGTAATTTTGCATATGGCCATCTGTCTTTAGGCATATCTCGATGAGTTGGTTGAGCTTCATAGAAGGCTAATGACACTTCGTGAAAGGCACATACTACAACAGGTAAGAATATTTTTTTAGTCATGTTTTTGACTGATTAGCACATTATCTTTATCCCATGTATGAATATTATTGATTCTAAAAATTATTTTTGCATTCCTGGAATTCCAACAGAGAGTTTAATGAGGAACATTACAAAGGACAGTTGTGTCTCAACCAGTCTTTCCTTTTCCAGCCTCGTTGCTTTCTGTTCTTCTAATGTTATATCCATTTCCTTCTTTTATTACTTCTAAATGCGATGGAGCTGCAGTGGATAAAAAGGAAAGTATATTTCAATGCTGGAGGAACTGCTGGACAAGGACAGTATGGAGACGGGGAACTGTGGGGACGTTTACGGAAGACTGTTAGAAAGGGCGAGAACACCCAGCAAGACAGAAATGGGAAAATGAACTAAGGACGGAAGTAGGATAGATGGAAGTAGGATGGGGACTTTGGCGCAAAGCACTGAGCAGGGCCAACACCACCACCTCCTGCACAAGGCTAAGCCTATTGCAGTTCAAAGTGGTGCACAGAGCGCACCTAAGAACCTGAATGAGCAGGTTCTACCCGGAGGTGGAGGACAAGCGTGAATGGTGCCAGGAAGGCCCTGCCAACCACATGTTCTGGGCCTGCCCCAGGCTTGTCAGGTCTGGACAACCGCCTTCGAGGCGATGTCCAAGGTTGTGGGGATGAGGGTAGAGCCATGACTACCCGAGAGTGGTAGTCTTCGGGGTTGGGGAAGAGGGTCGATGCCCTTGCTTTTGCTTCCTTAATTGCACACCAAAGATTCCTGCTCGGCTGGCGATTAGCAGCATCACCCACAGCTGCAGTCTGGCTGGCAGACCTGTCGGAATTTCTCCAACTGGAGAAGATCAAATACATCTCCTGAGGGTCGGACGAGGGCTTCCACAAAGCGTGGGGGCTATTCATCAGCCTATTCCAAGATCTGTTCGAGGCCAATAGTGCATAGGAAGGGAAGGGGGTGATGGGGCCAATGAGGGCCTACAGGATGACACAGAACAGATAGGAACAAAGTGGGTGAGGGGGGGGCGGGGGGGGGGGCAGCAAGGAAGGAACCCAGGGAAACATCAGGAGGGGACGCTGGAAAAGACTGTGATTGGGGGGGGCAGTGGGCCACCTACAACAAAGCCATAGGGGCAACAGTAACAAATACAAAATGAAAGAGAGCCTACAGCATCTATGACAGAAGAAAGGTTGACGTCGAACAACAAAAAAGGGTAGGGGGGGCAAGGGCATGGGGAAAAGCTGACGAACGGGGAACATGTAAATTGTACATTCGAACCGTCTTGCTCACCTATTGTATAGTGTACAGATATTTTGTTTTAAAGAGGAATGTATTTTCTTCAGTATAATACTATGTCTTATTTTCAAGTTGCGATTTCAAAATGATTTCATTCCAGCAACTCCGTTTGACTTGATAAATTATTAGTGGCTTGCCAGGTTTTTATACCAACTGAATTGAAGCATTTACTAATGCTTTTCCCTGAATCATGGCTGTAGACATGCAAACACAAAGGTTAAACTGTAGGAATCCCCTAACCAGTGAAGTATTGATTGCAACTAAGCTGTTTGCAGTTGTGACTCTTTTCAGAGGGTGGTGCCTGGATGCTGTCATAGATAGAGTCATAGATATTTACAGCATGGAAACAGGGCCTTCGGCCCAGCTTGTCCATGCCGCCCAATTTCTATCTCTAAGCTAGTCCCACTTGCCAGCATTTGGCCCATATCCCTCCATACCCACCCTGCCCATGTAACTGTCGAACTGCTTTTTAAAGGACAAAATTGTACCTGTCTCTACCACTGCCTCTGGCAGCCTGTTGCAGATGCTCACCACCTTCTGTGTGAAGAAATTCCCCTCTGGTCTCTTTTGTATCTCTCCCCTCTCACCTTAAAACCTGTGCCCTCTATTTCTAGACGACTATCTACTTTATCTATGCTCCTCATTATTTTATAGACCTCTATAAGATCACCCCTAAGCCTCCTATGCTCCGGGAAAATAAAATCCCAGCCTATCCAGCCTCTCCTTATAACTCAGACTATCAAGTCCTGGTAGCATCCTCGTAAATCTTTTCACTCTTTCTAGTCAGGTTGATTGTCTTTATTGCATCCAGTGTGTTCTGCCATTTCTTGACATAAGTGGAGTGAATTGAATTGGCTGAAAACTGGCAACTGTGTTGGGGACCTCGGGAGAAGCCACGATGGATATTTTACTCAGCACTTCTGCTGAGCATGGTTGCAACTACTGCAACTTCGTCTTTTACACTTAACTTCTGGGTTCTGCCATCATTGATGGATTGAAATGTTTAGAATTCCTACAGTGCAAGAGGGAGTCTTCAGCCTATTGAGTCTGCACCGACCCTCTGAGAGAGCACCCTACTTGGGCCACTCCCATATCCTATTCCCATAACCCCACCTAACATACACATCTTTGGACACTCGGGGACAATTTAGAATGGCCAATCCACCTGACCTGCACATCTTCGGACTTTGGACTGTGGGAGGAAACCTGTGGGAGGAAACCGGAACCGTAGGAGGAAACCAGCAGACGCGTGGAGAACATACAAACTCCACACATACTGTGTCACCCTAGGCCAGAATTGAACTTGGGTCCCTGACGCTGTGAGGCAGCAATGCTAGCCCCCGACTCGGAGCTCTGAAGAAGTCACATGAGCTCGAAACATTAACTCTGTTTCTCTCTCCACTGATGCTGCCAGACCTGCTTATCCAGCATTTCCTGTTTATATTTCTGTCTGAATCTATCCAATTTAGTGTGGTAGTAGTGCCACACGACAATAGAGAGTATCCTCCATGTCAAATCAGGACTTGTCTCCACAGGGCCATGCAATGGTCATTCCCACCAATACTGTTGTGGATCAATAAATTGAGGGCGAGATCAAGTAGTTTTTTTTTCTCTTTGGTGTTCTCACCACCTGTCACAGGCCCAGACTGATTATCAGTTCCTTCAGGCCTCAGCCACCACAGTCAGTAATGGTCCTACTGAGCCAGACTTTGTGATGGACATTGTACTCAGAGTAAGAGAATTAATTTTATGCCCTTGCTATCTTCAATTCTTCTTCCAAGTGGTGTTCAACATGGAGAACTTTGCATAGGCGACTGGGAAGTGTGTGACTTTGTTGCTTTGATGCCTAAATTGATGTCAGGTAGTCCCTGCAGTTTTATCCATCTTTTCTGTAGTGGTTTGATTCATCAGCTGAAGGTGAGCAGTATCATAGAATCATAGAATTTACAGTGCAGAAGGAAGCCATTTGGCCCATCGAGTCTTCGCTGGCCCTTGGAAAGAGCTGCCTACTAAAGCCCACACCTCCACCCTATCCCCGTAATCCAACTTAACCTTTCTTGGACACTAAGGGCAATTTAGCATGGCCAATCCACCTAACCCACACAGCTTTGGACTGTGGGAGGAAACCCACGCAGGCACGGATGAACGTGCAGACTCTGCACAGACAGTGACCCAATCTGGGAATCGAACCTGGGACCCTGGAGCTGTGAAGCAACTATGCTAGCCACTGTTATCGTGCTGCCCAAATAGATGGTAATCAGCAGAGGTTTCCTTATTCATGGTCTGGCCTGCTTCTATGTAACTTCATTGATCTGCAGTCAATGGTGAAAACTTTACTGTCTAGCACTGCCACCATCCACTGGTGGGGTCTGTTCTGCCAGTGAGACAATGCATACCCAAGTATAGAGATGGAGGACATTGGTTTTATTATTTGATGGGTATGGGTGGGCTGTTGCGTGACTAGTTCTGTGCGAGTGGGAGGGCCGAAGGGCCTGTTCCTGTGCTGTAATTTTTCTTTTTTCTTTGTTCTTTCCCACATTTGGCACAAGTCCCCAGATATTAGTGATGAGAACTTTGCAGAGCTGACTGAGTAGGGTGGGCATTTGTTGTTTCTGGTATCAAGGTCAATGAAGGGTCATTGGTGGTTCTTTATTCTTCTTTGACATTGCTGGCACAGCTGAGTGGTGTGCTAGGCCATTTCAGAAGGCAGTTAAGAGTCAACCACATTGCTGCATGTCTACAGATGTGTGTAAGGAAGGCAGATTTCCTTCTCTGAATAAACCAAATGGATTTTTACAACAATCCTATTCCTTCATTATTATTACTAAGACTAGCTTTTTATTCCAGCATTACGAATCAATTGGTTTTGAATTCCCCCAGATTTTGTGTATCTGGAATATTAGTTCAGGCCTCTGGATTGCTAGTTCAGTAAAAATTTTACCCATGCTAATGTTTCCTCATTAGATCAAAATCAGTTTTACCAATTTAAACCAAGTAAATCTGTTAAAAACTATTGCTTTCTATGTTCACTAACTATGAAATAAAGCTTCTCTGCAATTAGCATGGAACCTTGCTTCACCTGTTGGTAACTTATCAGCTGTTAGTTTGAACAGACACTGTTATCGAGTCCAGATCTCTCAAAATGACTGTTTTTGAGGTGTGCTTTTTTTAATAAATAGATACTTTTGTAAAATGCTGGTATAAATAAAGTGTGAGTGACTGACTTTGAAGCCATTAAAGCTGAGAAGGTAACGACAAAAGACTGTGATCTGTAACAGAATTCTAAACCTAACCTATCATTTTCTGTAGCAAGTTGTGGCAGATAATTCCTCCTGAGCTGTTCAAGGTACAAATCTTGAGCAAATAGTATGGAATATTCTCCAGTTGCATCTCAGGCACTGGAGGCCTGGTTATTTCCCTTATTGGTATTAAAACTGGAACCTTTTAGTTCCAACACCCCAGTCCATGTGGTACATATACCCACTGTTGATTAACAATATTGATTGGACAGTCCAACAGACATCTGAATGCATATTCCTCTAGATAGGAAGTCCATAAACCAAAAGATACAGGTTGTAGTTGTAGGTACTTTCCAGTGGGGCTGAGTGTAGAAATGACGTTGAATAGAAAATTGTGTGTAATCAGGCCTGTGATTTCCCAGTGAGCTATTATAACTCTGCTCTCCATTATACTGGGCGTTTATAAAGTTAGCCCTTGTATCATATGAATCTGTTCCAAAATTGTGAAGATTGTTTAAAGTGTTGCCTTCTGCTTGGGTGCAAATTGCTACCACCTGGAATAGATGTGGGGGAAGCTCGATAAGTGGATGAGGGTGAACGGAATAGAAGATTTGTTTGGGAGAGATGAATCACATAGTGAGAGGAGGCTTGTCAAGGTCAAAGGCCAGTTTTTGGCTGTAAGTTTAAGTTTTATGTAGTCAGTGTTTGGCTAGCTGTTTAGTCACTAGGTAGTGACCAAGAGTGGGCTGACTGTGAACAGAATAGCGTTGTATTAAACATCATTTTGTGCAGATTTGATTTTGCACCAATTTAGATTTAAATTTCAAGGGATCCTAACCAATAACATACTGATGTAAACATCTGTGAAACCTTTTCCCCTCCTTGCTAATATAGTCAGCACTGTACTGCTTTTATACTGTTGCAGATTTTGAATCCCTTGAATCGTTAGCAGTGACACAGCCAGATAGCTCTGAAATAGAAGAACGTGCATAAACACCATCTAAATCAAATTGGAAATCAAATAGATCCAAAGTCAAGGATTGGATCATTTTACATCTGAGGGATTTAGTTTTGGAAGTGGTGTTCAAAAAAGGTTTCTATTTCTGCGAAGATCTAACAAGGAGAAAGAAATTGACTTACAAACTGCATGTTGTATATTAATGCTGTGATGTTTTGGAGCCTGCCCTACAATACCAATACGGTAGATTGAAATCTAAATGTCTTTTTCAAAAAATATTTGATCCTCTGGAAAATGTTGTCCCTATTTTCCAACTCTGTGCATTTTGTGTTCCTATTTTAAATGGCAACTGTGGGTGAGGCAAGGGAGGGCTCGGTATTGATCCTCTCATGGTAATTTGTATTGACATACTGCTGTTCATGCAAGTGAACATATGGACAAAGTGGACGTTAAACAAGTATTTGGAATGGGGATTTGGGATGTAGAGACCAACAATACAACTGAAGAAAGAAAACCCTTAAATTTAGGAGAAATAATGAGAAAAAACAATTTTGGAAGTAAAGTTTTTTGATGTATCCAATTCTTTTGTTTCCAATAAAGGGTCAATTTAGCATGACCAATTTCACCTACTCTGCACATCTCTGGGTTGTGGAGGTGAGACCCACGCAGACACTGGGAGAATGTGCAAACCCCACAGGGGCAGTTTTGGAAGTAAAGTTTGTTGGTTTCTGGTTGTGCTCAGAGCGAGGAAAGAAGTAGCAGTTTCCCAATAGTATTGTGTCTACATGCAGATGTACTATTGATACCAAAGGTTCCTTGATTAAAGCTGACATTTGCAGCTATATCATAAATAAGTAATTCATCGTGACAGTCAGCTAATTTGTTGCTTCTCTGTCTTCAGATTGTTAACCTAATAGAAGAAACTGGACATTTTCACATCACAAACACAACATTTGACTTTGACCTTTGCTCACTGGATAAAACCACAGTCCGAAAACTACAGAGTTATCTGGAGACTTCAGGAACATCATGAGGACACTGATACCCGGCTACGAGCTGGAGAATTGAACTTTTAGCGATGCAACCGTTACATCAAGCTCTATAAAGCTACTTACAGCAGTTTCTTTCCAGCCAGTCAAGCTTCTCTCCCCTGAACGTGTTGCTGGGGGAAAATGCCAAGAGATTCAACAGATCCTTATCAGCCTGAGGAATGTTCTGGAAGTGTTGGACCTGTGAGGTTCATCACCTCCTTTACCTCCCACCCCCTGGATGTTTGCTCTTTATGAATCTCTGTGGTAATGTGTATCTTTGTGGTGTCCACGTCCACATGGCGAATGATGCATGTGCAACACTGCCTTAGTATGTAACTGATCTATCTATTTATTGAAAAAGTCCATTCATGAAAAATAACTTGGATCTTTGGAACACTACCAGACATTGAGCACCCTGGTCGCGTTTATGACCAAGGCTTACGAATGCAGTAGGAATCGGTCACCAGATATCTGGTGAATTCATCTCGTTTTTTGATTTCCTTTGTAAACTAGCTGCGATCATAGGGACACTATGTAACTACACAAATGTTCTAGCCTTAGTAATTGAACTGTAGTGTTTAAAATCTATTACTGTGCACTGTTCTCAGAAACATTACCAGCTTTGATATGTTTTAATTAGTGATCGACCAATGCAAATTATCAGATCTGTACTTGTACTGGGAGGAATGTTGTCTGCACAATCGTGCTATTAAGCAGAGATTTTTTTATTTCTTTCAGATTTGATTCAAACCTTTTACAGGGAACAAAGGATTTGTGGTGTCATTTTTCTTGCCCTTTTAAAGTATTCCACAGCTTTATTTTTGTTAAATGCAATGCTAGTTGCCTGCAAGCGCAGTCACATCAATATGTTTTTGCCTACATTGGCCTTCCTTCAGATTCTTGTGTTCTTATTCGTTTTCCTGATATAAACTGGTGTACACCCCCAAGTTGCTCACCTCTATGGACTTGGTGATGGGTAAATACATCTGAAGATTCAGAACTCGCTGGCAAAGTGCAGATAAAACTGATATATGCTAGGCTGGTTGATCACTAGTTTAAAGCTTTTGGCATATCAAACTTATTTAATTTTTTTAAGAAGTGAGATTGTCTAAAATATTCTGTTCCCAATTTTCTGTAAGTTTGTTGTAGAAAATTCTTGATTTGGGATTAATTATTTATTTGAAATACACCCTTCACTGCCAAATCGGTTTTCTGCCACCTTTACCATCTGGCAAAATGTGCGTGCTTATCGGTCCATCCTTTGGATAGTAAAGTTATATTTCTTAAAAATAGATCTTTCTTTAGCAAGTATGTTGCAGTAAAATCATGTTTCGATGGCATCTTTTTCCAGGAGACTTTGACTATTACTTTCAGTCCAAAGATGGGATGAATTTTAATACTTTTTTTATTACTGAAGGTTCTGAAACTGCTTCCAGCAGAACAAGTGTACTTTCCAATGATAACGAGGTTCAGATAAGTCATTGTGTCCATTACTTGAAATGTTACCTTGTTAGTATACTTTTAATGTGCAATTCATATCAGAAAAATCAGACTTTTTTTTAAAAAGAGGGGAAAAGAAAATTGTTTCATTTCATGTATGTGATGTATGTGTTTTCAATTGCCATTACTCTTTCATTTGGTCGTGTCAGTGGTGAAACCAAGACTGTTCATTCTAGGAAAATATGCTCTAGCAGTTTTCAGAAGTTTAACTTGGTACTTTGAGTCCCTTTAATTTAATGTAGTTGCTTGATCCATTTTGATTGTTGTGGCTAAATTTTGTGGTACAACTCAAAACTTTCAAAAATATTTTATTAAATTGGAAAGAGAATCTGCCTTGTGATTAATCTAGTCATTCTTCATTTGCGTATAGTTCATACAATAAGATGTTGAAAAGTGCAATGCAGTAAAAGCTGTTGGTATTTTCGCAAGATTCTATGCTTCATGGATTAGGAAATAAAGATTTTTTCAGATTGTACTACTTTGAAGGAAAAATACGCGATAGTGGAAATTTATGGTTTAAATCACCAAGTGTTATTTTGTAATAAAACAAAGATGGAAATGAATCCATATATAATCATCCATTGTATTGTATAAACATGGGACACCAGTCGAATATTTTTTGTTGCATAAACCATGTATATAAAGTTTGACCTAGCATTTTGAGCTTGAATCCCAAGGAGAATTTGCTGCAATGTTGAGTATGCCACAATATTTAATTAGAACAAGTGTGTCACACTCCTACAACATTTTTCTTTGCATTAGCTTTTCCATCAACCTTTTGTATTTGAGAACAAAATAAATCCTTTTTTAAATAATTAACATCTGTGTACTTTTCTAATATTCTTACAGTACTGTTTCTCGGTGGTATCTTTGTTTAGATAACATGACAGTTATGCCTGGGGCTATTAGGTTATGACATTTTCCCTTAAAGTAGCTGCATACATTGTATTTTCAAATATTAAATGTAAAATTCCAAATGTGCTGCATCCAACACTTTTTCCGGTCTATTCATAAAATAGCATCCACGATACGGCGAATCAGGAAACCCTTTATAACTGTTTGCAGTTTAGGCACTGTGATCGTGAGTGAAAGACCATGCTATTGCTCGGTTTAATGAATGATACTGAAACTGTTACGAGGCCTGTTAACTCGTGTTGTGACCCTCACAGCAGACGTACTATTATGTTACTTTCTGGATCTCACTTTATATCTTGCCAGTTTTAGATTATTACTCTGGACACTATAGATGCTTGTATACCGAGGAAGAGATACAACAATTTTTTAGGGATCGTGCCAAAGTTTTCTTCTAAATCTGCGAGTAGTTTCTTTGTGGTAGCTCTGCAGCTCAGCCTTCCAACAAGTCGCTGTAACGGACTGAGACCTGAATTAAATGTTAGAGCCCCCCCTTAGACGTGGCAATAGTGTTTCTGCTACATTTAGTAAGAATTACTGGATTCCTGCCAGTTACTCCAACAGACTATTTCAACGTCATTTTCTGAAATTGAGTATCATTTCTACAATGCAAAAGCCATTGTATCAGACTCTGAAACTCTTCCAATAAAGCAGATTAATTTTATGGCTCTGGAGTCAAACAGCAAAAGTAAATGGCAGCCTATATGAGCACTTGCATTTGATTTACTATTTAGATTCTTCCCGAGGGTGGGTTGTTCATCCACCAGAGCCAATCGTGCACTTTCTAATCTTTAATCGTCTGGACAGGTCTTGCCCATGAACATCTGCCCCTTCACCTCCCCCTGCATTTGGGGATTGTTCATAACCGTAAATGACGTTGTGCTTGGAATTATTGAGGAACTGTATGTGTGCAACTGCCAAACCTCCCCCCCCCCCCCCCCCCCCCCGTATAAAATTAATACCAATTTTCAGCAACATGTTAATTGATTACTGATTTCTATTTTGTGGAAATGACCAGGCCACTTTAGAAGCAGGGAGTATTTATGAGCTGAGAATGCGTCACCTTGTTTGAAATAAAAAGCAAATCCATCAAAATCCCTTTAGATATCCATGTACAGGCTCATTCCAGCCTTTTGAAGCTCTCGGCAATTGGTAATTATTGCATACCTTTTTTTCCTTTTAATACAAGAAGTGACCACATTAGATCCAGGGACTTGTCACCCTTTAACCTCATTTGATTTTCTCCAGTGATGATTATTTTATGTTCCTCCCTTTTGCTCCTTGATGTTCTACGATTCTTGTAATGCCTTTGTGTATTCCACCATGAAAACAGATACAAAATACTTCACCAAAGAGGATGAGACTGGGGAATTAGTGATGGCAAACAGGGAAATACCGGTGACTAGGTGCCACCGTTCAGTTGAGCGACACACTTTTTTGTTAATGTACTGGTAGAAGCTCTTACTGTTTGTTTTTCTTACTGGTTCACTCTCTCTCATTCTAATTTCACTTTTTTAGAAAGTAGCAGAGGCAGACCAAAAGTAAAATTCCAAGTCTTTGGGCCAACACTTATCTTCACAGCATTGTGTGCCTTTTCTTTCAATTTGATATCATAACTTGGGTATCCACGGATGGCACATTCTGCATGTAGTCTTTCTTCATGGAAAATGTCTTTTTGAGTTATGAAATATCTCCTTAAATGTATGATTATCTATTGCCATACCTTTTAACCCATTTTCCCAGTCCACTGTAGCCAATTCTATTGTCATACCTTTGCAATTGCCTTTATTTAAATTTAAAACATTAGTTTCAGACCCAAGTCATGTTATGATCACTCTTGCCTGGAGAATCCTTTTATTGTGAAATCCTGATTTAACCTTGTCTCATTACACATGAAAATAGTCTGTTCCCTTGTTGGTTCCAGAATGTATTGTTCTTTTAAAAAAAAACTTCTGTGTGCACCCTAGGGGCTCATCCTCACAGTTACCTTTGCCAATTTCATTCATACACTGTGAAGTGAAACACAAATATTACAGGAGCTTTCTTACAAGTTACCATTATTTCTTGATGTATACTGTGTCCTACAGTGCAGCTACTCCTACTGGTGACAACTTTCCCTTGCTATTTCTTGGCTATATCCAATTTCTCTATATATTGATCTTCAAAGGCAAGATCATTTCTTTCTACAATGCTGATCTCCCGATTTCCTTTTTATTTTCTCCTTATCCTTCTGAATGCCTTCGAATAATCAGTTCCCAACCATCGCCACTTTGCAATCATTTCACTATAATGGGCTATTGTATAATTCTCATTATTTCTGTATGTCTTATAAATCCATCCCATCTTGTTACCAATGCTGCCTGCATTCAGATAAAGAGCCTTTACTGTTGTCTTTTTACCATGTTCCCTACTCTGACCCTTTTTGTTGGTGCACTCTTATTTGGATGTTTTGTTTTTCTGTATTAGACACTGGTTGTCATTCCCATTATTCTTCCTCTTTTGTCCTTTCTCAAATTTCTAAACCTCCCCTCATATAAGCCCCACAGCATTCAGGCAATTTTCCTGCAAAATCAACTCTGACAGGCGAGACACTGGGTGGTTGGAAACTATCTCCTTTCAGATCCTGTTTTCCCAACTCTCAACTGGCCACTGTTCAAATGGAGGGCAAAGAAACTGCCTTGAAGCACAGCAGTTATTAACATTGATAACTGGAAGGAGACAACTAGTGTATTGAGCTGCTTCATGCTTTTGAGTCCAAATGACTTAATTATGAGATGGAGTAGCAGCAAAGAAGGAAGGAGAAGGAAGCAAATCCTGCTCTCCAGTCCCACTGCCTCATGGGACATCCTGCTCCATGTGCCCAACTATCTATGGGTCAAATCCACCCTGTGCCTTTTGTGTGGCTGGGGGATCTAATGGAGTTCCTACATTTAGAGAAGGTGAAATTTGCCCTATGGGGGTGAATGAGGGTTCCACAAGAGATGAGGTTTGTTTATTCTGCGTTTTGGCTAACTAGTTACTGTAGACTGTTAGGGTGCGGGGAGGGGAGGTGGATTGGGTTTATTTGTGTTGTAATGTTTTTCAAATGTTAAAATTTGAATAAAAATACTGTTTTTTAAAGGATCTGTGGGTCGAGAGTCTGCCTGTTCAGTCCCATAAAGACCCGTGGCAGAAATTCACAACCCCGAGTAGACGCATCCTCAAATAAAAGGGCAGCCAATGATGACTTTTCCCTTCTAAGAATTTGCTTGTAGCTCGGGTAAAGATCCAGAGATTAATACCTTTTGTGGTTCGGCTTAATTTCACCCCAGCTGCTCACACGTCCAAAGCAAAACGTCTTTCTTAGTCTTACCTATGTTGTTGCTATCCAAGGACACCATGACAACTGGATTTCCCCCTCCCACTCCTAAGTTCCTCTGTGACCATAAAGAGAGATTTTCTTAACGCTGAAACTGGGAGACTTGCACTGCCTTGACTCTCTCAGCCGCAGATAATTTCTCCTCCTCAAACCACAGGTGGTGCCTGGGATAATTCTTTGTCACAAAGACAGAAAATACTGGACAATCTCAGCAGGTCTGACTGCATTTGTGGAACAAAAAGGGAGCTAACGTTTCGAGTCTGGCTTCTCTCTCCCCAGATGCTGTCAGACATTGAGGTTGCCCAGTATTTTCTGTTTTTGTTTCAGATTCCAGCATCCGCGGTAATTCGCTTTTAGTTCTTTGTGTGTCAGCCATGACTCATTTGGAAGCACTCTTGGCTTTGAGTCAGAAGATTATGGGTTAAAATTCCACTCCCAGATTGGTTTGACATCCTTCCATCTGTGAAATGGTGGGAATGTAGCCTCAGATCTCTGGTGAGGTCAGATGAGATCATCTGCTTCGCATCTTTTGATGGCTGAGCTAACTGATTCTGGAAAGGCAAAGTCTGCCACAAGTGCCACACATGAAGTTGTTCCTTGCTGTTGGTGTGGGATGATCTCTGCTTGACACCATGTTTTCAGGACTAGCATCTGCTTTAGAGCTTCTGCAACCACGTGTTGTGGTGACAAATCCCTCCCCACAGCTGATGAGGCCATTCACAACGATCATCAGCTAGAGTTTCCCACTTACCATGTTTAATGTTGAGGGCTTTCCTGTGTGTTTTTGACATCATCCTTGAATTGGAGTTTTGATTTATTGATATTTGATGTTTTGGGTTATTTGCTGGTCTTTTGTTACAGGCTAGATGCCCCCTACAGCATCTCCTTGGGATGCAGCCATCTTCCATTCTGTGCCCATGCTCAAGCCAGCGAAGCCTTTTTAGTTGCGTTTGCTTTCAAAAGGTCTGCTTGGGCAGCACGGTAGCATGGTGGTTAGCATAAATGCTTCACAGCTCCAGGGTCCCAGTTTCGGTTCCCGGCTGGGTCACTGTCTGTGCTAAGTCTGCACGTCCTCCCCGTGTGTGCGTGGGTTTCCTCCGGGTGCTCCGGTTTCCTCCCACAGTCCAAAGATGTGAGGGTTAGGTGGATTAGCCATGCTAAATTTCCCGTAGTGTCCTAAAAAGTAAGGTTGGGGGGGGGTTGTTGGGTTACGGGTATAGGGTGGATACGTGGGTTTGAGTAGGGTGATCATTGCTCGGCACAAGATCGAGGGCCGAAGGGCCTGTTCTGTGCTGTACTGTTCTATGTTCATTGGTGACTTCCATTTGATGCCACAGATGCATTGTAGACACTGGATATGGTAGTTAGGAACAGACAAATGAGAAGGAGTATGTCACTCAGCCCCGCAATCTTGTGCTGCCATTCATTGATATCATGACTGATCAGATTGTAACTTCAACTCCACATTCACGCCTTGATAACCTTTCACCCACTTCCTTATCGATAACCTATTGAACTTTGCCTTAAAAATATACAATGACTCTACTTCCACAGCGGAAGAGAGTTCCAAAGACTAGTAATTGAGGTTTTATTGTTAAGCCTTGTTCCTTGGTAGGTGTCAATTCACCAGGCTTCACTGCCATAAAGCAATGTGCAGAGGATGCGTGCCTGAGATGAGCATCTTGGTCCTGTGAGTCTATGCCTGTTTTGTAAGGCAGCCAAGTTTGGTTTGTGTCTTTCCAATGCATGTGCCGAGTTCATGGTCAAGAGACTGTTGCCTGTTGCAACATCCAAGGTAGCAGAATTTTCTGACTTCCAGTTGTGTGTTGTTCAGTCTGAACACAGACTCATGCTGTCCCGTAACAACAGTTTTCTTGACGCTGGTAGTGAGGGAGAATATAACACAAGTTAGGGGCCAGGCTCCATGAAGCAACCAGTGCTACCTGGGGCGAGGTAGCGGCAACAGGCAGCTCGGGCAGTGTGACCTGGAGGACTGGCCTCCAGAGTCGGACGAAGGTCAACAACCTACACCAGGCAGCATGAATGAGTAGACACCAATGTCCCTCCCCCCACCCTTCCAAGGAAGCATCCTGCCCGCTGGCAACTCTCAACCCCCCATCCCCTTCAGCACTCTCTCAACCCCAACCCTCTCTTCACACCCCCACCCCCCACAACTGTGGACCAGGTGTGTGGCTAATGATGCCCCCTCTCTGTGCCTCCTCAGGAAAAGCTCTCCCATAAGCGGAGAGAGGGCCTAGACCGGCAGTGGTGTGCCGGACTTGAGAATCCTCACCTCCTTTGAGGAGCTGGCCCTGGGGGTGACTGGTGTGGCTGCGGATAGGGCACGGAGGCTGGCAGGCGCCGTAGAGATGAGGAACAACCAGGCTCCACCCAGAGAACCTGTCAAAAGTGAATAGTGATTGTCTTACTGACTGACCCATCTCTCCCACTGACCACATGGCCATTCTCCCACAGATCCATCAGCCAGTGGGCCATCACGGGTGGCACCCTCTGATTCCGAGGAGGACACGTCGGAGGAGAACTCTGAAGATGCAACTGTTATAGTGGCGGCACAGCTGTCATCCACACTCTCCACCACCTGCATCGTGGTGCACCTAGCGGTTGCCCTCCAGTTGCCGCACCCCCAACTGAGCACAGGGGTAGCAAGCTTAGCAGCCCCGAGCTCTTTGCCTGTGAGCAAAGGTGACTACTTACCTCCTCGGCACCTCACAGAAGCCCTTCCGCCAGGTTCACAGTATTAAAAAGGAGTACTAATCGGCGCCAGCGTGAGCACTTGCTGGGGAGGATGCTGAATGGCGGGTGGCCGTTGGATATGGGGTAGCTCCCACTAATTGTGTGGAAATGGGGCTTAAATGATAATTGGTTTCTTGCCATGCTCCCGCCTATGGGAGCAGGCCAGTTGCATCACAAACTGTTTGGCGCCTGGCACAGTTCCCATTTTTGGCCTCTCCCGCTATTCACCCTTTCGCTTGAGCACAAGTGTAACGAGGGTGGAAGATTGTATCCCCATGTGTTCGGAGTTTTGTCCATGGTTGCACCTTAGCCAGCTACGGGCAAATGAGTGATCAGCATTGCAATCCGCAGTATGATAGATGTAGGTGTGAAGAGCACCACTGGAGTGAGTGTCTCTTCTGGTGATTGTTAGATCCAGTTGGTGCCAATAGCCAGATCTCAGATGGTGCCATGCCATTTAATGCCAATATCTGCCTTGGAAGAAAGAGTTAACATTTCAGGCCTATGACCTTTCATCAGAACCAATTGAGATCACAGGTTTGACATGTTGGGAGGTAGTGGTGTAATGGTATTATAATTGGACCAATAATCCATAGACCCAGGTTTAAATTCCACCCTAGCAGATGGTGCCATTTGAATTCAATAAAAATCTTGAAATCTAAGGACGACCATGAAACCAATGTCGATTATCAGAAAAACCCATCTGGTTCATTAATGCCCTTCAAACCTGCTGTCTTAACCCAGTCTGGCCTACATGTGACTCCAGATCCACAGCAATGCGGTGGTTGATTCTTAAATTCTGAAATGGTTTCACAGGCCACTGTGTTCAAGGCAATTAGGGATGGGCAATAAATGCTAGCGCAGCCAGCAATGCCAAAACCCCATGAAAGATTTTTTTTTAAACACTTCCTCTCGCCATAGATGTGATCAGACTTGCTGAGTATGTCCAGCATGTTATGTTTGTATTTCCGTTCCAGATCCAACATTTTGCTTTGATAGTCTACTATCCTGCAGAAAGACAGACAATGTAAAATTACTGAGGAAATTGTTTAATCCGGGGACAGCAGCAGCGGTGGCCAGAGCAGAGGCACGATGACTAGCACTGCTGCACAGGGAGAGGGGGGGGGGGGTCCAAAACTTAGAAAAGCAATAGTGGTAGGGGATTCAGTAGTCAGGGGTACAGGTAGGTGCTTTTGTGGCCGCGAAAAGGACTCCAGGATGTTAGTTTGCCTCCCTGGTGCCAGGGTTCTGGATGCCTCTGAGCGGGTACAAAGCATCCTAAAACGGGTGGGAGATCACACACAGGTCATTGACCACATTGGTACGAATAACATGGGTAGAAAGAGTAGCGAGGTCCTGCAATGGTAATTTAAGGAGCTTGGCAGAAGATTAAAAGCAGGACCTCTAGGACAGTAATCTCACGATTACTTCCCTTGCCACGAGCTAGTGAGGCTAGCAACAGGGATATGGTGCAGTTGAACACGTGGCTAAAGAGCTGGTGCAGGGGGGGGTGAGGGCTTCAGTTTTTTGGATCACTGGGATATCTTCCAGGGCAGATGGGGCCTGTACAAGAAAGTTGGGTTAAACCTGAACTTGGAGAGGCACCAATATCCTGGCTGAGAGGTTTGCTAATATAGTTCGGGTGGGTATAAACTAATTTGACAGGAGGGTGGGAATCAGAACAGTAAGTCAGCAAGTAGAGAGACTGGGGATGAGCCTGACCAGGGTCAGGCTCGCTAAGATGAAGGGTAGGCTGGGGAGGTTGAACTCAGTGGGACTGGAGGTCTGGAGTGTATCTGCTTCAATGCACAGAGCATAACAGGTAAAACAGATTAACTTAAAGCCTTGATTCACACGCGGAACTTGGATGGGGTTGCTGTAATGGAGACTTGGTTAAAAAAGGGACAGGACTGGCAGCTAAATATTCCAGGATATATGTATTTTAGACGAGACAGGTAGGAAGGTAAAAGAGGAAATTGAGAATATTGTCAAAAAGAAAAAAGATGCATATGTGAGGTACAGACAACTAAAAACAGATAAAACACTTGAGGGATACAAGGAAAGTAGAAAAGAGCTCAAGCAAGGAGTTAAGAGGGCAAAAAGCTGTCACAAAATGTCCTTAGCAGACAGGGTTAAGGAGAATCCCAAGGCCTTTTTACTAGAAACAAGAGGGTAGCTAGAGAAAGAGTTGGCCCACTAAAGGATAAAGGAGGGAAATTATGTACAGAACCAGAGGAAGTAGGTGAGATCCTTAATGAGTATTTGCATCGGTTTTCACAAAGGAGAGGGACATACTGATTGGTGGTGTCTCAGAAGGATGTGTAAACTCTAGAAAAGGTCGTTATTACGAGGGAGGAAGTGTTGGGTGTGTTAAAAAGCATTAAGGAAGACAAACCCCCAGGGCCAGTTGGATCTATCCCAGATTACGGAGGAAGGCAAGAGATGAAATCGCTAGGACTCTGACAGAAATCTTTGTGTCCTCATTGACCACAGGTGAGATCCCAGAGGATTGGAGGATAGCCAATGTTGTAACATTATTTAAGAAGGGTTGCAAGGATAATCCAGGTAATTATAGGCCAGTGGGCTTGACGTCAGTGACAGTGAAGTTGTTGGAAAAGATTCTCGGGGTTGCAATCTATGCAGATTTGGAAGTGAATGGTCTTATTAGCGACAGACAGCATAGTTTTGTATGAGGGAGGTCATGTCTCACTAATTTGATTGAGTTTTTTCAGGAGATGACAAAAATGATTGATGAGGGAAAGGCTGTGGATGTTGTCTATATGGACTTTAGTAAAGCATTTGATAAGGTCCCTCATGGCAGTCTATGCAAAAGATTAGATCACGTGGGGTCAGGGGTGAACGAGCTGCATGGATCCAGAACTGGCTTGGCCTTAGAAGACAGAGGGTAGCAGTGGAAGGACATTTTTCCGAATGGAGGTCTGAAACTAGTGGTGTTCCGCAGGGATCAGTTCTGGAACCTCTGCTCTTTGTAATATATATATAAATGACTTGGAAGAAAACGTAGTGGATCTGATTAGCAAGTTTGCGGATGATACTAAGATTGCAGGAGTTGCAGATAGTGATGACGAATGTCAGAGAATACAACAGGATATAGATAGGCTGCAAAATTGGGCAGAGAAATGGCAGATGGAATTTAACCCGGACAAATGCATTTTGGTAGATCCAATTCAGGTGGGAACTATAAAATAAATGGCAGGAGCATAGAGATACAGAGAGATCTGGGCGTGCAGGTCCACAGATCCTTAAAAGTGGCAGCACAGGTGGAAATGGTGGTAAAGAAAGCATATGGCATGCTTGCCTTCATAGGAAGAGGTATCGAGTATAAAAGCTCGAAAATTATGCTATAATTATATAGAACGTTGGTTAGGCCACATTTGGAATACTGTGTCCAGTTCTGATCACCGCACTACCAGAAGGACATGGAGGCTTTGGAGACAGTACAGAAAAGGTTTACCAGGATGTTGCCTGGTATGGAGAGTATTAGTTATGAGGAGACATTGAATAAACTGGAATTGTTATCCCTAGAGAGAAGGAAGCTGAGGGGGTGACCTGATAGAAGTTTATAAAATTATTAGGGGTATGGATAGGGTGAGCAGTTGGAGGCTTTTCCCCAGTGCGGAAATGACAATTACAAGGGGGCACAAGTTCAAGGTGAGGAGGGGAAAGGTTCAGTGGAGATGTGCGGGTGAAGGTTTTTACACACAAGGTGGCGGTGGCCTGGAATGCCCTGCCAAGTGAAGCGATCGAGGCAGATATGTTAGCGACCTTTAAGACTTATCTGGATAGGCACATGAACAGATTGGGTATAGAAGGATACAGGAGGTTGGTCTAGATAGGACGCGTGATCGGCACAGGCTTGGAGGACCGAAGGGCCTGTTCCTGTGCTGTATTCTTTATTCTTTGTTTATTACAAGAGGGAGATGTTGGGATGGTGGCTCAGTGGTTAGCACTGCAGTCTCACGGCGCCGAGGTCCCAGGTTCGATCCTGGCTCTGGGTCACTGTCCGTGTGGAGTTTGCACATTCTCCCCGTGTTTCCGTGGGTTTCGCCCCCACAACACAAAGATGTGCAGGCTAGGTGGATTTAACACACTAAATTGCCCCTTAATTGGATAAAATGAATTGGGTACTCTAAAGTTTAAAAAAAAAAAACAAGAGGGAGATGTTTGAAAATTGGGTCCAGAAATGCGATTGAACATGTAGCAGGCAATTTAGGCGGGTTAAACAGACTGGGGGGGAAATTGCTAGCATGGAGTCAGAGGGATATGTCCACACCTGACCTCAGTTACGTTGTCCCATTCAAACTTAAACTCGTTAATGGAAATATACAGGATGCCCCTGTTCAGCAAGGGTGATTCGGTTGCGATCCATTGTCCTTCGGGACACTCCTGTCTCACCAGCCGTTAGCCCATTACGGAGTCTGATGGCCTCTTTGTCTGTCCATGGCTCTGTTCTTTTGTATAAACAGGAGTGGGAAATCAAACAGCCAAGATAACAGTAATGGGTTCAAGTCTGGGCACCCCGGGAGATAATCTTTGTTTGAGGGGCTGGGAGGAGCTCAGTGAGAGAGAGAAAGAATCCTGTTTTGAACAGGAGAGCAGAAGGATTTGAAAAGCCACCAAGAAGTGTCATGAAAACCTGTCCCAGAGACAGGCTTTCAAAAAGGCTTCTAAAGAAACGGGTCCAACAGAAGAAAATTGCTTCTAGCAAGCATCATCTTTGCCTGCCTCTGTACATGGAATGAGAGCTATATGTTCATTTGAAGTGGTGTTTAATGGGAAATCGTGTATTACGGTTAAGAAACTACATGTAGGGGTGGCGCAGTGGTTAGCACTGCTGCCTCATGGTGCCAGGGTCCCAGGTTCGATCCCGGCCCTGGGTCACTGTCCGTGTGGAGTTTGCACATTCTCCCTGTGCTTACGTGGGTTTTACCCCCACAACCCAAAGATGTGCAGGGTAGGTGGATTGAACATGTTAAATTGCCCCTTAATTGGGAAAAAAATGAATTGGGTACTCTAAATTTTTTATTTTTTTTAAAGAAACTACATGTAATCTGTTATTGGTAGGGTTGAAGTTTAAAATTTCAAATATTGTTTTTTGTTTTAATAAAGTTTATTTCTAAAATAACCAATCCATATTTCATATCATCACTTCTGGAACAAATCGATCTTTTCACACCACCTTAACTTATTTCTGGTCACTTAGCCACTGTTGAGAGCTGACCAGGCATCCATAACACAAGCTGCAACCTCACAACCCTTCTCAACCCAAATAATCAACGACCTACCCACTCACCCAGCTGCCACCTGCACACCTACCACCCTATACAAGTGTAAACTCACCATTCGCTCACATGTCTGCTCATAGTTTGGGGATATTAAAACACTTGCCAGAATATAGCAGTAGGTTCTGCAAAAAGGGGGCATGGCTTCTGCACAGATTCTCTTCTCTGCTCTCTGCAAGGATTCCTTTTACACCATGGATCAGAAATCGGAACTTTTTCAATGTATGCAGGTAATTGGGTAGCTGTCTGTTTGATCAGAGGCAGACACAGGTTTCAGACTCTCTTATTGAAGTTTTGGCCAAGGCCCCGATAACAATCCTCTGTGTTCGCCCTGTTAATAAACCAGGAATTTCACGTTCAGCTTTAGCAATTCCCTCTCACTTAAAAAGTGGATTGTTGATTCCCGGTTTCCCAAAAACTGCAAATATAGTAAAATCACAATGAGTCAAACACGGATGACACTAATTTACAGTTATGTCAAAGCAGTCAACCATTAACCTGCAGCTGTGTGGGTGATTGCTCAAACCACATCTTGAATACTGAGCAGTGTTCTGGTCTCCTTATTTGGGGGGAAGAAAACTGCAATTGCATTCGAAGCAATTCAGAGAAGGTTCACCTGACTGAAGAAAGTTTGGCCCTATACTCATTGGAGTTTGGAAGAATGAGAGGTGAACTTACTGAAACACGTAAGATCCTGAGTAGATAACGGGAGGATGTGTCCACTTGTGGGGTAACTAGAACTCGGGGACATAGTTTAATAAGAGGTCTCCCTTTTAAGGCTGAAATGGGGAGAAATGTTTTCTTTTGAGTGTTCTAAGTATATGGAATTGTCTTCCCCAGAATGTAACAGAGGCTGGGTCATTGAACTTATTCAAAGCTGAGTCAGACAGATTTTTGAGAGACAAGGGAGTCAAAGGTTATAAGGGGGTAGTCAGGAAAGTGGAGTTGAGATGTCAACCAGATCAGCCATGATCATATTGAATGGCGGAGCAGACTCGAAGAGCTAAATGGCCGACTGCTCCTCCTATGTTCCAAATCTCACTTGCAGAATACAAAGCCAAAATCCCACACTGGTAACTCTGGGTTAACCATACTTGTCTAGGCTTGTCATATGACAGTACCAATCAATCAGAGCAGAGCAGAGCTAGACCACACAAGTGTGGGACCATGGAATGCTGGGCAAGTCATCATTTGACATCGCAACTTCCTATGAAAGGATGTGCAAAGCCTTCAAATGTAGCCAACCCATGTGAGAAAGTTAAAAGTGTCGATCAGAGAGAAAGTGAAGGTGATGCAGCAAGGGGAATACTGTGATATAAAATGGAAAGTGGACATCTCGAAGGAGTGGGGGACTCCACCATCCAAGGCAAGCATGTTGGAGCAGTTTGACAAGCAGGCATTCTCTTCAGGAAGGCCGAGGATTAGAGCTGACTGTCCTGACATTGAAGAAGCTCTGCTTAAGTGGTTCAAGACCACCTGAGCAGAGAATGTTCTTGTCTCTGGCCCAGTCCTTTTTCAAAGGCAGGCCATTGCAAGGTGTGAACAAATTGAATAAAGACTTTTTTTCCACACAATTAATGTTTTGCCATGTTTTCATTTGCCATCTTTTCTTTTTGACCTAGACAACATTGGGTTACACAATAATGCATCCATGCAGGAATTGGGCCTTCTCGACTTTCACAATGTTCCGTTTAATACAAATTTATAGGTGGATCCCCTGGGGTTCAACTCATGTGGATTGTACTGTAGTTACTCCATCAAAATCTTCCAACTATGTAGAAATCAGCTTGCACTTGAAAGGGGTTTTTGTGAGGGTGAGGACTTTAAAAGGTGGATAATGGAACACTTTCAAATTTAGGTGCCCTGTATCACCATCGGGCACTTCAAAGTCTTTTGTAACAGGAAGCAGTGGAATGAAACATCTTTTCTCTGCCCCAGTATTTGATATAGCACAATTGTTTCAGCTTTCCATTCCCCACACTAACCATCCAATGGTGTTTCTGATTATGATTCCTATTTTGATGACAATGAAATGCTGAATTATTGCTGTGGACCCATGTTTACTGCAAGCTAGGTTGAATGTATCCCAACTTGTATCAGGTTGAATCCTTGCATTCAATAATTTGAATGGAATTTAAAACCCAAGTTCCAAAAATTAGATCGTAACTTTGGTAATCAATGAAAGTGTGAAATCAATGGCCAGAAGTGGGTATGATGAAGTGATGGGATCACAGACGAGAACCCAACTCTTTGCAATTTGTATAACTGTGAGAAAATGTTAGTGTACCACACGAATGATAACACTGACCCATTGGTATATTTCATGTTAGAACAAACTTTAATTTAAACACAGATTAACCACATTACCAACCGTGAAATAGCATTGCAGTTTGCAGTTACAACATTACTTATGTAAAAGTACAACTTTAACTTACTTCCTAAACCTACCACTATATTCTAATAAATCAAATCAATATAGCCCAAGTATCACTCATGAATAAAGTTAACAAACAGGTTCCTAGTTGCTTTTCTCTGTACAGAGTCTTTGAAGAAAGAACCTTTCAGGATCAAAACTGAAATACCTCTGTTCAGATTTAAATCCTAAGGAAAACTAACTCTTTCAGACAGACCTGGCTCCTCCCTTAATTACATCATGTGCACCCAAAGCATAAGATATTCTTCTGCCTCCTCACACCTGTTTCCCATGGCCTGTTTAGCCAGGACCAAATGCAATGCCCCACATAAATTATCTACACCCAAGTTGTCCTTTAAATATAAATAATACTCCATTATCAGCACACGCCACCTGCAAAATAAATGATTACCTCACTTTTACTATGCTTTAATCATCGCTTTAGCAGGCATAATGTTTGTATGCACCTTAACCCAGGTTTTACTAACATTACTGCAAAAAATATATTATATGACCATTTCTTACATTCTTCGTGGAAGGTGGAGGCATTTACAGTACTGAATACATTCCAGGTACATGACCCTGTACTCATTGGGGTTTAGAAGAATGAGAGTTGATCTTATTGAGACATATAGGATTCTCAGGGGGCTTGACAAGATAGATGCTGAGAGGCTGTTTCCCCTTGTGAAGACAGAGTTGAGGACCAGAGATCATAATCTCGGAGTAAGGGATTACCTGACTTAAGGAAAATGAGGAGGAACTTTTTCTCTCAAAGTGTAGTGAGTTAATGGAATTCTTTACCGTACAAGGCTATAGAGGCTGGGTTATTTAGTATGTTCACGGCTGAGATAGACAGATATTTAATCAGTAAGGAAATCCAGCGTTATGGGAGTAAGGCCAGAAAGTGGAGTCAAGGATAATATCAGATCAGTCATTATCTCATTGAATGGCAGAGCAGACACACTGGGCTGAATGGCCTACTTCTCCTACATCTTACAGTCTTACTTTAGATCCATTGGTGTAAACCTGGTATAAAAATGCATCCAATGCTTCCTGTTGTAGTGATGTGCAGGGTTTGCCATGATTTATCTGCTAATGTGACAGCAGCTGGTAGGCAAAGCCCATATTATATTTATTCCTAATGTCCCCAAAAATGTTACTAAACAGGAAAATAAGTTGCCTCTAGTATGTTTAAATAGGAATAAAATTTGAAATACTTTTAGAGTTAGGCACTCTGAAACTATTTATTTTGAGATGTTTTTAAATATAAACTATTGTACATGAGCACATGCAGAAATTCCACAAATTGTTTCCAGAGATGTGTTTATTGAACTGAATGAATGTTGTCAATGGCCATCATTTGCAAATTAATGTACATCTTCTACAAGTTGTTTTTCAAAATGTTTGCAGTTTTGGGTGGTTGGATGGCATGATATTGTGCGGCATCGATGCCTGGTGCTCCAGTTTTGTACCAGACTCAATATTTTGGCTGCTACGGGATGGTAAGACTGCCCACATTGAGTGGTTGGACACAGCACCAAGCAAAAGGGAAGATCAGTAGGGTTCCTTAGGAATTGTACTTGAGCACCCTCTTCTGTTGATGCAGTATGACATTGGCAGCAATCCTGGAGATGTTTACAATTGCTCGTGTTCTCGGCTTTGACAGTCAAAACTCTGATGAATTACAAAAGGAAGACTGAGAGAGAACAAACTTAACCAATGGGAAGGAAAATGATTTCGAAACTACACTTGTTTAAAAACTTCTACCACTGCAAAAAATGACATCTAGAAAGGTTTTTTCACAATCCTAAACTACTGTTTCTATTGTTACAGATGTGTACAAATGTGGTAATTGTTCATATTGCATAACAATTCCTCACTGTTCAAATAATAATAGTGTTGTTAAGGCCAGAGACAATAAGGGGTAGCAAGCAGAATGGATTAAATACAAGACTAGCATTGAATGTTTAGTAGAGGGGATTAATAGAAATTCTACTGGTAAGTTATAGTGAACCTGGCATTAAACCAGCTCCCAAGGGTGGTCCTGTTTACAATTTAAAAGCATTAATCATCATGACATGCTACATGTTTCAAGTAATGGACTTGGAGTAAATTTTTGGTTTGATCGTATTTCTAAATATTAAAATAGCATTAGATTCAGATCCTGCAAGTAGTCACAATGGAAATATATGGCATATATATTTACACAACAAAGAATATGGAATAGACTTTACTCTGGAACCAATTTACCAATGTAAACCCTTCTCCCATTTCCAGCTTAAATCACAACTCTGCCACGGGTTTCTTCTCTGTATCATGTCAGTGTCAGCAGAATATAAAGGTTTACATGAGTTTTTGACTTCTTCCAATCATCTCCTGGTAGCAGTGACAGGGAGAGAGAAACATCAATGTGATACTCTTGTCCCTACCCTGCATGATGAGGATTGACAGATCCACATTGACCTGAGGACCAGAAACACCACAATGTTCCACACTGAACATAGTTCTGCAGGCACTGCATTACTTAATGGGGGCTATTCGACCGCCGCGTTGCACACTGCGCAAGTCCTTGGGAGGCCGGGAGAATAGCAGGAGAGCCCCTAACCAGAGTTTGTGCCAGGCGCCAATCAGTGCGCAGTGCTCCTGGCCCACTGCAGCAGACGTAATCTGGTTCATACACTCGCTGGGCGTGAATCAGATTCACATATTTAAATATGCTGGGTCAGTTGCAAATCGGATTCTCCCGGCTACCGGTATTCTCCCACTCGCCGGTGGGGTAGGCTGGTGACTCTCCCCATAGTGCGTTCGGGCTGGGGAGTGGGTTTCGGGAATCAATTTGGGGGCCTCTGAGATCGAGTTGCCATTTAAAAATGGCGTCCCAATCTCTTGCTACACTGGGGAGGTCCTGCAAGCAGAGCTCCTCAGTGCACTAAATGAGTTATGTGCACTAAATGAGTTATGTGCACCCTCGGCCCAGGCGTTCCCCACTGAGGCCCCTTGCACAATGTGAGTCGTGCTGAATAGCCATGTGTTTCTCGGCTCTGTGAGCGCCGGGAAACACGCGTTTAAACTCACAGGCTATTGGACTTTGTTCCCAATTGGTTGAATCGTATCCTCAGTCATTGTTTTGGAGAATTTTGGCCAATATTTGAAACAAAATTTCTGAAGTAAATCCAGGTTTGTTTCTTGAAGTGAGAACACGTTACTGTGGCAGATAATTGTTGAGTTCACTTTATAAGGAAGGAGAGAAACCTAAGTATTAATGTAACCAAGTCGAGGGCAAGTAAGAGAACTTTCTGGTATATTATCATTGTGTTTCTGCTGTCTTTACCGTCTCATAAATTAGATGTAGTAGAATACATGGTACACTATATTCTCATCTACAATCAATATGTCAGAAAGTAGTTAAATGAATTGACAAATAATTGATATTAGGTTTCAAACAGACATTCTTTGTTAGAATCAAGCTACATCTGATAAGTAAACCAGCACAGTAAATTGTGTTTATATGCAACCACATAAAACTAAGCAAAGGTACCCAAAAGATGAAACAAGTGATCTTGTCTGAGAGCCAGCCTGTGCATATAATAGGGTCGTAATGCTGATATTGATTTCCATTAACAGCAGACATTCCTTACACATGTGGTTTCTGTATGTACATCAGTGTGGGTGGTCTCAGGAGTGGTAAGTGCAGCAAGATGGCTTAGTCTTGGAGAATTAGAGAAAGATGCTATTAGCAGACTTCTGAATGTTACTGAAATTCCAAAATGCATAAAACAGATTTTTGTTTCTCCCCTTTTTTGTGGCAAAAGCTTTTATTTTAGTTGTGCTAATCCTTTAAATCATAAAAGAACCATTACTGCACAGGCTCACTTACCTTGACAGGGTTAGTGTTCCTCCCATTGCCCTGAGAACAATCATAAACTTAATGCTTTTGTTGTTTTTTTTTCTATCTCCTTCAAGCCCCTGACCTTTGGGAATGTTGAGAGCTCAGGTCCTTCAGTAAAATCTGGTGTTCAAGAGTTAATATTTTATTGAAAAATAGATGTTTCAGAAATTGAATTCTCATTTCCTGTGGATTGATCCAACAAATGTCAAGAGTTATCTGACAATATAAGAATTTAAGATAGGAAAAGCCCATTAAATGTATGCAGCTTTCCTTGTCATTTTGATTTGTATGGAGAATTTATCAGAATATTTTCATACAGGACCTCGTCAGAATATATTTTTCTCTTGCTTTACAACTTACCACACAGTTTTTTAAAAATATATATTTTTTTCTCCTTTTTCACATTTTCTAACTTACCATACACAGTTGAATGAAGAATCGATTTGTTTCTTTTCCAAAATGTAATTGAATTCTACATTTAATGCACGAGGTGATTTTGCCTAACCAGCCAGCCTTCACGGTGTAGTTAGGCTGTTTTATCAGAGTGTGATCTGAATCCTACTGCCTGTTACAGAAGAACTCTGCATTTCCATCATTTGACATCTCTCTCTGTGGCTATTTTTTTTAATGTTAAGAGACAAGGGCAGCAGCATCTGTTCCCCCTTAACTAAACAAAATTGTTCACAATTTTAAAGGTTCTGAAGTATGCCAGCAGACAGCCTTGGATCTCTTTGAAATTCAGCTTCACACCAGACTGGAATTAAACAGCAACCAGTATAAACTTCAAATCAAGTGACATATCCCCTCAAAGGAGCTAAGACCGCTTTATTTAAAGCATACAAATTGCACTATAACTGCACCCTAAATGCAAGGTATTTTCTTCCTAACTTTCTAACTTCCTCATGGCATGGTGGCACAGTGGTTAGCGCCGCTGCCTCACAGCGACAGGGACCCGGGTTTGATTCCAATCTTGGGTGGCTGGCTGTGTGGCGTTTGCAGGATCTCCCTGTGTCTGCGTGCGTTTCCTCCCACAGTCCAACGATGTGCAGGTTAGGTGGATTGGCTGTGTTCAATTCCCCTTAGTGTCCAAAGATGTATGGGTTAGGTGGGATTACATGGTTAGGATGAGGGAGTGGGCCTAGATTGGGTGTTCATTTGGAGGGTTGGTGCAGACTCTATGGGCTGAATAGCATTCTTCTGCATGGTTGAGCTTTTATGATTCTCCTCATCCACATATCCTTTTGTGACTATATAAGACATACCTGTCAGTGAACCCATGATGTGGTCAGTGGAACTATCCAATATAAACAGGTAAGTAATATAAATGTGATATATTTGTCATGTTCCTGTGGTGTTGCGCAAGGGGAATCAAGGGCATGTATAATTTTCTGGTAAAATGTGTTTGGAAGCGGGAATTATTTGGACCAGATGATGCAGACTTATTTTGCTTCCATTCTAAAGTCATACATTCACTTCCTAATTTCATTATCATTTCAACATCCACATTCAAACTACCCGTGCAAACCTTTCACTCTGTCACTACTGACTGAAGTGCCATTCTAGAATATATGAGAGTCCTGGAATGAGGCATTCATTTCAGATTTTCTGCTGAAGTTGGGAGAGAATTTGAGCTGGTTATACAAGTGAAGCAAACACATTAACCAGACCTCCATTTTATTTCAGCTGAGAAAAAAAGCAGGAACCATTTTTCAACTGATCGGAAGACGTTGCGATGAAACATGCAAAAAATGTCCCACAGTCTCATTTTCATGACTATTAACTTTTTTTTTTACTGTACATATGTTTTAATTCAGTATCTCTTTTATCGGTGCAATAGCTCACTATGCCCTAGAAAGAATATTTTAGTTCGCACAGACGTCAAGGTAGGTTTGTAGTTTGCCCAAAGAACTAACAGGGAATCCTGGCCAGTTTGTTTCAGCTAGTAATTTTATCCCAAACTTCAATAAAATCCTATTTGTAATCTGCTGTCTTCTGAAGACACTAAACCTTGACATGCTTTAGCTGCCAAACCTAGTAATTGATATTAGCTATTTCTATTTCAATGTCCCCATGCATCAGAAAATAATTCAAGATCACAACTGCTGTGATACAAGGTGGATTCTGACAGTGCCGTTATTTTTTTCTTTTCTTTCAGTCTCTGGCAGTTACTTGATCAGATTATCCTTTTTTTTAAACACACTTCAGATAAAATCGGCAATTTAACTGAGATGTGTTGATAAGTAACTTGAGAACGTCCCCAATCCGAGTGACAGATTTAAATAGTGTTCTGTTAAAATGTAAAGAAAGTTGTCAATCAAACATATATTTGAACAAATCTAATAAGATGTTTGTAGTCAAATTAATTGGATTGGTACCATCACTAGTCAATTATAATCTTGAACAATTACATTAAGTTCATCTTAGGTTCAATTTCTATGAGTGAAGATGCTATCCCGAGACAGTTTAAAACAGAAACTACCTGAAGTTGGCCTTTATTCTTTCTCCACTTGTTCATTCACTTGTGCATGATTCATTCATTCATTCCTGCACAATGACATGACACACTCTAGCTAAATTAGCATTGTCTGAAACAGTGTCAGGAACAACACAATTTACCCTGTAGCTCACAGGACCTTTGTCAAATATTTCACCCGCAGCCAGGGGCAACACAGCAATATCTGTCGTGGAGATTTGGGTTCATCATGCAATGAGAGTGCATTGAGTGGGTCATATAATACAAGTGAGCAGAAACATGTGGTGGTGGAGGGGGAGTAGCAGAAACCCACTGGCTAGTAGAGTAGCTGGCATGCTTCCTCAGTTGCAGAACCTTGAGATTCACATGTCTGAGCACCGACACTTTTTGTTGTTGTGAGGGGCTGCAGTAAACATCCTGAAAAGGTATGGCAGTGACTGTGGAACTCTCAGAAATCTGCTGGACTTTGGGAGTCCTCGCGAGACAAATCCAGCTGGTCCTCTTTGAAACTTTATTTCTGATTTTGTCTGATCTTTAGTATTCACACAGCATATTTCCCACCTGAAGATAGGGAAATTTTACTTGAACTTGTATTACTGTATAATATTCAAATTTGGGGCAGTTTAGCTCACTTGGCTAGACAGCTGGTTGGTGATGCAGAGCAAGACCAGCAGCACACGGGCTCAATTTCTGTACTGACTGAGGTTATTCCTGAAGGCCCTGCCTTCTCGACCTTGCCCCTAGCCTGAGGTAGGTGTGATGATCCTCAAGTTAAATCACCACCAGTCCGCTCTCCCCCTCAAAGGCGAAAACAGCCTATGGTCAGCTGGGACAATGGCGAATTTACCTTGTGTGGAATTCTCCGCAGGGGGCCGAATTCGTGAAAGCCGTCGTGAACTCGGCCGAGGTTCACGACGGCCTCGGAGCCCGCTCCCCGCACCTAATTCACCCCCACCCGGGGGGCTAGGAGCGGGCCTCCGTCTTTCCTGGCCGTGACCTCGTCGCGCCGAGAATGTGAAGTCATCCACACATGCGCGGGTTGCCAGTTCCAATCCACGCATGCGCGGATGACTTCATTGCGCAGATGGCACGAACCCGCGCATGCACGGTGCCGTCTTTCTCCACCGCCGCCCGGCAAGACGTGGCGGCTTGATCTTGCCGGGCGGCGGAGGGGAAAGAGTACGTCCATTTTGGACGCTGGCCCGACGATCGGTGGGCACCGAGCGCTGGGCCTGTACCCTCCCGAGCACAGTCGCGGTGCTCCCGTCCAAATCAGGCCCCTAGATGCCCCAAACAGGCATCTGGCGTCAGTTTCACGAATGCAGCGACCAGGTGTGGTTGCTGCCGTGGTGAAACGGGCATGAAGGGCCGGCTGCTCGGCCCATCGGGCTCGAAGAATCGCCGTTCGCCGTGAAAAATGGCGAGCAGCGATTTTTTCGAGCCGGGAGGGGGGGAGAATCGCTGGGGCCTCCAGGGGGGCGTAAAAAATGTCGGGAGGCCCTCCCACGATTCTCCCACGCCATGTGGGGAGCGGAGAATTCCGCCCCTTACCTTTAATATTAAAATGAATTTCTCACACATTTTATGTGGGAGCACATTAAGTCAACGTAAAAGATCAGCCACGGAACAAACACTGTAAAATGGCCAGGGAGAGGTGATATGGATCTTTGGACAATTTTATAACTCCCACTTGCCTATTCTGATGTGTCACCAATGACAATGAGTAAATTTGAACTTGACTCCAGAATAAAACATTTTACAAATATTTCCTGACTCTGAAATCTTTTATGCTGCAGTTATTCTATACCAGGGGCTCCAGGGTTGACATCCATGAAGGGTCCCCAGGGTGGCCATGGAGCTGGCAGCTGCCATGTGACTGGCTAGGTTGAAAGGAGAAACTGACCAATTTCAAAAATAATTACAGCAACAAAATATGCCAATCAGAGCAAGGCTTCTTGATGCACTGGCTGCGCCAGCAGCTCATGATGCAAGAGGCATTTCTCTGATTGGTCCATTTGATTTATTCTATCTTGTTGTTTGTAGACAGAAAAGTTTATGGCTAACAGTAAGGATCGATCCTGAGAATGGAGCCTGTGGTGAGAGGCGCACGTGAGAGGGGGTGGTGGTTCCTGGCCTCGGAGAGGCTCATCAGAGAGAGTGTGGTGGGGGACTCTGGGCCTCAGAGAGGCATGTGGGGGCGGGGGGGGGGGCATTAAGAGGGAGCGGTGGGGGGAGGGTTATTCAGGGCCTCAGAGAGGCATGTGTGAGAGGGGGTGTGGATCCAAGCCTCGGAGTTGAATATATGAGAGGGTGGGGTGGGGGCTTTGTGCCTCTCGTGGGTGATTATGAGAGAGCAGGGGCGGAGGTGCGTGTGTGTGTGAGTGAGAGAAGGGGGTTAGTGTGCATATGAGGCAGAGGGGAGTGAGTGTGTGTGAGAGAACTATGAGTGTGAGAAGGAGTGAGATGAGTGTGAGTATGTGTTTGTTGTGAAAATCAGCTTTTCAGCTTCACTAAATTAGAAAAGGGAAATCTTAAGTATTTTTCGATAATAGAACTTTTAAATTATAACCATATTACCCACTCATAAACTCATATTCATTTAAAAGTATAACTTCCAGGGGTTAATGTTAAGGGTCCATGGGAGGGTGGTTTGGTCAGGGGTTATTATGAGCTGGCGAATGTATTTGTGACTGTGTGCCTCTTCCTAATTCCTAATATATGTGTAGATGTAGTTAGAAAAAACTTGTTTACATTTGATTTCTGTATTCGCACCTATTACATGGCAAAAAAGGGCGTCAACATTATGAGAATGTTTGAGGTTCTCTGATGATCTCGGGAAGGTCACCAGGGATTCCATGGCTCGAAATGTTTGAGAAACTCTGTTCTATACTATTGGAGCTGGATCAGGTTTTCCATCTGATCCCCTAAATGCTACAAGGGTCAATCAGATCGGTGCAAGCTCAGGGAAGATGCAAAGATTGTCAACAGTAAATGTGCCAGATGGTGAGAGATTTATTTTGCATTGGTAGTTTCTCTGCAGTTTCGTGCATTAGCCTCGTGCAAGACGCCAAGTATGTTAGCCCTACAACTTTAGAATCAAAGCAAACCCTTTGTTTAATTTGACTTCTGAAAGAATTGATTTAACACTAATAGTTTTGACAGGAGTTTTTGAATCATTCACTGTGTCTACCTAGGTGTCCTGAGAGGAAACAGCAGGATGTATAATGAAGAAATATGTAGAAACTTACAAATTAGGTAGTAAAACTTTTATGAATCTATTTCAAAAATGGTGCCATCTATCAAAGTACTTTCAGGGTCCCACAACCTGACAGTATAGTATAAACAGTCAGGGTAAAAAATCTACAAGAATTAGACACTATTACACGTTCCTAGATTTCGGTAGTGTTATAAACTGTAAATAGAAAATGTCCATTGGTCGGTTGTTACCAAATTTACATCTTTACTAATACATCTCGCACATTCTCCAGAATACACTTCATGTTAAAAATAACTTCTGGAAATCTTTATTCTTCATTACTAATTTAAAAGAAACAATGAAGTCATATTTATTTAAAAGTTGCGGCAGTCTACTGCTGCAAAAAATCCTAATGACAAACATTTAAAATCGATCTTTGATGGTGCTCTTGCTGTTTTCTTCCATAACCCTAATCTTGTCAAGAGTGTCTACATTTCAGGTTCTGCTGCAGGGCTGAATATCATTTGTTAAAACTGTAACATTACTGTTTAAATACGTTATCCACAAATAGAGGGATTAGGTAAAACCTAAGGTCTGCAAGAACTGGTTTGCAGCTTATGCAGCATTGTATACATCTTCAGTCTTCTAGTCTCGCTCCACATCTGTTTTGCCTTTATATTTAATATATCAAAAAGCAATAAAATGTTATTGCAAAGTAAACAATAAAAAGGTTCAGAGAGATGTAAAATTCTATTCAGCTAAGTAACAGATTTATCATTTTGACGCATGTCTTGAAATTTCTCTGCTTAATTGTTTTGGCATTGACAGCCAGTAATACCGCAATGCTCCCATTGAGATGGGTCATTAATTTTCACGAACCGTGTAAAGACAGATTTGGTTCAGATTGTTTCTTATCTCTGTGCATTTCAACGATTTCCTCATCCTCTGGAGAACTTTTCAAAAACAAAACTTTGTAAAATGTATGATAAATTGGAAGATTGCTTAAATGGTATTATTTTAAATGCTTCTCCTTCATCATTAGTGTGCCATGACAGAAAAATAGTTTTCATAGAACATAGAACATAGAACAGTACAGCACAGAACAGGCCCTCCGGCCCTCGATGTTGTGCCGAGTAATGATCACCCTACTCAAACCCACGTATCCACCCGATATCCGTAACCAAACAACCCCCCCCTTAACCTTACTTTTTAGGACACTACGGGCAATTTAGCATGGCCAATCTACCTAACCCGCACATCTTTGGACTGTGGGAGGAAACCGGAGCACCCGGAGGAAACCCACGCACACACGGGGAGGACGTGCAGACTCCACACAGACAGTGACCCAGCCGGGAATCGAACCTGGGACCCTGGAGCTGTGAAGCATTTATGCTAACCACCATGCTACCGTGCTGCCCTACTTCATAATGCATAATTCCCAAAGAAAAGTCGGCTGAGATTTTCCAGTCCCATTCTTCTGGGATGGGTTTGGTGACGGGAGCGGAAAATTGCATGGGAAACCCAAATCGGCTATTACGCGGTGGGAGGTCTTGCTGCGATTGCGCCCCCCCCCCCCCCCCCCCCTCCTGTTAGCGATGCAACGGGAATCCTGATGTTCAATGTCGGGAACCCCATTATAAGATATTTGAATATCATTATCAGGTCTCTACACCCTCTTTTGTTGTAAAAATGAATGAATAAATAGATAAGTCTATTCGCATCAGCGTGAGAGCATGATGGCGTGAATTACGATTGTCTCTCACGACGGGCACCTGGTGGGCAGACTGGAGAAGCTCAGGTGACTGCATCACTCATGGAGGAGAGGGTCGTGAGAGACCACTGCCCGTGGATTGTGTGGTGGAGATGTTGGGCAGGGTCCATTTTAACTTCTGTGCGCTGGGGTGGCCTTTAAAATGGCTCCCCATCTTTTTTTTAAAAAACTCGATGGCAGAGCCGCCAGCATTATGTCATGGGACCTTCCCCTTTTAAATCTTTTGCACAATATTCCTGACAATATGCTGGAGAAAGCTGTTGGCCCCAACACCGCTTTTGCTGCCCGCTGCCACGCTGCAAAGAAAAAGGTAAAATTCCACCCAGTGGTATTCCCAAAATGGCAGTCTACAAGAATAGCACTTGGTGCAAATTCAGCTGCAGCATTCAACACCCTCAGGATATCATTTTATGGTGTGGCAAGATGAGGCTTTCAACCAAAATGTGCATGTTCTTGTCCGATGGAGTATAATGTGGCAAAATGTAAACTGATCCACTTTGGCAGGAAGAATCAAGATCATTTCTCTTTTGGTTGGTGAAACCTCTCCTGGAGTACAGTGTACAGTGTGGGTCTCCTTATTATGAGAAAGGACATACTTGCCTGGAAGCAGTGCAGAAAAGATTCACTTGACTGATTCCTGGGATGAAGTGGTTGCCCTATCAGGAAATGTTGGACAGAGTAAGCCTGAATCCACTGAAGTAGCAGAATGAGAGGTGATATTATTTATCAGAGCAAGAGGGGACTTGACAAGGCGGATGTTAAAAAGATGTTTCCCCCTTTTGGTGAGACTAGCACCGGGGACACAGTTTAAAAATAAATGGTCTCTCATTTAAGACAGAGATGAGGAGAAAGGTTTTCTCTTGGAGGGTCCTTAGCCTGTGAAATTCTCTTCCTCAGAGAACAGTGTAGAAGTCTTACAACACCAGGTTGAAGTCCAACAAGTGTGTTTCAAACACTAGCTTTCGGAGCACTGCTCCTTCCTCATGTGTGGAAGGAGCAGTGCTCCGAAAGCTAGTGTTTGAAACAAACCTGTTGGACTTTAACCTGGTGTTGTAAAACTTCTTACTGTGCTCACCCCAGCCCAACGCTGGCATCTCCACATCAGAGAACAGTGGAGGCATAAGGTAAGAACATAAGAAATAGGAGCAGGAGTAGGCCACTCACTCCTTGAAATTGCACCACCATTCAATAAGATCATGGCAGGGTCATTGAATATGTTCAAAGCTGAGTCAAATAGATTCTTGACGGACAAGAGAATCAAAGATGATAGGTGAGAAGGTAGAGGCCAAAATCAGATCAGCCATGACCTTATCGAATGCTGAACCAGGCTCGAGAGGCTGACTCTTTGACAGAGTCATCCAGATCGAAACATTAGCTCCATTCTCTCTCCACAGATGCTGTCAAGCCTGCTGAGATTGTCCAGTATTTTGTGTTTTTATTTGAATGGCTGACTGGCCTACTCCTGCACCTAATTTATATGTTCATGCCTGCTATTTCACTACTGCCTTGAAATCAACCCACTCACTTGAAGGCTGCAGAAATGTATAAAATCATGTGTAAGACACACAATGCAAAGCATTGTGAAAGAGAAAAATGGTGTATGCGGCACATGCTCACACTTCTGATGGGAAGCACTCTGCAAACCATATTGGTAGAGACAGTAACAAGTGCACAGTGAATGGCCCCAAGACGTATGCAGAACAGGCAGATCATGATGCCAATGAGCAGGTACACTGATTTGACACCTGTACTGCAATTTTGGAGCTCCACGCTGCAGTTAATGCCCTCAGCCCTAGCACCCTACCAGAGATACCATTTAAAGGGGTCATCAATTGGTTCCAGGTTTCTTTCTGGATGATTTGTTGCTATAATTGTGCTTGCTTTGTTGATTTCCATGGTTGTGTGACAGGTGCGGAAGTATATTTTCTCAACTTTAGGGTTTCTGTACAAACTGATTGCCCCCAAATTTGGCTGGATTCTTCGACACCCCTTGGTATCGAGCATGACTGGATAGTAGATTGTACTACTGGAAGAGGGAGGAGGAAAATAGACTCTCAGGATGAGGCCATATCCACCCAGGTGTTCAAGGAGCCATTCTCATACTTTAGCCTCAGTGACGACCAATATTTAACTCATCCAGGATTCACCTCTGAAAAGGGCATGCCTGTCAGTGTGAAGGTGATTGTGCAATGGACTTTTATGTGTCTGGTTCCTTCAAGGCTGATGTTGGAGATGTTAGTAACATCTTGCACTTTACCTTTCAGGGCTGTATAAGGGAGGACAGTGAGGCTCATATGATGGATGGATAACTATGTTTCATTCTTGCTTAGCAGAGACAAGCCGGGGCAGCAAACCCAAGTCATTTGCAAGGATTTCAGGCGTCCCCATGGTGCAGGGTGTACTGACTGTATGCACATTGCTTCACATGCCTCACTTATCAACTATGCCCTGTACCAGAACCAAAAGGTATTTAATTTCCAGAGCATGCGGCCAATCATTACCAAAGGTATCCTGGCAGCAGGCAGCCCACTATGCCAGCTGCTTTTAACCACCACACCTAACTAAAGGATTGGCGACTGGGTGGCAAGCGCTATATGCTGACAACATGGCTGGTGACTCCAATGTGCATTACATGCACATGTGCACAGCAGACATGCACCAGGAACCGCACTGCCCTGCGAAATGCGATAAAACACACCTTTGGCGTGCTGAGGCAACTATTTTACCACTTTATCGCTCAGGAGGAATCTTGGGTCTTAAGACAGACAGGTCTCAAGATGTGTGGCTTTCTGTGACAATCACCGGTTTGCCCCGGTGGGGGCTGGATGAGGGCTTTAAGATATGGCAGCAGGCAGGGATTGAGAGGTTTGGGGATCTATTCATCCAGAAGGGCTTTCCGATCTTGGAGACATTAGAAGAGGAGTTTGATTTGCCAGGTGGGAACGGGTTTCGGTACCTTCAAGTGCGGGACTTTGTACGGAGGCAGGTTCCAAGCTTTCCTCGCCTCCCCCTGAGGGGACTACAGGATAAAGTGCTGTCAAAAGCAGGGGTTGGAGGTGGGAAGGTTTTGGAGATATACAGGGAATTGATAGAGTGGTAAGGCCACTATCAGAGAGGTGAAGAGGAGCTAGGAGGGGAGCTGGAAACTGAACTGTGGGAAAAAGCCTTGAAAAGGGTAAATGCATCCTCGTCTTGCGCTAGACTTAGCTTGACTCAGTTCAAGGTAGTCCACAGGGTCCACATAACGGTAGCCCGGATGAGTAGGTTCTTCGAGGAATTGAAGGACAGATGTGGACGGTGTGGGGGTTGCCTGGCCAACCATGTTCATATGTTTTGGGCATGTCTGAAACTGAGGGAATTCTGGCAGGGATTTGAGGATGTTAAGTCAGAGGTCCTGGAAGGTAGGGTAACTCCGAGTCCAGAATTGGAAATATTTGGGGTGTCGGGTGATCCGGGAGCAAAAGGGAGGAGGGAGGCCGATATCCTGGCCTTCTCCTCCCTGGTGGCCTGGAGACGGATCTTGCTGAGATGGAGGGACTCAGAGCCACGAAGTCAGAAGTGTGGGTCAGCGATATGGTAGGGTTTCTCAGTCTGGAGAAAATCAAGTTCGCTCTGAGAGGATCAATACAGGCAACCATTCATCGATTTCTTCAACAAAAATTGAACGTCAGCAGTAAGGCAAGAAAGGGAAAAGTGGAGGGGGAGGGGAGGAAAACAGGAGGCATGGCGATGTTAGATAAGGACAGGGAACTTAGTATATGGGAAATTGGGGACAGGGCGGGAGAAGTTGGGGACATGGTTTATTGTTTGTTGTTCTTCTAGGGGGGTTTATTTGTGCGTCGGCCCACGGTTGTTTTAGATATGTCAATATGTTAAATTATGAAAATTACAAATGCTTCAATAAAATATTTTCTAAAAAAAAAGATGTGTGGTGGTTTCCTGCATGCTATCAGGAGGGAACTGTCCTTGCCGCCACCTAGCAGTCGAGAAGCTGAGGAGAAGAAACAGAGGAAAGGAGGCTGTGGAAGGGAGGCAGTTACTTCGACAGCTTCCTTCTGCGTTGAGAGAGAAGAGAGCTAACGTTTTGAGTCTGGATGGCTCTTTGTCAACGTCATCCAGATGTTAGCTCCTCTCTCCACAGATGCTGTCAGACCTGCTGAATTGAATAGCAGTGACATCAACCCCACCAATCCCACATGTTGTGATACCTCCCCACTGTCGCTAAGCAGCACATTCTTCCCTTGGCCACAATACAAAAGGAAAATGCCACACAAAATGATCATTCCAAACCAAATGTAAAAATTAAATCAGGCCATATTGTGCACAAACTTAAACTCATCCTTGTGCATTCCCTTAGTGCCTCACTTCCATGTTCCTTTTACCAAAGCTTGTGCTGCTCCTACACATGGCTACCCCAATGGCTGCAGCATGGTTTATGGAAGGTTGATGACTTACAGAAGGGGAGACTGCAGATGGACTGAAAGGACTCACTCAAGCAACTGTGAATCTAGACTGCACCAGCTTAGTATGGGCCGACCCAGTTCGGGCTGAATGACTGACCGGTAATAGCAGAGGCACTGGTGGAGTGGCAGGGATGAGCGTAGGAATGTTTTATTTTGTAAAAGCATAGCAGCTTTAAGTTCCATGAAACCAATGCTATTATCCTGGCGCAGCACCTCAGCGATCCTTATCAGCTGTTAGAGCATAGATTACTGGAATGCTGGAATACCTACATACCTACTGGAATTGCTGGAATACCTACATACCTATCTGGAATACCTACTGGAATATCTACCGCAATGATGACAGATGTTTAAGCTTGCACCACAGCAAACTGAACTTTTGTGACTTAGCCTGAGTTTCCATTTTTGTACTTAGACCTTTGGTGGAAGCTGCTTGTTCTGCAGTGTCACCTGACGTGGGTCTTAAAACTCTGCGTTATTATTTTTTCTGTAGCTTGGCCCATCCAATTCCTCATCTGAGTCCTCTGAAATGCAACTCGTGTGTGATCTCACCCTCTGGTGAACTGGAACCTGTGCTACCTTTTTCCCATGCAGTACATTCGTGACCAGTGTCTCATTGTGTGCAAATCCTGCCTCTGTGCTATCCTATAAGATCTGCGCAGTATCTGAGCTGGTGGTTCCAAGTGTGAAATCAAGTGACAGTATGTCTTCATAAGAACATAAGAACATAAGAACTAGGAGCAGGAGTAGGCCATCTGGCCCCTCGAGCCTGCTCCGCCATTCAATTAGATCATGGCTGATCTTTTGTGGACTCAGCTCCACTTTCCGGCCCGAACACCATAACCCTTAATCCCTTTATTCTTCAAAAAACTATCTATCTTTACCTTAAAAACATGTAATGAAGGAGCCTCAACTGCTTCACTGGGCAAGGAATTCCATAGATTCACAACCCTTTGGGTGAAGAAGTTCCTCCTAAACTCAGTCCTAAATCTACTTCCCCTTATTTTGAGGCTATGCCCCCTAGTTCTGCTGTCACCCGCCAGTGGAAACAACCTGCCCGCATCTATCCTATCTATTCCCTTCATAATTTTAAATGTTTCTATAAGATCCCCCCTCATCCTTCTAAATTCCAACAAGTACAGTCCCAGTCTACTCAACCTCTCCTCATAATCCAACCCCTTCAGCTCTGGGATTAACCTAGTGAATCTCCTCTGCACACCCTCCAGTGCCAGTACGTCCTTTCTCAAGTAAGGAGACCAAAACTGAACACAATACTCCAGGTGTGGCCGCACTAACACCTTATACAATTGCAACATAACCTCCCTAGTCTTAAACTCCATCCCTCTAGCAATGAAGGACAAAATTCCATTTGCCTTCTTAATCACCTGTTGCACTTGTAAACCAACCTTCTGTGACTCATGCACTAGCACACCCAAGTCTCTCTGAACAGCAGCATGCTTTAATATTTTATCGTTTAAATAATAATCCCGTTTGCTGTTATTCCTACCAAAATGGATAACCTCACATTTGTCAACATTGTATTCCATCTGCCAGACCCGAGCCCATTCACTTAACCTATCCAAATCCCTCTGCAGACTTCCAGTATCCTCTGCACTTTTCGCTTTACCACTCATCTTAGTGTCATCTGCAAACTTGGACACATTGCCCTTGGTCCCCAACTCCAAATCATCAATGTAAATTGTGAACAATTGTGGGCCCAACACGGATCCCTGAGGGACACCACTAGCTACTGATTGCCAACCAGAGAAACACCCATTTATCCCAACTCTTTGCTTTCTATTAATTAACCAATCCTCTATCCATGCTACTACTTTACCCTTAATGCCATGCATCTTTATCTTATGAAGCAACCTTTTGTGTGGCACCTTGTCAAAGGCTTTCTGGAAATCCAGATATACCACATCCATCGGCTCCCCGTTATCTACTGCACTGGTAATGTCCTCAAAAAATTCCACTAAATTAGTTAGGCATGACCTGCCTTTAACGAACCCATGCTGCGTCTGCCCAATGGGACAATTTCTATCCAGGTGCCTCGCAATTTCTTCCTTGATGATAGATTCCAGCATCTTCCCTATTACCGAAGTTAAACTCACTGGCCTATAATTTCCTGCTTTCTGCCTACCTCCTTTTTTAAACAGTGGCGTCACGTTTGCTAATTTCCAATCCACCGGGACCACCCCAGAGTCTAGTGAATTTCGGTAAATTATCACTAGTGCATCTGCAATTTCCCTAGCCATCTCTTTTAGCACTCTGGGATGCATTCCATCAGGGCCAGGAGACTTGTCTACCTTTAGCCCCATTAGCTTGCCCATCACTCCCTCCTTAGTGATAACAATCCTCTCAAGGTCCTCACCTGTCATAGCCTCATTTCTATCAGTCGCTGGCATGTTATTTGTGTCTTCCACTGTGAAGACCGACCCAAAAAACCTGTTCAGTTCCTCAGCCATTTCCTCATTTCCCATTATTAAAACTCCCTTCGCATCCTCTAAAGGACCAATATTTACCTTAGCCACTCTTTTTTGTCTTATATATTTGTAAAAACTTTTACTGTCTGTTTTTATATTCTGAGCAAGTTTACTCTCATACTCTATCTTACTCTTCTTTATAGCTTTTTTAGTAGCTTTCTGTTGCCCCCTAAAGATTTCCCAGTCCTCTAATCTCCCAGCAATCTTTGCCACTTTATATGCTTTTTCCTTCAATTTGATACTCTCCCTTATTTCCTTAGATATCCACGGTCGATTTTCCCTCTTTCTTCCGTCCTTCCTTTTTGTTGGTATAAACCTTTGCTGAGCACTGTGAAAAATCGCTTGGAAGGTTCTCCACTGTTCCTCAACTGTTCCACCATAAAGTCTTAGCTCCCAGTCTACCTTAGCTAGTTCTTCTCTCATCCCCTTGTAATCTCCTTTGTTTAAACACAAAACACTAGTATTTGATTTTACTTTCTCACCCTCCATCTGTATTTTAAATTCCACCATATTGTGATCGCTCCTTCCGAGAGGATCCCTAACTATGAGATCATGAATCAATCCTGTCTCATTACACAGGACAAGATCTAGGACCGCTTGTTCCCTCGTAGGTTCCATTACATACTGTTCTAGGAAACTATCGCGGATACATTCTATAATCTCCTCCTCACGGTTGCCTTGACCGACCTGGTTAAACCAATCGACATGTAGATTTAAATCCCCCATGATAACTGCTGTACCATTTCTACATGCATCAGTTATTTCTTTGTTTATTGCCTGCCCCACCATATCGTTACTATTTGGTGGCCGATAGACTACTCCTATCAGTGACTTTTTCGCCTTACTATTCCTGATTTCCACCCAAATGGATTCAACCTTATCCTCCATAGCACCGATGTCATCCCTTACTATTGCCCGGATGTCATCCTTAAATAACAGAGCAACACCACCTCCCTTACCATCCACTCTGTCCTTCCGAATAGTTTGATACCCTCGGATATTTAACTCCCAGTCGTGACCATCCTTTAACCATGTTTCAGTAATGGCCACTAAATCATAGTCATTTACGATGATTTGTGCCACCAACTCATTTACTTTATTCCGAATACTACGAGCATTCAGGTAAAGTACACTTATGTTGGTTTTTTTACCTCTGTTTTGAATCTTAACATCTCCAGTTTTATTCCTTTTGTTATTACTGGGCCTATTCACTGTGCTCCCCTCAGTCACTGTACCTTGTACTGTCGCCCTTATGGATTTCTGACTATGTCTTCTCTGCCTTGCACTTTTCCCTTTACTTCCTTTTGTTTCTGTCCCTGTTTTACTACCTTCCAACTTCCAGCATTGGTTCCCATCCCCCTGCCACATTAGTTTAAACCCTCCCCAACAGCTCTAGCAAACACCCCCCCTAGGACATGGGTTCCAGTCCTGCCCAAGTGCAGACCGTCCAGTTTGTACTGGTCCCACCTCCCCCAGAACCGGTCCCAATGCCCCAGGAATTTGAAACCCTCCCTCTTGCACCATCTCTCGAGCCACGCATTCATCCTATCTATCCTGACATTCCTACTCTGACTAGCTCGTGGCACTGGTAGCAATCCTGAGATTACTACCTTTGAGGTCCTACTTTTTAGTTTAACTCCTAACTCCCTGAATTCCGCTTGTAGGACCTCATCCCGTTTTTTACTATATCGTTGGTGCCTATGTGCACCACGACAGCTGGCTGTTCACCCTCCCCCCCCCCCCCAGAATGTCCTGCAGCCGCTCCGAGACATCCTTGACCCTTGCACCAGGGAGGCAACATACCATCCTGGAGTCTCGATTGCGTCCACAGAACCGCCTGTCTATTCCCCTTACGATCGAGTCCCCTATCACTATAGCCCTGCCATTTTTCTTCCTGCCCTGCTGTGCAGCAGAGCCAGCCACGGTGCCATGAACCTGGCTGCTGCTGCCTTCCCCTGGTGAGCCATCTCCCTCAACAGTATCCAAAGCGGTATATCTGTTTTGCAGGGAGATGACCGCAGGGGACACCTGCACTGCCTTCCTACTCTTGCTCTTTCTTTTGGTCACCCATTTTCTATCTCCCTCAGTAACCTTCACCTGCGGTGTGACCAACTCGCTAAACGTGCTATCCACGACCTCCTCAGCATCGCGGATGCTCCAAAGTGAGTCCATCCGCAGCTCCAGAGCCGTCAAGCGGTCTAACAAGAGCTGCAACTGAACACACTTCTTGCACGTGAAGGAGCCAGGGACAGTGGCCGTGTCCCTGAGCTCCCACATCGCACATGAGGAGCATGACACGGGTCTGGGATCTCCTGCCATATCTTAAACCCTTGGTAAACTTAAACAACTACAATTTCAAAATAAAAATAAATAAATTAGACAATGAAAAGAAAAAGAGAGACTACTTACCAGTCACTTACCAGGGTTAAAAAGCACCTCCTCACACTCTGCACCGAATTACCTCACTGCACCAAATTACCAAGTTTAAATCTCTCACTCTGTATGAGTCTCACTCCGGATGTGTCTCCTGGAAAAGTCATCTTCATTGTTTTCTTGGTCTTCCTTTACTGCCTGGCCCTCCACCAAGGGGAAGCCTTGAAAAGAAGTGGGGGTTGAATTTAATGGAGGCTACCAGAGTAGCAGGATGGTGGGGGTGCCAGAGGAACCAGGCAGGAGTATACTCCGATAATTCCCAGTGTCAGGAAAACTGTCCTCAATTTATTTGTGGGTGGGAAGGGCCCGTCACGAGAATGCTGCCCTTTTGTGGTGGAATGTCAACAAAGGCAATTTTTCCTGAGCCCACGGGAATTTAGTGATAACTCAGGGATTCAATGGGACTTGCACGAGTCACTCATGACTCCTGAATGCCACCCAGCATCCCTGATTTGACTGTGGATTCATATGGGTGTCCCTCATTGAAAGGCACTTAATGCCCGAGTGAGGGAGCCAGTTTCAGGAACGGGGAGGGCTCCTGAATGTCACCCGTGCTCTTGCATCCATGGGCAGCATAGTAGCACTGCGGTTAGCACAGTTGCTTCACAGCGCCAGGGTCCCAGGTTTGATTCCTGGCTTGGGCCACTGTCTGTGCGGAGTCTGCACGTTCTCCCCATGTCTGCGCGGGTTTCCTCCGGGTGCCCCGGTTTCCTCCCACAAGTCCCGAAAAATGTGCTGTTAGGTAATTTGAGCATTCTGAATTCTCCCTCTGTGTAGCCGAACAGACGCCGGAAAGTGGTGACTAGGGGTCTTTCACAGTAACTTTATTGCAGTGTTCATGTAAGCCTACTTGTAACAATAAAGATAATGATTATTGTCTGATTTCCTTCCAACCCCTTGACAGCGACCATATCATCCACTCACCTGTCTCCTAGGATCCAGCACTGGCCATCTGGGTAGGCCACAGTGCATTACTGACAACAGCTGTCGCTGCCAGCATTGGAGAGTTGCAGCCTCTGATTGGGCCGCAGGAGTGGGGTTAGGGACCTTAATCAGACGGAAGCGACACAGGGCTTCCTACACAACACAGTTGAGGGAGGGGACCCGTGTCGCAGGATCTAACACCACTCTGAGTGCCCAATGTCTCCCATGGTAGGCCATTCTTCTTTCCCAGGTCAAACTCCGTTCACAAAGGTTTCCCAGCACCTGCTGCAACTACAAGTTATGTTGTGGAGACTGGCTTTAAGCAGTGCAAACTAGCTTTAAATAGCGCTGGCAAGTATTGATTTTGGGCCTGCCTTGGAGGTGTGCAGCTAACCAATAGCACAGTTGGTGGTGGCTGCACAGGAAATCCATATTAATGAGCAGTTAATGGGAAGATGCTGTGCTGTTTACATTACGTCAACTAGGAATGAAGTATTCATGGATCACATGCCCTGCACTCAGTTTTGAGGGCTGTACAATTTAGATCCTACATGTGGAATGTAAAGCTGGTGCACTCGCATAACAATCGCCCCCTGAGCTGTGCGGCATGTTTATGATGTTTAGGACAATTGCAGCAGATGTCTCCTCCAATCCCAATTCCCCTGCACAAACTATATTCCACCATGTTATACCAATGCACAGTGACCTGGATATGCTTGGTCACCGAGATGTTTTTCGACTGCTAAAACTGGGATGGGTCTAAAGCTATATGCTGAAGGATGTTGAGCAAAATCCTTCCAACTGCATTGAAACTGAGTGACAAAATTGCAGAGCAGAAGTACTGAACACACGTTAATCGGCACTGCTGGAAATGTCCATGCTGACAGGCAGTGACACAGCTGTCATATCTGCAAAGTAACTTTGCTTTCAATAACTTATCATACAAGTGGCTGTCATTTCAAACTTTATCAGAATGGTTCCAGGCAACATTCTGCTGCTTTTAACAGGCCAGAAAAGTTTGACGCTGAACAGGTTTAAATGTGCTGTAAACTGTGACAGATGAGCGCACTCTTTTACTTTGGGGCGTGATCAGATTGGAGGAGTTTATTTGTCTCTTATAACAGACAGCGAAGCTAAACGGGGCATTTATTGTGGGCCAGGGCGCAGGACTTAAACCAATGCAAATAGCTGCATGCAATTGTCTGTCAGCCAACACATCAGTAGATTTATTCATCAATGCTAGAAAATTGTCAAATGTAATACGCCTAGAACGCAATCCGTAAAGCTGGTGGACTTTCATCTCAGGGCTGAAGTTTTTTTTTCCCAAAACAGTTTGAAATGGAGAAAGGTAACAGCTGTGCTGTTGACTAGCGAGCAGCAGATGTGCCAATGTGGTGCCAGGAATGACATGCAGTTATAATCGGGTTTAGCACGCCTGTCCAACATTCCAAATTTGAGACTGTGTCATAATGTAATGTATGAATTCATGTCCAGCATTAACCCACAGTTTGGATTTATAGATTTACTCGCGGAAAGTTAATCCCTTTTAAATTTTCTTCCTGACTTCTTTCAAGGAGAGCAGTGGGACACAGCCGCCGTCAGTCTCTCCTCAATGTCTCCTGCTATTCCGAAGGTAAATCAAACCTGCTTGCGGAATATATTATATTGAGCAGTGTGCATATGAGGAGCCCAGCATTACTTCTATGGTGCCTACAGGATGCAGATTGTCACCAATATGTTTTCCCATTTTTCAAATGAGACTAAAACAGTGCAACATTTTTTTTCTTTAGATTAACCTTGAGGCGGACCAGACATCTTGGAGAAGGTTTTGTAAATAAGCATGAACATGTGAGTAAAACATATTGCAACACTCTAGCTAGCGATTAGATCACAACGAGTGGCTCTAAATCAGCCGCCATGCAGGGAATGAATCTTGTAAATGTCCCAGAAAAAAAGCTTCAACACAAAAATCTAGGCTGATGCCCTGACACAGTGTTGGTCATTGTCACATCGCTGTGTGTGGGAGCTTACTGTGTGCAGGAAGATTGCCTTGGTTCCTACATCACAACAGTGACTACACTTCAGAAGAACGTCATTGGCTGGAAAGTGTCTGGAATGTGCAGAGGTCAGGAAAGATAGTACATAATCACAAATTTACTTTCTAAAAGACTGTCTAAGTAAGTGTGCTTAAATTCGGGACCCTTTTCAGCACCTCCCACTAGACATGAACAGTGACCTTGCAAAAGTGTAATTTTTCCATTAATTGTTACCTTTTTTTTAGTTTTCTCTCCAAGATGCAGGATGAGTAGAAAATGCTGTGTTTTACACATAAGAGATCACTTTTCCAAGTGCTTGCTAGAGGTGGGGAACCTCACCCACCTGGCCATGCATATCAGGAAATTGTAAGCATGCTTCCCCTCATTTTATATATGTGGTCATCTGCCAAGATGCCGCACAAAGAGGGTGCCTTATGAAAATTAACCATATAGATTAAAATGCAGATAGGAGTGTGTAACATTCAGAAAATCACTGGCTAGTGGATGACACAATACAGTCATGTCATAGAATTGAGCATTATACTATTAACAGCAAAAGATTGCATTTATATAACACTATTAATATTGTAAAACGTCCAACCTTCACTGTCAAAATGTGAGAGTGAACCACATAAAGAGATATTAGGGCAGGAGACCTTGGTTTTAAGGAGTGTCTGAAAGCAGGCGATGGAGACGGTTTAGAGAGGGAAGTTCAGATCCTCTGGCCCAGACATGTCAAATGCAGTGCTGATATATTCAAAGTTGCATGCAGTGGTGTCTATAGTTTTTATGAATTTGAACGTTTTTGAACAGCTTAACAGATAACAGCAGCTTGAAAGAAATAACCAAATCGTAGACTAGCACAGTACAGAAGGAAGCTGTTCAGCCCATCGAGTCTGTTCCAGCTCCTCAAAGACCATTATGCATTTATATAGTATTTTTCACTGATTCAGAATGCCCAAAACACCTCACAGCCTATGAATTACTTTTTGAAGTGTAATTATTTTCATACAGGCAGATGTTTCATATGAATCTTGTCCAGGACAACTGCCTATTGATCAAATAGTGATGGAAGTCTTTCTATCCACCCGAATAGGGGCCTTGGTTTAACATTTCTTCCAAAATACAAATACCGCCTACACTGCAATACAGTGCTTCCTCAGTACTGCACTGGGGGATAGGATAAGCCTATATGTTTTTCAGTCCTTGAACTCGCAATCTTAACAATCAGGAGTAGGCGTACCTCCATCTGAGCCTAGTTCAGCCTGGCTAGCAAGCTGGTTACTGCTTCATATAATCAGATCTGAAGTGTTACTGTATGTAGCACATATCGAACTACTGAGGTGATCCTGGGCTAGAATTCACATCGTATTATTAAAAAGAATAGTAGACACAGCACAATTTGTTTAATAGAGTATAAATCATGTGGATGCTTGGAGTACTGGGCCTCAAGGCAGCAATCTGTCACTCTGATCATGTAGTGGCTAGTGTGTAATCTCAATATACATCTGAATTACAACTAAATATGATTTCATGTTGATGTACAGAGAAAGAACTATAAATGGTACCAAAATAAACTGTCCCATTTTCCCTGGGATTGCTATATCATTGTAATTTTAAATGTGATGAATAAGAGACTGGCACTTTCAACAGAACCATGAGATGTTCTTAATGCCAGATAATATGTTACTAATTTTTGGCTATATACAGACGACTTTTTTTACATCGAGCTCTCTTTACACCTTCGATGACCTTGTGCGTGGAGTCACCCGCTGTTGATCTTGAGTTGCACTGTGTGACTATAGACTGCTGACTGATGAGACATTAGGCCACTAATGTTCTATCCGCCTCCTCCTAACATTTGCACCCGGTACTAATCCCATCCACTGGGCTGTGTTTAGAAAAGCCACTTCGGCGTTAGGATGTTTCTCTGAAAGTTGGTTCGCTGATTTGTTTGCGCCCCACCACCACCAACACAGCAGGCGGGAGAAAATACTCAGGCCGTGAAGGCAGAGGAAGGTAAGGGCGTATTGGGAAGGAAATCATGTCTGCAGGATTTTGACTTATTGAACACACTCCTAAACAGATGACACCCCCGTTATGTTAATCGGCTCATTCAGTACATTAACAGTTGGGCAAGGCAGATTGGGTGTGGGGTTTGAAAGCAAGAAGCCATCCACTGTATATTCACATCATTTGGACAGAGCCACTGCTGTTGTAGACTTATTAACCCAAACTGTGCTCGGGCGAACTTTTAGTGATAGTGTTCCCTTTCTTGGCTCAAAGCACATCATAAAATAAGCGGTCTCTGAAGAAGTGTCAGAGTTTGGATTCCAATGATGATGAGATTCTGTATGGGTCAGTCCACTAGAGTACTGCCGTCAGTAACGCAGACACTAACAGAGTCGGGTCCTGGGGCTGCTTGTCACTCATGTCCACCCCATTGTTTGCTAACTGCAGAGAGAGAGAGAGAGCTCCATCAGTTCTCAGCTCAGTCACTCGCCCCAAAGCACTGTGCAAAAAGTCCAATTGCATGTCAGGCGCCCCCTGCAGCAAGTCCGCCTCCTGACAGCTCCTCAGTCACAAGTGATGTTTGGCGGCAGTCAGGGAGAAGTCTATCGCCTGCATGGGTCTCACCTTTACAGCTGCATGCCACAAATACATTGTGGGGTTAAAAGTTGTTAGTCTGTCTGAGGAACTCTACAATGCAGTGACTTAATGAGACGTTAGCTCCCCCCCCCCCCCCCCACCTTCTCAATTCACTATCTCCAGCTCCGGAGAAACCTAACAGCAACTCATATTTGCCTATTCATTTCACATAAAATGTTTTTGTTTTGTAGCCGTGATAAGAGGGCAGACGAGACGTTCACCATTGCGGAATAAATGTTTCCCCTGGAGGCTCAGTGGCCACTTGGAGCCAGTGAAGTTATTCTTTCCGAAGGAGCATGAAGTTATTGCTGTAAGTGGCTCGGAGTTCAGCTACAAAAGCTCATCCATAATGCCAGGCTGCATTCATCTGCGTTATAAAAGAAATCTGCGGCTACGATGTACCCGTACGCAGGATTAAACTAAGCCATTTTACAGAGCCGGCGCAGCTGAAAAAAAATGGAGCCTTTCACAGCCTGAGACATCAGCAGGACATCCTGTTTCAGTTTAGAAATAACCCCCGTTCCCTAATAAAAAAGAAACTCTAGAAATAATCTCCAACAGAAGAGTCTGTTCAGTTGCTGATTGTCATACTGGCAAAGGTCCAACGCTGTAGAAAGAGGTCCTGTGGAGCTACTGGAAAGCACTCAAACAGCACCTAAGGAAGTCATTAAAAAATCTCATTTATTTAGTTCTCATTTTATGATAGTTTGCCCCGCAAAAGCATCCTCTAGGCTATTAAGGAAGCAATACAAATAATTATGCAATGAAGAAGCATTTCATTTGAATTAAAATAATCTCACTGTACTGCTTTTGGCACAAGTTCTGAATGTTTGGCATAACATCATGGGTAGCTCATAAATGATTATGTTATGATGTTTTTATGATGGGTTAAATTGTTTCTCCATGTACTTTCTTACTCTGAAGGGCTTTGAGCTGTCAGTCCAAATTAATAGTTCACTTTAACATATATATTATATGTTTTGCAAATGTTAACTGAGTGTACGGATACAGGAGGAGGGAGGGAGTTTCAGAACAGAAAGAAAGAAGCAAATGCCTCAAAACTGCAACTAATGGAAAAATGTCAAAGTGTAAACATTCATTGATACTGACATTCTCTGTTTGTCACTTTTAATTGAGGTCGATGGGACAATATGTGCTAATGTAAGATGGAAGTGCAACTTTACAAATTTTCACTGAAATGTCCGTAAGACTAATAATCCTGGCATTGGTTTCTAATGCTTCAATGATAATTACAATAAACGTAATTTTAAACAGGTAATAAAGAGCTATGACATCAGAAAACAAAAACTAATTTAAAACTTGAAGTGATTAATAAAGAAAAATAGAAGCGGCTGAAAACTCATGCATACTGACCCCAAACTGCAGGACTCCAGAAGAAGCAGGTCAGCATCAAAGACTGTACATCTCCCTGCACTTTAACACATATTTTGTTATAAGTGTATCTCTTGATGTCTAACACATATATTTACAATTGCCCTACGTGCATGTCATGTAAACAATGATAGTGCAAAGAAATACTGCAAAACAAAGCATCAACTGAAGCACTGAAAAGTGTTTATTTTTGATGGGGATAATAGTTGCAATGAGATGTGCAGGAAGCATTATTTTAGCAATAATACCAATTAACATTTACACACTATGCAAATTGGCTATTTTAGCCATTGGTCAGAGAAATCGCAATACTGCGGAGAGGTAATGGGATTTGTAGATACTAGGGTCTTTTTGTTGGTAAGTAAAGAACTTTTTAGAACAAATCACGATCAAAACACGTTCTTTGATTTCATTTTCATGACGACTGCTGTTAGAAGCACTTTGTTCTCTCCAATATTTCTCAGCTACTCACTGATGTGTGAGCATTCCCTGCCCACCACGTCTGGCCCAGCTAACAGACAAAAAAACAAAAATCGCAGCCAGCAAATCTGGCTTTGAAGCAATCTGGCTCTCTTCAGAAAGATTACTGACCTTGCTAGGTTTCCTTTTTCTTACCCCTTCGTTCCTTTTTAGTCAGTCAGTGATGTGTGCACCTCCAGTACTGAAAATGTGAGCTCACAAAATGTCTGGCATAATTTACATGCTTGTCCTCCTTTCAGACAGTGTTCAGCAAAAGATTTCAAAGAAAGGAAAAAGGGAAGAAAGGATTTTGGTGTGGTCTATGGATGCAACATTTTCTATTGAGACAGGACAACAAGCAGAAAATACTACACTTTAGTTCCCCATTCCCATCGCTGCTGAATGTGGAACCCTTCAGCATTTAGTTTGTTTTTAGCCACAACCCTTTTCCTGTTGTAAAGCCCCTGAGATAATTATAAATTCCACAGATCCATGAAAAGACAGATATGGTAATAGACAGATTGAATGTGCTTGATTGGCAGAAATGAGCCCTGATCTTGCAGCCTGTCTCTTCCATACTCATCTTTCTATGATCTGTGCAGCATCATTAAAATTCAGTCAAATAAAGTGAGGCTTTATGTAACTCTAATTTTGCTTCACCTTCAAAAAATACTGTTGGACATAATTTGTGAATTATTAAATTGAAAATTCAGGAAACATGGCCATCATTTTAATGTTACAGTAATGAATTATGAACCATCAAAATTACATAACACAAGGTGTGGAATATCTATGCCTCATAACTACAAATATTTTGTGCTCTTTCACATATTTGCAAATGGCACTTATATTCTGTGCTGATTTTTGAGTTTCAAAATGATTGTACAGGAAAAATTAGTTCAAAACTAAAGTTGCCCTGAGGAGTGCCAGAAACCCCTTCTTTTCTTCATCTCCAAACCCCATTTTAGACTTTTTCTTCTGCTTTAGATCCGTTTGCATCACACAACTTGTCCAGGATGTGACCAGCATGTCAGTTGTTCTTAATCCTTGTCAATCCCCTGCAGCTTGAAAGTACGCAAGATTGCCCAAGATTTATCTCCCCTCCCTAGAATTTTCCCTTCTGTGGGGGAAGCACATTCACAAATGACTCAAGTGAGATGGGAAGCTTAACACATCGGAGGTTGCGAACTTGTATCCTATCATTCCGCTCTGTGGAACATAAGAAAATGAACATAGTATATGTATTGGGCTGACTAATGAGTAACACCTGTGCGACCATTCCCACATTCGGATGGGTTTCATTTGTTTGATTTATCAACCAGGTCCGTAATGAAAAGCTCACAGGCCACCAAACAAGATTATTACACTATAAACAGACTTACGATGAAACTCACAGCATTATTTATTTATTTTCTCATTCTTTCAAGGGATTTGAGCCTCAGTGGCTAGGCCATCCTTTATTGCCCATTCCTAATTGCCCTTTGTGAAGATGCTCATGAACTGTCTTCTTCAACTGCCTCGGTCCATCTGGTGCAAGTACACTCACGGTGTTGTGAGAAGAGAATTCCAGGCTTTCGACCCAGTGATGGTGAAGGAAAGGCAACAAATCTCAAGTCAGGGTGGTGATTATACATGGAAAAGCTAAATGTGTGAAAGATCCTCCAGCAATGGAACCAAAATATTATTCTACTGGATCTATTAAAAACAAATCATAGAATTGTTACGGAGATGAACATGTCTTATCATAGTAGGTTGAGCTTTTATGTTTATTACAAGAATTAGCCTTTGGTAGTGCCAATGCTGAGACCATTAAGCAGTATTTTCAAAGGAGTATTCTCTTGAAAAGTTTTTTGTTGTTGGTTTGTAAGCATATGATGTCATGACCTAAAATACATTCAAGCAACACCACTTTTGGCCAATCTAGAAGACATGCTGGAGAATCATTGTCAGCACTCAAGATCTGAATATTTGGGTTTATTGGTCTGAGCCAGGTTTTTCAGTCCCCTTGTATCTGTTCTGCTTCTGTGAGCATCCAAGTTCTTGAATACAGCATTGGAGGCCTTGGCATAGAATGTCCAAAGGGTCCCACCGGAGGAAGGAGGCCTCAGAGATGGCTAATGTGACTCGTGTGGGAGGATATTGCTGGGAGGTAACAGCCAGGAGCCCTGGCACCAGGACATGTCTCTATTCTTGCAAGAAATGTAATGACGTAACATGAGTTGACAAGGTAAGATCCCATCGCACAAACACACTTCAAATAACTACACCACCACCGGTATCACAACCTCAATATATTTCACTCACCATCTAACCATACATTGATATTCCTACACCCCCACCTTCATGGGTATCATTCACATCTTCAACCGTGAGACTTCAAATATACACAAATGCATAAACATAACTGCCAATACAATATGATAAAAGAAAATTACTGAGTATGCTGGAATCTGAAGCAAAAAGAAAAAATGCTGCACAATCTCAACAGGTCTGACAGCATCTGTAGAGAGAGTCTGGACAACTCTGTCAAAGCTAGAGAGAACTGGAAATAGGATGAGATTTATACTGTTGTGGGGAAGGGGGGTGGTGGTGGTGGTGGCTTGAAGTGGGGCTGGATAGAGAGCGATAAGTGGAGAATAATAATAATCTTTATTATTGTCATAAGTAGGCTTACATTAACACTGTCATGAAGTTACTGTGAAAAGCCCCTAGTCGCCACATTCCGGCACCTGTTCGGGTACACAGAGGGAGAATTCAGAATGTCCCAATTACCCAACAGTACGTCTTGTGGGAGGAAACCGGAGCACCCGGAGGAAACCCACGCAGACACGGGGAGAAGGTGCACACTCTGCACAGACAGTGACCCAAGCCAGAATAGAACCTGGGACCCTGGTGCTGTGAAGCAACAGTGCTAAACATTGTGCTACTGTGCCATGACAAAGATGTCATGGACAAAAAGATAAAGAATATGTAAATTGGCGATAATGACTAAGAAAGGTGCTGGTGGTGGCACATTGAGGGATCAGAATGTGTTAATGGCAATGTGCCAAAAGACAACTTGGAACAGGGAACAGATGGCCCAAGTGGGGGAAGGGGAGACAATGGTGAAGGAAAAACAGATCGATGGAAGAAAATAAACTAAATTGATAGAAATAAAAATGGCATGAATGTGGAGGAGGGAGTTCACAATCTGAAGTTGTTGAACTCAATGTTAAGTCCAGAAGGCTGCAACGTGCCAAATTGGAAGAGGAGGTGTTGTTCCTCCAGACTTTGTTGGGTTTCACTGGAACACTGCAGCAGGCATGTAGGAGCAGGGCGGTGAGTTAAAATGGCAAGCAACAGGAAGGTCTGGGTCCTGCTTGCGGACTGACCAAAAATTCTGCAAAGTGGTCACCCAGTCTTTGTTTAGTCTCTCCAATTAGAGTGGACCGCATTGGGAGCAGCGAATGCAATAAACCAGTTTGAAGGAGGCGTACGTGAAGCTCTGCCACACTTGCCAATACACATATTCACAATCACCGCACTTTCCCTTCAAGGAGAATATAGCATTTAACAGACAGCAGGACCTGACTCTAGGAGGAGAAGCATGCCTGCATGATATCACTCCCCGAGAGGAGGCACGGTGGCTGTGAATAAGGAGGGGAGAGGGAGATGCTGTGGCCCAGGACAGAGCAGGGGGAATATTTCCAAGAGGTATGTGGCCACACCTGTTTCCCTGTTCCTGATTCTTGATCTCTCCAAATTATCATCATTGACAAACTTCATATGGTCTTATCCCACACATTCTCTTCATAGAATCATATAATTTACAGTGCAGAAGGAGGCCATTCGGCCCATCGAGTCTGCACCGGCTCCTGGAAAGAGCACCCTACTTAAGCCCACACGTCAGCCCTATCCCCGTAACTTGGTAATCTCACCTAACCTAAGGGCAATTTTGCGTGGCCAATCCACCTATCCTGCACATCTTTGGACTGTGGGAGGAAACTGGAGCACCCGGAGGAAACCCACGCAGACACGGGGAGAATATGCAGACTCCGCATGACAGTGACCCAAGACAGGAATCGAACCTGGGACCCTGGAGCTGTGAAGCAACTGTGCTACTGTGCCACCCTACTTGTACTGGTCGCACGCACTAACCCTTCCAGCTTTGTCCCAGCAGCAAAATCCACCTTGTTCTCAGAGGAAATGGAAGCCAAGAAAGAACTACCATACTGCAGCAGTTATCCACCTCGCCAGCTACTGTACTGGCGTTACTCTTCATCAAAGCACTAAAGTAGGCAACAACACTTTTTGTATAGCCGCTAAGGGGCAATAGGTAAAATATTTCTTAGTTGTGTGATGTCGCCATTGTTTGCTTTTACTGCAGATAAAGAGTGATTATGGTATTTGAGAAGTGGTGGAAGTGGCCTTTTTTTGTGCGTTCTTCATGAGGAAGGGTTGAAAAGGGTATAGTGCAGATAACAGATTTCCTGATGCATCACCACTTGTGGAAAGTAAGGCAGGTTCCGGGGTTTAGATATTTCAGTAAGCTCAGGGAAGGTGGTAAGAGAGGGGGAGGTGTGGCATTGTTAGTCAAGGACAGACAGTATTACGCTCTTTTGTATTTACGGCGGGAGAGGGGGGGGTTCTGTTTTTTTTGTTCTTAGAATTTTCTGTTATTATTTTCTTTTTTGTGAAAATTTAAATAAAAATTATTTTTTAAAAAAAGGACAGTATTACGGTGGCTGAGAGGACGTTTGATGAAGACTCGACTACTGAGGTAGTATGGGCTGAGTTTAGAAACATGAAAGGCGAGGTCACCCTGTTAGGGGTTTTCTATAGGCCTCCAAAAATTCCAGAGATGTAGAGGAAAGGATTGCAAAGATGATTCTGGATAGGAGCGTAAGTAACAGGGTAGTTGTTATGGGGGACTTTAACTTTCCAAATATTGACTGGAAACACTATAGTTCGAGTATTTTAGATGGGTCCGTTTTTGTCCAATGTGTGCAGGAGGGTTTCCTGACGCAGTATGTAGATAGGCCAACGAGAGGCGAGGCCGTATTGGATTTGAGACTGGGTAATGAACCAGGACAGGTGTTAGATTTGGAGGTAGGTGAGCACTTTGGTGATAGTGACCACAATTCGATTACGTTTAATTCAGTGATGGAAAGGGATAGGTATATGCCACAAGGCAAGAGTCATATCTGGGGGAAAGGCAATTATGATGCGATGAGGCAAAACTTAGGATGCATCGGCTGGAGAGGAAAACTGCAGGGGATGGGCACAATGGAAATGTGGAGCATGTTCAAGGAACAGCTACTGCGTGTCCTTGATAAGTATGTACCTGTCAGGCAGGGAGGAAGTGGTCGAGCGAGGGAACCGTGGTTTACTAAAAGAGTTGAAACACTTGTCAAGAGGAAGAAGGAGGCTTATGTAATGATGAGACGTAATGGTTCAGTTAGGGCGCTTGAGAGTTACAAGTTAGCCAGGAAGGACCGAAAGAGAGAGCTAAGAAGAGCCAGGAGGGGACATGATAAGTCTTTGGCAGGTAGGATCAAGGATAACCCTAAAGCTTTCTATAGATATGTCAGGAATAAAAGAATGACTCGGGTAAGAGTAGGGCCAGTCAAGGACAGTCGTGGGAAGTTGTGTGTGGAGTCCAAGGAGATACGAGAGGTACTAAATGAGTATTTTTCGACCGTATTCACACAGGAAAAAGACGATGTTGTCGAGGAGAATACTGAGATACAGGTAACTAGACTAGAAGGGCTTGAGGTACATAAGGAGGAGGTGTTAGCGATTCTGGAAAGTGTTAAAATAGATAGGTCCCCTGGGCCGGATGGGATTTATCCTAGGATTCTCTGGGAAGCTAGGGAGGAGATTGCTGAGCCTTTGGCTTTGATCTTTAAGTCATCTTTGTCTTCAGGAATAGTGCCAGAAGACTGGAGGATAGCAAATGTTGTCCCCTTGTTCAAGAAGGGGAGTAGAAACAACCCCGGTAACGATAGACCAGTAAGCCTTACTTCTGTTGTGGGCAAAGTCTTGGAAAGGTTTATAATGAGATAGGATGTATAATCATCTGAAAAACAATAATTTGATTAGAGATAGTCAACATGGTTTTGTGAAGGGTAGGTCGTGTCTCACAAACCTTATTGAGTTCTTTGAGAAGGTGACCAAACAGATGGATGAGGGTAAAGCAGTTGATGTGGTGTATATGGATTTCAGTAAAGCATTTGATAAGGTTCTCCACGGTAGGCTATTGCAGAAAATACGGAGGCATGGGATTCAGGGTGATTTAGCAGTTTGGATCAGAAATTGGCTAGCTGGAAGAAGACAAAGGGTGGTGGTTGATGGGAAATGTTCAGACTGGTGTCCAGTTACTAGTGGTGTACCACAAGGATCTGTTTTGGGGCCGCTGCTGTTTGTCATTTTTATAAATGACATGGAGGAGGGCGTAGACGGATGGGTGAGTAAATTTGCAGATGACACTGAAGTCGGTGGAGTTGTGGACAGTGCAGAAGGATGTTACAAGTTACAGAGGGACATAGATAAGCTGCAGAGCTGGGCTGACAGGTGGCAAATGGAGTTTAATGCAGAAAAGTGTGAGGTGATTCATTTTGGAAGGAATAACAGGAAGACAGAGTACTGGGCTAATGGTATGATTCTTGGTAGTGTGGGTGAGCAGAGAGATCTCGGTGTCCATGTCCATAGATCCCTGAAAGTTGCCACCCAGGTTGAGAGGGTTGTTAAGAAGGCATACGGTGTGTTAGCTTTTATTGGTAGAGGAATTGAGTTTCAGAGCCATGAGGTCATGTTGCAGTTGTACAAAACTCTGGTGCGACCGCATTTGGAGTATTGATCGCCGCATTATAGGAAGGATGTGGAAGCATTGGAAAGGGTACAGAGGAGATTTACCAGGATGTTGCCTGGTATGGAGGGAAGACCTTACGAGGAAAGGCTGAGGGACTTGAGGCTGTTTTCGTTAAAGAGAAGTAGGTTAAGAGGTGACTTAATTGAGGCATACAAGATGATCAGAGGATTAGATTGAGTGGACATTGAGAGCCTTTTTCCTCGGCTGGTGATGTCTAACACGAGGGGACATAGCTTTAAATTGAGGGGAGATAGATATAGGACAGATGTCAGAGGTAGGTTCTTTACTCAGAGTAATAAGGGCGTGGAAAGCCCTGCCTGCAACAGTAGTGGACTCGCCAACACTAAATGCATTCAAATGGTCATTGGATAGGCATATGGACGATAAGGGTATAGTGTAGGTGGGCTTTAGAGGGGTTTCACAGGTCAGCGCAACATCGAGGGCCAAAGGGCCTGTGCTGCGCTGTAATGTTCTATGTTCTATATGGCAGATGTCTCCCACAATTCTCTTCCAATAAATGGTGATGAGCATCTAGGCACAGGCTATTAATCTGGAAATCACTGGTATTTCCTTTGTCTCCGTCCTCCTCAGCCTCTTCTTTCTGGCACATTCGCTGGTGCTAATGGCTGATCTCTCACTGACATCAGATTGTGGAGCATGCAGAAAGTCACCATAAGTCTGGGCACATCACTTTGGCTGAGTATTGCAGGGCACCTCCTGACTGGTCAAGGCACCCAAAGGTCTGATGGAGGACCCCAATTGCCTGCTTAATTACCTTTCTGCTGGCGGAACGGCTCTCACAGTACGAGCACTAAGCTGGTATCCAAGGCTTTCTTAGAGGAGTCATGAATCATGAAATTGAGGATAACCCTTGTCACCTAATAGCCACACTGCACTGGGACTCAAAGATCTGTGGGACAGATGATGCCTCATTGTAAACACATGGTAGCAGTTCATTGGTAGCAGATATTCATCTGCATATGTGGCCAGATAAGGAGGAATTTCTTCTCTCAGAGGGCAGTGTATCTGTGGAATTCTTTACTGCAGAGTGCTGTAGCAGCTTGGTCATGTATTCAAGGCTGAGATGGAAAGACTTAATCACCATGGGTTACGGGGATAAGGTAGGAAAGTGAAGTTGAGGATTATCATATCAGACCAGTCAAGATCTCTTTGAATTGCAGAGCAGACACAATAGTTCAAATGGCCTACTTCTGCTCCTACGTCTCATGATCTTATAGTCACACATGAGCTGCACATTGAGGAAATGGAATCCCTTCCTGTTCCCAAACACTTTTGAATTTAAATGAGAGGTTCCCATGGCAGCATGGGTGTAAGACCTGTGCTCTCTGAAGAGCCTGGGTGGATAGATCCTCCTGCTGAGAGTCCTCTTCATTTTCCTGCCCATGTTTCTCTGCTGGGCCTCATCTCCTCCTCCAGATCCTTGTCCAGAGTAATGGGGGACCCCTAGCTCGAAGCCCATGACTGAGCCCTTCCTTTCTGTTGTTTCCTGTAAGATAGAGTGAACACTACTCACTCCAAGTGAAATTTTGGGAGAATTGCCAGACAAAAATATTGATAGAATGTTGGTGAATTTTAACAAAATGTCCCAGAAAGCTCACATTGTGCCGTAATTGTTGTCTTCAAATGTAGTCGATCTCCAGCAGCAAGTGAATATTGAAATATTGAAAGCTGAGCGTGGATTTAAGCAGTGCTTAAAATCCTGAACATTTAAAAAAAAACTCGTGTTTGGCTGGTGACTGTCAGAAGAGGTTGTTAAATGAAGTTTCACTGCCAAAAATGCCATGCAGCCTCTTTTATTTATTTTTCCTCAGGATTATGGGTGGGGTGCTGGTTCAAGGCTGCACTCTTTAATAGCAGGGAAATGTAATTGTCAATCAGTCCCTTAACAATCCTCTGTGCAGCTGTTCCCAGCAGATGCTTCAAGTCTTTTACCAAGGTGGCATCTTGTGTGAATTGCAAGCTTGGAGAACAAGTTCATAGAAACAATTTGAGGCAATTTTCTAAAACAACGGCCGCGATTCTCCGCAACCACAATGGGTGGGAGAATAGCGGGAGGTCCGCTCCCACCCCCCCAAAATGGCGTATCCGGTTTTCTGACACGCCGCTCGGAGAAACGCGGGCCGCCGTTTCTCACGGGGGCCCGCGATTCTCCGACCCGGATGGGCTGAGCGGCCTGCCGCTCCCGACCTGTTCACGATGGCGGCAACCACACCTGGTCGCTGCCGTCCTGTACATGGCACGCCAGGTAAGTGTGGGGCCTAGGGGGGGCGGACCGAGGATTGAGCACCACGACCGTGCTCGGGAGGGGACTGGCCCGCGATCGGTACCCACCGATCGTCGGGCCGGCGTCTCAAGGGGACACACTCTTTCCCCTCCGCCGCCCCGCAAGATCAAGCCGCCACGTCTTGCGGGGCGGCTGAGGGGAAAGACCGCAACCGCGCATGCGCGGGTTTGAGCTGTCCAACCCGCGCATGCGCGGCTGACGTCATTAGGCTCTGCCGCGGCGTCATTCCTGGCGCGCCGGGCCTTGAAGCCAGGGACAAGGCCCGGCTGCCGAGTTTCCCGGCCCGCCTATCCCCCCCGGGTAGGGGAGAATAGGGGGCCGGGAGAGGCTTCCGACGCCGTCGTAACCTCTCCAGGTTTCACGATGGCGTCGGGCCTTGCGGAGAATTCCGCCCCATATGTCCAGGAACCAACTAAAAGGAGGGCTATTTTTGATCCAGTGTTATGTAATGAGAAAATGTTAATTAGTAATCTTATAGTAAAGACCATAATATGATGGATCTTTAATGTCCAAGACTAGGGTTGTAAATTTAGCCAAAACCAATTATGGAGGTACGAGAAGCAAGTTGGCTAAATAGATCGCGTCACAATATTTAATCTAATTTCTCAATGACAAATATTTGAACAGATAATTCATAATTCTCATTGAATATTCCATGAGGAATAAAGCTCTGCTAGTAAAATGGTACAACCAATGGCAAACTAGAGATGTTAAGGATATTATTAGATTAAAAGAAGAGACCGAAAATATTGCAAAAGGAGTAGTAAACCTGAGGATTGGGAACATTTTAAAAACCAGCAAAGGATGACCAAAAATTGACAAAAAGGAAGAGCATAGAATATGAGAGTAAGCGAACAAGAAAAATAAAATAAAAACACATTTAAGAGTTGTTTTTACAAATATCTAAAGAGGAAGGGATTAATGAAGACTAACATGCATCCCTTAGAAGCACAGACAGGGGAGATTATAATGAGGAATACAGTAATGGTGGAGGTGTTAGACAAATCATTTTTGTAAGTGTTCACAGCAGAAGAGACAAGAAACATGGAAACTGTAGGGAAACAAGGATGTAATGAGAGTGAGGAACTTAAAAGAAATAACATTTGCAAAGTGGAGAAAGTAATGGGACCAAAAACCAAATGTTTCCTTGGATCTGGTGGCCCATAACCTAGAGTTTTAAAAGGGATGGTTGCAGAAATAGTAGATTCAATGGTTCTGACCTTTCAGAAATCCCTAGATTTTAGAACATTGATAGGAAGATAGCAAATGTAACCCTTCTGTTTGAAAATGAAGGCAGGAGAAAACAGTTAGCCTGACATCAGTAATAAAATCCATTGTTTGGGACGTGGTAACCGGGAACCTGGAAAAATCACAATATGATTAGACAGAGTCAACATGGTGTATGAAAGGGAAATAGTGTCTGAAAAACCTGTTTTTGAGCATGCAATAGAGTAGATATGGGGGAACCAGCGGATGGAGTATATTTGGACTTTCAGAAGACTTTTGATAAGGTACCACACATGGGAACTGAAACACAAGCCTAGGGCTCCTGAAATTGATGGTAATACATTGCCAAAGATTGGGGATTGATTAACAGATGCAAGATAAAGTAGGAGTAAAAGAGTAATTTTCAGGATGGCTGTGTGTAACTAGTGAAGTGCCACCAGGCTCCGTGCTGGGACATCAACTATTTATGATCTATGTCAATGACTTAGATGAGGGGACTGAGGGTAATATATTCAAGATGGCTCCAGTGCTAGATGGGAGTGTTTTCTTTAAGAATACAAAGAGGGTGCAAAGCTATATGAACTGGTTAAATTATCAGGTAAGATGGTGGCAGAGGAGCAGATTGTGAGAAAGTGTGAAAATATAACTTTGGTAGGAAGAATGAAATATCAGAATACGTTTTACATGGTGAGAAACTCGCTGATGTTGATATTCAAAGGGATTTGGCTGTATTTATATAATAATTACGGAATGTAAACATTGAGTTCCAGCAAGCAATTAAGAAAGTAAATGGTATGTTTGTCTTAATAGAAGGAGGGCTGGTGTATAAAGGTAAGTATGCCTTGCTACAACTATACAAGGCTATGGTGAGACCACACCTGGAGTAATGTGTACAGTTTTGATTTTGTTACCAAAGGAATGCTATACGTACGTTGGAGGGTATGCAACAGAGGGTCACAACATTGATTCCTTGGATGATAGGTGAGTAGAATGGGTCTATATTCGTGCCGGCTTGTTGTTCTCGGGGTATGATTCTCGCTTTGGGTGTTTCAGGCTCGGAGCTTGTGAGGCGTCCCAGGTTCAAATCCCGGACGAGCCCTTTAATGCTGTCTCCTATTGGCCATTTGTTCATTTATTTTTGGGGCGGCACGGTGACACATTGGTTAGTTCTGCTGCCTGATAGCACCAGGGTCCCGGGTTCAATTCCAGCCTTGGGTGTCTGTCTGGGTGGAGTTTGTAAGTTCTCCATGTGTCTGCATGGGTTTCCACTGGGTGTTCCAGTTTCCTCCCACAGTCCAAAGATGTGCAGTTTAGGCGGATTGGCCGTGCTAAATTGCCTCTTAGTGGCAAAAAACTTAGGTGAGGTTACTGGGTAATGGGGATAGGGTGGAGGTGTGGGTTTAAATGGGGTGCTCTTTCTAAGAGCCGGTGCAGACTCGATGGGCCAAATGGCCTCCTTCGGCACTGGACATTCTATGACCTAAGCTATGATATTATCTGATGTTTAGAAGAATTAAAGTCATTCTAATTGAAAGATATAAAATTCTTCCCGGGGGGGGGGGGGGGGGGGGGGGTTGGCAGGGCGGATGATGAAAGGCTGGCCCCCATGGCTGGAAAACCTCGAACTGGAAGTCATAGTCTTAGGAAAAGGAGGTCAGCCATTTAGGTTTAAGGTGAGGAGAAATGTCATCACTCATATCATAGTGCATCTTTGGAAATCTCTACCCCAGAGTGTTGTCGTCGTTCATTTGATGAGAATATTCAAAACTGTGATCAATTGCTTTTTGACCACTGAAGGAATCAACAGATAGCCACAGGGTGGGAAAGTCAAGTTAATGTAAAAGTTTATGATCTGAGTGAATGGTGTGGCAGGCTAGAGGGGGGTGTATGGTCTACCCCTGCTCCCATTTTGTGTGTTCCTGTGTAAATTCAAGGATAAGCCTGGGCACCTAGAGCCACCTTAGAGTCTGAAGTATCTGGGGGTGAATCATCCATTAATTGTTTAACTTATCAGTTGTCAATTAATTATCTTAATTTCAACTGGTAAGAATGACAAGTGAACTGACCAAGTTGCTGATGAAAGTGCATGCATGCGACACAAAGCTGTTATCCTTCAGATGCAATGTCATGATCAACTCAAACAGAGGAACTACTTTGAGCTTCAATCAGCATTCAGAGTCCACCTAACCTTAGTTCTTGTGGTTTATGATGTTAACTTGTGTGGTGAATGTAACTCCGTAATTCACACTGTATTGTATATACATGAGACCATGCATTTGTAAGCGCAGTTGTGTTGCCTGACCACTAGGGGGAGTAGTGCTGGGAATGCTTAGGAGTTTGTACAGGGCTCCACCCTTGGCTCCGCCCACAACTCCTCCCCCTGGACTGCTGTATAAATACCAATGCTCAGAGCCAGTCGTTCAGTTCATCGAGAGTTCAACGTGGAACAGGCTGGCTCTGTTGTAAGTAGATTAAAACCACTGTTCGTATCTTAAAGCACGTGTCTAGCGAATTGATGGTTCCATCAACTTGACCCTTTCATTAGTTTACAGCCTTCTAAATTGATTGCATAAATATCTGCTGATTATGTAATTGAAGTGAATTTGCAGTGTATAGAATGTAAAAGTTAATAACTAATTTGTACCAGGCCTGTACATGTTCACAAAGTCGTTATTAATTCCTATGTAGGACACTTCCGGTTGCGGCTATGCGGAGCTAAGTCGCACGTTCGGCAGCTCCCGCTAGGAACGAACTTTTGGGCTCTTTTCAGGGCCCCCAGCGGTACTTTTTCGACGTTTCCCAACGTGGGAAGGAGTCAGCAACATTTCCCCAGCAGTATATGGCCTGGACCAGGAGTGGGGCGAGTAAAAAAGTGGTAGCAAAGCCAAAGCAGGTGCGAGGGAAGAAGCACAAGATGGCGGCGGGCGGAGACCAGGCAGTGTGGATGCAGTGGGCGCAGGAGCAGCAGGAGGCTCTTCAGCGCTGCTTTAGGGAGCTTAAAGCGGAGCTGCTGGAGCCGATGAAGGCTTTAATTGATAAGCTGCTGGAAACCCGGACGGCCCAGGGGTTTATGGGCCTTCGTACAGGCCGAAAAATTGGACTCAAACTGAGGGTTGGGCACGGGGGTTTGCGTGTAGCTGTGTTACATTTTGAGGGGGGAAGGGGGTTCTCTGTTTATTGTTGGTTCTTTGTTGCTTTTAGGATGGGTGGAGCACTGTTTTTTTGCTTGGGTCTGTCGGATGGGCTCGGGGAGGGGGCAGACCTGCAGTGTGGGGGGCTGATGGCAGGAAGGGGGGTTGGGGCCCCGCGAGGGGATCGGGACGGTAAAGGGAGCGTCAGAGGAGGCGGGGTCGGACAGGTAGAAAGCGCGGGCTTCTTCCCGTGCTGAGGGCTGAAGGGGGCGAGGCCGGAGCTGGTAAGCGTGGGCTTTTTCCCGCGCTGAGAGCGGTAGGGGGAGGAGGAGAACCTGCTGGTGGGCAATGGGGAGGCGGGGAAGCCCCACGCTGGGAGGGGTCGAGGAGTGGCGGAAGTGGCCGGGGTCAGCAGGAGTCAGCTGACTTATGGGAGTGCAATGGAGGGAGCAATGCAGCTAGGGGGGGTCCTAGCTGGGGGAGGTGTTGGGGGGGGGGGGTACCGGGTTGCTGCTGGAATGGCCAAGAGGGAGCTGGAATAGGTAGAGGGAGTCAGGATGGGGGTCTGCCGCCGTGGGGGGCGCGGGCACGTGGTGGGCTGAGGAAGGGTAATGGCTAGTCGGTGGGGGAGGGGGATAGGTAGCCCCCTGTTCCAGCTGATAACCTGGAATATAAGGGGACTGAATAGGCAGGTAAACGGGCCCGCGTGTTTGCGCACCTGAAGGGCTGAAGGCGGATGTGGTCATGCTTTAGGAGACGCACCTGAAGGTGGCGGATGAGGTTAGATTGAGGAAGGGATGGGTAGGCCAGGTGTTTCATTCGGGGCTGGATGCAAAAAATCGGGGGGGTGGCGATCCTGGTGGGAAAGAGGGTGTCATTCGAGGCGTCGAATGTTGTGGCAGACAGTGGCAAGAGGTATGTGATGGTGAGTGGCAAGCTGCAGGGGGAGCGGGTGGTGCTGGTCAATGTATACGCCCCGAATTGGGACGATGCGGGTTTCATGCGGCGCATGTTGGGCCGGATTCCAGACTTGGAGACGGGGGGCCTGATAATGGGGGGAGATTTAAACACAGTGCTGGATCCGGCACTGGATCGATCCAGGTCCAGGACGGGCAGGAGAGGCTAAGGGGGTTTATGGACCAGATAGGAGGGGTTGACCCATGGAGGTTTGCGAGACCAAGGGCCAGGGAATTTTCATTCTTCTACCATGTGCATAAGGCCTATTCCCGGATTGATTTCTTTGTTATGAGTAGGGCGCTGATTGCGAGAGTGGAGGATACTGAGTACTCGGCGATAGCCATTTCTGATCATGCCCCGCATTGGGTGGACCTCGAGCTGGGGGAGGAGTGAGACCAGCGCCCGCTTTGGCGCTTAGAGGTGGGGTTGCTGGCGGACGAGGAGGTGAGCGAGCGGGTCCGAGGATGAATTGATAGATACCTGGAGGCCAATGACAATGGTGAGGTCCGAGTGGGGACGGTCTGGGAGGCGCTGAAGGCGGTGGTTAGGGGAGAGCTGATCTCCATTCGGGCCCATAGGGAGAGGAGAGAGCAGAGAGAGAGGGAGAGGTTGGTGGGGGAGATGGTGAGGGTGGACAGGAGGTACCCGGAGGCTCTGGAGGAGGGATTGCTGAGGGAGAGGCGTAGTCTCCAGGCTGAGTTCGACCTGTTGACCACCAGGAAGGCGGAAGTTCAGTGGAGAAAGGCACAGGGGGTGGTGTATGAATATGGGGAAAAGGCGAGCCGGATGCTGGCGCAGCAGCTTCGGAAGCGAGATGCGGCCAGGGAGATCGGTGGAGTTAAGGATAGGGGGGGGAACGTGGTGCAAAGTGGGGTAGGCATCAATGGGGTCTTCAGGGACTTCCACAAGGAACTGTATCGGTCCGAACCCTCAGTGGAGGAGGGAGGGATGGGGTGATTTCTGGACCGGCTGAGTGGAGGAGGGACAGGTGGAGGGACTGGGGGCGCCGGTTGGACTGGAGGAGTTGGTCAAACGGATAGGGAGCATGCAGCTGGGGAAGGAGCTGGAGTCGGATGGGTTCCCGGTCGAATTCTATAAGACGTATGCAGACCTGCTGGGCCCTCTGTTGGTTAGGACCTTTAACGAGGCGAGGGAAGGACGGGCTTTGCCTCCGACGATGTCTCGGGAGCTGATTTCCTTGATCCTTAAGCGGGACAAGGATCCCCTGCAGTGTGGGTCATACAGGCCGATCTCACTCTTAAATGTGGATGCCAAGTTGTTGCCGAGGATTTTAGCCACGCGGATCGAGGACTGTGTGCCGTAGGTTATTCACGAGGATCAAACGGGGTTCGTGAAAGGGAGGCAGTTGAATACTAACATACGGAGGCTCTTGAATGTTATAATGATGCCGGCGGTAGAAGGGGAGGCGGAGATAGTGACGGCCATGGATGCTGAGAAGGCCTTTGATAGGGTGGAATGGGGGTACTTGTGGGAGGTGCTGAAAAGGTTTGGGTTTGAGGAGGGGTTTGTCGGGTGGGTGAGGCTGTTATATGAGGCCCCGGTGGCAAGTGTGGCCACAAATAGAAGAAAGTCGGAGTATTTTCGGTTATACCGAGGGATGCAGCAGGGGTGTCCCTTGTCCCCCCCTGCTTTTTGCACTGGCAATTGAACCCCTAGCCATGGCGTTGAGGGAGTTGAGGAACTGGAGGGTGCTGGTGCGAGGTGGGGAGGAACACCGAGTGTCGCTCTATGCGGATGACTTGCTGTTGTATGTGGCAGACCCGGTGGGGGGGATGCCGGACGTAATAAGGATTCTCAGGGAGTTTGGAGATTTCTCAGGGTACAGGCTCAACATGGGGAAGAGCGTGCTGTTCGTTGTTCACCCAGGGGACCAGGAGGGGGGGATTGGTAAGCTCCCACTAAAAAGGGCGGAGAGGAGCAAATGGAGAAGGAGTTTAAGAGGTGAGACATGCTGGCACTGTCTCTAGCGGGTAGGGTGCAGTCAGTCAAGATGACGGTGCTCCCAAGATTTCTGTTCCTGTTCCAGTGCCTCCCCATCCTTATCCGAAGGCCTTCTTCAGGCGGGTTAAAAGGAGCATTACAGGGTTTGTGTGGGCGCAGGGGACCCCGAGGGTGAGAAGGGTGTTCCTGGAGCGGGGTAGAGATAGGGGGGGGCTGGCGCTGCCCAACCTCTGTGGGTATTACTGGGCTGCCAACGCAGCGATGGTGCGCAAGTGGGTGATGGAGGGTGAGGGGCAGCATGGAAGAGGATGGAGATGGCGCCCTGTGTGGGCACGAGCCTGGAGGCGCTGGTGACGGTGCCGCTGCCGCTCCCTCCAACGAGGTATACCATGAGCCTGGTGGTGGCGGCTACACTCAAAATCTAGGGGCAATGGAGACGGCACAGGGGGGAGGTGGGGGCCTCGGTGGGGTCCCCGATACGGGGGAACCACCGGTTTGTCCCGGGGAGAATTGACGGCGGGTTCCTGAGTTGGCACAGGGCAGGTATTAGGAGGATGGGGGGCCTGTTTGTGGATGGGAAGTTCGCAAGCCTGGGTGAGCTGGAGGAGAAGTTTGGGCTCCCCCGGGAGGCTTAGAATTCCGCACCTTTGGGGAGGCCCGACGCCGAGTGGGTGGCACCACTCCGCTACGCTGGGACCCCCCCGCCCCGCCAGGTAGGGGGGAATTCCGGCCCATGTCAGAGGTCCTGCAAGGCAGGGTGGCTCCGAGTCCAGTGGTGGCGATCTTTGGAGTGTCAGAAGACCTGAGAGCCCAGGGCGGGGGAAAGTGACGCCGACGTTTTGGCCTTTGCTTCGCTGGTGGCCCGGAGACGGATTCTACTGGGATGGAGGGACTCGGAGCCCCCAAAGTCGGGGGTTTGTGTTAGTGACATGGCGGAATTTCTCAGGCTGGGATTTCGGAGGTGGCAGCCGTTCATTGACTTCTTCGAGAAAAATTAGTCTGTTAGCAGGGGGATGAGGAGGGGATGGGGGGGAAGGGGGGAAAAAGGGGAAGCATGAAAGTGACGAATAAGGATAGGAAAACCGATGGCGGGAGGGCCAGGAAGGGCTGGTTGTGTGTTTTTATAAGCCATGTTGGTTGAGGTTTGCGTTCGGGGAGAGTGATGGTTATTACGTTGTGTGTTCTGTTGGAATTTATTGTTGAAAAGTGTTAAAGTTATAAATGCCACAATAAAATATTTTCGAAAAAAAGCATGCTCATTTAATTAAAATCTCACATCCCAACAGCCATATCCAAGATATATATTGCCAACTCCATATGAAAGGTGAATATCACTTGTGCATTAACTCACATAGAATCATGTAAAGTTTCAGTTTTCATTTTGTGCACTGCATAGATTTGGCTCAATAGCCGTGTCTTAATATTACAAAACTATAGACAGGAGTTTGTAAGAGGCTGAATCAGAATGGCCTAACAGTGTGCACACAATGAAGCTTTGGTTTGTTTTCCGCCTCACACACCCTGCAAATACTTGCACAATTACACTCTCAAGCAAGTAGTCATGGCACCATCAGCAACCTTGGTTTTGGAAATGACTTCAAAAGTTCACAAGTTACGTAGAAAGCATAGAAGGCCATATAACATAAATAAATAATCAGAGTAAAACCTGCTGTTTACACTGACAGCAAAGCAAATTGATGAATGCTAATTTGAAATGCAGCCACCTCAGCATGTAAAGCCAACTTTATTTAGTTAAGGCAGATAAGATCACAAAATACTTTTAAGTCACACAGAACTTGTGCCCTCCCCAAACACGTTAAACAAAACCAAATAATAAAAAAGAAAGCCCCCTTTATTCTATAACAAGTAGGTTAAAAAAAGACATCTAATTAATCATGTCAATGCACAATGTCCTATTAAAACCAGCACTCCACTTGCCTGAAAGTATTTGTCAACTTTGCTATTAGTGTCTCTATGCCCTAATGCACTCTTTAACAATGAAATTAATCAACTTGTGTCTCGCAGTTCAGGGTTTTGTGAACTCACTGTTGAAAACTGTGGAATATTTTGTGATTCTTATTTCAGTTAATAGTAAGAGAAAACTCCAGCATTTCAAGCAACTTCACACTTATCCAGAAATAGGTTCGAGTTAATGATGTTGTCGGCCAAGCAGGTTCTCTGGTCCATAATTTTAAAACGGACCTTTCAGAGTAAGTGCAATGAAAGTTAAGTCACTACTAAACGTCAACCCATGTAGTTTCTTTAAATGCCACGGTTAAAATAATTGCATTTCAATGCTCCACTGTGGAACCTCATTTGTCTCCATTCGTTACGTTTTTTAAAAAAAATTGAGTACCCAATTCATTTTTTTCAATTAAGGGGCAATTTAGCATGGCCAATCCACCTACCCTGTACATCTTTGGGTTGTGGGGGTGAGGCCCACGCAAACACGGGGAGAATGTGAAAACTCCACACGGACAGTGACCCAGAGCCAGGATCGAACCTGGGACCACGGTGCCGTAAGGCAGCACTGCTAACCACTGTGCCACTGTGCTGCCCCCTCATTCGTTAATTTAAGCAGTAGAGCTGACATTATCCAAAAATATCATCGGAGGCGTGATTACTCTGGAAAATAAAACTGGTATTTGGGAAGTAATCTACTCAGAAGGGATCCAATTTGCTGGTTTTGTTAGAGTATATCTACACCACACCTAGGAGGCGCACAAGAGAAACGTGTGGGAAACCAGAGAAACACAGTTAGTTTTTTCTTTCTCTCTTTAGAGAATTACCTTGACTCCTCTATGTGATTCTGCAGATGGCCCAGCAGAAACTGGGAAACTGTGTAGGGAGTTGTGTGATGTAAAACTGCTTTCTACCATAGAATTCATTGTGCGTCGATGGCTATCACTGAAACACCAATCATTATGCTCACTGCTTTTAACTTCTGAATTTTAACTTCTCAGTTTTCATAGAACATTAAACATAGTGAAATATGTTATTGCATATTAATTATAAACAGGAATGGCATCACTGTGTATGGGATACATTGTTAGGGGTGCAACATTGTCACTCTAGGCCCATCTAGACATATGTTTGATTCTTCCCAATATGTTGCTCTAATACTTTCTTCGATTTGTAATTAATCCTGTACAACATTTATGCTGAATGTACTTTAAAATGCAGAATGTGCTGTAACAATAGTTTTTTTTTAAATTTAGTGTACTCAATTATTTTTTGGGTTGTGGGGGTGAAACCCACGCAAACAGGGGGAGAATGGTGCTGTAACATTAGTAACTGATAATTATAGTCAATTATAATGTAATAATACTTGTGATTTTGTGCAAATATATATATATATATGTCTGCTTGGCCCAATAGTAACACTCTTGTCTATTACTCAGAAGGCTATGTGTTCAAGCCTCACACCATGAGTTGGAATCTAGGCTGATACTACACTACAATCATGAGGGAGTGCTACATTATTGATGGTGCCATCTTTCAGATGAGTTTTCAGTCTGAGGCCCTACATTCTGTTCATTCAGAGGTAGGTCATCCCATATCCTGACTAACATTTTTCCTTCAATTGCCATCAATTTAACGGGTAATCTCCATTTGCTTTATGTTGGATCTTGCTGCACATTTTTTGCATACTAAACAGTGACTGTGCTTCATTGGCTGTGAAATGCTTTGTGAAGTCTAGAGGTTGTGAAAGGTGCTATGTTATTTCAAGCTCTTATAAGCACATATGCAAAGTATCTACTTTGATTACAGAGAGCAAGTGAGCAGCCATCTGTGGGGAAAATGGCAGAGGTGGAAGAGCATGTGTGTTCAGTAGTTATTAATTACAATCATTACTTTTACTATCTGAATGCACCAAATCAATTTGAAGCCTGGATTCCAGAACTGTTCTTAGATACAGAAGATCCATGGCACAGCAGGAGGTCATTCAGCCCACTCAATCTGTGCCAGCTGGCCGAGAGCTATCTAGCCGAATTTCACTTTCCAGATCTTGGCCCAGAGCCCTGTGGATTACAGCACTTCAAATCCATAATCCAATTGGTTTTAAATGCAATGAGGGTTTCTGCCTCTATCACCCAGTCAGCAATGGAATTCAGGTCCCACCAACCTATGAGTGAACAGAAATTCTCCTGCACTCCCCTCAGTCACTGACTTAAATGATGCCTCTTGGTTAGTTTTCTGCGTAGGAAAATAGGCCCCAACTACCCACTCTACCTATGCCACTGAATTTTCTTCATCTCGAGTAAATCTTCCCTAGTTTTCCTTTGTTCCAAAGAAAATAACCATAGCCAATTTAATTTTCCTCATAGCTAAAATTCCCTATTCTTTGCAACATCCTCATAAATTCTCGCTAAACCCTCTTTCGCCGTTCTTACAATCCAATGACATAATAATCTCCACTCAATTGTTTGATGACCTTTGGCCATTCACAGAAACATAGAAAATAGGAGAAGGAGTAAGCTCTATGTTCCCCAATCCATTATAGCCAACTCATCCCTCATACCATTGTCATTTCCTTATTTAGATTCAAGACCCTAGTCTCAAAATCAAATACAGGTGCGATTTAACCACCGCATTGCGCCTGGCAGGGATCTTGGTGTGCCAGGTAAATAGCGGGAAAGGCCAAAATCAAGATTTGTGCCAGGCGCAGATCAATTTACTATCTAACCAACCCGGTCCCGATGGCGAGTTCTGGATCATGTCCAAATATGGCGAGAATATTAACCCTCATTTGTATTTATTTACATATCATTAGCGAGATTGAGTCAAATGCAACGGCGTCTGAGGAATTAACCGACACCCAACGAGAAATCACATGGGTGGTATTTATTACTCCTTTTTAAACACGTGAAACTGGCGCAATGGCTGCTGAGGGGAAGTGAGGAGGTGAGCAGCCATTTCCATTTTCCGGCATGCAGCACAACCGCACTGGGCATTTGATCTTGGACCAATGTGCCTTACAGGGGGGGAGGGACACTGGGGATGGGGCTGCTGCTTTCTGCGCACTGTGGCCTTTGATTCCATTGGCGGACGACCTCTGGAGGTTCTGGAGCTGGGAGGCCCCAGCTGACTTACTGGCAGCACTAACATTGCCATGCCATCCTCTTCTACCTGCTCCCCTTGAGATGCGCCGGTGTCAGGAGGTGGGAGGGGGGGGGGGGGGGGGGGGGGGGGGGGGGGGGGGCGAATTCGGTAGAATTGGGGACTGCCGTCATCTCCTTGGTGGCAAGTTCTGGGTTGGCCTCCAGCGCTTCCTCCTCCCTGATGGTGCCCATAGGGCCCTGGGGATCTCTTTGGGATGGAGGATCAGCTGGAGTGAACTCCAGAGGCCTCAGAATCTTCTGGTCCTTCCACTCCTGGTGGCTCTCTAATGTCTACACCACGGTTTCGACACCCTCAGTGATGCTCCACAGTGACTGGACAACGCTCTGCCGTGCCTCGGCAATGCCCCCCTACATCTGGGACATTCCCCAGAACTGACACCAGGAGAGAGGTGGTAACTTACCCTTGCAGCTCGGTGGAGGTCATTGATCTTCTTCTGACATTGTACAGTGGTCCTCCTGGTCATGCTGCCCACACTGAAAGCGGCTGCCAGTGCCTCCCAGGCGGTATTGGTGATTCTCCGACCCCCTCGCGGGAAAAGAATGTCCCATCTCGCATCGAGTAGCCTGGCCAGGCCGACATGCCCAAAGTGATGGGCAGGTCTGTGCATTGCCATGCTTGTGTGAAAACCCGGACATGCCCCTCGGTGACTGGGACATGATGTCGAGGCCCTCAGCCATGATCATCACAGACAGAGTCATCCCTGGGACACTACCACTCAAGATGCGGATGTCATGCTCCAGGTTTTCCCTGGCGGGCACCACTCTAGCAATGTTGACCTTAGTGCCACACATTGTCAGCATCATCACCTGCACCGGTAGCCTTTCGGACTCACTGGAATGTCGCTGACGTCCCCTTCTGAATGTCCAGGCTGTTTCCTATCATCTCCATCAGCTCTGGGAGAACCTGGTCCAGAGGCTCCGCATATGACAGGGACCCATTTGAGGTCTGGGATCCAGCAGGCCTCTGACTGCTGTTTCTGACTGCTGTGTGGTGCTCACCAAATTGTGCCCCAGAAGCCTGTCCACTAATGTCACCCACCGAGGTGTGTGTCTCTGTGCTCGTGGAGGGTGAAGGTGGTAGCTGTGATGCCTCAATGGTGATCTCCTCAGAGCTCTCCTCCGAGGTGGTCTCTGGGTGGTAGGAAGGGGGAATGACTTTGGATGACCTGGCCCCATCACATGCGAGACAATAGACATGTGGTCAGTGAGAGGGAAGGATCATTTTGCCTCACTTGAGGCAGGTCATCTGGGTGAAGGGATAGTGGATCCTGACCTCTGTAGCACAGGCGAACCTCTCTGTTGGTGACTGCTCCCTCCTCGATCAACTCCGTGATTTCCAGGGCCCATTCCTCATGGTGTGTAAGGACTCGGATCTATGATACTTGACCCTCAGTCGGTGCTGCTCAACCCCTATTCTTGGCCCATTGCCGCTTACTCTGGACTATCCTTTCCTGCGGGGACAAAGAGAGGGCTTTGTGAGCCACACTCTTGATGGGTCAAGGGGGGTCTACAATAGGTGCCATGTATGGTGCCCACACATGGACAAGAAGGGGTTGTGCTGGTGGGTGCTGGTAGGTTCTGAGGAGCAAGCATGAAGATCGGATGTGGGGAGGGTGTGAAGTGTCCACCAGTGATTTGCAGGGGGGGGGTCAGAATTTGAGGGGTGGCAGGCAGACCTGACACCAGGAGAGAGGTGGTAACTTACCCTTGCAGCTCGGTGGAGGTCATTGATCTTCTTCTGACATTGTACGGTGGTCCTCGTGGTCATGCTGCCCACACTGAAAGCGGCTGCCACTGCCTCCCAGGCGGTATTGGTGATTCTCCGACCCCCTCGGGGGAAAAGAATGTCCCATCTCACATTGATGGCAGCGAGTAGCCTGGCCAGGCCGACATCCTAAAAGCGATGGGCAGGTCTGTGCATTGCCATGCTTGTGTGTTGACTGGGAGTGAGTGGTGAGGGAACATTTAAAAGCAGCTCCCTCTTTTCATTTTCATTTTTAATTTTTCTTAACAGTGAGGTGCGAGTCTTGCGAATCAGACTGCATGACAGCCAGTAATGGCGAGATGCTCGTGGGGGCTCATTTCCAGCATTAAGTGCCATTAAATATGGGCTGCGATCTCGCCATTGCAGTCGTCGAGAAACACTCTTGACAAATACGCCCAAAATCACACTCAGAAATGTTTCGGTTAAATCACACCCTATGTGACCCTAGGGGCCTCACGGTAGCATGGTGGTTAGCATCAATGCTTCACAGCTCCAGGGTCCCAGGTTCGATTCCCGGCTGGGTCACTGTCTGTGTGGAGTCTGCACGTCCTCCCCGTGTGTGCGTGGGTTTCCTCCGGGTGCTCCGGTTTCCTCCCACAGTCCAAAGATGTGCGGGTTAGGTGGATTGGCCATGCTAAATTGCCCGTAGTGTAAGGTTAATGGGGGGTTTGTTGGGTTACGGTTATACGGGTTACGTGGGTTTAAGTAGGGTGATCATTGCTCGGCACAACATCGAGGGCCGAAGGGCCTGTTCTGTGCTGTACTGTTCTATTCTAATTCTATGTCACTCTACACTTTGATGACAAATCTATCATATTATGGTCGCTCATCCCCAAAGGGCCTCCCACAACTAGATTGCCAATGATGGCTCGTGCTCACATTGATTCCTCAACGTATTTGTCCAGAAAACCATCCTCTATACACTCCAGAAATTCCTCCTCCACAGTATTGTTACTAATTATTTGCCCAATCTATATGCAAATTAAAGTCACCCATAATTACTAATGTGTCTTTATAGCATGCTTCTCTAATTTCATGTTTAATGCCATTTCCAACATAAATACTACAGTTTGGGGGTCTATATACAACCCCCACTCATGATTTTTGTTCCTTGATGTTCCTCAGCTCTACCTATACAGATTCCATATTGTCAAGGCTAATATCCTTCCTCACTATTGTGCTAATTTCCTCTTTAACCAGCAATGCAACTCCACTGCCTTCTCCTTATCATCTGTCCCTCCTAAATGCTGAAAACCCGCAAACCTGGGTGTTCATTTCCAATCCCTGGTCACCCTGCAGCATGTCTCCATAATCCTGACTATATCATGACAATTAACGATTTTTGCACGGTGAATTCATCCATTTTATTGTAAATTCTCCTCTAATTAAGATACAAAGCCTTAAGGCTTGTCTTTTTAACATTCCTTGTCCTGTTCTCATTAATTTTCACAATGGTCCTTTTTGATTTTGGCTCTTGATTTCTCTGCCTGTCACTTTTCTGGTTCCCCTTTCTGTCTTTTTTTTATGGTGTATGTCTCCCTCTCCTCTGACTCCTTCCATAGGTTCCTATTCCATGGCCATTTTGGTTTAAACCCTCCCCAAACATTCTAACAAACGCTCCTCCTCAGACATCAGTTCTGGTCATGCCCAGATGTAAACCATCCAGTTTGTAGCGGTCCCAACTCCCCCAGAACTGGCCCCAATGTCCCAGGAATCTAAAACCCTTCCGTTGCACCATTTCTCCAGTCGCATCTTCATCTGATATATGCTGTCATTTCTGCTCTGCCCAGCACATGGCACTGGTAGTAGTGTTGAGATCGCTACCTTTGAGGTCCTACTTTTCAACTTAATTCTATCTCTCTATATACTGCTTTCAGGATCTCATCCTCTTTTTTTACCCATGTCATTTATACCAATGTGTACCACAACCATTGGTTGTTCACCCTCCACTTCCAGAATGTCCTGTAGCTGCTCTGAAACATCCTTGACCCGAGGGAGGCAACATAGCATCCCGAAGTCTTGTTTTAAGCCACAGAAATGCTTACCTATTCTCCTTACATTTGAATACCCTAGAACTACTGCATTTCCACATTTTTCCCTTCCCCTGTGCAGCAGCGCCAACAGTGTTGCAACGAGTTTGCCTGTTGCTGCTTTCCCCTGAGAGGTCATTTATCCGACATTATCCAAAGCGGCATCACGGCATCACGGTAGGGGGCCTCACGGTAGCATGGTGGTTAGCATCAATGCTTCACAGCTCCAGTGGTCCCAGGTTCGATTCCCGGCTGGGTCACTGTCTGTGTGGAGTCTGCACGTCCTCCCCGTGTGTGCGTGGGTTTCCTCCGGGTGCTCCGGTTTCCTCCCACAGTCCAAAGATGTGCGGGTTAGGTGGATTGGCCATGCTAAATTGCCCGTAGCGTAAGGTTAATGGGGGGATTGTTGGGTTACGGGTATACGGGTTACGTGGGTTTAAGTGGGGTGATCATTGCTCGGCACAACATCGGGGGCCGAAGGGCCTGTTCTGTGCTGTACTGTTCTATGTTCTATGTTCTATGTTCTATCTGTTTTCAGAGGAATGGCCATAGCCGATTACTGCACTACCTGCCAATCCTCTTGCTCTGCTTGGTGGTCACCCATTCCCTTTCTGCCTGTAGAGCCTTGGCCTGTGGAGTGACTATCTCTCTATATGCGTTAGCCATGATTGTCTCCACCTCATGGATGCTCCACTGCCATCGCTCCAGCTATGAAACCTGGCCTTCCATGAGCTGCAGCTGGAGACATTTCTTGCACGCATGCTGGCCCTGTGTAGTGGACATGTTCCCTTCTTCCCACATAGTGCAGGAAGAGCACGTTGTGGCTTTAAGCTTTCCTGCAATAAATTACCTCTTTAAATTAAACATTTTAAAATCAAATATTATCAATTACCCTTGGGCTCTTCATCCCTCGCCCTCGTTACTGCGGAGTATAATCCTTACAAAGTATAAACCACAATATATAGACCTTACAAACTATAAGTGATAAAGATAGTAACAATTTGCCAACCATATTCACCCAATCAGCTGCTTCAACATGCCCCACATCACTTTTGAATCCTGATGTCACCTCAGGAGATCCAAACCCCAAGCTAGCACTCTGTTCTCAGTCTCGTGCTCCTTCATCTTAGTTTCTCAGTTTACACCATATCAGTATAAATGATCCTGCACAGGAGCTTGCGTTGAAGCATTGTTTGGCATGCCCCAATTGGTGGAACTCTTACTGCTGAGTCAGACGGTTGTGCATTGAAGTCCTATGCCAGAGGATTTGAGTGTAAAATAAAATCTAAATTGACACCCAGTGCAATATTGAGGAAATGCTGCAGTTTTGGATGTGGCACATCTCAGATGAAATGTTGAACTAAAGTCTTGTCTGCTGCCTAAACTAGATGTCGTAAAACATCCCATTTTTTTTCTGGGAAAAGTACAGATAGGCATTGGTGGAGTGGTGATGTACTGTTTTTGTAGGACTTTTCTACCTGTCGGTACTTTTCTAAAACGAAAGGGAAAATGCTGGAAAATCTCAGCAAGTCTGGCAGCATCTGTAGGGAGAAAAAAGAGCTAACGTTTCGAGTCCGATGACTCTTTGTCAAGGCTAACAGACAGAGAGAGTAGGTTATGGTATGTTGGCCTTCATTGCAAGAGATTTTGAGTATAGAAGCAGGGATGTGTTGCTGCAGTTGTACAGGGTCTTGGTGAGGCCACACTTGGAGTATTGTGTGCAGTTTTGGTCTCCTTCTCTGAGGAAGGATGTTCTTGCTCTCGAGGGAGTGCAGCAAACGTTTACCCGACTGATTCCAGGGATGGTGGGACTGTCATATGAGGAGAGATTGACTAGGTTGGGATTGCTCTCGGAGTTCAGAAGAATGAGGGGGGATCTCAGAGAGACTTATAAAATTCCAACAGGACTTGACAGGGTAGATGCAGGGAAGGAAGATGTTACCAATGATGGTTGTGTCCAGAACCAGGAGTCACAGCCTGAGGATTCAGGGTAAACCATTTCGGACAGAGATAAGGAGACATTTCTTCACACAAAGAGTGGTGAACCGGTGGAATTCATTACCAAAGGAAGTAGTTGATGCTAAAACTTTGAATATATTCAAGAGGCGGCTGGATATAGCACTTGGAGAGAATGGGATCAAAGGCTGTGGGGAGAAAGTGGATTAGGCTATTGAATTGGATGAGCAGCCATGATCGTGATGAGTGGCGGCGCAGGCTCGAAGGGCCAAATGGCCTCCTCCTGCATCTTCTATGTATCTATGTATCTATAAAGCAAAACATTCCAATTGTCATGGCCTCATTGTTATTGTGTAACCTCTCCAGTTAGAAATCTATTGTTCAGAAACATCAAGTGGTGTACAAATTATTTTGAGAAGACCCTCAACATCAACAGCATGATGTTAGTACAGGACATTTGGAGTATCTGGATAGGTAGAGCAATTTGTGTGGTATTTTTAAAAGGATAGGCTTGCAGACCACAAAGGTAAAAATAAACAAGAGCTTTATTGGAAAGGTGTTTACTCCACTGGCTGTTAGGATAGACTGCCTGTTTACCCACGCAAACGACTGATGACATTATCAATGCATCATGTGATCGGCTATCTCTTTCATTCTTACTATCCCACAATGACCTTCATGAAGTTGGTTTATGACAAGTTTCTTTAACAATGGTGCAATGGTGACCCTCATTGCCCAGAGGAGACAACCAGCCTGTCCGGATAGTTAGAGTCTTCGGGTAACATATGGCTTCAACTCCAGGTTTGCTCCCACACTCTTGCCACAAAGTACCATGTCCATAACTTCTGAGAGGAGTGGATTCTTTCTGGTACACTTCTTAACGTGTCCTGTGGTTGCAGGAGTGTTAGCAACTTCTAAATAGCAAATACTACCACTCAAATTATTAATTGGTGACTCAATAGACAAAAATAATCTGGAGAAGCCATCAGTGTGCCATGGAGATTTGATGAACAGTATTTTATTACTTATGTGCAGACAACAGCAATGTCCATCTCTGCATCCGGCTCACTGTTCGAGATGAAATACCAGTGTGCGGCCAAGTATCATTGTCAGTGGTTGATAATCCATTAGTAAAGTAAATTTCTTCCATATAGGTATTGTTTTTTAAAAAATCCAAAAGTGATGCCGAGGGCTTTCTTCTGTATTTGTGCATAGTTCATTTCTGCATTGTTCAAGGATCTTGATGACTTTGATGAGCTTATCTCCAGATAAATGGGATCTAGTTTCACAACAAATTAAATCGCCACATATTCACACTGAATCGTCTTTCCTCATCACGGGTACTATCAGCATGGCCCAACCACGGACATTAACAAGGACCTGATGTAAGGCACTGACCTAGCTTTTAAACATCTTCCTTGGCTTTTGTCCTTAATCTTCAGCTTGACTCAGATTTCTTTCATGTTTCCCAGCTCTCCATTAAAGACAATGGCATATTTCTTTCAAATGTTCGGTAGACTGCTTCTGACTCTGACATGAGGTTCACCTCGAGCCAGTTTCCCCCTATTAGGGCTGGACAAGTGTAGGGACAGGTCTGTGGCCTGTCTGTTTAGCTGCACATTTACATCAATACAACTGAACCACTTTCCCAGTATAGGTTTTTAGAATGATCCTTTCATTTAAACTTTATTAGTGTCACAAGTAAGGTTACATTATCACTGCAATGAAGTTGCTGTGAAAATCCCCTTGTCGCAACACTAAAACGTCTGTTCGGGTACACAGAGGGATAATTCAGAATGTCCAATTCACCTAACAAGCACGTCTTTTGGAATTTGTGGGAGGAAACTGGAGCACCCGGAGGAAACCCTTGCAGATAAGGGAGAATGTGCAGACTCTGCACAGATAGTGACCCAAGCCGGGAGATGAATTTGGGTCTCTGGAGCTGTGAAGCAACAGTGCTAATCTTTAAGGCAATATGTCATAGTTTCTCTTGGTAAATAGTTTCTGGCACCAACAAAACTACTGTTCCAGTGTCCAGCTCCATTTTCACAGTTGTCGGTCCAGTAAAGAAGTGATCCAGTAATAGTTTGTTATGCCCGACAATGGGCTGTGACTGTGACTCTGGTCCTTTTTCATGCCCTTTTTGTATTATGTGGATCCCTTCCTCACTATTTGGTTTTCCTTTTGATACATTTGGTTCTTGCTTTTTACAGTTGTTGTCTTTCCCCAAAATGCATGTTCGATGTGCTCCTTTTTACGACAATTCCTGCATTTTCTATCTTTGCACCAGCAGTCTGTTGCTGCATGTCCAGTTTTTGCACATCGGTGGCAATTTCGAACCTGTGTCTGTGTTCAGGTCTCAGGTGATATTTTATGGATACTAGTGTTTGACCTTAATTATGGGGCTTCCAGGGCAGCACGGTGGCGCAGTGGTTAGCACAACCGCCTCACGCCGCTGAGGTCCCAGGTTCGATCCCGGCTCTGGGTCACTGTCCGTGCGGAGTTTGCACATTCTCCCCGTGTCTGCGTGGGTTTCGCCCCCACAACCCAAAAATGTGCAGAGTAGGTGGATTGGCCACACTAAATTGCCCCTTAATTGGAAAAAAAAATTGGGTAATCTAAATTTATAAAAAAAAAATTTTTTTAATTATGGGGCTTCCTTAGCTGCTAATACTATAGAGATCAAAATTTCTAAAGCTCTCTTTAGGTTTTGGTTTCTTTCTGTTAACAGCCTTTTTTGGAGAGCTTTGCTTCTTAGCCCACACACTAGTCTGTCTCTAATAGTGTCACTTAAAACATCACCTAATTAACAGTATTCAGCTAATTTCTTCAAAGTAGCTACAAACTGTGTGTTTGATTCACCTTGTTGGTTACGATTATGGAACCTAAACCTCTTGGCAATGACCAAGATGAGAAGTGGCCCTGCAATATATCCACAATCTTATGAAGGTTTTTGAGCCTGTTATTTCTGGCTGCACCAGGCATCTTAGGAGATTGAATGGCATCCCCCCATCCCCCCGCATTGAACTCAGGGAAAGTTGGTACTGCAATATCTGGCATAGTTTTATATTCACTTGATTCCCATGGCACAACAAATTCCCGCCATTTATACAATGGAAGAGGCTTGCAGAAGCACAATGTGCCATTTGATCTTTAGCACTACTTTGCTTCTTTTTTCAAACAAAGTACCCTGAGCTCAGGCTGTTTCCTTCCAAGTTTTTGAATACCCCCAGTTTGAAATTATTGTTGCAGGGTACTTGCTACTCACAGCGCTCTCTGTACTGTTCCAGATCTTTCTGGGCAGAGCACGTGGCGAGCTTCCTCTTGATGTTATTTCCTCTGAAATCTATATTTAAATTTTGGTTCGTTCGATAGCAACACTAATATTTGGCACACATCCATCGCCAGCTTTAGTGTAGCAAAGTTTTTAGCTTTTTTATTCTTTTCAGATGTCCGTGTATGGATCGACAATGTTTCTATATTTTGTTTTACTTCTCCAGGAGTCTGCCAGCGTGGTTCTCACCTCTTCGTCGCCAATTTTCTTTGCGGTATTTTTAAAGGATGGGCTCGCAGACTACAAAGGTACAAACAAATAAGAGCTTTATTGGAAAAGTGTTTGCTCTACAGGCTGTAGGATAAACTGCCTGTTTGCCCGTGCAAACCGCAGGTGATATATTCAAAATGTCACATGATCAGACTCTTAAAGTGACCTTGTTCCAACTAGGAACAAACATGAATATGCAATAGTTTGTATTATCGCTTTGTGATGTTTATCACTGCATTAGGTTCAGTAAATGTTTATTCCTGCAATGTTTTCCAGTTCACACATTTGCAGTTAGGTATTCTAGCATCATTGCAAAATCCAGAAATGACATGGTCCCGAGCATACCAGATTGGAAAGCTAACAGAGTTTGATATTTAATATGAAACAGAGGAATTATACAGGAATTCTTCTGGAGTATTAACTTAATTTTCCAGACTGAACTATGCATGGATACAAGCACATTGGCCCAGGAAGGAGGATAAGTGCAATGTTGCCACTAAGTTGTAGTGTGAACTCCAGTCATGGTGTGAACTCCAGGGCAGCACGGTAGCATTGTGGATAGCACCATGGCTTCACAGCTCCAGGGTCCCAGGTTCGATTCCGGCTTGGGTCACTGTCCGTGCGGAGTCTGCACATCCTCCCCGTGTGTGCGTGGGTTTCCTCCGGGTGCTCCGGTTTCCTCCCACAGTCCAAAGATGTGAGGTTAGGTAGATTGGCCATGGTAAATTGTCCTTAGTGTCCAAAATTGCCCTTAGTGTTGGGTGGGGTTACTGGGTTATGGGGATAGGGTGGGGGTGTTGACCTTAGGTAGGGTGCTCTTTCCAAGAGCCGGTGCAGACTCGATGGGCCGAATGGCCTCCTTCTGCACTGTAAATTCTATGATATCTATGATGATGTTGGCATGATGCAACAAACACAACTTCATTTTGTTGGACAGTGAAAATTGGCTGAAACTCCTCACCGGGCTGGTAAGAATCATCAAGCGTCACTTCAGTTCTCTGTGACTCTTCTTGCACGTTATTCTTTATCACACATTTTTCTCCACAGCCTGTGAGCTTAATATGCACCAGAGCTAAAGATTGCAGTCTTGGCAGTGTTGATGTAACTTAGTCTTCTACAAGCACCTTGAAAATTTGTAATGGACTTTGCTCACTCGTCTTGAGGTGAAATTAATGTCGCCAAATTGGAAGTGACACTTGGGACAGTGGTGGGGAAACAGCAGATGGAAGATAAAGGGAGAATCAGCCAGCAGATGCCAGTCACAACAAACCACGTAAAGCACCACAAAGTCACGGACTTACAGCAGCAGATAACTAGGCAATGGATACATGTTCATCATGGTTTATCCCTTCATCCGGAGGCCCAGGGATTTCCGCTGTTCCTTTCCATGTAATGAAATCCCTGTTGGGAAATTCATTGTCTTGGACCATGAAGCAGAGCTAATCCAGGAAAGACCACCTTATTCAGCATACGTTACGACAAAATGGGAAATATTGCACTTTCACTGCTATCAATTTCCACTGAAAGGCCGCTAGCACTAATAAAGGTATTATCAAACAGAAACGAATTAAAAACAATCCTGGCTGTTCCCTGCAATTTTAAATTCCCCAGAAAGTACACACCTGATGCATTTAAGCAAACACTTTTGCTACTTTTGTCAACTTCGGTGATACAGATATTTTCTCAAATACAGGAAGGCACATAATAAGGGCTGACAGTTTATAGATTATTTTTTAAAAAATCAAAATAAACAGTCTGAGGAAAGATAGGCAGAAGGATTAGGTTTCAGACTCTGCGGAGGTTTCAGTCACAGTCACCCAGACAGCATTCTTGTACGAAGAAGCTTTGTTTGTTTTTCCTGTCAGGAGTCCAAGCGGAACATTTACGATGTCCGTTTTATTTTCATCACCCAGACATTCGCGGGTTAAAGTTCGTGTTTCTGAATGTTAAAGCTCGAACATTCATACCACCCACCCCCCTCAAAATTCTCTGGCATAGCCTTGGCATTTTGTTGGTATTAATCGACACCCTCGCCCAGAGAATCCGGGTAAGGGGTCAAGAGATGGAGCTGTTGACGTTTTTTCCCCCCTCTTGTAGGTACTTCTCACTGTTCCAGGGAATTAGTGCTAATTACACTTCCCAGTTCTTTAGATTATTGCACTAGTTTGTGCAGCAATATTTTACAAGCTGGATCAACTTTTAACTTTGCAATAAAATAAGATGTTAAAGAGCACATCAATAAAAGATGCTGCAGAATGGATTGTCACATTGTGGCGGACGAAGGTTATAAAATGTGAGAAAGCTGATGCAAGAACTCAATGACAGAAAGCAGTGGGCCTCCAGTTAGCACATTGACTGGACGGCAACAGGTGTGGCATGCACTGTGCTGTAAGAAACAATCACCTTGGAATTTTCTAAGCAAACTAAAGCTGTGGGGATACAGTCCTGCTCAGTGCTGGAGTGCTATGGCAACGATTAGTCCTGTTGAGCGAGCCTCTGAGACTAAACTACTGAAAGAATGGATTATATACCAGCTCTAACCAGTGAAGTTTAAGGAGGAACGAGAGTAGTGAGGAGGAGTGAACAGCATATTCCATCCATGGCAATAAACAGTATATTCTAATTAATTTAGCCTGTACTCCACCCCACTTGATTGAAAGGCATAGCGCGTCGTGCAGAGCAGAATTGATTATCGCATTTTCATGTAAACTGGCATGTTGGTCACACTTGTAGTATCATACTTTGAGATTTCTTCTGCCCTAATTAAGAATACAGGAAATTGCACATTAGAGTTCGAATATTCTACTTGGGAGACGCTGAAGCGGCGTTCCTGCTGTGGAGAGATGCTGAGATTCTGCTTCACACTACCCCATAGAGGGTGGGGAAATTGCAGAATCTTCTGGCCATTCTTACGTCCCTGGTGGTGGGCTTGGAGGAGTTTTATTGCAAGACAAGGATGGCTGCCTATCCACGCACAACTGCAATTTGTACGTGACATAAACACCGCGGGGGAAGGAATGAAGATATCCCATCTATTGTTTTTAAATATATGTAATTGGGACACATGTTAGATTGAAGCCTTGTTTGCTACTACCTTTAATAATACAAACTGAAATGACTCTGGACAATTTTAACCTTCAGTTTAACGGTATTGATTCACAACATAAAAACGTGCATTCAATTAAATCACTCAGTGGACACTGAGGAATCCCCCTGTGCTTTACCATAAAGTGGGTGTAAGACACAATGGAAGAATCTCCAGATCATCAGATAGGTGCCACTTTAACGTCATCTTTGTTCATATACTACAGACCAATTCCGTTTTATCGTTGGCTCCATTGGATTATGTTACACTGAAAGAGAAAAATCCTCTGATCAAGCCAAAAAAGATAGAGCCGATGCTCTGTATCAACTGATTAAGCAGTATTCAACGGTAGAGTGAATCAGATAATTGCATCTTTCGTTTAACCGGAATCCACACGTTGCAAAGCACAGGGGGTTAAGATAATGGTCATAGAAATACCCAGATTAAAAAACAAACCCTGATGCCCTGTAACTTTAGAGTTAGGAGGAAGACTAGACTAAGTCACGTGGAAAGCGAATATGATTTCAAAAGTGCAGACATGAGACAGAAAACTGCAAAAAAAAACATTGGGGTGAAAAGGTGAACGATCGATCAGAAACCTAAACATCAAAAATGACTCTGGAGTGGGTGTACCAATAACATTATATTTGAAATGAAAGTGCAAACGTTAATCACTTATTAAGTATGTTGTGTAAACAGAGAATGTAGTGGGATGGGTATGAATTACCTCCTATTCATGACACAAGCTGGGATTTCAGAGTAACCAGATGCTCGATGAACCAAATAGTGCTCTGTCAATTTGGGAAAAGGTTTTAAAAATTAGCACTCCTAGTGAAGAGTTTCTTGCAATAGGAAGTCAGGTTGGGAATTTGGGATTCAAATCCGTACTACCCCCCGCTCCCTCTCCCTATTCCTATATTTCTATGATGCACTCCTATTCAAAGCTCTGTGCTGGGAGTACTACATTATAAGCGATTTACACTCTCTGCATCATCATCACGTAGCCATATCTCTCTAGATCAATCCATTATATCTAAACCATTGGAATGACATGTATCTAGCTGCAGATGACGGGACATTTATAAACACTGGAAAGTCAGTCGCTCCAGCAGGCATGTTTCATCATTGTTTTCGTCAAATTAATCGTGTCGCACAAATCGAGACAAGAAACTACTTTAATAGGAACATTAATACCTCGATTACAACGCGATCCTGAATAGCGCGGAGTGATTATGTTTTGAGAAGCATGCACATGCCACAATTATTAATCTTCAATTGCAGTCAGACTTTCGACAGTATTATTCATGCAGCGATGGCCAGTGTGTGGATTAATTGGTGTTTAATGCACTTCAACACAGTGCAGGCTTCCTCTTTCAATTTAAGCTCCAACCAAGCCGGGCACAAACGAAACTATAATTTATGCACACCTTCTCATTCAATGCAACTTAATGAGATTGCACAACCCTGAGCGGAAATTGTGGAGACTTCAATCCACATCGCCACTGAGTAGATGCACGTGTGCTGCGGGCTTTTCAATAGACTTCATAAATTCCCCCCCCCCCCCCCCCCCCCCAAAAAATCTGTAAATACAATCACCAGTTACTCAATAGACTAAGATAATTAACTAAAGGTCTTCACGCGTAGTGTGAAACACGTGCCAGTGGGTTGAATTCAATTATTTTCTCTCGCGCTCCAGAAAAGATTCAAGTTTGTTAAATTATTCAAGAAGAAGTCGAAGTTGATCCAGGCAGTAACTGCCTTGTTTATTACCTTATTTCAACCACATCAAAAGCCCGCAGCCGCTGAAGCTGCCGAGCGTTTTATTAAATGTTTCCATTTCGAGTAAATCTGCCCAATCAGTGTGATGATGGTTTCCTGGCCGCTAACTGACTTTGTGTTTACTCTTGCTATACATTCCATTTCATCTGACTTGATGTACATTTGTGTTTTAGCTTTGCTTCTTGGGGACTACCGCCACCTCCTTTCTCACTGTGACTGAAAGTGGATAAGGACATGGAGCGTCAGATCGACATTCTTGGGTAAGGTAGGCGAGCGTCAACCAAAGCGCGTTTTTAAAAATGTAATAGAAGATATCTGAATGGTGCCAAACCTGCTAAATCTTCGCTGCGTGAAATAGATTTGTTTTGGGGAGGGGTGAAATTTCGAGGGTCTTCTATTGAAACTTATTGAACTTTTGAAAGTTGATTGGACCAGTGGAGTTATACAGACCACCTTCACATGTAGCATCCTATCCAATAGAATACAATTTTAAAAAAGAGTACCCAAATTCATTTTTTCCAATTAAGGGGCGATTTAGCGTGGCCAATCCACCTAACTTGCACATCTTTGGGTTGTGGGGGTGAGACCCACGCAAACATGGGGAGAATGTCCAAACTCCAGACGGACAGTGACCCAGAGCCGGGATTGAACCTGGGACCTCGGCACAGTGAGGCAGCAATGCTAACCACTGAGCCACCTTTCTACCCCACAATACAATACTGAGCAATATTTTGTTGTGTATTCTAGTTTCTCGCTATCCTAATATATCTTAATAATATCTTTCGATGAAGTGCAGCTTTGGTTAAAATAAATTGTATGTGCACAATTGTATGTCCAGGGTACTTGAACAGGAGTCCGGCCTCCACAACTGCTGGGTGGTTGTGTCAGAGTGTGTGTTTGATTGGCCATTGGATTCTGGCGGGAAAGATTGTCTTGTTTCATTTTGTTCTGGTTCAGTGGGTTAGATGTTGAATGTCATGGGGTGATGCTGGCCTTGTATGAATGTGTAGTTTTAATAAATCCATGCGGATTGACTAAAATACCATGATGATATGAATGAGATTTTTTGCAATTGCAATAAAATCATGCGAACAATTTATAACAAAATAGTGCCCAAACCAGCGAATCTTGTTCTACTTGCCTTCCCAAAATGGTTATCAATCCAAGTGACGCAAAAGCATGATGTAACTATGATTGCTGATATCTGAAGTTCAGACTGCACACACCACAAAAACTAATCTCTTTAATGTAACAAACGCACCTTACAGGAACCCTCAGTTGTGCTGTTCTATCTTTCACATTTATGACCCGAGGCAGTATATCTTTTACTATAATATTTTTGGAATAAGCTCAACATATCACAGACAATAACTCCCCATTGAAAGCGGGGCATTGCAAATATATTGACATCTTCTAAAAATAAGGATTGAATTACTTGGCATTGAAAGGCACACAAAAAACCCTGCCACTCCTAAAAGTAATATCTGTGATGGGACAATGCATATGATCAGTGGAACTCTAAAGCCAATTGGCAGTGACGTTCCTATTCCATGAGGGTTTGTTTGAGGAAGAACTGATGCTGCCAGAAATTCATTTTTCTAATGTAATGAAAATATATATCAGTCCCTAATTCTACAGCGCTCTACCACCCCCCTCTCTCTCTGTACCTTGAAGTGCTTCTGTGAAACATGCTATGGCCAGTAATAGTTTTTTTAAAAAATGCTTTTTATTGAGTTTTCATATTTATATCCAACAAATCACATTATTAGAAAAAAAACCACGCAAAAATTAACATGTATATTTACAGGTAAGCATCTCATTAATAACAACTGTGGCCACCCCCTTTAGCCGGCATACATATTTTACATTCCCCAATATGGCCGAGGCACATGTTTATAGGCATTTATTTACGGTTTGGTTTTGGGTCTTAGCTAGCCATCAAACCCCCATAACAAACCCGTAGCCACCCCCCCCCCCCCCCCCCCCCCGGCTACCTTCCCCCGATTCCCGTCCATTTTCCCCTGATTCTTGGCCACCCGACTATTCTTCCTCTTGTTCGTTGGCCACAAACAGGTCCCGGAACAATTGCATGAATGGCTCCCACGTTCTGTGGAAGCCGTCGTCTGACCCGCGGATGGCGAATTTGATTTTCTCCATTTGGAGAGATTCCGAGAGGTTGGGCAGCCAGTCTGCAGCTCTGGGCGGTGCTGCTGACCGCCAGCCAAACAGGATTCTACGGCGGGCGATCAGGGAGGCAAAAGCAAGGGCATCCGCCCTCCTCCCCAGGAATAGATCTGGCTGGTCTGAAACCCCGAAGATCGCCACTATCGGGCATGGCTCCACCCTCACCCCCACCACTTTGGACATAGCCTCGAAGAAGGCTGTCCAGTACTCCACAAGTCTGGGGCAAGACCAGAACATGTGGGCGTGGTTGGCCGGGCCTCTTTGGCACCGTTCACATCTGTCCTCCACCTCCGGGAAGAACCTACTCATACGGTTTCTTGTTAAGTGGGCTCTGTCTACCACTTTTAGTTGCATCAGGCTGAGCCTTGCGCACGTGGAGGTGGAGTTGACCCTATGCAGTGCTTCGCTCCAGATTCCCCACCCTATTTCAATCCCCAGGTCGTCCTCCCATTTCATTCTTGTTGCGTCCAGTACGGTGTCGTCCCTTTCTACCAGTCGGTCATACATGTCGCTACAGTTCCCTTTCTCTAGGATACTTGCGTCCCGTAGGTCTTCCAGTAGTGTCTGTCGTGGAGGTTGTGGGTACGTCCTTGTCTCCTTTCGTAAGAAGTATTTGAGCTGCAGGTACCGTAGCTCGTTCCCCCCGGCTAGCCGAAATTTCTCTGTCAGTTCGTCCAGTGTTGCGATCCTGTCGTCCGTGTATAGGTCCCTGACTGTCAAGTGTCCTGCCTCCACCTTTTGAAGGTGGCGTCAGTCAGTGCTGGTGTGAACCTATGGTTGTTGCAGATGGGAGCCTTGTCCGACATTTTGGTCAGGCCAAATTGCTGCCGCAGTTGGTTCCAGGATTGGAGGGTGGCTGTCACCACTGGGCTGCTGAAGTGTTTTTTGGGTGGTGATGGGAGTGCTGCCGTGGCGAGGGCCCGGAGGGAGGTCCCCATGCAGGAGGCCTCCTCCGCACGCACCCACTCGGCTTCTGGCTCCTGGATCCATCCCCTTACCCGCTCGGCTGTTGCCGCCCAGTGGTAGAATTGTTGATTCGGGAGGGCTAGCCCCCCCCTCCCTGGATTTTGTTTTTTGTAGGACCTTCTTTGGGATCCTAGCATTTTTATCCCCCCCCCCCCCCCCCCCCCCTCCCGAACGCCATGATAAGTTTGTCCAGCACTTTGAAAAAGGCCTTGGGGATGTAGATCGGAATGGATCTAAACAGGAAGAGGAGCCTGGGCAGTACGTTCATTTTGATCGTCTGGACTCTCCCCGCAAGAGAGAGTGGGAGTGTGTTCCATCTTTGCAGGTCCTTTTTTACTTCCTCCGTGAGGCTGGTGAGGTTCCATTTGTGGATCCCTTTCCAGTCATGGGCTATTTGGATCCCCAGGTAGCGGAATTTGTGTCGGGCTTATTTGAACAGCAGCCCCTTTAGTGCTGCTCTCCCCCCCCCCCCCCCCCCCCCCCCTTGCGGGTGTACTGGGGAGATCTCACTTTTGCTCATGTTGAGTTTGTAGCCCGAGAAGGCTCCAAACTCTTTCAGGAGCGCGATGATTCCGTCCATGCTGCTCTGTGGGTCCGAGATGTAGAGGAGCAGGTCATCTGCATAGAGTGAGACTCTGTGCTCTCTACCTCCCCTTCGGATCCCCCTCCAATTTTTTGCTGCCCTGAGCGCGATTGTTAGTGGTTCGATTGCTAGTGCGAACAGCAACGGGGACAGTGGGCATCCTTGTCTGGTGCCCCTGTGCAGCTGGAAGTATTGGGAGTTGGTATTGTTGGTCCGTACACTCGCCATGGGAGCGTTGTATAGGAGCTTTACCCTGTTCCAAGCCTGAACCGCTCCAGTACCTCTGAGGTAATTCCATTCGACTCTGTCGAAGGCCTTTTCTGCGTCCAGGGAGACGATGACCTCTTGTGTTCTCTCCCCGGAGGGGGTCATTATCACGTTCAGCAGGCGCCTGATGTTCGAGGTAAGCTGTCTACCTTTGACGAAGCCCGTCTGGTCCTCTGTGACCACCTCAGGTACACAGTCTTCTAGGATTTTAGCCAGTATTTTGGCGTCTGCATTCAGCAGAGATATGGGTCTGTATGACCCACATTCCGTTGGGTCTTTGTCTTTCTTAGGTATCAGCGAGATTGAGGCCTGTGTTAACGTGGGTGGCAGTGTGCCTCTAGCTAGCGAGTCTGTGAACATCTCCCGCAGGTGCGGGGCCAGCGCTGTCGCAAATTTTGTGTAGAAGTCCGCCGGGAATCCGTCCGGTCCCGGCGCCTTCCCCGTCTGCATGGAGCTGATACTGTCCATGATCTCTCCCAGGGCTAGTGGTGCTTCCAGGTCCCGTTTTCTGCCCTCTCCCACGACTGGTATGTCCAGTCCATCAAGGAACCGGTTCATCCCAGCCTTCCCCGTTGGGGGCTCTGAGGTGTACAGCTCTTGGTAGAAGGCCTTGAAGGTTTTGTTAATCCTCTCTGGTTCTGTTTCCAACGTGCCTCTGGTACCCCTGATTTGCGCAATTTCTCTGGTGGCTGCCTGCTTTCTCAGCTGGTGTGCCAACAGGCGGCTGGCTTTGTATCCGTGTTTGTACAGGGTCCCGCGCGCCTGGCGGAGTTGGTGCACTGCTTTCCTGGTGGAGAGCAGGTCAAAGTTCCTTTGTAGTTCTTTTCTCTCCGCCAGGGGCTCTACGGTCGGGGCCTCGGAGTATTTACGGTCTACCTCCAGTATGGAGTAGACCAGCTTCTGCCTAGCCACCCTTTCCTCCCTATCTCTTTGCGCTTTGTAGGCAATGATTTCCCCTCTTAGTACGGCCTTAAGCGCTTCCCAGAACGTGGAAGATGAGACCTCCCCGTATTGGTTGTTCTCCGTGTACTCTGCTATGGCCCGCGCTATCCTTTTGCTGAAGGCCTTGTCAGCTATTAAGGCACCGTCCAACCTCCATGTGGGGCGCTGGGCCCTTCCCGTCTCTAGCCGCACGTCCATGTAGTGTGGAGCGTGGTCTGATATCACAATTGCGGAGTATTCCACTTTGTCTATCCCTGGAAGCACCGTTTTCCCCACCACAAAGAAGTCAATTCTGGTGTACACGTTGTGTACTGGGGAGAAGAAGGAGAATTCTTTCTCCCCCGGGTGGGCGAACCTCCAGGGGTCCACTGCTCCCATCTGCTCATTAAGTGACTGAGTTCCCTTGCCATGCTTGAGGTTTTCCCCGTTTTGGGGTTTGATCTGTCCGCCTTTGGATCCTGTACACAGTTGAAGTCCCCCCCCCCCATGCCCCCATGATTAGTCGATGCGTCGCTATGTCCGGGATTTCTGCCATGGTCTTTTGGATGAAGCTCGTGTCGTCCCAGTTGGGCGCGTACACGTTGACTAGAACTACCGGGGCCCCGCTAACCATGACATACCGCCCCCCTGGGTCTGTAACCGTCTTTGTCGCCCTAAACATTGTCCTCTTGCCGATCAGGATCGCCACCCCCCTGGCCCTTGTCCCATAGCAGGAATGGTAGGTTTGTCCTACCCAGCCCTTTCTTACCCGCAGTTGGTCCTGCTCCCTCAGGTGCGTCTCTTGGAGGAAGACTATGTCGGCCTTCATATTTCTGAGGTGGGTGAGGACTCTGGATCTCTTCACTGGGCCGTTAAGTCCCCTTACGTTCCAGGTGATTATCCTGGTGGGGGGCTTCTGCCCCCTCGTTCCTGTGGGATTAACCATATTTATCTGGTGGATGCGCCCCTGCCCTCTGGAGTTTCCCTTTGTTAGGGGGCCGTCCAGGATGGCCGCTATTGCTGCTCTCCCCATGCAGTCGGGTCTCTGCGCTCCGGGGTTTCCCCTTGTCCCGGGGGCACCCGCCATGGCCGTCCACTGTGTGTCCGCCACGCGGGTAGTCCCCTGCACTCCGGGGGGCCCCTTCGCTCACAGACCGTACTGGGTGGGTGCTTGCAGCGGTTCCTTGTTTCGAGCCCTTGGTTGTGGCACTTTGTAGCCCTGTTCCTTTTCTGGCCTCTTTTGTCCTTTTGTCCCTGCATTTCCCCTCCCCGGTCTCTCGCTCCCTGTGTGCCCCCCCCCCCCCCCCCGGTCTCTCCCTTTTCCCTCCTCCACTGTATACCCCTCCTTTGCCCCTCTATCCCCTATTCCTGTCCCCGTTTGCTCTCCCGTCTTTGATGGGTGATCCCCCCCCCCCCCCCCCCCCCCCCGCCTGGCGCCTTCCCCCCCTGTTGGGGGTGCGCTGCGGCCCTGCTTTGTTGCGTGCCCCCGGCACTAGCTTTCCTGCTAGTACGGTGGCTCCCCTCTCGGGGGTTGTTGTCTCGCTTCTCCTCTGCCTGGCCTCTATGGTTTTCTGCCTGCTCTTCCCCCATCCTACCCTGCACCCCTTTCGCCTGCTCTCCCTTCTCCAATACTCTCGTTCCCTCGTGCTGGGGCCTGGCCTCCCACCTGGAGTGGTCCCTTGGGCAGTGGGTTGTTTTTTGTTCTGGGTGTTCCTGCTGGGGGGGGACTGGCTTTGCCTCCCCCCCCCCCCCCCCCCCCCCCATTGGCGTGTCGTTGCCCCTTGCCAGGGGCCCCTCGTCCCTACCCTTCCTGGTATTTTTCCAGCCCGTGCTCTTCGACGAACCTATTCGCCTCAGCAGGGGCTGTAAAGAAATATTTCTTGTTTTGGTATGTGACCCAGAGTTTCGCTGGGTACATCATACCAAAACGCACTTTGCTCCTGTAGAGAGCTGCTTTCGCTCTGTTGAACTCAGCCCGTCTCTTGGTTATGTCTACTCCAAGATCCTCATAGATTCGGATGGCGTGCCCTTGGCCCAGCGCGGGATTGTCTCCCTATCCCGGTACCGGTGCAGTTTTGCCAAGACTGCTCTCGGTTGTTCCCCTGCCTTGGGTTTCGGGCGCAGCGACCGATGTGCTCTGTCCGTTTCCGGTGGGGTGGGGAAAGTGTTCCTCCCCACTAAGTTGCCCAGCATCTCAGCCACGTATGCTGTGGGGTTTCTACCCTCTGTCCCCTCTGGCAGGCCCACTATCCTAACATTTTGCCTTCTCGAGCTGTTTTCCTGGTCATCTACCCTGCCCTTCAGGCTCCCCTGTGTTGCGCCCAGTCTCGCCACTTACCTCTCCAGGGCCGTGACCCGGTCGCTCATGTCAGTCGCTGCTTTCGGCCAGTAATAGTTGAGTGTCAAGTGTTGTGAGGGCTGGTTTAGCTCAGTGGGATAGACAGCTGGTTTGTAATGCAGAACAAGGTTCAATTCCTGTACCAGCTGAGAATTCTGAATTCTCCTTCTGTGTACCTGAAGAAGTACTGGAATGTGGTGACTAGGGACTTTTCACAGTAACTTCATTGCAGTGTTAACATAAACCTACTTGTGACAAATTTTTTATTTATTTATTTTATTTATTTATTTATTTATTTATTAAGAGAGCACAATTTTCAGACTGACAGCGGTTGCTCTTTGAAAATGCCCAGGAAAGTACAACTTTGGGTTCTGATTTCAAATTGAAGGCCTTGGGGTGACAGTGGTTATCACAGCAGCTTCGCAGAGCCAGGAACCCGGTTCAATTCCGGCCTTGGGTGACTGTCAATGTGGAGTTTCACTTTCTCCGTATCTGCATGGGTTTTCTCCGGATTTCAACAAAGCTTGGTAAACGGGGTATGGCCTGAGAAAGATCTGATTTTTGTGAGGATTCTTTTTAAAGGATTCACTAACATTGGGAGATTAAACACATTTACTTTTCTTTAGGATTATTTTAATTAGAATTTTGTTGATTGTCTCAGCTGCTGTGCTGATATTTGTCACAACCACAAAATGTGAGCAGAGTTTTCAGCACAGGTTGTTGGATATGGATTGGCCTGAAGCCTCCTCGGTGTGATGGAAGCTCTTAATAAAAAGTTTTCTTTTTTCAACTTTGTAGTTACAGAGCATCAACCAGGTAGGGAATAGCCTCCAGGGAGAGCTACGTAATTGTAATAACATTGAGTTAACGCGGCATGAGGAAGGTATATGCTCCACCGGGTGCCCTCTTCTTTTCATTACTACAGTATTTGTATTGGTTTCAGAAGCTTTGTTACTTTCTCCATGTGAAGCCCTGTTTCCTAGCAATGTGTTATTCTTTCCAATCTGTTCAGACCCTTTTGCAAAAGAGCCGCTAAGATATTCTATAAGGCTCACTTTCACTCTGCATGCAGTAAAATTATAACTTCTTGGAAATAACTGATTTTCTCTCTTTCAATTAATCAAACAGTATTTTGTGCAATCTGAGTTAACACAAGATTGTGACAATACGTACACACATGGTTCAGGATTAAAGACAGTATACTGTTTGCTAACATTTTTCAGGTCCATTCAATGAGTTACTAAACTAATTTTCAGATCAAATATGCAAATAATTTCACCTGGGACAAATGAAGAGGGCACCCCCCTCCCCCCCCCTCCTCCCTCTCCCTCTCTCTTTCTCCCCCCCCCCCCCCCCCCCCCCCCCCCCCACAAACATCCATGCTAACCATGCTAACTACATTATTACAATATGCAACTCTTGAGATGTTTCCCTGTCTGGTTGATGCTCTGTACGAACACTGAAAAAATAAATCTTGTCATTCAGAGCTTCCATCTCCCATGTCGTCTTCAGGCTGATCCACAGTCAACAACCTGCTCAGACAATTCTGCTCACACTTTGAACGCAGTGACAAATTTAATCTACAAGCAACATTCTAACCAAAACAACCCAAAAGTCACTTTGCCCTATCCTCTAATTAAAGGGATCTATTGGGAAAGAAAATCTGGATCCATTTCTTGGCCAAATGCTTATCAGTCCTATTTGGGTCATACACTACTGAGTACAAAGTTTCATTTTAAAATTATCCATTCGTTTTTGAGATCTACTGTTTACAGACAAACAAATTAACAAAGAGGAGCAAAAACATTTTCTGCCCACTCCAGCAGCGGAGGTAACAAACATTTTCACCACAGGGAGCATCTTTTAATTGAATTAACAAGTGGGCCTGATGTAAAGTCAGGTTAATGAATAATAAATTCAAGGAAACAAAGCAATCTTTGTCAAGTATTGCCCATTGCAGGTTTGCTGCTGTTCTAGTTACAGGTCACTGGGCAGTGTAACGCAGTACAGAGCTGCTTATAGATTATTCTTTACGGTGATTAGTATTCTCTCCTCATGATTTTCTCTGCGGATTATGAGGTTCAATGCTGAGGTTTAATTCATATCAGTAACTAAGCTGATTTTCACTGGAGATATTTGTGTTTACATGATTTATGAAAATACAGATAAACTAAGCTTTGTGATTTTATTTTTCTGGTATTGAATCTAAGTCTATCTGGCCAAACCTAATGGACAGGGATTCTGACGAGTCAGAGGGGTTTGAGGACATGCATGAACCGTTTCTATTGTCCTCCTGGGAGTCTCCTGGTGACCAAGTTCCCAGCAGAGCAGTTGCTTCAGCAGTCGGGTCTCAGCCACACGAATTACATGCCCTTCCAGCAGAGCTCATGGTAAGTGATTAGTGACTCAATGTCAGGCATATTAGCTTGGGATGCTGCTGTTGGACTGCCTTACCTGCCACTGGATTTTGAGGAAGTTGCAAAAGCATTGTTTGTGGTACTTTTCAGTTGCCTGCTGTAGGCTATAAAAGTCTGCAAAGTATATAGGAGTGCAGAGACCACTGCTGTCCGATACGCCATTACCTTAATTTCTGGTTTGAGATCCAGGTCCTCAAATACTCTTCCTGAGTTGGCATATTGGAGGTGATGACACAAACTGATGGTAGTTGAAGTGGCTGCAGATTGTTCAGGAGTGGAAAATAAACATTGGGTTATATATTTTTAGGAAGACCGAATAGGAGTGGAAGTCTGGTGGCACAGTGGTAGTGTCCCTACATCTGGGCTGGAGGGGAGGCAGTGGAGCAGTGGTATTGTTGCTGGACGAGTAATCCAGGGACCCAGGGTAATGGTCTGGAGACTTGGGTTTGAATCCCACCACAGTAGGTGGTGGAATTTAAACTCAATAAAATATCTGAAATTAAAAGTCTAATGATGACCATGGAACCATTGTCAACTGTCGTAAAAACCCATCTGGTTCACTAATGTCCTTTTTAGGGAACAAAATCGGCCATCTTTACCTGGTCTGGCCTACATGTGACTCCATGCCCACAGCAATGTGGTTGACTCTCAAGTGAACAAATCCAACCCAGCCAATTACCACACTAACCGTCTACTCTCCATCAGCAAAGTGATAGAAGGAGTCACAACAGTGCTATTAGGTGGCACTTACTCAGCAATAACCTGCTCACGGATGCTCAGTTTGGATTCCGTCAGGGTCACTTAGCTCCAGACCTCATTACAGCCTTGGCTCAAACATGGACAAAAGAGCTGAATGCCAGAGGTGCAGTGAGGGTGACTGCCCTCAATATCAAGGCAGCATTTGACCAAGTATGGCATCAAGGGGGCCTCAAGTCAATGGGAATCTGGGAACAACTCTCTGCTGGTTGGAGTCATTCCTGGTACAAAGGAAGATAGTTGTGGTGGTTGGAGGTTAATCATCTCGGCCCCAGGACATCACTACAGGAGTTCCTCAGGTTAGTGTCCAAAGTCCAACTATTTTCAGCTGCTTCAACAATAAGGTCAGAATTGGGGATGAATGCAGCATTTGTAGCTCCTCCGATAATGAAGCAGTCCCATGTCCAAATGCAGTAAGACCTGGACAATATCCAGGCTTGGACTGACCAGTGGCAAATAACATGGTGCCTGACAATGACCATCGCCTACAAGAGAGGATCTAACCATTGCCCCTGGACGTTCAATGGCATTACCATCGCTGAATTTACCACAATCAACATCCTGGTGGGTAGTGGGCAGCACGGTGGCCTAGTGGTTAGCACAACCGCCTCACGGCGCTGAGGTCCCAGGTTCGATCCCGGCTCTGGGTCACTGTCCGTGTGGAGTTTGCACATTCTCCCCGTGTCTGCATGGGTTTCGCCCCCACAACCCAAAAAATGTGTAGAGTAGGTGGATTGGCCACGCTAAATTGCCCCTTAATTGGAAAAAATAATTGGATAATCTAAATTTAAAAAAAAACATCCTGGTGGGTTACTAATGATAAGAAACTGAACTGGACTAACCATATTAATACTGTGGCTAACAGAGCTGGTCAAAGGCTAGGAATCCTATAGCGAGGAACTCTCCATCTGATCCGCAAGAACACAAGCTTGGTGTGTACCAGTTACAAGATGCACTGCAGGAACTCGCCAAGGTTCCTTGGGCAACATATTCCAAACCCACAACCATCTAGAAGGACAAGAGCAGCAGATACTACTGGCCTAACCAGCTAAGCCTACATCCTATAAATTTTTTTTTTTAAAAAAGGACATCCCATCCCGTAAATGGATTTAACAAATAAAAAGAAGCTCTGGGTTCAAGTCCCACTTCAGGACTTGATGTTCACAGAATGTGCATTCATAACATTGCCATAAGATTGATTAGCAGCCTATAAATTCTTGCAGTACACATGATGGCCGGTGGTAACTGCACAAGGCAACAGTAAGCCACTGCAGTACGTGTACTAAGTGTAATCATGAACCAATCCAATGGCAGCCCATGGTCACCAACACCCTCTTCAGGCCGAGAGGAAGGGAACAGGAAAGAAATGAGGAAGGGGAGCAGTTTTAGTAAAAATAATACATGCTGTAGAATACATTGATTAAAGATCAAAAGTAAAACTGGGATTAATATAGCAATAGTGTTGTATTATGGGAGGTAAATGGAATACATCACGATACAGATCAAGGCGATAAATAGGAATAAGAAAATACATTTCAGAGAGTTTAATTATTTAAACATTGATTTATGACAGAGTAGGGATTGGAATCCACAAAAGATGCCCTTCCTCTCCCAACTCGAGCAGAACGCAAGGAAGAAAACCGAAGAGAATCTCAAAAAATATCAAAGATCAGTAACATATTCTACAAATAGAATGATTAAATGAGGTGGGGTCACTGTGAGGAGAGGTGTCTAAAGCTAATGTTTTTTTTTACAAATTCTCTTTTGGGGTTATATGGAGAGTGGCTGTGTGTGACAGGTCTGAGAGGGAGACCAATGCAATACATATTTATGAAAAGGAGGGTGGAAGCTAATCTAGATAAATACAGGTTAGTTAATCTTCATGTGTGGGAGTACAAATGCTGGAATATTTAATCAAAGATTTCAGAAAGGAAGGTGGTGCTTAAGAAAACCTGATGGTATTCCTTCAGCAGGCACTGGTAAATGCAATCAACGTAGCATTCTTGGGCATTCAGAATACCTTTTAACAAAGTACTACACAACGCTCTTCCAGAAAAGGTAGCAAATTAGATTGTAAGAACTGAGACTGAATCAAGGGTTGTTTCTCACAGTGAATTGAGGTTGATAATCGAGACCTGCAGCATTCTGGAAGTATTTCTATTTGTATTCACTGTACACATTGATTTACATTTTCTTATACAGAGGATTTTCCTTTTTCCCAAACAAGAAGAAATGTGTCAAACATGAAGGCAGTGCCCCCTTAGCATAATGAAAATGGACTGTGGCCTTTGGCTACATATCTCTGTTGAACATCATTTGAAGCTCTTTAGGCAAGGATTAATGCGGACTTTGTGCTATATGGATTAACAGCAACATCTGGTGCACTTCAGAGCTCTATAAACTCTTATTTCAAACTGATCCATCAATGTGTTGCAGACAGTCGATCCATTTCCTAATACTTAATTTTGCAATATTGTGTAAACCTGCTATTTTCAGCAGCTCTGCACGAATTAAGACGATCACAACTTTGTGCCCAAGCATCAAGCAAGGTCATTATCTTGATGTATTTTCCACAATCAAAGAACAAATGAAGCCATTTCTGCATCAAATTCATTGCACCAAAGGAAAAATGGCACACTGGAGACCCAGAGGCACTAGTCATTTACAACCAATTTAGAATGATATGTGATTAATGCTGCCTCTTTTTAGGTTCAAAGGTTCGTTTTGGCTACATAAATTTAATTACCTGGACTCAAGTTATGCTTTTCCAAAGTCCCCCTTCAGTAAATAAGAATGCACCTGTTTCAAAGACTTGTGCCAATTTTAAAATACATTAATGTGCTTTTTGAAAAATACATTTTTATTTTTAAAAAATTAATTGATAACAAACATACCAACTTCAACTTCAAACAGCCCAGAAAGTAGTTCCAACATAATAATAGTGTCATGATATTTTTTAAAAACAAAACAAAACCCAACTGATCTTAACTCCCACCAGCCCAACAAAATTACCTACCCCCGACAATAATAACTAACCCCCCCCCCCCCCACAACAGGCTGAGGCGCTGGATGGTACGGAAGATCTCCATACCAGCAGAACTCCCCTCCAGGCTATCAACGAGGCAAACGCAAGAACGTCTGCCTTCACACCATCCCGAAAATGGCCACCAGTGGATAAGGCTCCAGATCAATGTTAAGAATCGCTGACACGGTGCTGAAGGAGACCCAAAGGCTTACCATCCTTGGACATGACTAGAACATGTAGGTGTGATTAGCGGGCCCACAAGAGCACCGCTTACACCTATCCTCCATGTCATCAAGAGAACCCACACATCCCAGCCTTATTACTAAAATTATTATTATTTTTTTTTAAAGGGTACCCAATTATTATGTTTTGTTTTCCAATTAAGGGGCAATTTAGCATGCCAATTCACCTAAGCTGCACATCTTTGGGATGTGGGGGTGAAACGCACGCAGACATGGGGAGAATGTGCAAACTGCCCGAGGACAGTAACCCAGGGCCAGGATTCGAACCCTGGTCCTCAGCGCCGCAGCCCCAGTGCTAACCACTGCACCACGTGACACCCTTTCCCATGACTTAAATGTCGCATTCAACTCAACAACACAAACCGATGGTCGCCGCATATGGAGCCCAGCAATGCCATGGTGTTCAGCTTGTAATGCTGCCTAAACTGCCTCCATACCCTTAAAGTAGAGGAACACGAGGTTCCAGGAATACAATGCTGGGGAGAACTGGAGCGAATCCCTAACCAAAACCCGGAAACTCAAACCCTTACACAAACTTGTCTCCATTCCCTGCATATAGTCTGACTCCCCCAGCACCTTCTCAACATTGGCCGCCCAATAATAAAGGAGAAAAGAGGGTAACGACAGGTGCCCAGACTGCTGGTCCATCTGAAAGTACACCGTACAAATTCTTGGTGACTTAAAATAAGTCACCAACTTGTTCACCTTGGCAAAATGGACTGGGCAAGGAAAACAGGGAGACATTGGAACAAAAATAGGAACCTAGGTGGAATATTCATCTTGATCGTTTGGACCCTGTTCATCAGGGACTGCAGAAGGACATCACACCTCTGTTAATCTGACCTCATCCTACTCGCTGGACTTGTACAAGTTAATCTATGAAGCATGGACCAGTTATGAGTCACTCTGATACCCTGGTACGACAAAAAGGCAGTGCCCCCAGATTAGCTCCCCTCCACGGAGGCATAACTAGAAAATATTGGCACATTTCTCCGGGTTCAGCCTGAGTCAAAGCTCCGCACTAGTTTCATAATTTCATCCATAGAGGTGACTGGATCCATAACATACAAGAGCAGGTCATCTGCATATTGAGACACCGTTTGCTCTCTCCTTCCTCCATTTGCCTCAGCGCTATAAGCTAAAGGTTCTATTGCTAGTAGGAGGAGCGACAATGGGCACCCATGCCTTGTACCCCTATTCAGTGGAAAATGCCCTCAATTCAACACATTAGTGTATACATTTAGGACCTCGGGGGATTTATACAGCAGCCAATCCCATGGGATAAACTTCAGCCCAAATCCGACTCTCCCAAGCGCTTCAAAAAGGTACCCCCACTTCCTGCTGAATGCTTTCTCTGCATCCATAAGTATAATCACCTTTGGTTTGGGGGCTGGAGAAGGGGAGTGAACAACATTCCAAGCCTGCTGTATATTAGCCAATAGCTGCTGCCCTTTCTCAAAGCCTGTCTGGTCCTCGGGATACAGGACTCCAATCGCAGTGATCAGGCAACTAGTGCCATTGATAGTATAGGTATGTCCACTGGTTTCCCTCTACCGATTTTAGGATTCTCTCCTTCCTAAAGCTGTGGAACTGAATGATGATCACCTGAGGTGGCTCAATTGGCCGAGGCTTATGCTGAAGCATAGAACACAGTGCAGAAGGAGGCCATTTGGCCCATCGGGTCTGCACCGACCCACTTAAGCCCTCACGTCCAAGTGCCTGAATGGCCCTGTCCAGCTCCTGGGGGTGTGGGTTGGGGAGGTGGAAACAGGATGCAAGCTTCTCGCCTTGCATCGTCAGTGCCTTCTCAACACCCTCTAGTGCCTTGCCATGATGCTTCTTTACTGCCTTAATGGTCTTATCATGTTTCACCCGGACGGTTCCAGCCCTTCGATCGCTTTTACAGGCTCTACGACATCAACTTCCACAACATGTCCGCTGTTATCGGGGGCGGCTGTTGTGGGCAATGCTGCTGTCACCATTTTCTCTGCTGTGGAACTGTGCAAAGCCTCCAAATCATAGAATTTACAGTGCAGGAGGCCAGTCGGCCCATCAAGTCAGCACCAGCCCTTGGAAAGAGCGCCCTACCCTAGCCCCATAACCCAGTAACCCCACTTAACCATTTTGAACACTAAGGGCAATTTAGCATGACCAATCCATCTAACCTACACATCTTTGGACTGTGGGAGGAAATTGGAGCACCCGGAAGAAACCCACGCAGACACGGGGAGAACATGCAGACTGCGCACAGACAGTGACCCAAGCCGGGAATCAAACCTGGGACCCTGGAGCTGTGAAACAACTGTGACAACCACTGTGCTACAGTGCTGCCCCAAAGAATTGTCCACTGTTGACTTTTTGCTTCCTTTCCTCTTCATTTTTGGCATGTGTTTTGTCGGGAACCCTGTAGTATGGATCCAGAGTGCTTTCCTGCAAAAATCTCCTGAATATTAGGCAAAAAGACCTAAAAGTCAGGAATCCTGGTTGGAGCTACCTAATAAGTGACCTCTCTCTCTCATGCCACACTCGTCCAAGGTGCTTTTGTTAAACCTTGTCCATCTCGTTCTTGTCTGTAAGTTCTTAAATAACAAAAGTATACTTGTTCAAACATCTTTTATAGGTCATGCTAATATATAAATATCTCCAATGTAAAGTTGCACAACTGAATTGCATCTTCCTTTGTAGCAGAGAATGAAGTGAAACGAAAGGGCTCGAATAGCTATATTAAATTGAAGGACACTATGTGATCTACTCCTACATCTTCAGCAAATCTAATGTTTAGGTGGAAGGTGCACAATGTGGGAACTATCCCAGTTTGAGTGACCCTCTGTTCTTCCATCATGTACCTAACCTCCATGCTTCAGCTGTGATCAGCAATTCACCACATGGAGTATCTCTGCCATACTGTGCTATTTTATGTTTATTTGTTGCATCTTTTAGATGTTGTAATAGCTGCGATTTACTGGCCTCGTCGCACCTGATTTGGTGATGGGACAAGGCTGTTGAATCTCATGAGATTCATGGCTCTCAATGAAAAATGAAAATCGCTTATTGTCACAAGTAGGCTTCAAATGAAGTTACTGTGAAAAGCCCCTAGTTGCCACATTCTGGCGCCTGTCCGGGGAGACTGGTACGGGAATCGAACTGTGCTGCTGGCCTGCTTGGTCTGCTTTAAAAGCCAGCGATTTAGCCCAGTGAGCTAAACCAGCCCACTGTCTCGTGAGATATTGCGAACTAAATCTAGCCCTCGCTGGGATGCACCTGATTCTTCTAGTGCCCGGGACACAAGAGCCACGTCTGGGAGACCTCGCCTGGGCGCCATTTAGTACTGGTCTACACAAATGCGGCTGTGCCAGGTGTAATGGCACCGGCAGGGAGCCCCCTAGCCCCAAGGGGTCCTGCAGGCCATTAGAGATCCCGAGTGATCTGGCTCTCGGCACTTCCACTGCCAGCCTGGCACCTTCGCACTGCTACCTGGGCACCCTTGATATGCCACACGTGACTGCCTGGGATCGGGCCAGGGGTGTCTTTCCCATAAGAGGTGGGATGAGGGGGGTGCTGGAGGACCACGGAAGAGGTAAGTTGGCTGCAGTGGGGGGTATGAAGATTTGGACGCATGTAAGTACGCCCTCTGATGCATTCCCAACAGAAGCCAAAAAAAAAAACCCGGTAAAGTGTCGTAGCATAGCGGGGTCTAGCGCCGAGAAACATTCCACTCAACACCTACAAAACGGGACTCTGTTTTTGTCCCATTGCATCACATACAATATATTTTCCTCTAATAAATCTTGCAAAAAACGGAGATGTGTATGTGAAATTTCATAAGTAATAAGATATCGGAGCAGGATTTGGCCCATCGAGCCTGCTTCACCATTCGATCGTAGCTGATCTCATTATGGCCTTATCACCACCGTCCTGCCCAATCTCGATAACCCTTCAACCTATTACCAATTAAAAACCTGTCTAACTCCTCTTTAAATTTACTCCCTGCCCCAGCATCTACTGCCCTCTGGGGTAGCGAATTCTGCAGATTCATCCCTTTGGGAGAAGTAGTTTGTCCTCATCTCTGTTTTTTAAATTTGCTACCTGAAACCTAAGACTATGACCTCTCATTTGAGACAAAATTAGCAAGCTGAGGAAAATTCACTGCTTTACTTCATTTCTATATTGCCTTATTTTTTTTTCTCCTACACCATCCTCTGCAGAAAGAGAAACCTTATCCCAGAGAACTGTCAGGGTGTCTGGTAACCAAGTCTGAGGTATCCAACAGTAGGTGAGGAAAGATTTAACAACTGTTGGTAGATAATAAAAACTCATGATGCAAGTAAAGAATCATCAATCAGTTACTCATGCACACTGATTTATCTTCAAAGATTCCGCAGTTGGGCAATATGCACAATGTTGCCCAGTGACCGAATTACTTTCATCACAGATTGCGAGAGCTAAAACATCAGTGGAATAGTGACAAATGGAATTACCACAAGCAAAATTGCAGTCTGATAATAGTGAGTGCGATGTAAAAGAATTGATTGATGTGAATATATTAAAAATAATTATAATTAATTTCCAGATGGTTCAGTGTCAAATTCACTGCCCAGTTTCAAGCTGGACCTGGATCTCTTGACTAAATCAACAACCCTGGGCTATGGAGATGATGAATTGGTCTGGCTTTCCTCTCCTGATATTGCAATCTGATGACACCTGAATTGTGAGCATGTGGGAAAGTTGGGTGAAGATGGATTGGTTGCAGCTGCATTATTTCCTCCCATATGATAGTTGGGTACTTGCAACAAAGAGTCAGTGGGTTGATTTGTATGCCCAGTAAGAAAGCATACTGTCAGGAAGAAAGGGATATACCAAGAATAGGGCTTTCTTTATCAATCCCATATCAGCTTTATTGTATGAGCTTTTTATTTCATACAAGCTTTTTTTTGGTGAGTTGATTTTGCTCCACTTTGGTCCCAGCTTCAATGAGCAACCATGAACCAATCATAGAATCCCGACAGTGCAAAAGGAATTCGGGCTATCAAGTCTGCACTGATCCTCTAAAAGAGCACCCACCCTATTTAATATGCATATCTTTGGACTGTGAGAACCGCAGCACCCGGAGCAAACCCACGCAGAGATGGGGAGAATGTGCAAACTACACATAGGCACCCAAGGCTGTCCACACTGACACCCAAGGCCGGAATTGAACCCGGGTCTGTAGCACGGTGAGGCAGCAATGCTAATCACGGTTCCACGGTGACTGAAAACAGTTGGGAAATTGGAGGGAAGCCACAACTGAGCCGTCTTCATCCTGTTCATATTTGGTGCTAGCATCTTCTCTGCCAGAAGTTATGCATATTATTGGGACAACAAAAAATTGAGGAGAATTGGCAAAAGTATCGGCGGGGAAGTGAAGGGAAATCTTTTTAGGAGGTGAGTTATTATCATCTGCCAAAAAATTCCATAGTAACTTGGATATTGAAAAGGGAAAATATTGCAGGGATATGGGGAAAGAGCAGGGCATAGGAACTAACTGGCTGACTTTTTTTTTCCCCAAAGTGTCAGCGCACGAGTGATGGATTGATTGACTTACTTCTGTTTGGTATGATTCTATGAATAATGAACAACTAAGAACTGAATATTTTTCCCCACAGTCAGTATCAAGCACTCCACAGAGGAAAATGTGCATCAGTCTCGACTGGATTTGAATCCAGATCAGAAATGAAAGAACATTAACTTAAATCACTAAATCATCCAGTATTTCCCCATTTTTATCCTTGGTATCAACACATTTGCAAAGATTCTTCCCCTAGTTTGTAATGGGTGCAACAAAACCAGTGTTGTATGCTCGAAAGGGACAGCATTTCTTGCAATGGCTTCATTGGCAAAGTTATTTTACTTGTTTTCTTTTTCTAACTTTTTCCTACCAATATTTCTTCCTTGTTGGACTGTGGACCCATGAATGTCAACCCATACCCACTACATTTTTTTACAATGTGACCATATTTAAGCCTAGTTATTGATCATCAATGGAATTCTTGATGACCGCACAGTCTCGTCCTGTTCTTATCTGCCTTCTGCCATTACCATACAAGCACGTTTTCCGCATCGGCAACTTGGAAAAGGCCACATATCATCTGGTATATTAATTCTATTTTTGTGAAAAGGGAGAGAAAGTAATTTATTACACAATGTACACATTGTGATGAATGTAATAAGTTGTTATATGTATTGTATTTTATATCTGTTGCAGTAATGTTATTGAAAGCCTGGGTTAAGGTCTGTTTGTGGCAGTAAAGTTATTTAAAAACCCTGGTTTCAAATGCAGTGTGTCTACTAAAGCTGCAATCAAGGTGTCATAAAATTGAAGTCACTGTTGCTTCTCACCATTTACTTGTTTACAAAGAAGTGGTTTACAGAGAGGTGGCTAATGGGACATTGTTGTGCTTGCTGGAGCTTCCCTGGAAAGTAGATACTTTGAGGGGGTAGTGTTTAGTCCTAGCTAAGCAGGTCATGGAATTTAGTGGGATACTGATTATGTAATTGATGGGAAGAGCCAGGTTTGTTTGCAGTTTTGCTAAATGCTGTTAGTTTGAACAGAAGAGTCTCACAAGCTCTGAGTATTTTCAGATTGTTCCTTGAAAAGGATCTCTCTCTCTCTGCAAAGATCTGCTCAGCTAGCAAGTAACCTGTTTTGTTTTAAATTGGAATACCCAATTCACTTTTTCCAATTAAGGGGCAATTTAGCTTGGCCAATCCACCTACCTTCCACATCTTTGGGTTGTGGGGGCAAAACCCACGCAGACAGAGGGAGAATGTACAAACTCCACACGGACAGTGACCCGGGATTGAACCTGGGACCTTGGCGCTATGAGGCAGCAGTGCTAACCACTGCGCCACCGAGCTGCCCCCCCAACCTTTTATTAACTTTAGTGGCAGTTGAACTGTATTCGTTGCTTAATTGGAATTAGTGGTGGGTGTCGACAGTACGTATTCCTTTCCTTTTTAGAACTGTTTAACTGTCAATTGTAAAGCTATTTTTTGATAATGTGCTTAATTCTATTTAACTTAAAGTTTATTTGAACATAAAAGATACCTATTGGTCAGAGTCATCACCCCTGGGAGAAAGTATCCTTTCCTCAGTTTAACAAATTAAAAAAATTGCTTGGGGTTCCCATCCAGTGTCCTAACAAAAGTTGGGGGCTGGTCTGGTATAACTATATATTGAACTCTTACTCGTCTTTGCGTATTGTGTACTAGGTTTCTGTTCAATTCACATGATAGATCATAGAATATACAGTGCAGAAGGAGGCCATTCGGCCCATCGAGTCTGCACCAACCCACTTAAGCCCTCACTTTCACCCTACACCCATATCCCAATAACCCCTCCTAACGTTTTTGGTCACTAAGGACAATTTATCATGGCCAATCCACCTACCCTGCACATCTTTGGACTGTGGGAAGAAACTGGAGCACCCGGGGGAAACCCACGCAGACATGGGGAGAACGTGCAGACTCCGCACAGACAGTGACCCAGCTGGGAATTGAACCTGGGACTCTGGTGCTGTGAAGCCACAGTGCTAGCCACTTGTGCTACCATGCTGCCCATTAGATCTGATGAGCTAATGCAGTGTTCTTCTGAATTACAGGATTCCAGGGAACCCTTGTGACCATCCATCTAATTTATCTCTTATTTATAAATATATACACAATAATCTTTATTAGTGTCACAAGTAGGCTTACATTAACACTGCAATGAAGTTACTGTGAAAATCCCGGAGTCACCGCACTCTGGCACCTGTTCAGCTACACAGGGAGAATTCAGAATGTCAATTCACCTAACAAGCATGTCATTGAGCATGTAATTCGGAACTTGTGGGAGGAAACCGGAGCACATGGAGGAAACCCACGCAGACACTGGGAGAACATGCAGACTCTGCACGGGCAGTGACCCAAGCCAGCGATCAAACCCGGGTCCCTGGCGCTTTGAAGGAACAGTGCTAGCCACTGTGTCACTGCCACCCAACATTTAGTAATTGAGGTGCAGAGATTGTGCACTTTGTAACTCAAAGGGGAATTGACTATATGTCACTCCTGAAATCTGTTAAGTGCTTTTCATTCTATACTGATGGCATGGTGACTTGGTACAGAGGGAATGAAAATCTCATTCTGTACAGATTATTGATCGTGTAAATTCACTCAACTGCCAAGAAATTGGTTTTTAATAAAGTTGTTTTATGAAACCACAACACCATTCATTTATTAATATTCTGGAATGCGTGAAAATCTTGCTCTCCGATACCTGGACTGTGAAATCAGGTTTCTGTAATGTAGTCACTCTTGGAAATCTGTTATTCTTGAAGTAAACATCTTGCCAAATAACGAGTATAGTGAGAACAGCATTTCTTACTCCATTAAGTAAGTCCGAAAATGACAATTAGATTTGAATGTATGTCACCATCTTTAGAAAGCTTATCACCGAACTTAAACAGGCAATTCTACTGCCCAGTGGTAGATCCTTGGGAATAGAGAGAGAGAGCAGTAGTAATCTGGCCTGCCCATTAGAGAGTAATATTGGATGGGGTGTAAAACTAGTGTTGAATGCAATGCGTTGAGTTTCTCGATCAGTAAGTTAGTTGGAGTTACAATTGACTTCAAAGTGTCAACCACACTCTCGGTAGGATTGAGGCGGTGTGTCCTGCCTTGCCATTTTCAGGGGGCTCCAGTCCTGATTCCACCAGACGGGAGCCCTCAAAATCTCCCTCAAAGAAATTCCAGGCCATTGCTTTGAAATGAAAATAAACAGCCTTTGGCTACACCAGCAAACAGGATTAAACCTTTTACTTTCTTTTGAGGTCTAATTATTCAAGTTGAGTTTTATAATATGCCAAGAACTGACCACTTTTTTGTTTAAGGACAGGTTTTATGTTGGATCATTTGCTGTCATGTCTTTCATGCTAAATAAGTGAGAGGCAGAAGACAAATGATTGTCTGCTCATTCATTTGATAACCTAATATGGCAGGGATAAATCATGTTCAAAGCTAAGGAGTTCAAAGAACATGGTGCATGAGGTGTAAATCTTTCACTTCATCATTTTACTCCTGCAGGACAGGCCTGATGGACTCCAAACGGTAGTGAATCTGCACACTGGAGATTGCATTCTGACTTCACATGCATAGCAAACAAACTGGGCTCTGAAGTTTGAGAATAAACAGTGAAATACATTGAAGAATGCCTTTTCAGCTGAAGTTTTCCCTTTGTATTGGAGGCTGGTATTTGGAATGTAACTTGCCACCCCCGAAAAGGCAAATATTGAACTACTACTTTAACATCAAACCATTCCGAGTTTGTTTTCAATTTAGCACAAATTGGGAAGGAGATGGATATGAAGTGTTTTTATTTCTCATGTTTTGTTGGTTATAATGGTGAGGTAACATATCTGAAGAGCTCTAATAATGAGAGGCATTCATATGGAAACACATACTTGTATCTTTATTGATCTGCCAAACGGACAAGTATTTGCCGAATAATAAATCTAATGATTTAAGAGATTGGGTTCCTGTCCAGTGAAATACTAAGATATACCATCGCAGAAGATAGTCATGCGGCGTCAGTTAATTATTTAAAAGTTTTTAAAATTGCATGCGTACCTTTTATGAAATTGCTGCACTGTACTTTCAGGACACATTGAAGCTGTTGGGGGTCAGTTTAATTTGGGTTCAGTTGAGTCTGAGAGATTTCCAGGGTCCAACCTACACAGCAGGTATCTCAAATGTGGGTTTTCACAATTGGGTTGAGCAGCAAATAATCTTCCCAGTTTGTCTCTGTTTCCAGTTGAAACAATTATCAGCTGTGCTTCAGTTCAAAAATATCTTGTTGGCTGCAAAGTGTTTTGCCTTTATAAATGCAAGCTTTTCTTTTATTTTTCCAATTGTTCTTGTTCTGTGGGGCGGCTTAGTTGTACGAGTGGGTATATATGGATAGATTAAAGAAATAAAATTATGAACTTGCATTTTATAGGTGTCTTTCATATCTTTGGGTTAGGCCAGAGTGTTTTTAATTGTCAAAGAGCATGTTTTTTGGGGATAAAAGGTCCTCTGCTTTGATGCTGTGTAAGCTCCAGGTTCCGTTGGACGTTCCCCATTCTGCTTGCCAACCATACCTTTTTAGAAGAATCAGGAGAAGGCCGGTTTGGAAGAATGCTACGACATAGCCTGCAACTCTATATTGTGCGAAGAAATCTGAAAACTGCATTTTGATCTCCCTTGCGTTTTTGAGGCTAGTGGGTCTCCTTCTTCATTTTTTCATTTCTTAATTATTGTCATAGTTTTCTACTTTGCTTGGTATGGTAACATGTTAACTATGGTTATGTCTGTCATGATATTTTGCCTTTCCTTGGATCAGAAGTAGGATGTGATAGTGTGCTGCTTATGTGGATTGGTAATCCAGAAAACGAGGGGTAAAATCAAGGCTCTTTGTCTCCAGTGGTTGAAGAATCCAAATTGAGGGACCATAGATACAGAACACAATTGAATCTGAGGTATCTAGGACAGAACACAGGAGAAACATGGTAGCACAGTTGTTAGCACTGTCCCTTCATAGCGCCAGGGTCCGAGGTTCGATTCATGGCTTGGGTCACTGTCTGTGCGGAATCTGCACATTCTCCCCGTGTAGGTGTGGGTTTCCTCTCGATGCTCCGGTTTCCTCCCACAGTCCAAAGATGTTGCAGTGTTAATATAAGCCTACTTGTGACAATAAAAGATTATTATTACGAAGATGTGCAGATTAGGTGGATTGGCCATGCTAAATTGGCCTTAGTGTCCAAAAAAGGTTAGGTGGGGTTACGGAGATAGGGTGCTTGAGGTGTGGGCTTAAGTAGGGTGCTCTTTCCAAGAGTCGCTGCAGACTCGATGGGCTGAATGGCCTCCTTCTGCGCTGTAAATTCTATATTTTTTTTAAAAAATCAGTTTCTCTGGAATGCACCACAAGACCAAATGATTACGGCAGAGACCACAGGTGAATTTTTTTCCTGACCTGTTGTGTCAGAGTTTGGAGGTAAGGGGGAGTGGGGAAAGAAGGGAGATGCAGTGTCGAGACAGCTTTTCAACATATTCTGGTCTCTTGGGAACTTTCCCAGGGGTAGTCTGAGACTAGGGGCAGCTGTTTCTCTTCCGGCACCTCGTGTTTGCCATCTATTCTCACCGTAAATCTTTTCCTGGCTAGTCTGTCACCAGAGGTTTGGGGGGCGCCACTCAGCATCAAACATGGCTGACCAGGAATATCTCCTGCTCTTACCGTCTGCCATTGGCATATGTTCGAAGGATCTTGCAGGTTGATACTCAACCAGTTGGCCATATTATGAATGCCACTTTCTTTGCCATCAATTCCTGAACCCGGAGCTTCTAGCTCTGAGGCAGGGATGCTACCCACTGTGCCACAAGACCTCCCCTCTTTGGTTGGCTAAGTGTTCCACAGAGGTGGGAAGCCAATTAGTGATTGAGGCCCATTTTGTGAGGGCGCTAGTACGTTCACCTTGAGCAAGGTGATTTCCCGGCGACTGGCATGGCTGCCATCAGAGCCAGCGGCTTAATGCTGTGATGCAGGACGAGATCACAATCATGTCCATCCACTGCTCCCGCAGACAGATTTCCACTCCCATCTTGATGGCCCTCCAAGATTTGTGCCTCTTTGTTTGATGAATTCTTTGAAGACTTTTTTTTTTTGAAGACAACCAAGTTTGCCTCCACCACCCTCTTGCTCACCTATCTATCCCAGCCGCACAAACTCTCCCAGTCAGGCTGCTAGCTTCATATTCCTAAAACACATTAATTGGGCATCCAACCTCATTATTCCTCCCAGTGAACTAATAGGGTGGTGAATGCAGAGACGGGTGGTGAATGCAGAGACGGGTGGTGAATGCAGAGACTGGCAATGAGGAGGTTTCTTCCTGGAAGGTTACCCAGTGGGTACGCTGACATGGGTGGGCATAGAACCCCTCTCGTTGGGGTTCCGAAGCTTGCTGGAAACATAGTCCCACTGTTTAAGTGTAGGAGTAGGCCAGATAGGTGGTTGATCAGAAAAGGGATAAAGAAATATTGGAGCAGCGTGGATATATGGGATAAGTACAGATAGAAGACCAAACAGCTTGGTAAGGTGGAATAATTAGCAGTTTCTATGTAATTCTATGCAACAATGTGCAGAAAGAAGCTAAATTCCAAATGTTGTCTCGATTTTCCTTTCAATCACGTACGTTACAAAAAGAAAAGTAAAAATGTACAAAAGTATAGCAATTTTTTGTCCAGTAACTAAATATGATTGGGAAATGAAAGCAGTATTGCACTAATATCAAACCAAATTAGATTTAATCATTTGTGAAAGTCACAAGCTCAAGAGCATATTGTCAGGATTGATTCACAAAATGCTTTTTCAGAAAATAAACATGAGCTAAATAGTCCCCAAAATGGTTCCATTTCTGTCCTTTTAGTCTACATTTGTCCTAGTCTGTGGATGAAATGAATAAAAAAGATGAAGTGAAAAGACGGAGAAGCTGGATTCACGGCTCTAGGTTCACCAAAATGGCAGATAGATGTTCAGCAGCAAAGGGACAACTTGTCTCCCAGTTAAGCAGCGTGCAGCACAGAAAGACCATTAACAGTTCTATACTTAACTGGTGAATCCAAGCAGATTCATAGGGATTCCATTGGTTTATAAGGACGTTATCGCTCCTTCTTTGTAACTTTATTTTTTTTTAAAAGTAAACATTTTGTTGAGGTATTATTTTGGTATTATAACAACACAAGAAATAATGTACATGAAACTATAAACATAGTGCAAAAGCCGTCATAATTTTATTTCCTATCATGTCACATACTTTGTGCTGACATTTCCCTGAGCAATTTTATTTCAGTTTATCATTTGGGATACATTGCTTCAATTTCAGCAGTGATTTTTGTTATGCTTTACCAAATTGAGTAGTAACTATAAAAGTCGGAACTAAACAGCCTGTGATATACTAGACTGATGGATTGAATGTATCACATTCACAAGAGGAAATGCTTCACAAAGGCCAGGGACCATGGATCTCAATCTAAAAGAGGAGAGAGGAAGAATGAAGGACGAGTTGAAATGGGCCTAAAAACCTAACAAGGCCAGAAACCCAGGGTCCAGTTTAATTTAATAATAGGATGAATTTGGAGTTAATGGTCAGCTACTTTCCAACTACGTTGAGGTGTTTCACATAATTGTGCCTTCAACCTGCCTAAAAAGCCATGCAATAGACCAAACAAAACCTTTGACACCTTTGGGAACTCTCTCTCTCTCCTCCAGAATTTCATGCCAATTAATATAAACCGAACTAACACTGGGCAGGACTTCTGTCTACAGATTGGGAGCTTCTCTGATTCTGCCCTTGTCCTCAGTTGTGTTATGTTTAATGAAGAAGCTTTGCCACATTGACACAGGTAAGCATGATAGGAAAATTGTAATTGAAAGATAGCTTTCAGTTACAACCAGGTCATTTTTCCGGCAATCAATTTGTGTGGCTTCCTATCGCACTGAGAATTTTCCCAACGGTCAACAATTTGAATTACTTGTATTCGTAACCTGCATTTATATAGTGCCTTTAATATTTTCCCTAATATTTCTAAATGTAAATGGTTTTATGCAGCTGTCGCTTGTTACCCAGGAAGGTCCATGAAAATCAGAAGTAATGCGATGTGATGGAAGGCTGTAATTTGGGTTGTAAATTTTGAAAATTCACAATTCTTAATAAATGAATAAATAAGAAACAGAAGTAAATGCAGAAAGTATGGTTACATTCTTTATCTCCTACTACAATCATTCCTTTATCTGGGATTCACTCGCATGAAGCTGGCTGTTTGACATTGGAAGGTGGGTCAGTCAGGAACATTTTTCATCTTGAGCCTTAAGAACCAGTTGTGAAGTCCACCTGTGGAACTGGCTGTCCAATCAATCACACAGTTGACAATCCCACAGAAATCTATCCCCCTCAATAGCATGGGTCCTTAAGGATAGTTGTGTGCAAATGTTTTGATCTTGACCTTTTGATGCCTGCTTTTGTTATAGTTGGTGTACATTTTCTTCAATTTTACTCTCCTCAAGGCACTGACACAGGCTGAAATATGGTTCCTTAAGTGACCAGTCTCCACCTGTGAGCCTGATCAACCAGTAATGTCAGAAGGCTGAGTTTCCATTGAAGACATCACAACAAAGTTGATCCTATTCTCGTGACAGCTAAAAATTACATTGCGAAAACTGACCGGAACCACAACTGGTAGCTCACAGAGAGCCCCATCTTTATTTTAATTCCTGGGCTGTGGGTGTAAGACCAGCATTTATTGTCAATCCTTTGCTGCTTTGGCTGAATGGTTTTCTGGGCCACTCCATCTAACAGTCAAGAGCCAATCACATTGGTGTGGGACAGTCACACATAGGCCAGGAGCAAGTGAGGGCAATAGTATCTCTGACAACAATCCAGCTACTTTATGGTCGATTTTACTGAAAGCAGCATTTTGTACGAAAGGTGAATTAAAATTTAATCGGCGTAGCAAGTTTAAATATAATGATTGGGCAGCCTGTGTCATGATAGGGAGATATTAGGTCCAGTAATGGGTTCAAGATGTAACGGGCAATTTAGGAGTTAAAGCAGACTGGGGATGGATGGATTTGGGGGGGGGGGGGGCGGTGCCGGGGGGGGGGGGGGGGCGGCGGGGGGCGGTGCCGTGGGGGCAGGGCGCCGGGGGGGGCAGGGCGGGGGGGGGGGGGGGGGGGGGGCGCCGGGGGGGGCCAGCGGGGGGGGGGGGGGGGGGAAGACTGCTGGCAGCAGAATCAAATGGATACACCCACGCCTCGCTGAGTCACATGATGCCATTCAGAATTAAACCCCTTAGGGAATGCATAAGGTGATTCACTTGAGATCCATTGTCATTTGGGACAACCTTGTTTGACAAGCTATTATCCTATTATAGATTCTGATGACTCATTTGTCCATCAATGGAAAGCTAGGTGCATATGAATGAAATAGCTCTGGTCTTTTGTGTAAACAGGAGTGGGCAATCAAGCCCACATTACAGTTGAGTTCCAGTCTGGACATCCCAGAAGAGGACCTTTGTTTGAATAGCAGGGTGGAGCTTGGAGAGAAAGAGAGAGAGAGAATCGATTTGGAACAGACCAGTAAGGATATGAGCAACCATGAAAAGGGTACAGAGGAAAGGTGCAAGCAGTCATGGAAGAGGCCCTGAAGACTGCAACAGAGAAAAAGGATTCTGAAAGAGCTGTCCCAACAGAAGAAAGATTGCTTCCTAAATGCAAGAATCATCTTTTACCTGTCTATATAACTGGAAAGAGAGCTGTGTTATTTAGAATGATGTTTAATGGGAACTTACTGTGTTAAGGTTAAGGAACTGCATGTTATCTGTTTGTGTTAGAACTGTGAAGTAAAAGTTTTAAATATTGTTTTCTTTTTTTTGTTTATAAAATAACCAAGTCCTATTTCTTCCATTCTCACACCTGGAACAAATCAATCTTTCTGCACAGTCTTAAAATGTTACGTGTCTGATTCAATGAATTAGCCATTGTTGTGGGCTGACCAGGTGTGTAACACCTGATCTCATTCATGCCCCTTTAAATTGTAAAGTGATGAAATAAGGCCAGAGATCAGGCAACCACAAGAGGTAGGGAATTCTAATTATCACAGCAAAGTTACGGTGTGATGATAATATGGGAAGAGAAGGTTTGTGCTGTGGGATTCTAGCAGCTGATCTAAAGCATATAGGCTGCTGACTTGCTGAGGTAAATGGATCTTTCAACAGTCCTTGTGGTACTCCAATGCCTTTACATCCTTCCTCCAGTATGGTGCCCAGAACTAGATGCAGTACTTTTCATAAATAAATAAATAAATGAATAAATTTGGAGTACCCAATTATTTTTTTCCCAATTAAGGGGCAATTTAGCGTGGCCAATCCACCTAACCTACACATCTTTGGTTATTGGGGGTGAACCCCCGCAGACACGGGGAGAATGTGCAAACTCCACACACAGTGACCTGGGGCCAGGATTCGAACCTGGGTCCTCAGCGCTGTAAACCCAGTGCTGAACACTGCGTGCTGCCCCTAGATGTAGTAATCCAAATGAGGCCTAGTGTCTTATACAAGTTTAACGTGACCTCCTCACTCCTGTACTCTATACCCCTGTTAATAAAGTCGTAAGATATTATTTGCATTATTAACTGCTGTTTTAACCTGCTTTACAATCTTCAATAATCTATGTACATATGCACCAAGGTCCCTCTGTTCCTGCACCTCCTTTGGAGTTTCTCCATATGCTTCCTGCCAAAATGAATCACCTTGCACTTCTCTACATTGAACTGCATTTGCAACTAGTCTGCCCAATCCGACAACAGGTTGATGTCCTTCTGAAGTTCAAGACTAACCTCATCGCATATCACAATGTTTCCAATCTTTGTATCATCTGCATATTTTGAAAATATGTCCTTAACACAACAGTCTAGGTCATTAATATATATCAGGAAGGACAAGGGTGCCTAAACTGACCCCTGGGGAACTCCACTACAAAACTTCCTCAAACCTGGAAAGCAAGCATTTATCACGACTGTTTCCTGTCACTCAACCAGTTTCTTTCCTTTTATTCTATTATCTAGAATTTTGTTCACAGCTCTGTTGTATGGCTCTGTATCAAATACCTTTTGAAAATCCATTTTCCATGGCCAACCTAAACCTTATGATACAATGGTCACGGTTCCTTCAATGCTTGCACACTGAGATTTGATCCACTTGGGCCAACTCAGTCCCCAGAACCAGGTCCAACAGCGCCTGCCCTCTTGTTGGACTGGAAACATTCTGCTGCAGAAAACTATTTGGAATACATTCCAGGAACTCTCACTCCTCCTTGTCACTTTGCACTATTCCTATCCCAGTTTATTTGGATAATTGAAGTTGTCTCCCCCCTCCCCCCTATGCATAATTCTTGAACCTCTTTGTAATTTCTTCACAAATTTGTTTCTCTACATATTTTCCCTTAGTTGGTGGTCAATGATCAGCCGAGTATTAAGTTATTGCATCTTTTTAATTCCTTGCCTTTAGATGGAGAGATTCATCCTCGACCACTTTGGAACGCTCTCTCTGCCCAGCACTGCAATGCCATCTTTAATCAATACTTCCATTCCCCACCCCTTTTTCTCCTTTCCTGTCTCTCATAAACACCCTGTATCCGGGAATATTTAACATACAGTCCTGCCTTCCTTTGAGCCATGTCTCCATTATAGGAAGAACAATAATTCCAGGTTAGTCCAGAAGGCCTGCCATCTCAACTTTTTTTTCCCTCGCCTGAGGTGTGATAATCCTCAGGTTAAATCACCACCAGTCAGCTCTCCCCTCTCAAAGGGGAAAGCAGCCTATGATCATCTGGCACTATGGTGACTTTACCTAATATCATTCCTTTCCATTTGCCAACCCGTGCCTCTAGTTCATCGACCTTATTAACCATACCATGTACATTCCCATATATGCACATTAACTGTGATTTAGGCTTTTTTTACTTACACTTAGTCCACCTTAATCTAATTACTTATTATTGACTACTAGAATTCTATCAAATTATTCCAGTATTTCATTTACCTTGATAGTACTCTCAGATGTATCCTCCTTCTTGGTTAATACTCCTCTACTTCCCGCTGCCTGTTTTCCTCCTTGCGTTGCTATTCCCGGCCAATCTAGTTTAAATCTTCATCACTACATAAGATCCTGGGTGGACGTGACAGAAAAGAAGGGAGGGGGAGGGAACAAGACATTAATTTTCCCTTGGTGGTTACTCTGTGGAATTCTCTTACCAGAGAGTAGTGACAGCTGGGTCATTGCATGTGCTGAAGGCTGAATTTAACAGATTTTTGATTGACAAGGGAGCCAAGAGTTCTAGGGGACAGAAGGAAAGTGGAGTTGATGCCTGAATCTGATCAGCCAAGATCTTATTGATATGTGTAGCAGGCTCGAGGGGCCAAATGGCTTATTCTTGCTCCTAATTCTTGTATGCTGTGTGGGACCCAGCAGCTGTTGGCAGAGCCGATCCAGGGAAGAGCCTACATGCCGCTTGGACCTTGCACACAATATAATCAACTCCACAGGACTTGCTTGTGCCTGAAAATGTTGAGGGTGAGGTGCTTGGGAAGGCCAGAGGATTCTTGGAGGACCAGGGTTAATATCCTCTTCATACATACACAAACGTCTTGTACGTCTGTTGCAACAAGCTACCAAACGTGCAATATTGACTCTGTTAATGTTACTTCCTGACGGCACAGTGGTTAGCACTGCTGACTCAGTGTCAGGGACCCAGGTTCAATTCCGGCCTTGGGTGACCGTCTGTGTGCAGTTTGCACCTTCTCCCCATGTTTGCGTGAGTTTCCTCCCACAGTCCAAAGAAATGCAGGTTAAGGGGATTGGCCAAGCTAAATTGCCTCTTAGTGTCCAAATAATGTTAGGTGCAGTTACAGGAATAGGGCTGGGGTGTGGATCTGGGTGGGGTGTTCCTTCGGAGGGTCGGTGCAGACTCGATGGGCCAAATGGCCGCCTCCTGCACTGGGGATTCTATGCAGCTCAGCTGCCATTGACACACTAGGCTTTTTTATTGTATTGGTATTTCCTGAAGAAGTGCTTACAGTTTCAATTGGAAGCCATAACACGAACACTTCAGTGTCACCCAATACACCTGTGCCAACAGCATTATAGGAATATCTACCTTGGGAAATTTTGGCACCCAGGGATTTGGGTCTTTCCCCCTGATTCCCATTGACTCCAGTTTTGCTATCTTTTGCTCCTTGATGTCATAATCTGTCAAATGCTGCCTTGATGACCAGGGCAGTTACTCTTGCCTCACCTCTGGAATTCAATTAATCTCCCATGTTTAAACCAAGGCTGTAATGAAGTCTGGAGCCAAGTTTCCCTGGAAGAACCCAAAATGAGAATCAGTGAGCAGACTATTGCTGTATAATTGTCACTTGATAACACTGACGCCGACACCTTCAATCACCGATCGAGGATAGATTGATGGGTAGTAAGTGGTCAGGTTGGCTATGTCCTGCTTTTTGTGGACAGGACATTCCTGTGCAATTTTCCACATTGCTGGCTAGATGGCACTGTGTTGTAGCTGTACTGGAAAAGCTTGGCTAGGGCAGCATTTAATTTTGAGCCCAAGTCTGCAGTTTTATTGCTGGGATGTTGTCAGGGCCCATAGCCTTTTCAATATTCAAAGCCTCCAGCTATTACTTGACATTGTGTAAAGTGAATGCTGGTTGAATACTGGCATCTGAAGACCTTAGGAGGATGTCCAAGATGGCTGCAAGTGTTTTAGCCTTGTCTTTTGCATGATGTTCTGGCTCTTCCACAATTGAGGATGGGAAGGTTTTCCCTCCTGTCTCTATTGCTTTGTTTGCCAATCACCTTAAATCTGTGTCCTTTTGTTCTTGATCCTTCCACCAGTGGGAATAGTTTATCGCTATGTACTTTGTCCATCCCCCATGATTTTGGAAACCTCTATCAAATCTCTTCAAACGTCTCACCAAGGAAAATCATCCAAATTCTCTAATCTATCCATGTAATTGAATGCTCTCCTGCACCCTTTATTGAACCAGGAATGGTGCCCCAGCTTAAAGATAATGGCAGAATAGGGGATGTACTAGGTCATTAGGTTACAGATTGTGGTGGAATAAAATTCTCCTGCTGCTGATGGCCCTCAGTGCCACATGGATGCCCACGAGGTATACATTGTTGTGTCCTTTGGGTAGACGTTCAATTTCCCAGTATCAATCCAAAATAATTCTTGGCTTGTGAGGATTTTCTTCCAATCTTCATCATTCTCAGCTTGGAAACTTTTAACTCCAGGATTGTCTTTCACAGCGTGGGTTTTCCTTGAGAATTTTACTTCTAACTAACGCTGTGAAAATCATCCAGGCTCATTTTCTCGCAACTTCTCACAAATGTGGTCTTTCTATTCCGGAAGAAAATTCCCACTTGCATTCCCGCATGGTGAACCACTGAAACTTTGCCACCCCTAGCTGCTCTCCCTCCCAGACCATGGTAGACCAACCTTGCCTGAGAGTTTCCGAGGATATCTCTGACCCTTGCTATCTGAAAAACCATTTTCATAGCAATGGGAATTATAAGGGTCTTGGTTCCAGGTGGAAACACTGATTAGTTATCCTTGAGATTCCAACACACTCGTATCTTGCAAGTAAATTAACAGTTTAAAGCATAACTATTTAGAATCATAGAATTTACAGTGCAGGAGGCCAGTTGGCTCATCAAGTCTGCACCAGCCCTTGAAAAGAGCGCCCTACCCTATCGTGACCCAGTAACCCCACTTAACCTTTTTGGACACTAAGGGAAATTTGGCATGTCCAATCCACCTAACCTACACATCTTTGGACTGTGGGAGGAAACCGGAGCATCCAGAGGAAACCCACGCAGACACTGGGAGAACGTGCAGACTGTGCACAGACAGTGACCCAAGCCGGGAATCAAACCTGGGACCCTGGAGCTGTGAAGCAACTGTGCTAATCACTGTGCTACAATGCTGCCCAATTAGCACGGTATTTTTACTCTACATTCTCAACACTTTTCTAGGACTTTGACTCTCAGTCTATCCCAGGGGTGGGCAAACTACGGCCCGCGGGCCGCATGCGGCCCGCCAAAGGTCTTTATGCGGCCCACCAAGATCAAGTCATTAAAAAAAAAAAAAAAAAAATTTTTATTTTTAATATTTTTTTAATAAGGTAATGGGGGGGGGGGGGGATGTTGGGTTACTGGTATAAGGTGGATACGTTGACTTGAGTAGGGTGATCATTGCTCGGCACAACATCGAGGGCCGAAGGGCCTGTTCTATGCTGTACTGTTCTATGTTCTATATGAGGCGCCCAGAATCATAACCGGGTGAAGCGCCATTTTTGAAAAGTCGAGAAAAAGAGGGCTAAAGGCAGGATGCCGCCGGGGGAAGCGCTGAGGTATATGCCGCACGCTAATTGGTTACAACCGGGACTATTAATTAATATACTATGCGGCCCTTTAAAATTGTGAATTTCTGAATGTGGCCCTTGCACTGAAAAGTTTGCCCACCCCTTGTCTATCCGCTTAACACACAGACAGCTGCCACTGTCCCAAGTGTATACACCTTGCACCATCTTCCCACTAAAATAATCTGGACCCCTTTCATCTTTAAAATCAAACCCAGCCAGCCTTGCTGTCAGGTGGACTTCAGAGCAGGTCCTATGACAATCTTCTTTTTACTTTAATGACTCAGTCCGAAAGCAAAGCAACTTTATAAATTGCATAATTGTAACACCTTGCCCTAAAGAATTAAAAAGTCATTACCAGAGTAGTGTTTTCATGAACACTATCCTGAATATGACGTCTAACATTCTCTGCACTTTAACAACTAATTTACTACAAAAGTACAAGAAATATCCCCCCCCCCCCCCCCCCTCACCACCGCGCTGTCACAATTTCCATTAAGCAGCCTATCTTGGCAGCAGCATGTTTCATCAAAACACATGTAACAATTAAGATTTAAAGTTCACTTTTCTACCAGTTTTATAAAGTTTGTCCTCTCGCATGCTTGGGAAATTGTTACCCGCTTCAGGCTTTACCTTCTGAGATGTAAATCTCCTTTCTCATGGTGATTAAGTTCACATTGTTTCCATGCCCCAGGTTAGACAATTGTTTGGTTTGGTTAACCTTGCCAAGAACAACATTGCTAACTTATGATGATCCCTCTGGCTTCTGAATACTGGCTGGTGTACATTGTGGACCTGCATGACATTCTGTAGTTATGCTTTTTTACCCCCCCCCCCCCCCCCCCCCCCCCCCCCCCTCCCCAAAATCTTCCCACTCGGCATAAGACTCATCTTGAAGTTTTACTTTCCATTCTCTGACTCAAATCCGTCCTCATTTTCTTAGTAACCGCATCCATTAAAGCCAAATCATTTTGCTTACTGTCTCTATTGGTCCATTAACCTGGCAGTCTGCTGCTGTATTCTCTTGACATTTGTAATTGACTCTGCAGGCAAGTTTAATTGAGACAGATTCAGCTGGTATTAACTCTTCCTATCTAGAACAGTACAGCACAGAACAGGCCCTTCAGCCCTCAATGTTGTGCCGAGCCATGATCACCCTACTCAACCCACGTATCCACCCTATACCCGTAACCCAACAACCCCCCCCCTTAACCTTACTTTTATTAGGACACTACGGGCAATTTAGCATGGCCAATCCACCTAACCCGCACATCTTTGGACTGTGGGAGGAAACCGGAGCACCCGGAGGAAACCCACGCACACAGGGGGAGAACGTGCAGACTCCACACAGACAGTGACCCAGCCGGGAATCGAACCTGGGACCCTGGAGCTGTGAAGCATTTATGCTAACCACCATGCTACCCTGCTGCCCCATCCAATCCAAAGTTTAACAGTGTTTTGCTTTCAGAAGTCTGCGCTTTTGCTCCTTTGCGCACACCTTTAGTCAAAACAGTGCTTTCTACAGCAGAATTATAAATAGTGCCTGATTTTGTTTCAATGGACTTGCGTGCCAGGCTTGGAGATGGCAGCATTCTATCTCCAGTGAGCAGATAGTGAGAGTAAGGTTAGATTATAGTTTATACCATTGGTGAGATTAGGAGTAGATGAGTGTAGTTCGATGCTGTGACCAGTTGTGTATTCTTTAGGACTGAGTGTCGAATCCCAGTTTAGTAGTGTAAATAAAATCATAGCTTTGAGTTAAAAGCTATTCTGTGGTCTTTGTGAACACTACGCTAACTATCCTGAAATAAGCAATACAGAAAACACCACATGGTACCAGGAGTCTATTTCTTATAAGAAACAGCAATTAGATTAGGTTAGAATCGCATTGGAGATTGAAAAAGCAATTCAGAAGCTCCAGCTCAGAAACAATCTACAGTAAATACTGATCAGAAGATGGAAGGTCTCAAGAAGCCTGACCACTTCAAGACACTGAGGAAACTATGCCATAACTGGGCTTTCTTTAAGCAACAGTTTGAAGTTTTTATTTCTGCCTCTGTGCTTGAAAATGCCTCCGACCAATGGAAACTAGCACTGCTAAATTTGGCTGGAGCTCTTTAATTCATTTGAATTCAGAGCAGATGAGGATAAAAATAAATGCAGCATGGTGGTAGAGAGATTGCCAATCCTGAAAAACGTCTATGAGCATTATCTGTTTTAAAAAAAAACAGCTGCAGATCAAAGGAGAGTCTGAGATTCATCACCGTTCTAAAGCTGCAAACGCAAGCCCGTAATTTTTCCTCAGCCTCCGAGTCTATTCTTTGAGACAAAGTTGTGTTTGAAATAAACAGTTGCTTGAGAAAATGTTAAGACCACCGTCTTTATCGATTAAAGACGCTATAAATATGTGTAAGGCCAGTGAACAGGCATCAAGCGAATATGCCTAATTTGTGGCAAAAATTGTAGTGTGAAATCAGGGAAACGTAGCTGACACCATTAATACTGTGTTGCAGCAAAGAAAACTGCGTACAACGGCCAGTGGCCATTTTGAAAGTGACATCACAAGCGTGATGACGTGCACATGGTGTGGACATGCCCACAATCAAAAAACAATTGTCCGGCAAAAGGGAAACATTGTTCCAATTGTGGCAGACTTTGCAGCACAGTGTTGTTTATCAGAAACTGTTCTGGTAACCCAAATTGAAAAAGTCCAATTAAGATTTCAGATGGAACAAAAGTGCACAAGTTTTCAGAGTGCAGAGAAAAAATCCAACATTGTAGTGGATTGAGAGGATTGCTCACCATATTCACTTTTGAATGCCTTCATTTTTAAAAAAAATTTAGATTAGCCAATTATTTTTTCCAATTTAAGGGGCAATTTAGCGTGGCCAATCCACCTATCCAGCACGTTTTTTGGGTTGTGGGGTGAAACCCATGCAAACACAGGGAGAACTTGCAAACTCCACACGGACAGTGACCCAGGGCCGGGATTCAAACCTGGGTCCTCAGTGCCGTGAGGCAGCAGTGCTAACCACTGTGCCACCATGCTGCCCTTGAATGCCTTCATGATGGAAGCTATCACTAGCGGATCAGAAGGAAAGATCAGTAAAGGCACTCCCAAAGATAATTAAGGAGTGGGCTGTCTCATTAGAAATAAATGGAGAATTGATCCCATTTATGATTGATACAGGAGCGCACACAAATATTATCACGTACCGATCTTTAACGCAAGAAATTGTAAAACCACTAATAAAGCTGTCCGCCTCGAGGCTCACACATTACAATGGTAACGCAATAGCCACAAGAGGATCCTGCTGCCTTGTTAAGAATGGGAAGACTGAGATACCCATCGACTTTGAGGTGGTAGTGGTTGAGAAATCATCGCTAATTGGAGTTGATGCTTGTGAAAGATTGCAGCTTGATGAAAGGATTCATTCAACCAGTATTTCAGATGACCAAGATGAAGAGTACAGGGAAGACTTGGGTGTTGTGGACAACCTCTCCAAAGCTACCATTGATGCTGACCTATCAGAACCCGAGTTATCCGAAAAGTGGAAACTCCAACTCGTTTAATCTCCGAGATACTGCCAGTATCTGACCGCAAACTACAGACCATAAAAGCTGAAACTGAAAAGGACATGATGCTCCAGAAGGGGAAACAATACCTTAAAAAAAGGATGGCCTGCTGGATGCAAATCAGTCTTTCAAGATATAAAAGATGATCTTGCTACAATCATCTTGAGGGAGATTCCTTGCTAGACGTCAAACACCACACACAACAGTCATCACCTAGTTCTAGTCCAAAAATAATATTACAGCTATTGAAAGGATACAAAAGAGAGCAACCAGGGTAATTGGAAGGGATGTTGCAATTAGTGCAGATGGTAATAAATTTGTAATAATCCTCATGAGACCCATGAGGATGATCCTATTGATCTCCCTGTGGAGCTCATAGAATATGAGCTCGCCAGCTGAGGGGCAGAGGCCTAACAGCTAGGCTCTGTGAACTGCGCAGTTAAAAGCCGACCAGGATTCGAACTGACATCTTCGGACGATCCTGATTGGACTAATGTACTGCATGATGCGTTGCGGCCTTGTTTTGTTTTGACAGAATTAACCTGTGTGCTTGAGGGACGTCCAACATTCATATTTCTTCTGTGGGATTAGTTTTCCATGTTTCTGACCAAGCCTCTATTTTGATTCTTGCCACCATACCTATGTTTACTAGCACATTTTCCTAATATATATTCATAACGGGTGCCCAGAATGGCACTAAGTTCACCCACTGCCTAACCGATGTGATTCACCACCTTGCTTGTGTTCCCTGTACTTGTATACACCAAAACCCCATTTCCTCTTTTAATGGCTAGCTTCACCTGCAGGGAGGAACAATTATCTAAAACTGTATGTACACGCCGAGAAACATTGTCAATGATTGGAATCGTGCCTACCACAAAGTTTGTGGTTTCTGGAAACCAATCATATATATCACTGCAGAGGATTATCACAACAGCACCCAGGTCCCAATTATCTTTGCTTGCATCATCAAATGACCTTTCCTCCATCATAAAGTCAGAAATGGTTCAAGAAGGGGACTTCCCTCGTGTTGAGCGGACACATACGAGGTGACTCCCGATGGAGTACTTGGTTTTTGGCTTTTTCCGCCTGATGTATGGCTGTTTGTTTTCGAGGAAACTGAAGAGTTCATTAGTATTGGATCTCCCCCCCCCCCCCCCCCCCCCCCCCCCGGCCCCAATTCATGTAATGTCCAGCAGAAACAGTTCCAAGCAGAAGGCAGGCAAGGGAACATCAATGGAATTTGGAGCTCTTCGAGTCCCAGCAGGGGAAAACATGGTGGCAGCGGCGGCTTCTGCTGAGACTGGGGCCCCTCAATGAATGGCCAAGAAATTGGTTAGCTTCCTGGCTGCTGAATTTTAGGAAGCAGCAACAGGAGATGACCGAGGATCTAAAGAAGGCAATGGAGGGGGATTAGTCCCCAATCCAGGTGACCATGGAAAAGTTGGACTGGTGGATGGAGCTACAAAGGAGAGATTCAAAAATTAGAGCCAGTGATCTCTGATTTATAGTGATTGGATTACCTCATTGGAGGCAGAGATGGTGGTGCTGGGGGAGCAGTGGAGGGCGCTAAAGGCCAAGGTTGCCAATCTGGAGAATCCAGGTGGCAAAACTTAAGGATCATTGGCTACTGGAGGGCTCCAACTCCACAGACTACATGTCAGAAAGTTGGTGGGGAAGAGGGTTGTTTTGACCCTTCCTGAGTTGGACCATGCCGATAGAATGCTGAGGCAGAAGCCCAGATTGAGGGAGTCACCTTGGGCGATCATAGTCAGGTTCCATCGATTCTGGATAAGGAGTGGGTCCTGAGGTGGGCGAAGGACCATCGGGACTGTAGATGGGATGGTCATGCCATGCGGATATACCAGGGTCTTGGGACAGAGCTGGTGAGAAGATCTGCAGTGTTTAATAAGACCAAGGCTGTGCTGTACAAAAACAACGTGAGATTTGGTGGGGTGTATTGGCTCATCTTTGGGTAACTTTCATAAGAGTATAATAATCTTTATTGTCACAAGTAGGCTTAATTTAACAGTGCAATGAAGTTGCTGTGAAAAACCCCTAGTCGCCACATTCCAGCGCCTGTTCGGGTACACAGAGGAAGAACTCAGAATGTCCAATTTGCCTAACAGCACGTCTTTTGGGACCTGTGGGAGGAAACCAGAGCACCCGGAGGAAACCTCCACAGACACTGGGAGAACGTGCAGACTCCCCACAGACAGTGACCCAAGCCGGGAATCGAATCTGGGAGCCTGGCGCTGTGAAGCAACAGTGCTAACCACTGTGCTTCCATGTCGCCCAACAGGACACAGACTATTATTTTGATGTGCCAGAGGAGCGAAAGAATTTGTCAGGAAGCAGACTGTGGATGAACTGAAGTGATTGAGGACAATGGAGTTGTTTATTTATTGTTAAGTCCATCTGTTCTTGTATCTGGTGGGGGATTTTTGTAAAGTGGGGAGGTTTTAGGATTGTGCTTGGGCTTTTTGGTGGGTACTTGTAAGGGGCGGAGTTTGGGATGATATTTTGTACTGCTGAGCATTATATTTTCGGAAAGGGGGACTGGATATTGTTTCCTTTTCTTCTAGGGTTCTGTGTTAAAGTTCAGTTTGGGCGGTGGGGGTTGATCATTGATGTATTGTTATGTTGACATTGATCTTTACCCTGTCTGGGGTCACTCTACTAGTGGTATAGCTACTTAACAGGAAAAGAGAGAAGGGGGGAGGGGACTGTCTGCAGCTTGTTGCCATGTGGGATGCTTTTTTAAAAAAAAAATTTAAAAATTGTTAGGTAATGAGCTTAGGCTTTTGGTTTTGTTTTGGTGGGGGTCATGGTGGAGGATTACTTTTTGATTGGTTATTTGTTTGGTTTCTGGGGGCGCGGAGGAGGAGAGGAGATTGTTGACGATGGCAATTCCTTGGTTCTTGGGCTGATTTTATGGGGAATGTGGCGGCCATCTTGATTGGTCTAGGAGCTCGCGCAGTTTGAGGCACTGCGGGAATGCCTGGCATGGCTGATCCTGGATTGGGAGGGGGCCAGAGACCCCTTGTCAAATCCTGGAATCCATCCGCGGTGGCAAAGGAGTTATTGGTTTTCATGGAACAGATGAGGGGGCAGACCCATGGACATTTAGGTTTCCGTGGGATATGGGATTTTCCTTTTTTTCCTTCACGTCCACCGGGTCTGCTTCCAAATAGATTTCTTTATGATGGGTAGGTCACTTCTTGTTGGAGCCGGGCTGCTGTCAAGTGACCCCCATGGAGACTGACTCGCCGTTGCTCGTGGATAAGAGTTTTTGTGAGTAACTATGTTCTGCTATTGGGGAATATGTTAGGTTTAACAGGAATGAGGCGGTGTCGCCGTCCATGCTCTGAGAGGCTCTGAAAGCGGTGGTGACGGGCAAGATAATCTCATTTAAGGCACATAGGGATAAATCCGAGAAGGTGGAGAGAAGGAGGCTGATGGACTCCATTCTTAAGGTGGATCGTCAGTACTCGATTGCCACAATGCCAGAATAATGGCGAACAGAAAGAGGTTGCAATGGAGTTTGAGTTGTTGACAGGTGATGACCCAGCTGCCTTGCTCGAGGGGGACTTTCTATGAATGAGGAGAAGGCTGGCCGTCTGTTGGCTCACCAGCTGAGGTGGCAGGCAGCTTCCCGGCAGATGGTACTCGGTTGGCAGGGTTGTTTCTGTCCCAGAGAAGGTGAATGAGGTGGTTGAGGCTTTCTATCGTAGGTTGTATGAATCGGAGCCCCAAGGAGTGGATTCATCAATGAGTCAATTTTTGGACAGATTGACCTTCCCAGAGGTGGAGCAAGAGAAAAGGCACAAGTTGGAGGCACCGATTGGGCTGGAGGAGATAATGAGTTGTATCCGGTTAATGCAGACGGGTAAGGTGCCGGGGCCGGATGGGTTCCTTGTTGAATTTTCCAAACAGTTTTCTGGACAGCTGATCCCGCTTTTACTAGATATGTTCAATGATTCCATATCATGTGGGGCTTTGCCGCCCACGCTGACACAGACATCGATTTCCTTGATCTTGCAGAAGGACAAGGATCCATTGGAATGAGGATCATATCGGCTGGTCTCATTGTTCAATGCTGTCATTAAGTTAATAATAATAATTTCTTATTGTCCCAAGTAGGCTTCAATGAAGTTACTGTGAAAAGCCTGCAGAAGTTAGCAATGAAGCAGGGACTCCTCTACTGGAGGTCATTGCGAAGGAGCACACTGTATTTGTGAAGGGCCGCAGTTGTCAGCCAAGATCAGGAGGTTGTCAAATGTTGTGCTGTCACTCTCCTCGGAGAGCAAACCCAAGGTGATCATTCCTATGAATGCAGAGAAGTGGTTGACAGGGTTGAGTTAAGGAACACCTTTGAAACCTTGGGGTGGTTTGGCTTTGGACCTAAATTTGGATCATGGGTTAAGCTTTTATACAAGTGTACAGACAATGCTCTGAGTTATGTTTATTTCCAACTTGGCAGGGATACAAGACAAGACAGGGGTACCTGTCGTCTCCATTGCTGTGCCAGTTAACAATCAAGCCACTGGCCATTGCATTGAGGTTGTTTCTTCTGGTGGCGGAGGATAGAGCATGGGGTAGGTGGAGTATAGGGTGTCCTTGAATAGGGACGATCTGTTACTGTATATTACGGACCCTCTCTCCAATGTTCAGAAGATAATGGCGCTGCTCAGGAGGTTTGGCTCCTTTTCGGGGCACAAGCTGAATCTGACAGCAATATTTCTCCAGTGAACCCCCTCCCCCGGAGATGGGAACTGATCTGGGAGGTTGCCGTTTTGTCCGGCCAAAAATATTTTTTGGTACTTGGGCCACCTGTGTTTTCTGGGTTATTAATTAAAGATGTATTTTTAAAAATTTGTTTTCTGGGACGTGGGCATCACCGGCTGTGCTGGCATTTATTGCCCATCCCTAATTGCCCTTGAAGGGGCAGTTAAGAGTCGAGCACATTGCTGTGGGTCTGGAGTCACGTGTCAGTCAGACCAGGTCAGAATGGCAAATTTCCTTCCCTAAAGGATATTACTGAACCAGCTGGCAATCGGCAATGGTTTCATAGTCATTCGACTTTTCATTCCAATTCAAATTTCACCACCTATGGTAGCGTGATTCGAACCTGGGTTCCCAGAGCATTACCCTGGGTTTCTGCTTTACTAGCCCAGTGACAATACCACTACGCCACCCCCTCCCCAATAGAATGAGTTTATTTGTTTATAATAAATTTTGTTGAATAGAATATTTTTTTAAATGGTTCATGAGAACGGTGTCTGCCACCATCTTCTCGAGACAATTAAGAATGAGGAATAAACACCAACCTTGTCAGCAATGTCTGCATCTTGAGAATAAATTGAACAAAACTTCCCGATCAGTAGAGTTCTTTCTGAAACTGCTTTTGATGGTGTTATTTTAATTCAGATTTTGGAAATCCAACATCGAAGGCAGCACAAAAGATGATCCAGATTTTTTTTTTAAAAAGGATGTTCATTAATGCTTTCCCTTATTTATGTCTGCAACTGTTTCCTTCTACTGCTCTGTAATAACCTGGCGTGTCTCTTTTTGGAATAGGCTTGTAATTTTGGACCCTCCAATGCCTTGGTACAAAACTAGTTGAGAAGAATTTTGGAACGTTGAGGTTTGTGCCTCTGCTTCTGACATTGAGCTTGTTTCTTTTAATGCAGTGTGGACCATCCAGACCCATTAACTTAACAGCTTTAAGGATAGGATTTCCTCAGGGTTTTCCCTGATTGGTCACTGTTGTCGGAAACTCCATTTAAGGAGGCTGATCTAGCCAACCCAAGGAAATACCCAACATAATCTTAATAGCCATTTTAATATTGCTTCCTTAATATTTCAATGGTAATTCATTGACCTGAAACATTACCCCGGGGCAGGATTTTTATACACTGATGGGAATGGGTGTGAAAGTTTGTGGCAACTGCCCCCTTGCGAGTGTCAGGTAGCCAATTAAATGGTGTTAAAGGCCATTGATGTCTATTGTTAGAAGCTGACATGAGTTTTCCATGAACCTCCCGGCACCTCGTGGCTTCAGGTCAAGGCCAGATGCCTGGTGGCAAAAGACAGTCCATGATGGTGGCCCCACGGCTGGGTCTATTTTTTTAAAAAATGAATAATTTGGAGCGAAGACACCTCCATCTTAAGACTCCTTCTTTGTCTTACCTGAAACGTGAGTCTGCTACTTCTTCAGTGGTGGAGGGCCTCCTGTTGGCTCTTCCAGCTTTCAGAGCTTACCTGCCGTCCTTCACTGGATGACGCTGGCTCTCGAGTCACTAATTGGCCAATTTGAGGATTTTGTTTACTGCTGGGTGACTGTTCCCCAGACATGGGGTTGTGATCCCCATTTGACTCCGACATTGGGATCCTGGCCTAAAATCCTACCTTCATTTCTCTCTCTGCAGATGCTGCTTGACCTTTTTAAGTATTTCCAGCATTTTCTGTTTCTATTTCACATTTCAGACACCTACAGTATTCAACTTTTTAAGCACTTTTCTGGAAACCCTACAAATTGTCCTCACTTTACTTTTTGCAAATGTGGAGGTAGAATACTTGTTAGGTTCAATGTTCACCCAGCCTCCACCATAAAGACTGTCGTCTTTGTTTCATTACTGTCCTCCAGCCCTTCTTGGATCATCCCCCTTACCTTCATGGTGTTTACAAAATTTGTTGATGTGACCAGCAGTCTTTTAATTTTGTATTCTCCTTTCCTGCTTTTTCTTTGGTATTTTTTTCTGTATTGTTAACAGTAATTTGATTATATACCTTGAATTTTTTTTTCAAACTGAATTTTGACCTAACCTTAATCACCCAAGTCTGTTCTTTGTCTCGACTGCAATTCTCCTGATTGAAGTGTTTTTAGCTTGACGTCTATCCATGTCGTACTTAAATATTTCCCACTGCTTCTCTGCTGTTTCATTTGCCAACATTTCCATTCAATTAATCAGATGTGTCATGTTAAGTCGTTCATCTGGGGTAGACCGATGTGGAATGAAAGAGAAAATAGTTGCTAGGTAGCCAAGTTCTTAAAGTGAAAAGCTAATCTTGAATTTTCTTCAAATAGTGAACAATGTTTACAGTGTCTGCAGTAAAATATAAGATTGTGTGTAGAAAAAAGTTGTTTTTAAATTTATAGTGCTCAAGTCAGCAGCGTTGGAAGGGTACGTTTAACATGAGTTCTAGATTGGTTTTGGAGTGCAGGGTACATGTTTTGGTGCAACGTTCGCAATTTGTACATATTTTCAAGTTGCTTAGCACAACTTTATCTTGTCAGCTCGGCCTACTATTAATTTGGACAAGTTGGGGATGAAATATTGCGGACTAGCTCTCCATGTTGGAAACCTGTGTGACAGCATAGCCAGGGTTGTAAGGATGGCTGGGTTCCCCTCCCTGCCATCAAGAGGAGTCAGTGGCGGACTTCCGGTGGCTGTGATGGAGTTGTAAGCCACACATTTGGGAGCTCCCGTTTTAAAGAGATTTTTCGGTTCTTTTGAGAGCCCAAAACGGAAATTTTTCGACGTCTCCCGGTGGGGGAAGGTGTGCTGAACGACTTTCCCTGCAGTCCATGCCTCGAACTCGGAGTGGAAAGGGGGAAAGAACAGCAGCAGCTCCTCAGAAAAAACGCGGGAAGGGATCCAAGATGGCCACCGACAGAGCTCCAGAGGAATGGAGACTCTGGGCCCAGGAGCAACAAACTGATCTCCTGCGCTGCTTTAAAGAATTCAAGGATGAAGTACTGAGCTCTCTGCAGGAAACGAACAGAAGGCTGTCAGAGATTCAGTCCACCCAGGGTGCTGCCATCAAGAAGTTGCAGACGCAGGCCACTGAACGAGAGCAGGAGGCCGTGGTCCTCGTGAGTAAGGTGGAGGGGCACGAGGCACTCCACAAGAAGTGGCAGGAACGCTTCGAGGAGCTGGATCACCGCATGAGACGGAAAAACCTGTGGATCTTGGGCCTTGCAGAGGGGCTGGAGGGATCGGACCTGACAGCCTATGTGGCTGTAATGCTGAATTCGCTAGTGGGGGCCGGGTCTCTCCATCTGCCCTTGGAGCTGGAGGGAGCGCACAGGGTGCTGGCCAGGAGGCCCAAGGAAGATGAACCCCCGCGTGCGGTGCTGGTGAGGTTCCACCGGTTCAGTGATCGGGAGTCCGTGCTGCGCTGGGCTAAGAAGGTGAAGAGCAGCAATTGGGAGAATGGTGTAGTGCGGATCTACCAGGACTGGAGTGCAGAGGTGGCTAAGCGGCGGTCCGGATTTAGTCAGACGAAAGAGGTGCTTTATAGAAAAAAGATAAAGTTCGGAATATTACAGCCCGCGCGCCTGTGGGTAACTTATTTGGACCGGCACCATTATTTCGATTCCCCAGAGGAGGCGTGGGCCTTCGTGCGGACGGAGAAACTGGACTTGAACTAGGGGTTGGGGGTTGCGAGGTCGGCTGTAAGACATTAGTGCTGGATTCTGCTGTTGCTGTGTTCTCTTTTTCTTCTGTTCTTGTTCTTCTTGTTTTAGTACTTTTGCAATTTTGATATGGTTATTTACGGAGGGGTTGTTCTGCTATGTTTTTGTTCTTGTGCTGTGGGGCATTGTTTGGGCCGTGTATCTTGAGGGGAGGGTCGGGGGGTATGTTGTATTCTATGTCGGAGTGGGGGTATGGAGTGGGGCTGATATTTGGGAGCTGCGTCAGAAAGGTGTGGTAGGGCAGGGCGAAAGCGCGGGCTTTCCTCTGGTTTCCCGTGCTGCGGGGCTGGGGGGTGGAGACGGTGATGGGGGAGGCGGGGCCTTAACTGGTTCTTCCCCGCGCTGGAGCGGTGCCAGGAGGAGGGATAGATTGGGGGATGATCCCACTTCGGGAGGGGTCGGGCTATTGGCGGGAGTTTCCGGGGTCAGCAGAAGTTAGCTGACCCACGGAAGTACAATGGAGGACGGTTCGCGGCTGGGAGGGTTCCTAGCCTGGGGGGGAAGGGAGGGGGGGGAAAGGGGACTACCGGGTTGCTGCTGGTAGGGTCAAGAAGGAGCTGGTGGGGGCAGGGGGGACAGAGGTGAGGGGTTGTCGCTATGGGGATGGGGTCGAGCAGGGGGTGCTGGCCTGGGGCGGGCAGTCGACGGGCTATGGCTAGCCGACGGGGGAGGGGGGCGGGACGCCCTCTGATCCGGTTGGTCACCTGGAATGTGAGAGGGTTGAATGGGCCGGTGAAGCGGTCGAGGGTACTGGCTCACCTGAAGGGGCTAAAGGCGGATGTGGCAATGCTTCAGGAGACCCACCTGAGGGTGGCGGACCAGGTCCGCCTGAGGAAGGGATGGGTGGGGCAGGTTTTCCACTCGGGGTTGGATGTGAAGAACCGGGGAGTGGCGATTCTGGTGGGGAAAAATGTGTTGTTTGGGGCATCGGAGGTGGTGGCGGATAAGGGGGGTAGGTATGTTATGGTTAGGGGCAGGCTACAAGGACAGAAGGTGGTACTGGCTAGTGTGTATGCCCCAAATTGGGACGATGCAGGCATAATGAGGTGTATGTTGGGACGGATCCCGGATCTGGAGGCGGGAGGTCTGATCATAGGGGGGGAATTTAATACGGTGTTGGATCCTTCACTGGATCGGTCCAGCTCTAGGACGGGTAGGAGGCCGGCGGCGGCCAAGGTACTGAGAAGGTTTATGGATCAGATGGGTGGAGTGGATCCATGGAGGTTTGTGAGGCCGAGGGCACGTGAGTACTCTTTCTTCTCCAATGTACATAGGGTCTACTCTCGGATAGATTTCTTCGTGGTGAGTAGGGGACTGATTCCGAGAGTGGAGGAGGCCGAGTATTCGGCCATTGCAATCTCCGACCACGCTCCGCATTGGATAGCGTTGGAGATGGGGGAGGTGCGGGACCAACGTCCGTTGTGGCGGTTGGATGTGGGGTTGTTGGCGGAGGAGGAGGTGTGTAGGAGGGTCCGGGCAAGTATTGAGGGGTACCTTGAGGTGAATGATACGGGGGAGGTTCAGGTGGGGATGGTCTGGGAAGCCCTGAAGGCAGTGATTCGTGGGGAGCTGATATCCATCCGGGCACACAGGGAGAGGAGCGAGAGGGATAGACTGGGGGGAAAGATGCTGGAGGTAGACAGAAGGTACGCAGAGGCACCAGAGGAGGGACTGTTGGGGGAGAGGCGCAGCCTGCAGGCTAAATTTGATTTGCTGACCACTAGAAAAGCGGAGGCACAGTGGAGGAAGGCACAAGGGGCAGTGTACGAACATGGTGAAAAGGCGAGTAGGATGCTGGCTCATCAGCTCCGTAAGCGGGACGCGGCTAAGGAGATTGCTGGAGTGAGAGACAAGAGTGGGAATGTGGTGCGGAAGGGGGTAGAGGTGAATGAGGTCTTCAAGGACTTTTATGGGGAACTGTACCGGTCGGAGCCAACGGTGGAGAGGAGGGGAATGGAGAGGTTCCTCGACGGGCTTCCTTTCCCGAAGGTGCAGGAGGAGCAGGTGGAGGGGTTGGGGGCGCCGATTGAGCTGGAGGAGCTAGTTAAGGGGATCGGGCAGATGCAGTCAGGGAAGGCACCGGGGCCGGATGGGTTCCCGGTGGAATTTTATAAAAGGTTTGTGGATCTAGTGGGCCCCTTGCTGGTGCGGACACTCAACGAAGCGTGGGAAGGGGGGACTTTGCCCCCGACGATGTCGCGGGCGCTGATCTCGTTAATTTTAAAGAAGGACAAGGAACCCCAGCAGTGTTGTTCATACAGGCCCATATCTCTCCTCAACGTGGATGCTAAGGTGCTGGCAAAAATCCTGGCCACCAGGATAGAGGACTGTGTGCCAGGGGTTGTGCATGAGGACCAGACAGGTTTTGTGAAAGGAAGGCAGCTGAACACGAATGTGCGGAGATTGCTGAATGTCATCATGATGCCGGCGATTGAGGGGGAGGCAGAGATAGTGGTGGCGCTGGATGCGGAGAAGGCCTTCGATAGAGTGGAGTGGGGGTACTTATGGGAGGTGTTGGGGAGGTTTGGATTTGGTGAAGGGTTCATTAGGTGGGTACGGCTGCTATATGAGGCCCCGATGGCGTGCGTGGCCACGAATAGGAGGAGGTCGGAGTACTTCCAGCTTTACCGAGGGACCAGGCAGGGTTGCCCCTTGTCCCCCTTGTTGTTTGCACTGGCAATCGAGCCGCTGGCGATGGCATTGAGAGATTCAGAGAGGTGGAGAGGCTTGGTGCGAGGTGGCGAGGAACATAGGATGTCGTTGTATGCCGATGACCTGTTACTGTATGTGGCGGACCCGGTGGGAGGGATGCCGGGGGTGATGGAGTTGCTAGCCGAGTTTGGGACCTTTTCAGGTTATAAATTAAACTTGGGCAAGAGCGAGGTGTTTGTGGTGCACCCTGGAGACCAGGAGGAAGGAATTGGTAGGCTCCCGCTTAGGCGGGCAGGGGAGAGCTTTAGGTGCCTGGGGGTGCAAGTGGCCAGGGACTGGGGGACTCTCCACAAGCATAACTTTACCAGACTGGTAGATCAGATGGAGGAGGAGTTCAGGAGGTGGGACATGCTGCCATTGTCGTTGGCGGGGAGGGTACAGTCCGTCAAAATGACAGTGCTTCTGAGGTTCTTGTTCCTTTTTCAGTGCCTGCCCATATTTATCCCTAGGGCCGTTAGGAGAGTGACCGGCAGTATTCTGAGCTTTGTGTGGGCACATGGGACTCCGAGAGTGAGGAGGGTGTTCCTGGAGCGAGGAAGGGATAGAGGCGGGCTGGCGCTGCCCAACCTTCTGGGGTACTATTGGGCAGCTAATGTGTCAATGGTGCGTAAATGGGTGATGGAGGGGGGAGGGGCGGCGTGGAAAAGAATGGAGATGGCGTCATGTAGAGGTCCGAGCCTGGGTGCCATGGTAACGGCACCGTTGCCGCTTTCCCCTAAGAGGTTTACCATGAGCCCGGTGGTGGCGGCGACCCTAAGAATCTGGGGACAGTGGAGACGGCATCGGGGGGAAACAGGGGGCTTGATGGAGGCTCCACTGGGTGGCAACCATCGGTTCATCCCGGGGAACACGGATGGGGGATTCAGGGGGTGGCAAAGGGCGGGCATCAGCAAATTGAGGGACCTGTTTATTGGCGAGAGGTTTGCGGGCCTGGGGGAACTGGAAGATAAATTTGGCCTTCCCCAAGGGAACATGTTCAGATACCTGCAGGTAAAGGCGTTTGCTAGGCGACAGGTAGAGGGATTCCCTTTGCTGCCCTCGCGGGGGACGATGGACAGAGTGCTTTCGGGGGTGTGGGTAGGAGAGGGGAAGGTGTCTGACATCTATAAGGTAATGCAGGAGGTGGAGGAGTCGTCAGTGGAGGAGCTGAAGGCTAAATGGGAGGAGGAACTCGGGAAGCAGATAGAGGACGGGACTTGGGCGGAGGCCTTGGAGAGAGTCAACTCTTCCTCCTCATGTGCGAGGCTTAGTCTCATCCAATTTAAGGTGCTGCACCGGGCCCACATGTCCGGGACTAGGATGAGTAAGTTCTTCGGGGGTGAGGACAGGTGCACCAGATGTTCGGGGAGTCCTGCGAACCACGCCCATATGTTCTGGGCATGCCCAGCACTGGAAGAATTCTGGAAGGGGGTGGCGGGGATGGTGTCGAGGGTGGTTGGATCCAGGGTCAAACCAGGGTGGGGACTCGCGATTTTTGGAGTTGCGGTAGAGCCGGGAGTGCAGGAGGCGAAAGAGGCCGGTGTCCTGGCCTTTGCGTCCCTAGTAGCCCGTCGAAGGATTCTGTTACAATGGAAGGATGCAAGGCCCCCCAAGCGTGGAGACCTGGATCAGTGACATGGCGGGATTTATAAAATTGGAAAAGGTCAAATTTGCCCTGAGAGGATCAATGCAAGGGTTCTATAAACGATGGCAGCCTTTTCTGGACTTCCTGGCTCAGAGATAAGTAACTTGGTCAATAGCAGCAGCAACCCGGGGGGGGGGGGGGGGGGGGGGGGGAGGGGGTGTGCATTATTGTAGTGTTTATTCTGTAACTTTATAGTGTGTTAATTTGCGTTGTTGTTAAAATGCTGGGTTGTTCATGGGGATGGGGCGAATGTATATGCTTGTTAATATTATTGTTATTTTCGGTATTTTACTAAGGTGCGTCAATGTTGTATAAATCAAAATTTTTCAATAAAAATTATTTAAAAAAAAAAAAGAGGAGTCAGTGGCCAAAATATCGCCACCAATACTAGCTGCCCCAAGGAGTGTTAATTGGATGGAGGCAGGACGTCTAGCCCTCGGTCAGGAGGAAATCCCACCTCGGAGAGCTGCCAGCCAATCCAACTGGCTGGCAGCTCTTTCGGCGCAGCAGCACCAGAAGCTGCAGTGGACAGGATTGGGACTGCAAGCAGTCCCCAGAGTCCAGGGTTGAATTCTCCCATGGATTCGGCAACAGATTCAATGATGGGGAGGTGGCAAATAGAATCAGGCGGGAGTCCAAAAATTAGTTTCATGCTAGTGTGAATTTCCCGTGGAATCTTCCACCAGTGCCAACCATGGTGGATCAGGGATCCTACTGAAAGCCAACATAAAACCAATTAGCATCCTGCTAATGGGATGCTGTTATTTCTTTAATTGCCACAACGAGAAATGGTATAGAGTTCTGGATTCTTGCAAAACACAATGAGAGGTTTATTCAGGATGTTCCTCAACACAATCAAGATGGTGATCTCCCCAAAGTCCCCTCACAACTCTTTTGATGTCGCTATACATGCCGTGATGCAGAACCAGCAAGAATATAGTCCCTCTGTCTTTACTTATTTCTATAAATTGCAATAAGACAGTCTCTGTGTCTATTCCTTTTTTTTTTGGTAGAATTCGGTGTTCTTGAACTTGGTTACTTACAACTCCGAAGTGTTCTCATTACTTCCAAAAACTGGAGTAGTTTTTTTGGTATCTGTCACTTTAGGCATTGAAATGTCCTCAGAAAACGAATCTGAACTGGTCTCCATTCCGAAGTATAGATCTCCAGATTGTGGTAAAATGGCCAATTGCCTGAATTTTTGGTTCCAGGTGCCCTGCAGAGTTGTAATTGGCAACTCCATTGGATGTTGCAACCCCTGCTCAGTGACCTCATTACTGAGGGCCAGAGAGACTTCTGGAAGGGCGGGAAGAGGGGGATGAGAACAGGACAACCAGCAAGACTTGAGAGGCAATGGAGAAGACTCAATAGCAGAACAGATGGAAGAGGAGTGTGAGACCCACCTTTTGCAGACCAGTGCCCTGAGATGATTGAGGCTGAGAGTATCGGACCTACAGCTCAATCAAGTTAATCAGCACAGGTAGTATTAGAATCTCGGGCAAACTATATTTGGGGTATTTTGTGAGGATAACTGTTATTGTGTTTGCTAATTTGGGTTGAATTGTGAACTTTGTTCAAATCGCAAACAAGAGCAGCTAGGTAAAATGTTTTACTAATAAACTGGTCAAAGTGCTTGATAATTAACAAACAACAAGATCATCTAAAGGTAGAACCTCTTCTTTTTTTTGGGAAAATTTAGAGTACCCAATTCATTTTTCCAATTAAGGGGCAATTTAGTGTGGCCAATCCACCTACCCTGCACATCTTTGGGTTGTGAGGGCGAAACCCACGCAAACACGAGGAGAATTGTGCAAACTCCACACGGACAGTGACCCAGAGCCGGGATCGAACCTGGGACCTCAGCGCCGTGAGACTGCAGTGCTAACCACTGAGCCACCATGCTGCCAAGGTAGAACCTCTTGAGAAGTTTCTGCAAACTCGTCCATGAAATTGGACCTGTCTTTGCTAGGAACATGCCTTGTACCCATTTCTTGTTAGTAGTGTAATTCCTAGATAACACTCTCTCCCTGGTTAAATACTTGTCTTTTACAGATTTTCTCCCTCCTAGCAATTTGCGCTTGTTGTTGTCACTTGACAATCTCTGAAGTATCAGGTGGAGTTAACAAATCAAACTGTGTTCGTAGTTTTCCCTTGAACAGCAGCATCGCTGGTGAACTTTGCATGCTAATACTTGCAATGTTCCCTGGTCTTTCGATGCTTTGATAGAATGCTTTAATGATTGCATAAAGTTTGGCAATCCATTTGTTGCTGGATGACATAGAGCTGACTTGATATTATACTGTTCTCTTTCAAGTAGTGTTCGAACCCGAATGTAATGGTGGAGTTTTCTTTAGTTTTGCACGAGATTGGCATTGCCCAACTTTATCTTCAATTTGAGCATATAATCCTGGCCACCAACGATAACTGCATGTAAATTCCTTCATCCTCACCACACCTGGATGTCCCTCATGCAGTTGGTCAAGGACTCAACTACACAAGCACGGACGAATAATGACATGGATTCCCCACAGTAGAACTCCATTCTGCACTGTCAGCTCCAGTCTTTGTTTGATGTAGGCCTTGAGTTCTGGATTTTCATTATGAACATTTGACTGTGTTTCATTTTGGACCAGGTCCATCACATTCCCCATCACTGGATCGGTTCTTGTATCTCTTTGAACTTGAGATATGTCACAGGTACACAATCCATGAGCGAGAAAGACAAAATATTGGCAAACTGTTCTTCAGGATTGTGCTCGACTTGTAATGGCAATCGTGATAAAGCATCAGTTTTGCATGCAATACTGGATATCGTAAGAGTTTGCTGACAATATCAATGACCATCTTTGCAATCTATTAGCTGCCGAAGAAGGTATACTTTTATATGGATTATAGTCAAGGTTTGATGATCAGTCAAAAGGGTAAAATGACGCTTTTAAAGATAATGTTGGAACCTTCTTATATTGAAAATTATTCTCAAAAGTTTAGTTTTTAACTGAATTCATTTGTGCACTTGTAAGAGTGCGTGAAGCTAATGCTATTGGTCATTTCTCTGAAGGCAAAATGTGCTAGACGACTGCACCAACCCCAAGGATGACCATCGCAAGCTAATTGCAACTTCATTTTTGGATTATAATGAACCAACAGCTCTGATTTCAGCAAAGCTTCTTTCACTTCATTGTATGCACTTTTACATTCTCCTGTCCATTGCCATGCATGTTTGATGCATAGCAACTTGTGTAAAGGCTTTACTCGTGTTGCTAAATTCAGCACGAATTTACCATAATAATTCATCAATCCTAAAACATACATAATTGTGTCAGATTTTGAGGATGTGGAACTTCTAAGATTGCAGACATTTTCTTTGGGTCTTTGTGTAAACCATATTTGCCGATACCATTACTTTTTTCCCTTAACTCTCAGGTTGTGGCGTTGTAAGCGCTTCAGGGTAGCTTCTAAATGCTCCTGTTCACGCGAACCGGTGTTGAGTAGTGTGTCATCTAAGTAACATTGCAGTCCGTTCAATCCACTTAGAATTTTATCCATGGTTCTTTGAAAAAGAGCAAGCGTTGATGTTATTCCAAAGGAAAGTCTTCTGTAATGCAAATTCGCCACAATATTAAGTAATGGTTGTGATTCAAGAGTATTGGCCTAAACTGCTCGATCTCTCTTCATAAGACAATCCCCTCATCTCTGGAACCAATATAGTGACCCTCCTCTAAACTGTCTCCAATGCAACTACGTCGCTGCTAAAGGGGACCAAACCTGTACACAGTACTCCAGGTGTGGTCTCATCAATGCCATTGTACGATTTACAGTAACATTTCCCTACTTTTAAACTCTGTTTCTTTAGCTATAAAAGCAAAACCTCTATTTGCCTTCCTTATTACCTGCATGCTAGTTTCCTGGAATTCATGTATGAGGACACCCCGATCTCTCTGTACCGAAGATTCTCTCCATTTCGATAATAAGTTGCCTTTCCATTTTTCTGACCAAAATGGATAATCTCATATTTATCCTAGTTAAACTCCATCTGACAAATTTTAGCCCACTCAGCTAACCTATCTATATCCATTTGTAAATTTCTTATTTCCTCTTGTAACTTACTATCTCGCCTATTTTAATGATATCTACAAATTTAACGGTAGTGCCTTCTATCCACGCATCTAAGTCGAACAGGTGCTGGAATGAGGCGACTAGGGGCTTTTCAAAGTAACTTCATTGAAGCCTACTTGTGACAGTAAGTTGTTATTATTATTATTATTGTATATTTTAAATAGTTGGGGGCCGAAGACCAAACCCCGTGGTACCCCACTAGCCACATCTTGCCAACCAGAAAAAGACCCATTTAACCTGACCCTCTCCCTTCTCTCCGTTAGACAGTCTTCTATCCAAGCTAATAAATTACTTCAAATTTCATGTAATCTTGTGTTGCTTGTGAACCTTTTGTGCAGCACCTTATCAAATGCTGCAAATATACTATATCTACAGGATCCCCATTATCCACTTGACTTGTTACATCTTCGAAGAACTCTATAAATGACTAAAATTCTGATGGGGCTGGACAGATTGGATGCACGGGTGTTATTTCCTCTGGCTGGGTTGTCTATAATAATCTTTATTGTCACAAGTAGGCTTACATTAACACTGCAATGAAGTTACTGTGAAAAGCCCCGAGTCGCCACATTCCGGCCCCTGTTCGGGTACGCAGAGGGAGAATTCAGAATATCCAAATTACCTAACAGCTTGTCTTTCGGGACTTGTGGGAGGAAACCGGAGCACCCAGAGGAAACCAATGCAGACATGAGAACGTGTAGACCCCGCACAGACAGTGACCCAAGTGAGAATCGAACTTGGAACCTTGGCGTTGTGAAGCAACATTGCTAACCACTATGCTACCGTGCTATGGAGTAGAGGACTAAGATTAGGAGAATATCTTCACTTGAGGGTGGTGAACCTGAGGAATTCTCTACCACTGGGACTGTGGAGGTCAAGTCACTGAATGTATTTCAGAAGGAATTAGATAAATGTCTAGACTCTAAATGTATCAAGGTATATGGGGGCGGGGGGGAGGGGAAGAGAGAGAGAGAGAGGTGGCAAGAGGGGAAGTATGCCTTTGAGATAGAGGTTCAACCGTGATCATTGAATGGCAGAGCAGGTTTGAAGGGCCGAATGTCCTGCTCCTATTTTCTGTTTGCCAACTTATCCTGAATTGAAAACTGCATAATGGAGAAAACCCTGGCAGAGACCCGATGTGCCAAATAGCCGCCTTCTATGTCACATGATTCTATGAATAATGTCTTCAGGTTCAGGGTTAAGAACAATTTAATGAATGCTTCTTTCACCAAATGTATATTATGGAACTTGATTTGTATTTGACGTGATAAAGCTAGAATTGAAAGCTCAAAGCGTTTGGGAAGAGAGATGGTCGAGCAGATGCTAGATGCTATGAAGCAGGACTTTGTTTCAAGACCAATTAAAGATTAATTTGATAAGTTTTGAATGAAATCTACTACTGTGCAAAAAGAGCCATTAGAGGGAACTATATTTATACCCACTGGATACAGACCACAGCTTCTTTTGATACTAGGGCTAGAACTTGTATTTGAAAAGTGAGGGAAATGTCATTACAAATCTTCGGCTTCCTCCCCCATTCAAAAATGATCAAATCTAAGAACAGGAAAGTACACATTAAACAATCATCACCCCCCAGTGAATGAATTCAATTTTCTTTATTTTAGCAGGTATTCCCCTAATTTAACTTGTTATGCTTGTGACAAATGATCTTGTGAAGGAACTTGCTAGGCAAATAGAAAAACACAATTATTTCATTGATCATCAACCATATTTGATTTGTTTTCCACCTTGTAAAGCAATAGTGATTGAGGTTTAATACTGCAGCTTTTATCATTTCTCCTGCAAAGCAAATTTGCCATGACAACCCAACATCGGAGGTTTTGAAGTAGGTTTTCAGGAACAGGGTTAAAAGAACGCACACTGAGGGGTTTACGCCCCTTTCAACAACCGTAGTTAGCTTTGAACTATTATTGCTCCAACCAGAAGCACAAAAAGATTGTCACTATCATTGAGAACGAAACCAGTTATCACACTATAAACACAGCTGGATTGTGGAAACAATGAGAGATGCTAAATTTTTTGTGAATTTTTTGAACTCCACTGATACTTTCCTTGTGTCTTTTTTCCAATTTCATTGTTAAGAGCATGAAGTAAGAAACAGATTAATGAGCACAACGTCGCTGAGACCACAGTTAGTAAGCATTGGGGACTACTGGTGGGAAACTGAATCTTAATTTTGTTGTGGTGACATGGGCTGGGCAGATATGCAATAAGTAACATCCTCCTTGTACATGACGAGGAATAAATATTTTTAAAACACAAACCCCTCTATCATAGGAACAGGACGCCATCTAGCCTGTTCTGACATTTAGTACGATCATGGGTGATAGGACACTTCAACGCCTTTTACCCACGCTATCCTCATAACCCTTTACATTATTGTTAATCAGAAATCTAGCAATCTCCACCTTAAACATACTCAATGACTTGAGCTTCCATTGCCCTCTGCGGTAGAAAATACCAAAGATTCCCAACCCTCTGTGAAAAGAAATTTTTCTTCATCTTGGTCCTAATTGGCATTGCTGTTATTTTGAAATTGTGCCTAGTTCTAGATGCCCGGACCAGGGGAGGCATCTTTCCTGCATCTACCCTGTCTATTCCTTTGTTGGTTTCAATGTGATGCGTAAATGCGTTCACAGAGGACTAAAACTTCCTTAGTGTAACAAATACAATCTTCAACCCAATAGAATATGCCTAGCTTTACAACTGAAATTGTGTTCTAGCAAGACAGATATAACAAGGACACAAAAAAAGTTAAACTGAATGGAATTCCTGTCTAATTTGACTTTAATTGTCTTGTAACCATAAAAAATATAAATGGAATTGGTCGCCCTTCCCCAAGCTTGAGGGCAACTTCAGATGGCCAGGGCATTGTCTGATGTGCTTAAAATTGTTCTTCATAAATTCACAAAGAAAAAGTGAAAAATGTAGTTCTATTTAAATTTGCAGTATGACATCCTGGGAATAAATAGAGACTTGATTTTCCTGAGGATGCATTAAAAATGTATATTCTGCAGGCTGGTAAATTAAGGAATTGTAATATTTGAATAATTATTGTTTGGAATTCTCTTTTTCCATCCAGAATAATTTTCAGAATAGAATTAATTGTTTCAATTAATAAAAAAATGCAAGAATATATTTTTTAAACGATGGGCTGAATGGCCCCCTTCTGTGCTGTAAAGCTCTAGGACTATGACACCTCTTATTCTTCACAACTCCAGAGAATACAGGCCCAGTTTGCAAAATCTCTCTTCATAAGACAATCCACAGGCCGGAACAAGTCTGGTGTGCTCCCTCTATGGCAATAATATTTTATCTGAAGTAAGGAGACCAAAACTGCACATAGTATTCCAGGTTCAGTCTAACCAAGCTTCTACACAATTTGAAGCAAGACCTCACTACTCCTGTACTCAAATCCTCTTGCGTTAAAGGCTAATATTCCAATAGCCTTCCGATTGGAAGAGAAGTTCTCCTAACCTTCATAGCTCAAATGAAAAGACCCCTTGGTTCTTGGAGCTCCCTTTATAAGCAAAGATTCCCTGGCATCATCTTCCTGAATAACCTTTCCATGGTCTTGACATTTTCCCTTCAAAAAACTGAGGACAAATCCTAATTGTCGTATTATCAGTTAGTTGTATCAATTTACCATTAACTCTTTGCTTTTGTTCTTTCACTCTTTTTTTTTTTTAATTTTGCCACCTTCTTTGCATTCCTTTTTGCTAATTTCACACTACTCCTTCCCCACTACCCCCTTCTCAACTTCTTGCTGTCATTTAATTTTTGTCTTTACCGGGACCCTTTCTCTCCCCCCCCCCCCCCCCCCCCCCCCCCTCTTCTTTAACCTATTGTTCTAGCGATGTTTTCTCACTTTGCCATGGTCCTGACTATGACACTTGGCACAGTGGTTAACATTGCTGCCTCACTGCCTCAGGGACCTGGGTTCAATTCCAGCCTTGAGTGACTGTCTGTGTGAAGTTTACACTTTCTCCCGGTGTCTGCGTGGGTTTTCTCCCACAATCCAAAGATCTGCAGATTGGGTGGATTGACCATGCTAAACTGCCCCTTAATGTGCAGGGATGTGCGGGTTAGGTGGGGTTACGAGGACAGGATGGGGGAGTGAGCCGAGTGAGGGTGCTCTTTCAGAAGGTCAGTGCAGACTCGATGGGCCAAATGGCCTCCTTCTACACTGTAGGAATTCTATGAAGTGCTTGGCCTGGATCCAATTCATCCAACTGATAGCTGAGCCATGATGAGGCATTCAATGAATGGAGAAATCAGAGGTAGAAACCAGGCAGCCTCCCATTCCTGCACATCTACATCAGTTTACATCATCCTGTACATCTGGATTGATACATGGCTCTGAACTATCAACGTGCTGCATTTTTAAAAAAAAACAATCCCCTTTGGGCTGGTGTGTATGGATTTTGCATATTTTATGTATTGCTTGGTTTGGCAAATCTCATTAAAAATATATAATCTACCTTCAGTGCACCTATATCCTAGACCAGCAGAAATTATTATTTTGAATACACCAAAAAGCTTGCAGTCAGAAACATACACCAAACCTTGTCAGAGTATAAAAAGAGAAACTGCACTCAGTTCAACAACTTTGGTTTTAATCAATCTTTTCCGAAGATGTCTTTTATATTCCATCTCGGCTTTAACTCTCTTCCTTTGTACCCTCAAACAGTAAACACTGCTTAAATACATAAGTGCGTATTTCAAATGTGATGTTAAAATCATCAGTCTATCCATATCTATTTATTATTCACAATTCATACTGAAAACACCACCACCCCTTTTAGCTGGTGAGTCAGTCACTCCTGTCAGGCTGGCAACAATGGGAGGGTATTGGGGCTCAACGCAGACCCAGCTGAGTAAGGCTTAAGACAGCCCCCCCCCCCCCCCCCCCCGTGGTATCTGCGAGCCCTGGCTGGTGGGCAGTGTTTTCGAGGATCTACCAACCTCACATAACACAGTCTGCTTCACTTCCGCTTGAATGAAATGGCAATCCTCCTGGGCTCGACGGAGAAGCTCTTCAGCTGAGTATTGCTGTTCAAAGAAAAGAGACTATTAAAGTTAACGACGTGGAACACACATGGGAGTAGGTAACTTACACTGAAAACATTATCCCCATGGTCATTTTTCCTTTTAATTATGAGTTTTTGTTTGGTGTGTGAAATAACCCTAGAGGCCAGTTCGAAGTTACACCCAGTGTTTGTTACATATTTTTTTCAAAGAACGGCGCACATGTGTCGATTTGCCTGTTAAAGTGGAACCTGCTGTAAAGAGAACAAGCTTAAGTCCAAATTAAATGAAACGTCAGAGACACACTTCATTCAGGGTTCTCAAATTACTTGATCATTATCACAGTACTTACTGCAGGTTTATCCTGATTTCAGTATAAGGAACAAATTCATTTATAAAAATGTTGAAAATGTATTTTCATTTCACTGACAAGATACTGCGAGGCCTGGATAGAGTGGATGTGGGGAGGATGTTTCCACTTGTAGGAAAAACTAGAACCAGAGGACACCATCTAAGACTAAAGTGATGATCCTTTAAATCAGAGATGAGGAGGAATTTCTTCAGCCAGAGGGTGGTGAATCTGTGGATCGCAGAAGGCAGTGGAGGCCAAATCACTGAGTGTCTTTAAGACAGAGATAGATAGGTTCTTGATTAATAAGGGGACCAGGGGTTATGGGGAGAAGGCAGGAGAATGGGGATGAGAAAAATATCAGCCATGATTGAATGGTGGAGCAGACTCGATGAATGGTGGAGCAGACTCGATGGGCCGAGTGGCCTAATTCTGCTCCTATGTCTTATGGTATCTTTCAAAGAGTATTGGGCAGTGCAGTAGGGTTACCACGCTGTACTTGCATACCAGAACCCCTTGCTTAAGTTGAGCCTAACCTGAAGGAATGAAGGTCTCCACTTTTTGTTTGCTGTTGAATTCTTTGCATAAATTTTAACAATTTTGACTTATTTCCAGTGGACAGAGGATAACAGCCGATAAAGCCAGTGGACAGAGGATAACAGCTGATAAAGCCAGTGGACAGAGGATAACAGCTGATAAAGCCAGTGGACAGAGGATAACAGCTGATAAAGCCAGTGGACAGAGGATAACAGCTGATAAATCCAGTGGACAGAGGATAACAGCTGATAAAGCCAGATTTTTCTGCCTGAGGCTGGAATGAGGAGATGGGATTAATGCCGCCTTTGTGATCCCAATTCTTGTCTTGAGACTGCCGGCACATGGGATTTTTCAGGAATGCGGGCACTTTGTGGCCTTGAATTGGACCTGCCACCTCTTGAGATGGAAATGGAGGCAGGCCCATTTCAGAGTGGACAGGTTAAAGGACTCTCTGTTCCCAAAAATCTTCAGTCCAATGCTCCTGATGCAATTAATGCTTTATCTATGAATGCTCTGACCACTTTAAACCCCCTCGCCCTTCCCTTTTCCTCCTCCACCCCCTCACCCACTCCCTCTTACCTCCTCGGTCCCTCAAACCCCTCACCCACTAACCACATTATGAACAAAACGCAAGCTCTGATATAGCCTTTGGGTAGCCCATAAAAATAAACAGACTCTTCACACCATCTGTGTAAACTAAGGCAAGTGTTTGTAAAATGATTAGGCTGTTGGTTTGCAGCCAAGAGCCCATAAAACTCCCCAAGTAAACAAGCAAACTTCAGAACTTCTATCTTAATAGATGTCTAGACAGAATACATAAAATCAATGGGGAAAGGATTAAATGTTTATACAATGTTACCATGATAGGCTACCCTTTCAACCGTGTGAAATATACTGTACCATTTTATCCTCCAGGTGAACATTTTTAACTCACCTGAAGACTTTTACACATAGACAGCATTGATCTTTTATTTGACAGCTTGTCAGTTGGTAAAATTAACAATCTGGTAATGCACACTCTTTGAGGGGGGCTTGGATCCTCCAATTGCAGCACTGTCATAATTCATCTTCATGAACACAGATACAATTGATGTTGCAATGATGAACTGTAAAGTAGACAAACCATTTGACTCGCCTTTTCAACACCTCTATGCAGTTGGTATAAAATCCAACTGCCGCTAAAGTCCGGATACCTCCTTGATAATTAAAGAATTACTGGAGACCAGCTCTTTATGAGTCCAGAATGCTGTCAGTTATATGAATATGGGGACAAGGCCAGCCAACTGTTCGCTCATCAGTTAAGGTGGCAAGAGCCTGCCAGGGTGATTCTGGGCTTATGCAGGTGTGGGAATTGGAGGGGTGGGGGAATTGGTCTCAACCCCAGAGAAGGTTAATGAGGTGTTTGCTCCCTTTTATGAGGGACGTTACAGGTTGGAGCCACCAGTGGAAGAGCAGGAAATGGTTGAGTTTTTGGAGGCTTTGGAGTTCCTCAGGCGGGGGATGACTTACTGGTTACACTGGAGGTGTCGATCGGGCTGGAGGAGGTCCACAAGGTCCTGGATAAGATGCAGTGGGGAAAGAGCCGGGGCCTGATGGGTTCCTGGTAAAACTTTGCAAGAAGTTCGCGGACAAGCTGGCTCCATTGGTGCTGAGGATGGTTAATGACTCATTGTCGTGGGGTTCCCTTCCTGGGACATTGAGGCAGGAGTCCACCTCCCTCCTTCTGAAGAAGGACAAGGACCCCTCAAGAGTGTGGATCATACCGCCCAATCTCTCTGCTCAACGTTGATGCAAATCTTTTGCCTAAAATCCTAGCGTTGAAGCTGGAGCCCTGCCTCCTGGAGGTGGTGGGGAAGCCCAAACGTGGTTTGGGAGGGGCAGAAAACTGTCATCCAATGGGAGGCGGCTGCTTAATGTAGTTCTTACACTGGCAGAGGGACCAGAACTGGAGATAATTGAGTATCTGACTCCAATGAGGCATTCAATAGGGTTGAGTGGAGCTACTTGTTCATGGTTCTGGAGAAGCTTGGGATTTGTCCTGAGTTTGCATCATGGGTCCCGCTGTTATATGAAGCACTGGCTTCTACAGTTCGAACGAACAACATGAATTTGCGGTCGTTCAGGCTGCACAGGGAGACGAGGCAAAGATGCCCTATGTCCCTGCTGTTGTTCACATTGGTAATCGAACCATTGGCGATTGCTTTGAGGGCTTTGGATAAGTAGGGGGAATTGTGAGGAATGGAGTAGAGCCACGGTGTTCCTATGCATGGAAGACATTTTTACTGTATGTTAGAAATCCAGGGCTGTTATGGGGGAAATAATGGAGATAGTGTTTTAAAATTTAAAGTTCCCAATTCACTTTTATTTTCCAATTAAGGGGCAATTTAGTGTGGCCAATTCGCCTAACCTGCACATCTTTGGGTTCTGGGGGGTGAGACCCACGCAGACACTGGGAGAATGTGCAAATTCCACAGGGACTGTGACCCGGGGCTAACCACTGTGCCTCCGTGCCGCCCCTGATAATGGGGATATTTCAGAGGTTTGTTTCGTTTTCAGGATATAAATTAAATGTTGGGAAGAGTGGATATTTTGTGGTTAGCCTTCTGAGGATTAGGTGCTGGGTAGGGGGATTACCATTCCGTCTGGCAGGGATCAGTTTTCGCTGTTTGGGGGTTCAGATGGCCCGGGATTGGACGTGACTTTGGTAACTGAATTTTAGAAGCTTGGGGAGCAGGGTTAGAGCGGGTTTTGCAGAGGTGGGACAGCCTTCCACTGTTTCTGGCAGGCCGATTTCAAACTATTGAGATGAACATTTTGTCGCGATTTGTGTTCTTATTTCAATGCCTTCCAGTTTTCCTGCCAAAGTCGTTTTTGCGGGAGATGGAGCGGCTCATAACATGCTTCATATGGGTGGGGAGAACACCTTTAATTTGGAGAAGGGTCCTACCGAGGGAGAGACAGGCAGTGGGATTGGTGCTTCCAAATTTGTTGTATTATTACTGGGCGGCCAATACGGAGAAGATATGGGGGTGGTTTGGGGTCAGGCCGTTGGTTCGATACAGATGGATTCTGGGTCACGTCGAGGGATAGGTCTGGGTGCCTTGGTGACACCATCTCTGCCATTTTCACCAGCAAAATAACGAGAATAATAGCATTAAAAATGGTAGTTCACATCAGTTCAATGACTTTTAGATGACTTTGTACTGTGAGGACTTCAACAGCACACTCTGCTTACAGCACTTTGTATACTTCCAAATTTAACTGTACAGAACTTGCTGTTAGCTCCATAAACTGACAGTTTTGCCATCATTACAATCGCAAAGCTTTGGCCGCTATTTCCTGGGCTGTTCGGATAAGGAGTGAGCAGATGCAACATACTTTACATGCAGACTATGGAATGTAACCAGGACTGAGCAGTAGAGGGAGAATTAGAAACTGGAGTTTTGTTTGGTGAGCCAGGAAGCCGTTTTGTGGAAATTTCTCTGAGGAGATAGCCTTCAATTGAATGGTGTCCATGGTGGGTAGATTGTAAATAAAGTTTGCTTAAGAAAATAAGTACTTAATGATTGAACTTTTCACATTTTCCATTTAATTGATAGCCCACTGGCAATCTCATAGAATCACTTGAGGCCATTCTGCCCATTGAGTTTGCACCAACAATCTGAAAGAGCACTCTACACCCCCACACACCCCACCCTATCCTTCAATTAGCTCAGTTGGCTGGGTGGCTAGCAACACTCAATTCCCCTACTGGCTGAGGTTATTGAGGAAGGCCTTGCCTCGCCCCTCGCCTGAGGTGTGGTGACCCTTAGGTTAAACCACCAACAGCCAGCTCTCTCTCTCTCAGAAGGAGAGAGCAGCCTGTGGTCCTTGGGGATATGGTGATTTTCATTTTTCATTTCACATTGTTGTGCAAGTAAAGAAAGAGCATTATTCTGCATTTACCTCCAGCTACGCCTGATTTTGTAACGTTTGATACTGGCACTGGCTGTTAAAATAGAAAACTATTTATTCCCAACATGACCCAACTTAACTGAGATTACAAAACCATTTTCACAACACATCACATTTAAATAAATCTGCTCGTTATTTGATTTATTCTTTGACATTGGCCCTTTAAGACCTTTGTCTCTTCCCCCCCCCCCCCCCCCATTTCAGGAATATCAAATCTTATTCAAAACAGTAGGGCAGCACGGTGGTGCAGTGGGTTAGCCCTGCTGCCTCACGGCGCCGAGGTCCCAGGTTCGATCCCAACTCTGGGTCACTGTTCATGTGGAGTTTGCACATTCTCCCCGTGTTTGCGTGGGTTTCGCCCTCACAACCCAAAGATGTGCAAGGTAGGTGGCTTGGCCACGCTAAATTGCCCCTTAATTGGAAAAAATGAATTGGGTACTCTAAATTTAAAAAACAACATACAGTAAAGTCTCTTATAAATCATCATGGAGCATCTGTACACTAAAATCACTCTATTTCTGATAGTAGATCTGTTTTAGTGCTGAGATTGGTCAGATGGAACAGCACAGTAGATCTTGTGATTAGAAAGTTAACCCAAACTAATGGAGCCCTCTAGCGGTGAACCATCGAACAGTTTCACAGCTGCATTTTCCACGAACATGTCTTTGTATACTGTAGATTAAGAGACAATAAATACTCTCTGGTTTTTACTTTTGAGGACACACAATTGAGTTATAGTTTTCGGAAAAAGTCCCGCTAGTCTCCCCTGATGTGGTACTGTTTTCCTAAATCGATCTATATAACGCAAAGGGGAAATAATGTAGCAGTTAGCATTTTATTGACCTTCCGTCCAAAAGTGCTGTTGTTAGCTGCTCGCTTCCACAGGCCAATAACCATAAAGAGAAGCCTAATGTCATTTCCTAGTGTGAGTGGGAGAGAAAGATAATGCAAAGATCCATTAAAGATTTCATACCAGCAAAGAGAAGTTTATGTCTGTTTTTTATTAATCAAGTAATGACCCCAAGGCACTCCATATGTATTCATTAACACAGCTGTTGTCGGTCAGGAAATGACAGTAAATGGTACAATTCACATAAGAGCATTTATTCCATTGCTGTTACGGATAATGAGATTAGCACAAATAAGCAGTAACTGCACAGCATGCAGGACACAGCCTTATTTTCCCAACTGGTCAGAGACCATAAAAAAACAACATTACTGTACATATGCACAGAGGACGACGCTCTCTGTTAAAGGCACAGCACCATTCAACATTCAAAGGTGTCTGCTGAATGCTGTCTCACCATGTTCTATGCTATAGAACAATCGTAATAGGTTAATGAAAGCAAACAACTGCTGCAGAACGTTTGTGACATTGATCAATGCAATGGTTGGTGGATAATTTTTTTAATTGGCTGTTTTGATAACACGTGACTGCCCGCAGTAAACATCAGCGCAACCATTACTTGAGTTGATCATTTTTTTGATCAACGATTTTTTTGGTGAGACATCCAAGCTTAATGTGATCAATTTTCCATTAGACCTATTGGTTTGCCTCCTCTTGGTTTGTGAAAATAAAATTCCTGTTGCCAGAGTGGGGGAATCATTGAAAGGCCGGTTAAGAGACAGTGTCTGTCATAATTCTGACAAATGACGAGGGACAGTATGACATCCTGCGACAAGCCCCATGAATTTCTCTATGTGTCGTCTATAGCCAGTTTACTGCAACTTGTACCAAATGGCCCAGCTATAGTGGGGATGAGATTAACCCTCACAACAGGCAGAATGGGTCCAGAGTGGATGCTGTTTAACAAAAAAATTAAAGTCCCTCCTCACCCACTCAGTGTGGTTTTCTGAGCTGGTCCCTGCAGTAGTCTGCACCGATGTCCAGCGCCTGGGAGGCAGGATGGTTCAATATAATGTCTAAATTGGGCTCCAGCAGTGCAGTTGGAAGTCTGACTTAACTAAGGGTTGAATTCGCCCCACCTTGTACTGAGTGCGGTAGCGAGTGTAACATTTGATGCCCCCACCCCCCTCCGCTTGCAGTGGCGCATTTTCACGCTGTAGTTTAATGGTGCCTCCCTCGGTTGGCTGCTGGACAGAGTGGAGGCCTGTCTCCATGTCCTCATTACCTACCTCTGGTTGTAGGAGGTAACCAACTTCACCATAAGTGCTTGGTCAGTGCCAATACTGTACAGAAAAGGTCAGCCATCCTGTGCAGAAAGAGGATGAATGATCTCACCCGTGCCATCAGTGTAAGTCAACCACCTCAATTTACACACTCACACGCCCATCAGACATTCACAGTGATCTCACTCAGTACTAGCTCGAGCGACACCACCACTTACTCACACGCCGAGATCGCAACCACACACCACCCATGGCACCACTCACCGCCCACATGTGCCAGGCATCATTCTTCCCTGGCTTGGCATGTACCTTGCCCACACCCTTTCCATCTGTCTTTGTACAGAACAAGCTGGAACACAACTAAAGGGAGAGGTCCTAGAACAGGAGTGGAGGGCTGGAATTCAGGGTCCTCACTGATTTGGAGAACCGAGCCATCACGCTGGTTGGCGAGGATGTTGACCGTGTTGGCGGCAAACACTCGCACGAGGATCCAGCACCAGCTCACCCCTTACTCAATGCTACTGTGAGTGCACTATCCTGTTTTTTATTTGGTTTCCATGCACTAAATATCTCCATGTTCTTTCATAGGCGCTGCTGCCAAGTGCCCAAGTCCGTCAAGCAACCATGCCCTCCACTCCAGCCCTAAGCACATCTCTGATGAGATGAAGACCTGTCATAGCATTCAACCACACCTTCCACCCGGGCAGGCGCACACGCTTCAGTGGGACCTAGTTCTAGAGCAGTCTCTGGGTCAAAATCATGTGGGCATAGCATACAATCTGGTCTACAGCATAAAGAGTCAGGAAATCTGATGGCACTTGGGCAAACGTCCAGATTTCATCACACCTGGGTTGCTGGAGCAGCAGTAACAATCTCGGGAATATCAGGAAGGGATGTCAGCTGCCTTCCTCAGAAGACAACAGACAGTGGCGGGTCAGAGATCAGAGTGCTGGCATGTCAGTGTGTCAAGGCCAACACTGGCAGGATGGCGGCTGTCATGGATACCTTTGTCAAGGACATCAGTCCTGCACGGCTGCAGGACTAGCACTCCATTGTTGTAGGCATTAGTGTCAACAGGAGGGGTGTGGGGCACCTCGATCGCATGCCAGCTGCCCTAATCCTCAAGGTCAGCCAGGGACCTTCAGACACCCATTAAGAGGAGGACCAACAGCTGGACACCCTCGCCTCCCCCCCCCCCCCCCCCCCCCCCCGCCCCACCCTGCCCTCCAATCTGGGACTCCCTGGCCCATCCATATCCACTCTTCCTGTGACCTCATCACCATCAGCTCTACAGGCTGAGGAGGGTGCACCTGCCCCACAGCAAGACACCAAAAGCAGGCTGGGACCCTCCAGGTCCCAGCCCTCCGTAGGACACCTGCCAAGGAAATCACAGACAACAGGGTGTAGGGGGCAGCAGGCAGCCTCGACCCCTACTGTGGATCAATTCATCAATCAATGTTGTGCAAACACCAAAACCTAGCAGCCTGGTTAAAAAAGTTTATAAGATTCACGAGCACAAGGGTGTCACAGGTGTTGACAACTTGTATATCGTTGTACATGGATGTAAATAGAACAACACCCATTTCACTTCTCCTCTTGTATCTGCCTCCTTTTTATGATGAACTGTGTCACTGTCAATCATGTGATACCATGGTCCCTCCCCCCACTTTTCACAGATATCACTATTATGTGCCTATTGTCTGTTGCACAATGTCTGACCCTTTTGCACATTAGTCTGAACATCAGTGATTTCTCGACCTGAATGTCAAATGTGCTTGTTGAACGAACCTTGTTCGCATGCTTTTCAGAGTAATGTTCTGTTTAATTTTGGCTGTGTAAGATTGAGGCAAAGGTGTTCTCCTATCTTGTCTGCATTCTTGAAAAGTGAAAGTGCAGTGTACAGGGAGAGATGTATTCATGCATGGAGAAGGGTCATATATTGAGCAACTCCATGTGCTCTCTGTCTCCCGGCAGGATTTTCATGCTATGAGTCCTTATTCAGAGCTTGCACATCTGCTAAACACACCAATAGGTGGGCGCACCTTATCACCTCAAAGTGATGAAGCCCAATCCCCCTCAGCCACATTATTGTCCTGCCACTTGAATGTCGAACCTTGAGTGTCTGTCACGCTGTAATTGTGTCTCTGAAGGGGACAAAGTCCTCATCACAAACTAGAGATGCAGTCGTACGTCCCCTCATTTGAGCACTCACCAAAGTCACTGATTCTAATCTCAAATGATGACTTCTGTTGGGCAATAGAGGCTCTGAGCAAGCTCTGGAAGGACACATGGTTGCTTTGGACATTGTGGGCAAAGTGTGAGTTATCTGATTCACCATCAATGTTACACAGAGTGCGTAGTGCCATTGCCTCAAATGGATCTCCTTGAGGAACCGTGTCAGTTAAAGGCTTTCAGCCACGAGACCACTCAGGTTCCAATGACAGTCCCTGACTCTTGTAAGATGTCGTTGAGACTGAAATGCCGGACAGTCATTTGAGGAGGCAGCACTTCTGACGTCTGATGCTGGGACTCCCTCCTCCAGTTAACACTTCATCTTAGCAAGGATACATGCTGCCGAGGGTTCATCATCCTTCAAAGGATCAGGACAACCTGAGTCTGATAAATAACTATTCATTGTCATATTGAACTGCATGTGCAAAATGAGAGGAAATGCAATGCTGATTTTCATGCTGGTCCATGATGGAACACACTTGTCCAAGAGTGTACTCGCTACAAATCATTGTCCTTCTGGTGGCTATCAGGGCCTCATGCGCACATCTTTCTAGTCTGGCCCGTACTATGGCCTCTTCCTCTGCAGCCTTTTCTTTCTTGAACTCATCATCCTCATCCCTTTTGAGGTCCTCCTCGTCGAAGAAGACTTGTAGCTCCTCCACCTTGTCATCTGGCAGGTCCTCCCCCCTTTGCAGTGCCAGATTGTGCAGCGCACAGCAAGCCACGATGATCCATGGGACCCTCCATGGAATGTACTGGAGTGCTCTGCCAGATCTATCCATGCATCAGAATCACTTCTTTTGGATTCCTGTGGTGTGGCTCCATTAATGCTTGGCTAGTGGCATGAGCCTCGTTGTACCATTTGTCTGGAGGAGTCCAAGGTCATCAATGAAGAGCCAGCCCTGGATCATGTTTGGTCCCATGAAGATGTCCAGGATCTGCGATCAACTCGAGATGCATGAGTTGTGGATGCTTCCTGCATGATCGGTTTCTTGTGGTCGCCGATCAGCTGCACATTGAGCGAGTGGTAACCTTTCTGGTTTATGTATTGCAGTGCCTGTTGCCAGGGAGCTTTAGAGCCACACGAGTGCAGTCGATGGTACCCTGCACCCGTGGGAATCGGGCAATCTCAGCAAAGCCCAGTTCTCTGACATCCTGGCTCACATGATCTCTGTTGAAGTTGATGTAATTGTGGTCTTGGCAAAAAGAAAGTCTGTGATCTCATGAATGCATTAGTGCCTTGTCACTTGAATGATCTCACAGAGGTCCCCAGTGGCACCCTGGAATGAGCCACTGGTGTAGATGTTCAGAGGGGCCATTAATTTCACAGCCACTGGCAATGGTATCCTTCCCAGTCCCCATGGTGCCAATTCCTAGACAATGTGGCAAATGTGAGTTACCAGATCCCTGGACCTGCAGAGCTGTTGGCAACACTGGTTCCTGCTGGCCTACACATAAGAGATGAGAGTTCCCTAGACCCTGGTCTCTGTGAGCCTCAACCTCTGTATCCAGAAGTGACCCTACTGACCTGTGGTCTTGAGGCTCTTTTTCCTCTCTTTGGCAATCCAAAGGGTCACATTCTTCTCTCCTGCCTGGAAACAATACTTCAGGCAATGATAAATCCAGCCTCCATCTTTCTGCGGTATCAATGTGAAACAGACAAGAGTCAGCATTAGACTCCAAAGGTTTTCTTTCTGTCAATAACTCGTCAGTGAATGTGTGTTCAAGGGTTTTGTTTCCAGGTCGCGAGTACTTGCCCCTGAAATGATGGCCAGTGCGGGCTGTGTTTCAAGATTCCCCTTCCACGACATGACCGCTATGGCATTGCGTTTGCCATGTGTTTGGGTGTGGTGCTTCCAGCCCAGACACTGGGAGCCTCATTCTCTGCATGCTAATACTATAACTCATGGGAATTATTTGAAGAGGTCCTGTGACTTTTGTTCAGTGAACCATCCAGCGGCAACTTTCTAACAGGCTTCTGAAGTTTGTCCATTCGCCCAGTTGCTATTATTCCGGGGAATTTCCACCCTGAGTGAACGAAGGGGTAAAACAGGGGTAAACACTGTGAAGGGATTCGACTTGCATGAATAGCCATCATTACTTGACTTGCCTGATTCCATGCACTGTCATTAAAAGGTTCCTAACATGTCTTAGCTGTGCCTCTCTCCTTATTTGGGAGTGCACAGTTCAGTTGTGTACTCCTCTAATTGCCCCCCTGCAGTGCATGAAGCTGCCCTTCAATCCACCCACACCGACTTCAGCAGCAGAGCTTCTCATTTTAATCTTGTACTGCTCCATCGCTGCAGGCTAGACGATGGTGCTGCAGAACTCATTGCCAGACCAGCTTGGACTCTTCCTGTGTGACTATAGAAGCCCCTCCCATCATCCTGGATAATCTTCATGTTTGGGTTTCCCTCCCTTGCAGATCTACCCATCCACCTCCTGTATTCTTTAATCCTGTTGTGCTTCTGTTTCATTCTCTTTGTTAGCCCCTGAACTTTTTTAAATGGATGTGCCTGTGGCCCATGTGGACCTCGTGGATCTTGCCCATCTGCATCTTGATGCCACTGACTACTTATACTGTTCAACATATACCCGCCTCCGTCATCCTCCCCGCATGTGTCTGAGTATTACCATCCCCACTCAGAAGTCCCAGTACAGGACTAGCCCTGCAACCCCTCTGCTTTCTGAGGCCATTTGAGCCTTTCCTTAGTACAGGCCTAGCCAGGTAGATAGGCCCGTCTCCTCTATGGGGCCAGTTGCCTCCCTTCCCCAGTTCACCCCTATCACTGCCGTCCTTGAAACCCCACCCTGCCTTACCGCTGGTCTGGTAGGTAGACCTGTGGCAACCCCTGGAAACCAATGTGGTGGTGCCTGCAAATCCTGGCACTGATTCTTGTAAATGTTTCGCAATGCCTGGTAGTCGAATTAACCTCAAAGAGGAGTGTGCAGGTCGCCAGGTGCACGTCGCGTATGCATCATTGTGAAACACTTTGTTCTGATTGCACACCAGATAAACCTGGATGATCCAGTGTGGGGATATGATTCTGGCCAGTAGACCATAGAATGACATGCAAAAATATTGAAATGACCTACCCGATGCATTGTGGCGAGAAACGTGGCCTGCCTTCGATGGGTGGAGCACAAGGTCATACCTGGTTTTACAACGACAAAGAACCGATTGTTGGCCTTCTTGCGATATTTTACGCTGCCAGCACGACACGCTGCCCACCGCAAAGAGGAGTGGAAAATCCTGGCCAATGATTGGAGAACCTGGCAGCAAAACAGAAATTGGAACAGCCAGATCAAGCAGGTAGTATAACCCTTCTTCTGGGCTGATGAGACCATCAATTCACGCGACACGTGGTTAGAAGTGAACAGTGGTTTTAATCGTCTTACAACAGAGTCTGCCTGTGACGAGATGAACTCCAGATGAACTGGCAGCAGGCTCACAGCACTGACCTTTATACTTCCGGTTGGGGGAGGGGCCATGGGCGGAGCCATGGGCGGAGCCAAGGGTGGAGCCCAGTACAAACTCCTCATCTCCCCCTATGGGCAGGGCCGCGCGATTACACACAATCCGGTACAGAGTACTGGCTCAATACATGTGGTACAATACAGTGTGAATTACTGAGGTTTATAATTCACCACATGGGCCAGGATGAGTGCTGCATCCGAATCCTCAAACAGATTGTCTGCCCGTTGCCAACCCTGCCCACTACCAAAATTGGCTGACAGCCCCACCCTTTGAACCACACAATCCCACCCTGTGATATGTCAATGTCACCCACCCCAAAACCCAACTTGTGCTCTATGATCTTTCCCGATTTTTGGGAACCATCCCAACAGTGACCAATGCAGCCTTCTGGAGCTGACCTTCCTGCCCAGCAGTGCCCAGCCTGTCAATCCGGCCAGTAGCTGGGCGGGAAACAGAGTGTAAAGAACCAGAACTGAAATTGGGCCTCTGCATTTCTGGGATTTCTGATTCCAACAACCCCTCCACCTGACAAACAGGCTCCCTAATCTCTCCCTGCCTCCCACAAATATCGAGGCATCCCACAAATATCAATGTCAGTCTCTGAGCGGGTTAGAAATAATAAATCAGTTATCCAAGGTGATTCATGATAATTTACATTCATGAACACAATAGCCTTTGGAGGGTTCATCACCTCCTGGTATCATTAAAGTGGAAGTTAATGGTAGGAGGAAAGGATTTGAGTGGAGAGGATTTGCCGCTTGTGTATGCAACATGAATAACTCTTAAAAGCCTTCCTTTTGAAGGCAATGTTAAAGGGTCTTCTCTTACCAACTGCTCACCCAGCCGGATACCATTGTATTGAAGCAGAAATGAAGTGAACACATTCTCTACATTTTAGTCTATCAAAAGGAATTGCATTATCAATTGATATATCTGAGAGCTCACTTCTTAAAAGCAAACACATCCTGAACAGTCTGTAGAAACTTTCACTACTGAACAAATTTCACACAAATTACTGTGCCTGATATCAGCGGAGATCATTCTTTTATTAAAGAAAACTGGATATTATGGTTTTATAAGCAATGAGACTTTTCTTCTGTGGTGTTCAAGTCTGCTCCTTTGTGGGTTTTATTTATATGGGACTAACTTTGGGAGCTATTTGTTCTTTCTCCCCAGCCATATCTAAATTTCATGGTTCAGATCCTCGTCAAGGCCGAGGCCTGTCCCTTTGCATGGAGCATAATTCTAAATCTGAGGCAGAAATCCAGCCATTTTTGCAAGCCTCTCATGGTAACCAGTGGCGACTGTGATGCTGTATGGCTGCTAGCCAATGACGGCATATAGAAGATCTCAAAGTCAGAGTTTACTGCTTACTGACATTTTCTGCCATTGCTAAAGTGGTCTGTACAGACAGATGGTCTGGTGGAGGGGCTGATTGACCAGCTGTGATGGTACATGTGCATTTGAGGAAACACACCTATATTTTATCTTGTGGTGATTGTCACGAAACACTCTAACATTATCTGTGAGGGTGTCCCAACGTGGAACACCAGTTCATGGGGGTGTATAGTTTTGTTCTGTTTTGGTGTGACAAGTGACACCCCAGTGAGAATAAATATCCCAGTCATCGGGTAAAGTTATTAAAGTATTGAGACAGTCCAGTGTTTTTGATGCTGCCTTCCAAATGTGGAATATTGGAATATGAAATGAGTCTCTCTGGGCTATGGCATTCCCCCGCCTGTGATCCACGCACAATCTCTGGGTTCCATCCAGTTTCGGCACCATGACTACAGGGGAGCTCCAATCACTGCAACTCAATTCAATAAGGTCAGTCCTGAGCCTATACTCAACTGCCTTCTGTACCTGTGATAATTTAACCTGGATTTAACCTAGATAGATATTGTTTGATTGGATCCACGTCCCTCACAACTATGGCATGCATTGTTAACCGCGTGCTACCTAGTTTATTCCCACCAATACATTTATAGGACTGCAGTAACTCTGTCAATTCGCCCTGCCTCTTATCTGGGAGATGATGTAACCACTGGATTAAATGTTCCAGTGCTTCTACAGTGTCTGAATTGTAGTGAAGTCACTGTCAGAATCTGATCCCTCGTCTTCCCGCTGCTTCATTATGAACAAGATCTCCTGCTTGTACACATCTACTGTAACCCATTATTTTTAACATGCCACACTCTGTGATTTCTGTCTATCTGGGGTGCGTACCTGATAGCTTTCTTTGCTCACTTTCCTTTCAATGTACCAGGGCCCACTAAATCTAGCTTTCAGGGGTGTGCCTGACACAGTTTTTTTTTAAAAATAATTTTTATTGAAGAAATTTTTCAAAATACAAACATTTTAACCCCCCCTACATTTACATTTAAATTATAACAAAACAAAGTCAAACCCCCCTACTTAACAAGAAAAAGAAAAAAGTCCCCCCCCCCCCCTACTCGCGCGTCCCCCCCACCCCCCCCCCCCCGCCGGCGAACCGACAGTCAGACCAACTTATCATTTCTAGCAGCGTCCTCGGGCAGGCCTTGCCCGTGCCACCACCGCTACCGTACTTCCTTCGTCTTTGTCCCCCCTCCCCCCCCCCCCCTCCTCCCCCCTCCCTCCCGCCCTCCCCTCCCCTCCCGGGTTGCTGCTGTCACGGCCTCAGTTTCTATCTCTGATCTAAGAGGTCTAGGAAGGGTTGCCATCGCCTGAAAAACCCCTGCACCGACCCTCTCAGGGCGAATTTGATCCTTTCCAATTGGATGAAGTTTGCCATGTCGTTTAACCAGGTGTTAACACTCGGAGGCCTTTCGTCCCTCCACTGAATCAGGATCCTCCTCCGAGCCACCAAGGACGCAAAGGCTAATATTCCAGCCTCCCTCGCCTCCTGTACCCCCGGTTCCACCCCAACCCCGAAGATCGCAAGTCCCCATCCTGGCTTGACCCTGGACCCCACCACTCTCGACACCGTCCCTGCCACCCCCTTCCAGAACTCCTCCAGTGCCGGACATGCCCAAAACATATGTGCATGATTCGCAGGGCTTCCCGAACATCTAATACACCTGTCTTCACCCCCGAAAAACCGACTCATCCTTGTCCCCGTCATGTGGGCTCTATGCAGTACCTTAAATTGAATGAGACTTAGTCTCGCACATGACGACGACGAGTTGACCCTCTCCAGGGCGTCTGCCCATGTCCCGTCCTCTATCTGTTCCCCCAGCTCTAACTCCCACTTATCTTTCAGCTCCTCTACTGGTACCTCCTCCACCTCCTGCATAATCTTATAGATGTCCGAGATCTTCCCCTCCCCGACCCAGACCCCTGATAGCACCCTGTCACTCACCCCCCTGTCGGGGAGCGCGGGGAACCCCGCTACCTGTCGTCTGGCAAATGCCTTCACTTGGAGGTACCTGAACGTGTTCCCCGGGGGGAGCCCAAATTTCTCCTCCAGCTCTCCCAGGCTCGCAAACCTCCCCTCTATAAACAAGTCCCTCAGTTGTCTAATACCCGCCCTCTGCCAGCTCTGGAATCCCCCTCCTGTGTTTCCCGGCGCAAATCTGTGGTTCCCTCTTAGTGGTGCCCCTATCAGACCTCCCACTTCCCCCCTGTGTCGCCTCCACTGCCCCCAGATCTTGAGGGTGGCCGCCACCACCGGGCTCGTGGTATACCTCGTGGGAGGGAGCGGCCATGGTGCCGTTACCAGTGCCCCTAAGCTTATGTTGCCGCAGGACGCCCTCTCCATGCGCTTCCAGGCTGCCCCCTCCCCTTCCATCATCCACTTTCGTACCATCGATGTATTTGCCGCCCAGTAATATCCTGAAAGGTTGGGTAACGCCAGCCCTCCACTATCCCTACTCCGCTCCAAAAAGACCCTTCTAACTCTCGGGGTGCCATGTGCCCACACATACCCCATGATACTACTTGTTATCTTCTTGAAAAAGGCCCTGGGGAGGAAGATGGGCAGACACTGGAACAAAAACAAGAACCTCGGGAGGACCGTCATTTTAACTGACTGCACCCTCCCTGCCAGCGACAGCGGCACCATGTCCCACCTCTTAAACTCCTCCTCCATCTGTTCCACCAGTCTGGAAAAGTTCAACTTGTGGAGGGTCCCCCAGTTCTTTGCCACCTGCACCCCCAAATACCTAAAACTTTTAACTGCTCTTTTGAAGGGGAGCCTCCCAATTCCCTCCCCTTGGTCTCCCGGGTGTATTACAAAGACCTCACTTTTCCCCAGATTTAATTTATATCCCGAAAAGTCCCCGAACTCCGCTAGTATCCCCATTACCTCCGGCATTCCCCCCTCCGGGTCTGCCACATACAACAACAAATCATCCGCATAGAGCGAGACCCGATGTTCCTCCCCTCCCCTTGTCAGTCCTCTCCACCCCCCTGAACCCCTCAGTGCCATCGCCAACGGCTCAATCGCTAATGCAAAGAGTAAGGGAGATAGGGGACATCCCTGCCTAGTACCTCGATGGAGCCCAAAATATTCTGACCTCCTCCCGTTTGTTACCACACTTGCCATCGGAGCTGAATAGAGCAGTTTTACCCAGTGCCTGACACAGTTAACCACACAAGCTCTCTCTCTCTCCGGTTACAAACCTCTAAGTCTGAGCCTTTGTATCAGCCCTGGCTATTACTCCATGTTAGATTGTGTTTAAATGTGTTACTTTTGAGTCACTCTATTGTAATTCAATCCACCTCTTTGAATTGAATACAATTTCCTTGTCCTCTGTGTCTGTCTCGTTGTCATTTAGCTGGTTAAAAATTATATCAGATAATCTGATCTCACTGTCAGCCTGCTAAAGAGGGCATCAATTAACCTGATTCTTGGGCTTGCAACTCCTTCCTCTTTTGTCTTAGTTTATGAGCCTTTAATTGCATCACCATGCAATTGAGAAATGCTTCAGAGGGGTCTATTTGTAATTTTTCTGTGGTAGGATTCTCTACTGGCTGTTCAACTACAGTAAGCATCACTACCATCTGGGATCCTATGATATAATTCCCTAGAATGCCTGCAATGGGCAACGTTTTTAACCACACCTACCAATACGTCCCCTGTCTTCAAGCTGCTCTGTGAGCTTATTTCTGCAAAAGGAATTTCTTTCCTTTCTCCGAGAATGCTGCTGATAAGTACCGTTTCTTTTAATATCCCTTCTGGACAACAAACATCTTTATCCCACATTAGGGATTGCCCCTGTATATTGTAACATTTAATATATTTTCCCCTTTGATCCTATCCACAGGGAAATACTTTACCCTAGCACACAAATTCTTTAAACATGCTCGCCACCTGCTGGGCATTCTGCCCCTGTACAAGTTGTGCACACATGTTCCATCATATTAGTTGACAAAGGATCATCTGGACTTGAAACGTTAGCTCTTTTCTCACCCTACAGATGCTGCCAGACCTGCTGAGATTTTCCAGCATTTCTCTTTGGTTTCAGATTCCAGCATCCGCAGTAATTTTCTTTTATCCACCCTACTACTTCCTCCTTTACTCAGTATGCAAATCCCACCTGCACTTCCTGTTCTCCAGCCTCTAATTTCAAATTTCCGGTTTTAAGATTTCTAACACCCACCGGCCGACCATTTAACCTCCAACATAGTGATTTAGTGTGGCCCAGTCTGTTGCAATGAAAACATTTGACTTTTTTCATATCTGTCATTCCTTCAACAGACTCGGTTATATTTTGAGGTGAGACCTCCTTTGAGTTTCTGACCACTCCTCCTTGGGCTGACCTGTCCCCTCTTGCACCTTCCCAATTTCACACTTTATCTGATTTAAAATTGGGCTGAAAGAAATGCTTTGGTCTATGAACCCGCTCATACTTGTCCGTCAGCTTCTCGGCTTGTCTGGCAGTTCTAACTTTCTGCTCCTCAACATGTGTTCTAATCATGGGAGGCAACAAATCTTTAAATTTCTCCAATAGAATGATCTCCCTAAGGCCTTCACAGGTTTCTCCTATTTTCAAGGCCTTTACCCACCTGTAAAAATTACTTTGCTTAACTCTTTGGAATTCAAGGTAAGTCTGTTTTCTAAATTTCTGTCCGTATTCCTCTGGTCCTAGCTCATAGGCCTTTAATATAGCTTTCTTCACTGTCTCATAGTCTCTAGACTGTTCCTCTGATAAGGACATGCAGGCTTCACCAGTCCTACCAACAAGTTTGGCCTGTAAGAGTAAGATCCAACAATCTTGTGGCAATCTCAACTGTTTAGCTATTTTCTCAAAAGCACACATTTCGGTAGAGCCTGTACATACCGGAACATCTCCCCACTTGGTTCCCATCTAGAACCACCTTCCTTCACCACCGCTTTAACCTTTCGGTTGCTGCTGCCTGTTTGTGAAGTTGGAAGTCTCTCTCTCTCTGGCTTTCTCCATTTCCCTTTTAAACTCCCTCTCTTCTCAGTCCTGTTGGAACACACTTTTGCTCTCATTTTCCTGCATTCTAACTATTTAATTTCTGTGTCTCTTTGCAATTGAAGTTTCGCTATTTCAAAATCCTCCATTGTTGAATTAAAAAAAAATCTTTATTGTCACAAGTAGGCTTGCATTTATACTGCAATGAAGTTACTGTGAAAAGCCCCTAGTCGCCATATTCCGGCGCCTGTTCGGGTACACTAAGGGAGAATTCAGAATACCCAATTCACCTAACAGCACGCCTTTCGGGACTTGTGGGAGGAAACCGGAGCACCCGGAGGAAACTCACGCAGACATGGGGAGAACGTGCAGACTCCGCACAGGCAGTGGCGCAAGCCGGGAATTGAACCTGGGACCCTGGAGCTGTGAAGCAACAGTGATACCCAGTGTGCCACTGTGCCGCCCATGATCCGGCTAACCCCTCTCGTATATTTAAGTGTGTTGCTAGGCTTTCAATTATTTCAGCTTTCTTCGCTCTTGTAGATAAGACTACTTCCAATTTATCTTCTAATTGTCGCAATTTGGTTTTAGGCACACATTTCAAATTTGCCACTGTTAACATTCTCTACATCCAGATAAGATTGAGCTTGGTCAAAAGCCATTTGCTGCAGCTTTCTAACTTAATGTAGCTTGTTCTTACTTGGTTCCACTTGTTTCTCACTCTCATAACGTTTGTATACCCAAGGAATTAAGCCTTTTTAAGACCCCGGACAGGGGACCCAATTTTCTGTCATGAAGCATGCTGATGTTATCTGTGAGAGTAATCCAATTTGGACCAACAGTTTGTGCTGGTGTTTAGTTTTATTTTGTTTTGGTGTCAGGAGACAAGTGAAACTCCAGTGGGAATAAATAGCCCAGTTGCTGTGTAATAATTATTAAAGACTATTTATTAAAGTAAATAAAAGACAAATACACACAAGCAGGACTACTCTACTCTCACGCAATAAACACAGTTTTTATATATAGAACATACCCCTTGTTACAAAATATATCTAAAATACCTGAACCCAGTAAGACTTTCCCTGTTCCCCAAACAACATCCAAAATGAATAATAGGCTATAATTATCATACAATAGTGATGAACCTGGGTACCGTCTTTTTCCTGATCCAACAAAGAGAGTCAAGTCCTGTCAATTTCCAGCTCAGTACTTCAAAATCATTCAAGCATGAAGGGGCGTGATTGGTGTGCACTTTGAAGTGGTTGATATTTATGGACACTGCAGTTTCTGCACTTAGACTTACTCATCCATGAAGAAGAAGCAAGTCTAACAGTTATTTTGTGGAAGCTGTCAATCAACAAGCCACTAGCAGAAATGAATGAATGGCTTGTATCTAATGTACCTGAGGGGTTAAAACACGGGTTACAGCTGTTCTCGTTCCAGGAAAGAACACATGGGGCTTCCAGGTGAATGTTACAACTGTACATTTTTTCATTGCCCCTGTCTGGACTTCTCTCTAGCTCCGAGTCAGAGGTCTCTTTTCTGAGAGGGGAGATCCCTCTAGTTAGGGGGTCCCTGTGGAGGGTCCCTCTAGTTAGGATGTTCCTGTGGGGGGTTCCTTTAGTTATGGTGTCCCTGTCCTTTAGTTAGGAGGTCGTTGTTGTGTGTCCCTGGGGGCTTCCCTGGTTAGGGGCTTCCTGTGGGGGTCCCTCTACTTTTCTGATATTATGATAAGAACTAGTCTTAACTGCTGAGAGCATCGGCGCCATTGCCCAGGTGCTGGCCGTCGTTGTACAGAGCCAGACAGGGATGGCCAACTCCCTGAGCTCCATGGCTGTGAACGTCCAGACCCTGGTCGATACCAGCGCGGGCCTCCAGGACTGGCAGTGCCAGGTGATGGGGGTGCCCCAGGTGCTGGATCCGCTTTCACCCCTGCCCCATGGAGAGGCCCGGGGACCACCGGGCACCCTGAGGGAGGAAGAGATGATGCGGCCGTTCCGGGTCCCCCTGCAGGGGGAGGTCCCAGAACTCCGTGCCACTTTGGACTGCCCCCCCCCCCCCCCAACCCTACTGTTCCTGATGCACCTGATGAGCAGCGGGCAGAACAGGGTTGCACCACGCCATCCCAATCGCCCGAGGTGCAGCCTGGCCAATCCAGGCTGGGCCACCCGAGGAAATGGCTGCCGAAGGGGACCCTAGTCACAGGGCAGGGGTGACAGGAGTCCACCTCCCATTCTGCTGTATCGTCTGGGGGAACACCTGGACGTAGTAATAGTGCGCGTAAGGCCAGAAAGGTGGACATAGAGTAAGTTGGCACAGGTGCAGGGCACAGAATAGTGAAATGGGCTAGGGCACATGTACAGGACATCCGTTATTCAACACCTTTCACACCTATGAACTCTGCCTCTGTGCTCTGTCCGATGCCTGCGGCGGTGGGGCGGGGACTGGGTGTCAGTGTGGGTGAGGGGTGATGCGATGGAATGTTGCGATCCGGTGAGTGTGACGTGCGGCCCTGCGATCCCCCACCCCCCAAGGTTCTACCACGCAACCCGCCCCCAGCCATACGACAGGGCCATGAGATGCAGTGTCTAGGCCGCATGCAGGGTGCACCCAGGTGGAGGGTCTTGATGTGGCCTCCATGCCTGTTACCAGACCCGCTTATACTATCAACCTTGTGACCCCCATCCCGTTGTGCCGCAGGTGAATGTGTCATGGGGGGGTAGTGTGCATGCGGGTGATGTGGTGGTGGGGGAGGTGAGGGTGGTCGGTGGTGGGGGAAATCCCGAACTCTGCTGTATGTGCCCATGCCCATCAATCCTGCCACCCACCGTGTTCGCTGAAACGTGCGGCTATCAGCGCTCTCCCGTGCTTGCTGGCCCAGCTGGTGGCGACGGGCAGCCTCCCGTTGCTGTCCATCCCCCATATCCCGTGCATTAGCCCCACCCCTGCCATGCTCCTCATCAGGGAGGAGTGCCCTTCGTCCTGATCCTCCCCCTCCTCTTCCTCCAGCACAGAACCCCTGTGCAGGACACAGCAGACCACAACGATGCGGCTGACCCTCTCTGATGGGTACTGGAGGGCCCCTCCAGAGCGGTCCAGGCACCTGAAGCGCATCTTGAACAGCCCAAAGCACCTCTCGACCACACCCCTGGTCGCACTATGGGCATCATTGTAGTGGTGCTCCGCGATGGTCTGTGGCCACTGTATAGGCGTCATCGTATGTATCGGTCCGCGATGTCGTACAGGGGCTCAGTGACGGCCCGGATGCACCTGTGCACCGATGGCGAGGAGATGCCGGACAGGTCCCCACTCGGCGACTGCAACGACCAATTTGCGAAGAAGTTGAGGGCGACCGTCACCTTGACGGCCACTGGGAGAGCATGTCCACCCCCAGTCCCACGTGGTGGCAGGTGTGCCATAAGTTGGCAGATATGGTTGACCATCTCCCAGCTCATCCGGAGTCTCCTCCTGCACGCCCTGACCGGGAAGTCCTTGAACGACATGCGGCGCTGGTAAACACGAGGCCTCATCGGACGCCTCCGTGGCTGTGGCACACCCTCCTCCTCCTCCTCGGTATCCTCCTGCTCTGGCTCCCGCAAGGCGTGGTGCTCCTCCTGCATCTCTCGGGCATGTGGCCCTGCGGCTTGGGCGGCTTGCACGTGCCCCACTGCAGCCCGCTCCTCTACAGCAGGCTCCGCCACCTCCCTGTCACGTCACTGCTCATACCTCCACCCTATCCCCATAACCCAGTAACCCCACCCAACACTGAGGGCAATTTTGGACACTAAGGGTAATTTAGCACGGCCAATCCACCTAACCTGCACATCTTTGGACTGTGGGAGGAAACCGGAGCACCCGGAGGAAACCCACGCACACACGGGGAGAACGTGGAGACTCCGCACAGACAGCGACTCAAGCCAGGAATCATACCTGGGACCCTGTAGCGGTGAAGCAATTGTGCTAACCACTATGCTACCGTGCTGCCCTGAGTATATGTTGGAAATCTGAAATAAAAACAGAAAATGCTGGAGATCCTCAGGTTAATGTCAGGGATATTCTGACCCTCGCATGGTGATCCATTGACTTTGACCGGACTGGAAGGTCCCACTGGTGGGAAGGACTGGAAGATCTTGCTCGTAACATTTCAGGTCTGTTTATGGCAATTTGATAGCTTGATTAGATCATAAAAAACACCTTACACTCATTCTGTTGGAAAGTCCTTTGTTCCTTGTTTCTGTGGACAGATGGGAGATACAAAGAGACGAGGCACACTGTGGGGGAGGGGGGGGGGGGGGATTTTCTGAAACAGGAAGGCTGTTTTAACATTCACCTTTGTAATTAAGTAATGTTAAATAATTCATATCAAGCTGTGTCACATCAAATGTTCAGTCATCTACATTAAGGGGGATTACTGAAGTACACAGGAAAAAGGCACAAATGCATGATACAATGGCTACCATCATTACACTCCCAGGTTATGGTATCATACAAGGAGATCCAGGGCAAAAAAGTCAATAAAAATAAAGTTTCCCCGCAACTTCTATAAATGACTGACCCAATTGGGTCTGGGAATGTACAACATCAGCCACTGGAGGGGACTGATTGTAGCCTGCAAGTTTTACATGGACAGTTTCCACTACAATCAAAAGACCGATCTTGTGTCATGACATTTGAATGTTTTCATATCCTTTTGATACCTGCTGATACAAACTGAAGGTAGTACATGATTCGGGTCTTGCCTTAGATATATTTTGGAATACTCTGATATCAGTCACTCCTGTAAGGGATCTGAGTGTGTTGTACAGTTCAATATTCAATATGTGATAATGGGACCCAAGTAAGTTAAAATGTGGGGTAGGATTTACTGGTTGTTCCTGCCAGCGGGATATTCCAGTCCCAGACCGGCGCACGGGTTTCCCAGCATCGAGGGGTGCTGTCAACGGGAAAGCCCCATTGACAACGGTGGGACCGGTAGATCAGGAAAACATGCGGCGGCGAGATCGGTAAATCCCACCCATGATCTTTGTGTCTTTTACACATGCACTCATGCATGTCACTTCAATCTTTTTGACTTGAACTGAGAAAACATTCCATGAGATGAGGGCAGTTATGATTTTTTAGGAAGTTTTATTTCACAGGCAAGTGAACACACAGAAGGACGACTCACTTAATTCAGTCATTCAATGCAGTCATTCAATGCATATTCAACTAATAATATTATGATCTCAGTAGAGACCAGTAACGTGTTTAATTTTTCTTTTAGAATCCTAAAACCCACATTTTTACTGAAAGAATGAAGCCATAAGGTTCATTGATTAAGTCAAAAGTATTTTACCAAACAAAAATAAAACATTGATATTATCTTAAAATATGTTACAGTGAAGATATTAAAACCACAATTAATCTCAGTTACTTATGCTCTAAACCAAATTTCCTAACTCAAATTTCCTCGTACACCATTTGACCTACAGCCCAGAACTCAAGTCAGATATTTCTCAACATTTGGAAGATTGACCACTTTGTCTGAGTATTGCTTCAAATATTCATGTAAACTGAGATTTATTGGGTCGTTCCCTTATTTCCAGCAAGGTTTTCCTTCAAAACTCTTCCAGTTGTCCCACGGTTGCCGACTGCCAATTCAACACAGATGAAGCTGGTCCCTTAAACGTGGTCACCTTGGGTCAGAACTCTTGGGTTCTAATATTCTTTAACTCTGGGGTCTTGAAAATAGGGCAGGATTCTCCGGCCGCATTCACCCGGTGACCGGAGAATCCCGCCCGAGGTCCATGAAATTCTTCATTGTATGCAACTCACCCGTGGCATTCTTGCAGCGAGCCGGGGCAGGGCGGGAGAATCCAGCCCTAGAACTCTCTTTCTCTTTTTCTCTCTCTCTCTCTCCTCAACTTGGTTATCCCAGAAGTCTAACTCACTGTTACGAGAGCTCTTCAGTTAACTAAGGGTTAAAACTCTTTTAGCCAGGAAACCAAATTTCAAATAAACTCTGCTGGAAAGAAATGTTATTTGTTCTGCAGTCAGACTGCTCGAAGAACAAAATTCATTAGACTATAGTTAAATTCATAATCTACTGAACCCGACAATTAACTTCTTCACACTTCTCTATTCCATTATTTATCTCCTGGATAATTGATCACATGGTCATGCTTTACAAGAAATCAACTCCCAGAGAAGCTTAGTTCCTAAAGGGTTAATCACGCTGATGCGCTATCAATCGTACTAAAGACTCGAATTGGTACAATAGAGGCTTTATTACAGTTAGATGTTTATCCTCCGACTGCAGCTGGTAGAATGGCTGCTCAGGAGAAGTCATGCATATTTATACGGCTCCTTGTGGGCGGAGCTAGCCGGCAGGGGCTCCGGCGAACCTGTAGTATAAGTACTACTGTACATCCCCTAATACAGGCACACACACACAATTACACAGTGGATCACCACACACCCCAAGGTTTCTTTCCTCAAAAGCACATGGGCAATCATAATAGAAAATAAAGAATATGCTTCACTTCTTTTAAACCTCTTGCCCAGGTGTGGAACTGACACTTTTGATCAGCTTCCGATAACAGAAACTCTAAATTTAAATTGCGAATGGAATCAATACCATTTTGAATATCTAACCTCGTATCGCAAACTCCTAAATCAGTTAGCGATCTCATTTGATTTTAATAAATGACGCCAAAATTAGTTGTTATTGGTTTTCAGAGCATGCACTCCAGTTGAATGGACTGAGGCTCCCCTTTTTTAAAATCAATTTAAAGTTTCTTTCCCAATGAAGGGGCAATTTAGTGTGGCCAGTCCGCCTACCCTGCACATCTTTGGGATGTGAGGGTGAGACCCACGCAGACACGGAGAGACTGCACAAACTCCACACGGACAGTGACGTGGGACCGGGAGCGATCTGGGACCTCCGTGCCGTGAGGCAGCAGTGCTAACCACTGCGCCACTGCACTGCCCCAAAGCTCCCCTTTAATTAGAATTTACTCCTCATTTGCTTAATTTAGCTACCTAATGCACCTCCACGAAAAACTTACTGAATTTGTCTGCATCTATGTTACAACGTTTACCTTGCTGGCAATGACCCAAGAGATGTGTCAGGTAGGATGACCCTGAATACTGTACTGTTCCACCTGACATCTTTAAAAATCAATTGTTTTTTAGAAGCTAATCTCTCCTTGGAGATCGCTGCTTAGGCTGCAGTAGTTGCTGATGATTCCTGGGGTAGGTATGTAGCCTTCCTCCATTCATTACAGACAAATTTATATAAAGGGGGCTAAAATGTACATTGGTTCTCCCATTTACAGATGTAAGTTATCTAACATCTTTGAAGGCTAATGCCAAAGACATCTGTAAAAATGGAAAATCCTTCCCCACTTAAAAAGCAACTTACGCATTAAAATGTAAAATGATACATGAACATAATTTCTCAGAATTTAATATTACTAAAACAATATCAAAAGCACCTGAAATTTTGGTTGCATACTTGTTTTTGCAGTAATTACAACTAAAATATGTATGACCGGTAATGCCAGAGTATTTTACACATAAACAAAATGCTTTTCCTTAACACCATTATGTGTTTAACAAAAATTTCATCAGTTGCTGAGAAGTACTGCAAAGAACAACATTTATTCTTCTTTCCTCCATACTTTCAGTTAATCTATCTAATTTATTTATATTACTATTTGGGTATCTCTTTGCATCTCTATACTCTTGAATCTGCTGTATCAACATTTCTGTGCCAAATCTGAGCTTTGACTCCCAACTCCACTTAATTGGGGGCAGCACAGTAGCACAGTGGGTAGCACTGTTTCTTCGCAATGCCAGGATCCCAGGTTCGATTCCCAGCTTGGGTCACTGTCTGCACGTTCTCCCTGTGTCTGCGTGGGTTTCCTCCGGATGCTCCGGTTTCCTCCCACAAGTCCAGAAAGACGTGCTTGTTTGGTGAATTGGACATTCTGAATTCTCCCGCAGTGTACCCGAACATGTGCTGCAATGTGGTGACTAGGGGCGTTTCAAAGTAACTTCATTGCAGTGTTAATGATTTGACATTGATTTCTCCATTGCTTTGTTCGACCAGTGAATTCTAAAACGTTTTGTTTCTTTATGACTTTCACTTTCTTTCTGACGTTCACTTTCGGCTGTGGGGGTATTTGGACGATAGGAAGTTTCTAATGTTCTTCTGTTGTCAGATTTTCTCTTTCAAGCATGATACTGATGGGGTCTCTCTTCAATCTTCCCTAGATATGTAAACACACCTTGTCCCTTTGCAACAACGCCAATCACATACTTCTCATCACCTTGGTGGCTTGTCACCATTACCTTCTGGCCAGCACTGACCTCTCTAACTTTTATACCCGGTGTATCTTGACTAATCTTCACTTTATTTTGACTTTTTCTTACTTTTCTATTGACATCACACGTAAACAAACTAAACCTTGTCCATGAGCATGTTTGAATCTGTTGTAGACTGTGGAATTATTCTGTAAGAGAACAAAAAATTGACTATCTTGTTGTCTAGAAAATACTTCTGCAAAGGTTTCTTCACAATCTGTGCACTTCATTCTGAAGCACCATTCAATATGATGCTATTAGAATGTGTTTGATTTCATTCTTACTCAGACATTTTTCAAACTCTTACAATGTAAACTGTGGGCCACTATCTGACTCAATAAATTGCAAATCAACTTCTTTAAACCTCAATAGTTTGGACACTTGTGTTATTGGGCATAGAATCAAAAATTATCCACTTGTTATAACTATCGACCAAAACATGGTACTCTTTGTTTTCCACTTCAAATAAATCGACATGTACTTGTCCCCACGGGTTTCTTGTGTTTGACCATTGGTTGGATTGTTTCTCGTTCTGAGGCACACTTCACAATGTTCACCAATTCTTCAATATTCCCATCCACCTTTGGCTACCAAAACTATTTCCTGTATTGCTTTCATACAGACTATCCCTGTGCCCTTGATGAAATTCCTCTAACAATCTCTCGCTAAACCTTGGAGGAATAATGATTCTTACACCCCATAGGAGGCAGCCTTGATCTACACTCATTTCTATGCGTGAAATATTCCTGCACTTTCTCATTGTGGTAGTCTGGTTAGCAGTATTACGGTATCTAGTAATGCTGGAACACCATTGGTGGATAATGCATGTTGTCTATTGGTCGAGACTGTATGGTAGCTCCGCCCTGCAAGGCGGGGTATAAGAGCCCGTGCCGCCCCAGCAACTTTCTTTCTGTACCTGAGCTGCTGGGAGGGGGGAAACATCTAGCTTATTAAAGCCTTCAGTTGTACTACAACCTCGCTTTAGTAATCATTGATTGTGCATCACTCATCTTCACACGCTTTAGGCCATCTATTCATGGCATAATTGAGCACTTTACTGAGCACCACATCCATGTAAGTTTCTCCACTACTTTCTCTGGCATGCACTGGCATGTTACTTCAGTATGTAAAAGTAATTCACAGGCAACTCAGCAGCCAGAAATGAATAAGTCTTCATGGGAAATTTTGAAAGAAAATCTGCATTATCGCAATGTCCTGATTCACCATATTTAATATCGTACTGATGGGCCATCAAAATCAACACCCATATCTGAAGCCATGCTGCTGCGAGGGATGGTCTTCCCTTTTATGAACCAAATATTATCATAATGACTTGGTGGTCAATTGACGAAGTTTACTTCCTGCCATACAAGTATCTTGAAACTTAATAGCACCATATACGATTGCGAATGCCTCTTTTTAAATTGTTTAATTTTGTTCTGACTTTGTTAAAGCACATGAAACATGAGGAATAGACCTCTCCACAGAGTCATCCATAAGGGCGTGTACTTTCTCTGCTTCAAATACTTTCTGACATTCCACAGACCACTCCCAATCTATTCCATCTTTGAGCAGTAAAATGAATATTTCTTCATAATACTAAGTTCCAATTTGTCATATCTGGCATCACTGGTCTGAGTACTTAGACAATTTAATTGTCTGATCAGGCTTCTTAACTTCTTTGGATGTAAGATCATCTTGTGATATGATTAACACTTTCTAGATATCATTGTTGATTCAGGGTTACTCCTGACCTATTCTGATTAATGTCTAAGCCTATATATTTAAAAGCTCCTGAAGCCAGACTTCCAATCTTACATTTCCCTTTGATCTTATCTTTCACGAATTGCTCAAATTTGGCAGAACCACCCCATCGAAAATCATTGACATGCATCATAAAGATGCCTGAGGGTTTCTCTTTGTGATACCAGTTGAATATTGCTAGGTCTGCTTTCAGCTGAGTACAGCCCACTTTCAGAGCAACACAGACCAAACCAAGAAATACCATACCGTCGACACACCATTCAATCCATAAATGCATTTGTTTAATATTCATAGCTTCCCTTCTCAGAGAATCATTGAATCATGGAATTTACAGTGCAGAAGGAGGCCATTCAGCCCATCAAGTCTGCACCGGCCCTTGGAAAGAGCACCCTACCCAAGGTCAACACCTCCACTCTATCCCTGCAACCCAGTAACCCCACCTAACCTTTTTGGACACTAAGGGCAATTTAGCAAGGCCAATCCACCTAACCTGCACATCTTTGGACTGTGGGAGGGAACCGGAGCACCCGGAGGAAACCCACACAGACACGGGGAGAAAGTGCAAACTCCACACAGACAGTGACCCAAGCCAGGAATCGAACCTGGGACCCTGGAGCTGTGAAGCTACTGTGCTAACCACTGTGCTACCGTGCCCCACTTCTATATCACTAACTTCTTTAGATTAGTTTCAGAAACATGTCTCATTGAAATTCTTAAACCAGCAAAATGTGGCTTTTGTATCAATTGACCTTCACTCCCACGAATGTGTGGCAAACTAGGTGAAGATTTTCAAGATTACTTTCGCTGCCATGCGGGAATCCACTCTAACATTTTGACCTTCAAGTCCCTCTTTGAAACCCCAAGCCATTAGTTTCGCGTTAGCCTTAAATGTCCCACCAAGAAGTATTTTTTTCCACACATGTATCCATCTGGATGATAAGGCTTGCTAATCCCTATCTGGCACTTGTAGACATCTAATTCCTTCTAACTACCCAACTCGTTTTGTTTTGCCTCTCTTATTAAATTATTTTCGGATTTGTTTACAACCACCAAAACTGCCCAATCATTAGGGTTTCTACTTCTGGTAGTGTTCCTAGATTGTTCTATAATCCATGTTCTTTTGAAAAGCCTAGTCAAGCTATGGCCCCTATTTCCCTCCTATGTTTTACTGGGTAATTACTAAAGGATGTCTCTCCCTCCCATGATCACCAATTCTATGCTGATACATGATTGTCTTCTAGTGCCAGAGTCACTCCCAGAGCCATTATGGGGACTCGCACTGTGATTTCTTGCTTTCGACTATAGAACCATAGAATTCCTATAGTGCAGAAGGAGACCATTTAGCCCTTGAGTCTGCACCAACCCTCTGAAAGAGCATCCTCACTAGGCCCACTCCCCTACCTATCACCATAACCCCACTTAACCTACACATATTTGGACACTCAGGGGCAATTTAGCATGGCCAATCCACCTATCCTGCATGTCTTTGGACTGTTGGAGGAGACTGGAGCAGCCGGAGGAAACTCACACAGATACAGGGAGAAAGTGCAAACTCCACACAGACAGTGACCCAAGGCCAGAATTGAACCCATATCTCTGGTGCTATGAGACAACAGTGCTAGCCACTGTGCTGACCAATCATTTCACCTCATTTGGCCAGTTTATAGATTTTACCTCTTTTCCATCACCTTGGAGATACAGTCAATATTTGAACTTGTCAGTGGCTTTCCCTGTTCTCCCTACAATGGTCACTTGCCCCCATTCACTGGATCCTTCTGGTGTGAAACTCATCCGAATACCCACTCTAGACAGTGAAAGGAGATGAAATGAAAATCGCTTATTGTCACAAGTAGGCTTCAAATGAAGTTACTGTGAAAAGCCCCTAGTCGCCACATTCCGGCGCCTGTTCGGAGAGGCTGGTACGGAAATTGAACCGTGCTGCTGGCCTGCCTTGGTCTGCTTTCAAAGCCACCGATTTAGCCCTGTGCTAAACCAACCCTTATAGTTGTCCTTTTGGTATGACAGCTCTGTTCTGTGTGTGGGTATCACTTTGTCTATAGTGCCTAATCTACGTCCCTAATCTCGTCCCTAACCTCGTCCCTAATCTACCATATTTGGTTCCTCTTAAGTGTCAACATGTGAATATATGAGGCTCAGGATGCCAAATCGCCTTCTATGAATTACTTAGATTCTGAAAGTTTATAATCAATCCCGATTAGCTAAGATGAATGGACTTTAATAGTTCATGTTGCAGAACCACAGTCTTTCCATTACACCCCTTACCCAGATCATTCCACTCTTTATGATCCTCTCTTTTATAGTATATTAAATCCGCAGGATTAAAGTTTTCTTGGACATTCTTACGTGATACCATAAAACTCGCTGAATTTCCTTCTGTGGCTTTTCTGTCTTGCTTCTCTGAGCAGGGCATTCAAATCCACTGGAAAAGTGGAACCATAGAAGGTATTTTGGGATCCCTCCCGTAGACCAATTGATACGGATATAGCCCCCAACTATTTGAAGTGAATTCTCTGTATGCATTTCTCAGGCCAGGGCAGATTTTAGCTTGTAATTGGGTTGGTTGGCTAAGGTCTTCTGGAGCATCTCATTGATCACTGTGTGGTTTCTTTCACAGAGTCCGTGGCTGAAAGGACTTTGAGTTGAAGTGTTTATCAGAACAATCTTGATATTTTTGTATGTATTTATGTTCGCCATTGGCAAATTCCACCCCACCCCCTTTTTAATGACCTCAATGTAATTCCTGAACCTGAAACAAGTCGAACTTTTTTTTGAATAAACATTTTATTGAGGTATTTTTGGTATTGTAACAACAACAAAATAAACAATGTACATGAAACTATAAATATAGTGCAAAAGCCATCTCCCTCCCTTACAGGTCCCACCTTTATTAACCCCCTACACTAAGCTAAACTAACCCCCCCCCCCCCTTCTGCTGACGATTAATATTCCGCGAAGAAGTCGACGAACGGTTGCCACCTCCGGGCGAACCCGAACAGTGACCCTCTCAAGGCAAACTTGATTTTCTCCAAAACAGAGAAAGCTAGCTATGTCAGATAGCCAGGGCTCCGAATTCGGGGGCTGTGAGTCCCTCCAAGCTAATAGTATCCGTCTCCGGGCTACCAGGGAAGCAAAGGCAGAACGTCTGCCTCTTTCTCCTCCTGGATTCCTGGGTTTTCCGAGATCCCAAAAATCGCCATCTCTGGACTCAATGCCACCCTTGTTTTTAACACCGTGGACATGACATCTGCAAACCCCTGCCAAAATCCCCTAAGTTTCGGACATGTCCAGAACATCTAGACATGGTTCACTGGTCCTACCGCACATTTTGCATACCCGTCTTCCACCCCAAAGAATCTGCTCAACCGGGCCACTGTCATGTGAGCCCGACGAACAACATTGAATTGTATCAGGCTGAGCCTGGCACATGTTGCGGACGCATTGACTCTACTCAACACATCCGCCCATAGACCATCCTCTATCTCTCCTCCCAGCTCCTCCTCCCACTTGCGCTTCAGCTCCTCGGTCTGCGTCTCCTCTGACCCCATAAGTTCCTTGCAAATGTCCGAGACGCTCCCTTCTCCTAACCACTCTTTGCAAACTACCCTGTCCTGAATCCCCTTTAGCGGGAGGAGCGGGAACTTTGACACCTGTTTACGTAGGAAGTCCCGCACCTGCAGATACCTGAATTTGTTTCCCCTCGCCAACCCAAACTTCTCCTCCAGCACCCTCATACTCAGAAAGCTCCCCTCTATAAACATATCCCCCACCCTCTCAATCCCTGCTCTCCGCCATATTGGGAAGCCCCCATCCATACTTCCCGGGGCAAACCGGTGATTATTACAGATTGGGGACCAGACCGATGCTCCCACATGTCTCCTCCATTGCCCCCAGACTCTCAGGGGCTCTCAGCACCACGGGGCTGGTGGAGTAATGTGCCGGTGGGAATGGCAGAGGCGCAGCTATCAACGCCCTCAGACTGGTGCCCATGCATGAAGCCGCCTCCATCCGCTCCCATGCCGACCCCTCCCCCACTTCCTGATCATGGCTATATTCGCCGCCCAGTAATAGTTACTAAAATTTGGCAGTGCCAGCCCACCCGCTCCCCAACTCCGCTCAAGCATTACCTTCCTTACCTGCGGGGTCTTGCCCGCCCAAACGAAGCCAGAGATCACTTTGTTGACCTGTTTAAAAAAGGACCACGCAATAAAGATGGGAAGACACTGAAATACAAACAGGAATTTCGGGAGGACCGTCATCCGCACCATCTGCACCCTCCCAGCTAATGACAACAGGAGCGCGTCCCATCTCCGAAAATCATCCTTCATTTGGTCTACTAGTCGGGCCAGATTTAATTTATGCAGCCGGTCCCACTTGAATGCCTAGCTACCTAAAGCCTCCCCCTACTAATCTAAACGGCAGCTCCCCCAATCGCCTCTCCAGTTCCCTCGTCTGGACCGCAAACATCTCACTTTTTCTCATATTTAGCTTATGCCCCGAAAACCGGCCAAATTCCCCTAGAATCCTCATGATTTCTTCCATCCCCTCTAATGGGTCCAATACGTACACAAGCAGGTCGTCTGCATAGAGCGAGACACTGTGCTCCACCCCCCCCCCCCCCCCCCCCGACCAGACCAGCCCCTTCCAGCCCCTTGAGGCTCTCAGAGCAATTGCCATTGGCTCTATAGCTAGCACGAACAACAGTGGGGAGAGGGGGCATCCCTGTCTCGTCCCCTGGTGCAGTCTAAAATAGCCCGAAGTGTCCTATTCGTCCGTACACTTGCCACAGGAGCCTGATACAGCAACCTGACCCAGTCAATAAAGCCCCGCCCAAATCCAAACTGTCCCAGTACTTCCCACAGATAGTCCCATTCTACCTGATCAAAAGCCTTTTCTGCATCCATTGTGATCACTACCTCCACCTCCCTACCCTCTGGGGGCATCATGATCACGTTTAACAACCTTCTTACATGGACCACCAACTGCCTACCCTTAACAAACCCCGTCTGGTCCTCCCCAATAACGTCCGGAACACAATCCTCAATCCTGGAGCACAAAAGTTTGGCCAGCAATTTGGCATCCACATTCAACAGGGGTATCGGCCTGTAGGACCCACACAGCTCCGGGTTCTTGTCCCGCTTCAGAATCAACAAAATCATGGCCTGTGACATCGTCGGGGGCAGCACCCCTCTTTCCCTTGCCTCATTGAACATCTTCATCAATACTGGCCCCAATATACCAGAGAACTTTTTATAAAACTCCACTGGGTACCCGTCCGGCCCTGGGGCTTTACCCGACTGCATGGCCTTCAGACCCTCCACTATCTCTTCCAACCCGATCAGGGCCCCAGCCCTTCTACCAGCTCCTCATCCACCTTTGGGAAATTCAGCCTCTCCAAGAAGTGCCTCATCCCTTCCAGACCCGTAGGGGGTTCCGACCTGTACAGCCTGCTGTAGAAATTCCTAAACGCCTTATTCACCCCTGCTGAATCTCCAACCAGGTTCCCATCTCCGTCATTTGCTTTCCCTATCTCCCTGGCTGCCTCCCTCTTTCTAAGCTGCTGTGCAAGCATTCTGTTGGCCTTCCCTCCATGCTCATAGATCGCCTCCCTCACCTTTCTCAGCTGCTCCACCACCCTCCCTGTGGTTAACAATCCGAACTCCGCCATTCCCTTAAAAACCCTGCCTCTGGGGTCTCCACATACCTCCTATCGATCTGTAGTATCTCCTTTACCAATTGGTCCGTCTCTGCCCTGTCCACTTTCTCCCTCTGGGCCCATCTCGAGATCAGCTCCCCTCTGTCCACCGCCTTCAGTGCTTCCCAGACCATCGCTGCTGAAATTTCCCCCATGTCGTTGATCTGCAGGTAGTCCTGAATACATTTTCTCAGCCGCTCGCACACCCCTTCGTCAGCCAAAAGTCCCACATCTAGCCTCCATTGCGGGCGCTGGTTATTGTCTTTACTAACCTGCAGGTCAACCCAGTGCAGAGCATTGTATGAGATTGTGATCGCCGAGTACCCCGTGTCCACCACCCCTGCCAGTAAGGCCCTGCTCAAAATAAAGAAATCAATCCGGGAGTACACTGTGTGAGTTGAAGGAGAACTCCTTCACCCTCGGCTGCCCAAATCTCCATGGATCCAGCCCCCCCCATCTGCTCCATGAACCCTTTTAGTTCCTTTGCCATTGCTGGCACCCTGCCCGTTTTCATGCTTGACCTATCCAAGCCAAGGTCAGTAATTGTGATGAAGTCCCCTCCCATGACCAACCTGTGCGAGTCCAGGTCCGGTATCTTCCCCAGTATCCTCTTTATAAACTCCACATCATCCCAATTTGGCGCATACACAGTTACCAATACCATCTGCACCTCCTCCAGTTTCCCACTGACCATAATGTACCAACCTCCCACATCCAAAACTATTCTACCCGCTTCAAACACCATCCGCTTATTGATCAGGATCGCGACCCCTCGAGTCTTTGAGTCTAGTCCCGAGTGAAAGACCTGACTGTCTCAGCCTTTCCTCAATCTAATCTGGTCAGTTACTCTAAGGTGCGTCTCCTGTGACATTACCACGTCCGCGTTCAGTCCCCCAAAATGCGCAAACACACGTGCCCTCCTGACCGCCCCATTTAACCCTCGAACATTCCATGGGGTTCAGCCTAGTTGGGGGGGCTCATTCCCCGATCAGTCATCCCCTTTTTTGGGCCCGCCTCCAGCCCATGCTCCATGCCTCCACTGGTCTGCCCCCAGGCAGCCTCCGCCCCCAACCTCCTCTCTGTTCTTTAGCCCAAATCCCTTCCTCGTCAGCAGAACATTTTTCCCCCTCCCCCTCGTACCAACACTCTGTAACCCAACCCCTTTGATAAACCGAACATATGCACACCCCCCACTGCTCTTCCGTGAGCTAGCCCACCGAGCTAGCTTGGTGGCTCCCATTCCTGGCGCCAGATAGTCTCCCACCTATTGTTCCCCCTCTACCCTCTCCCCCCCCCCCCCCCCTACTCATACAAACATGCTCCAACATCAAACAATCCCCACACAATTGCCCGACAGCAAAACACCAAAATCTAAAGAAGCACAGCTCCATCCCCAACAGTGAAAATGAAAACCTTAACTTACTCAGCTCTACCGCTGGTCCCAAATCAATGCAAAAAGCATTACAAACAGGTTCCACAAAATGAAAAACGAGAAACTTTTTTAAAAAAGAACAGAAAAACAAAACAAAAAAAACCCAAGAACATTGCAGCAAAGTTCGAAAGTTCTCAGTCCACCATGAGTCCTTTCCTTTTCATGAGGTCCAGCGCGTCCTCAGGCGACTCGGGGGGGAGGGTCTCCCATTCGCGGCTTCCTCGCGAGCGCTCTGTGAGCCCTGTCCACCTCCAAGGGTCGGGAGAATGTCCCCTCCCCCAGCAGCTTCTCAAACATACCTGCTATGGATGCCCCAGCGTCCACTCCTTCAGACCCCTCCGGGAGACCAACGATTCTCAGCTTCTGCCGGTGGGACCTGTTCTCTAGATCCTCCACCTTCTCCAGGAGCCTTTTATGCTGGTCTCTCAGCAACCCCACCTCCAACTCCACCGCAGTTTGATGTTCCTCCTGCTCAGCCAGCGCCTTCTCCACCTTCTGGATCGCCCGATCATGGGCGTCCAATCTAAGCTCCAGCCATTCAATTGATTCTTTTATCAGGTCCAAGCAGTCCCGTTTCTGCTTAGCAAAGCCTTCCTGAATAACTTGCATCAGCTGTTCTGTTGACCGCTGAGACGATAAACCAGAGGTCCGGTCCACCGCCATGCTGTCTCCCGCTGCAGCTTCAGCCCAAGCCTTCTCTGTCTTTCTGTTTCTGCCTTTACAAGCACTTCTAGTCCTTCTCTCCATGCACCGATGTGGGAATTCAGTACACAGTTGCCTCTGTCTTCGGTTTTACAGTTCGAGTCTGGTAGAAAATCGGGGGGAAAGGTCCAAAAGTCTGACCAGAGCGGGAGCCACCAAATGTGTGTCTTACTCCTTTATAGCCGCCACCGGAAGTCAACAAGTAGAACTTTAATATTCCTTGGTTTTCCTTCGATCCTCACTACTGAGTGAATCTATATGACATTTTTACAAATTCATTTCACATTCTGTCAAGGTGCGATCATTGCCTAATACGGTGTGGTGAATGTATTATACCAATAATCCACCAGTGTATTTGAATCTGTGCTGCTGCCCTTGTTCGCTTCTCCTATGGGGAACATGTTGGGGCATGTATGGGCTCTGCCCATGGCTCCTCCCCTTGAAGGGAGGTATAAAGAGCAGTCGACCTGTAGGCGGTTCTCAGTATTGGTTCAGTCGCAGGCAGGCACTGTTCTAAGTTGATTAAAGCCACGGTTTACTTCTACTCATGTCTCGAGTGAATTGATGGTCGCATCACACGGCACAATTAAAACAAATCCACGGCATTACACTTATACTGAACTGAAGCTTCATGTGACTAGTACAGCTCCCTCTTCAACTTGCAAACTTTCTAAGTCGTTTTGAAAACCCTGGTGTTGGGGTGAGGTAATTTTGTTTAAGGCCAGGGTGGACAAAGAGGAGAGGTTAGAGTGGCAGAGGCTAATAGATGAGATGTTGGAGGCAGATAGGAGTTATGCGGAGGATGGGGACCCAGCGATGCTGGGAAAGAGGAAGGAACTACAGGCGAGCTTCGACCGACTATCTACCAGGAAGGCGGTGCGCCAACTGAGGCGAGCGAGTGGTGCAATCTATGAACATGGAGACAAGTATGTTAGCAGGTCAGCTCTGGAGGGAGGCAGCAGCAAGGGAAATTCTTCAGGTAAGGGATAGGGCCGGGAAGTTGGTGGTGGCTCCGGAGCTGATTAACAAGGTTTTTGAGGAATTCTACGAGAGGTTGTACAGGTCAGAGCCACCCGGGGGAGACCGTGAGATGCAGGAATTTCTGGATGGGTTGGAGTACCCGAGGCTAGGGGAGGGAGACAAGGCTACGTTAGAAGGAGCAATACTGGAGCAGGAGATAAAAGATGCGATTGGGAGGATGCAGTCGGGGAAGGTGGCAGGGCCGGATGGGTTTCCAGTGGAATATTATAAAAAATTTAAGGATAAGTTGGCACCCCTGATGGTAGTGATGTTTGAAGAGGCGATAGAGAAGGGGGTGCTGCCACAAACCTTGGGGCAGGCATCGATTTCGCTGTTGCTTAAAAAGGAAAAGGATCCGACGGGGTGTGGGCCGTATGGGCCCATTTCACTTCTTAATGTGGATGCAAAAGTATTGGCGAAAGTACTGGCGGGTAGGCTGGAGGGGTGCCTCCCGAAGGTGATAGGTGAGGATCAGACAGGGTTCGTGAAAGGGAGGCAGCTGTTTTCGAATATTAGGAGGGTCTTGAACGTCGTTATGGCTCCGGCGGAAGGGAAGGAAACAGAGGTGGTGGTGGCATTGGACGCCAAGAAGGCATTTGATCGGGTGGAATGGGGGTACCTGATGGCAGTGCTGGAACGGTTTGGGATTGGATCAAGATTTGTGAACTGGGTAAAGTTATTATATAAGGAGCCGAAGGTGAGTGTCCGCACAAACAATATCAGTTTGAGATACTTCTCTCTCCACCGTGGGACGAGGCAGGGATGTCCTATGTCGCCCCCTGCTGTTTGCGCTTGTGATTGAGCCGTTGGCCATCGCATTAAGAAGTTCTGGAGCATGGAAAGGACTAGTGAGGGCGGGGATAGAGCATAGGGTGTCCTTGTATGCCGACGACTTGCTGCTGTATGTGTCGGAGCCGAGTGCGTCGATAGGAGGAATATTGGAGTTGCTGCAGGTATTTGGGTTTTTCTCTGGGTACAAACTGAGCTTGGACAAGAGTGAGTATTTTGTGGCGTCTCAACTGGGGGTGGGGGCAGGGGTGGTGGGGCTGCCATTCTGTAGGGCAGGGACTCACTTTAGGTATCTGGGGGTGCAGGTTGCCCGGGAGTGGGGGAGGCTTCGCAGGTACAACATCACTAGTTCAGTGGGGAGAGTGAAAGCCGACCTGGCAAGGTGGGATGGTCTCCCTCTATCACTGGCGGGTCGGGTAAGGCAGTTAAAATGAATGTGTTTCCCCGATTTCTGTTTATTTTTCAGTGCCTACCGATTTTCCTGTGAAAGTCTTTTTTCAGGGAGATTGAGGGGAGGATTACCTTGTTTATATGGGGAGGGAAGGTGGCCAGAGCGAGGAAGGTGCTGCTACAAAGGAGAAGGCAGGCAGGGGGTCTGGGTCTCCCGAACCTGATGTACTACTACTGGGCGGAGAATGTGGAGAAGTTGCAGAGCTGGGTCAGAGGGGTTGATTCCCAGTGGGTCAGAATGGAGGAGAGTTCGTGCAGGGGATCGGGGCTGAAGGCACTAGAAATGGCCCTGCTCCCGATAGCTCTGGAAAAATACTCAGTGAGTCCGGTAGTAATAGCTTCATTGAAAATCTGGAGGCAGTTTCGCCAACACTTCAGGTTGGGGGCAGGGTCGAGGGAAATGCCGATCCGGGAGAACCACAGATTTGACCCAGGGAGCTGGGACGGAAGCTTTCGGAAATGGGAAGAGAAGGGAATTAAGACTCTAAAAGATTTGTTTCCCCGGGGTCGATTTGTAGGATTGAGGGAGCTGGAAGCGAAGTATGGGCTGGAGCAGGGAGAAGTGTTTAGGTATATGCAGGTTCGGGACTTTGCCAGAAAGGAGATACAGAGCTTCCCGGAGGAACCGGCCTCCACGTTGTTGGAGGAGGTGCTGGCGGCAAGTGGACTGGACAAGGGGACTGTGTCAGCGGTGTACGGAAAATGTTGGAAAAGGTCAAGGCTCCACTGGAGGGGATCAAAGCGAAGTGGGAGGAAGAATTGGGAGAGGTTATAGAGGAGGGGGTCTGGTGTGAGGTGCTCCGGAGAGTGAATGCCTCCACCTCGTGTGCGAGGTTGGGGCTGATACAGCTGAAGGTGGTGTACAGGGCACACCTCACGAGGGCAAGGATGAGCCAATTCTTTGAAGGGGTAGAAGATGTGTGTGAACGTTGCCGGGGGCGGGGGGGGGGGGGGGGGGCGCTAATCACGTTCATATGTTTTGGTCCTGCCCAAAGCTTGGGGAGTACTGGAAGGAGGTGTTTAGGGTAATTTCCAAGGTGGTGCATGTGAAGCTGGACCCGGGTCCCCGGGAGGCCATATTCGGGGTGTCGGACCAGCCAGGGTTGGAAACGGGTGCGGAGGCAGATATCATAGCCTTCGCCTCATTGATCGCCCGAAGGCAGATCCTGCTGGGATGGAGAGCAGCCTCTCCACCCTGTGCACTGGCGTGGTGGGGGGACCTGTTGGAATTCTTGACTCTTGAGAAGGTTAAGTTTGAACTGAGGGGAAGCTCGGAGAGGTTCTACAATTCATGGGCACTATTTATTATGCACTTTCAAGAACTGGATAACATCGAACATTAGTTGGGGGGGGAAGGGTGGGTGGGGTGCGGGGGGAGGGGGGCTGTGTATGTTGAAGATGGCTATGGATAATCCCTGATTCCTTTTTCTCTTTGTCATTTGTTTATGTTAACATGCGGGCTGATGTCTGGGCATGGTGGGAGGATGGGATCGCTGTTACTGTTATGGGGTTTGAGATATTTGTTGTTGGTTGTTGATTGTTGTTGGGTGTAAATTCGGGAGAAAAATTATGAAAAAGGAGGAGAATAAAAATATTTTAAAAAAGAAAACCCTGGTGTTCCGCACTGGGCAATTTATCACATAATGATATTTTAAGTCACATCTGAAACACCTGTAAACAGATTCCCGGGGCGGGGTTCTCCGAGCCCCCGCCGGGTCGGAGAATCGCAGGGGGCGGTGTGAATCCCGCCCCCGCCGTCTGCCGAATTCTCCGGCGCTGGAGATTTGGCAAGGGTGGGAATCGCGCCACTCCAATTGCCGGCAGCTGGCAGCGACCCCCTGCCCCCGGCGATTCTCCGGCCTGCGATGGGCCGAAGTCCCGCCCGTTCTATGTCGGTCAGGCAGGACCTGGCAGCGCGGGCGGGCTCCGGGGTCCTTGGGGGATCACGGTGGGATCTGGCCCCGGGAGGTGCCCCCATGGTGGCCTGGCCCACGGTCGGGGCCCACCAATCCGTGGGCGGGCCTGTGCTGTGGAGCCACTTTATTCCTGACTCTGGCGGAGTCCCTTCGGCCCTGACTGGCGCGGCGCCAAAGGCCTTCCACGCCGGTCAGCAAACCACTCCGGCGCCGTCATAGCCCCTGAAGGTGCGGAGGATTCTGCACCTTTGGGGCGGCCCGACGCTGGAGTGGTTCCCACCACTCCACTGCGCCATTTCTGCCCGCCCTGCCGATTCCCAGAGAATTCCGCCCCAGATGTCCCTGAGGTGCATTCATCCATCATCACTCCAATCCTGTCACTGCCAAATTTGCCAAAAATGCCTTTATCCTCCTTTCTTTTGTCTGTCTTCCTCTGTTGTAACGATGCCAGCAGCTTGTATCTGAGTGACCTCGAAAGGTGGCACACTCATGCATTGGAATACTGACTAAATTACCGTCCTCTGTGACGCTACGGAATGTCCCATTTATGCCACAAAGGCTGCTGGAAATAACTGCTTTCCAGGAATTATTTTAAAAGGATCTGACATCTAATCGAAAAGTGTTTCTTTCTGTAATTCTAGCTTCAGTTAAGACTGAGTTCCATGTTTGACACTTTAAAAATAATAATAATCGTTATTGTCACAAGTAGGCTGACATTAACACAGCAATGAAGTTACTGTGAAAAGCCCCTAGCCGCTACATTCAGGCGCCTGTTCGGGGACACTGAGGGAGAATTCAGAATGTCCAAATTACCTAACAGCCCGTCTATCGGGACTTGCGGGAGGAAACCGGAGCACCCGGAGGAAACCCACGCAGACAAGGGGAGAACGTGGAGACTCTACACAGACAGTGACCCAAGCCAGGAATCGAACCTGGGCCCCTGGAGCTGTGAAGCAGCAATGCTACCCAAATCTACCAATTGGAAAGTGAGTGCTGAACAAAGGATTTTGAAATTGAAGTTTTGCGATCTTTTATATAGTCTATTAAAGTGCATTCCTCAATTAAATAACCGTCCGTCTTTACAAATCTATTCATTTGACCACAGCAGGGAGGATGAGAGAAGTGAGTCTGTACCTCCAGACCCAGGCAGCACTTTAAAGCCAGAAAGCATGAGCAGCATGAAAGTTCAAGGCCATTGGTTATGGCGGCCAGGCTGTCGAGGATTATTGTCTGTGTAGCTGGCTGTTCAAGTTAGAAGGCTCTTTTAATCCCTAGCCCTTTAGAGCTGGGGGAATGAAATTGCCCCCTAAGTATGAAGTTGATATGCTAATTGCAGTCTTCACATGCATCTGGTGTGCCTAGCCTGCCACAAGGAGAAGCCAGTTGCCAAATCAGGTTCCTGACCCTTCCTTGATGAGTTAATTGTGCTAATTTAGTCAGTATTCCAATGCATGAGTGTGCCACTAATTGGCAATTTTTAACAGTAAGACACGGATCCGTCAGCAACTCCTTACGCTACTGGCCGATGACTGATGTTCTGCCTTCAGACCTTGCAGCAATACCTCTACATCAAACCTATTTCTTCTGCCAGGTGCACGGCCTGAACTATGATGGGAGGCTCCTCTTCATAGATCTGACAGGTCTTCGTCACTCCTTATAGGCGCTACCGTATTTTACCAGGGCCTACTCAGTCTGGAACATAGTCGCCTCGCGCCACAGCTCTGCCCTTTCCTGAGTAGCAACTGTCGTCAGGGAGCTGCTGCCCAGGAATACTCACCTCGATCAATACCATTTTGGAAGGCTGGCGGAGGGACTGATTATGGCTGCTGGGATGATCAGGGATGTGATGGGTGGCGGAGGAGAGGTCTGGATGACACGCCATGAGTTGGCGCAACGTGCGGTGTTGAGTGTCTGGCTCGCGACCAATGCCATCCATTACCTCAAAGCGGTCGTGCTCTGACCCGACGGCAATTATGCTCTCGAGGCAATGCAGATGTGCAGTTTACTCCCCTCTGAGCGTACCCCTGCTTGATTGGAATTTCATAATGGCTCACAAGGAACGGGTTCTGGTCATAAGCCAGCTGATTGCTTCCAGTTGTTGTACCAGGTGGTCACTTTGACCCCTCTCCTGTCTTTGTTACAAAAATCCAGAGAATGCTCATAGAGTTCTTCTGGGACCCCCCCCCCCCCCCCCCCCCCCCCCCCCATCCCTCTGGAGCCGGAGCCCCATAGCCTGAACTGCTTCGTAGAAATGCCCTCCATGCCCTTTTACACTCCACGGACGGGTTTCCTGTATGGGCTGCTGCTGTAAACCCTTCAATTCCTTGCCCATCGCCCGGACATGCCTTGGCGTGCCTTGTTGCAGTCCAGCGGCAGAGGTCCCCAGTAGCGGTCCCTCTACGGAGGAGTCCTCCTCCGTAACATTGGGGTCCTGGGGTGGAGGGTGTTACATGCAGTAGTACCATATAACCATAGGATGCATTGGTTCATGGACTCACAAGATGCCTGCCCTTTTTTGCAGCATTGGGGAGTCCGTGGACCATACTAATATAACTTTTTTTAGACTGCTCTCCCTCCTTAATTACTTAAAAAACCTTTTGTTGCAGTTGTGCATGCACTTTAGCCTCACGCTTCTGATCTATGGGGACCTTGTGCGGGGAGGGGTGGGGATGGCGGAGGACCCTCTCATGAACCTGCTCCTGGGCCTGGCCAAACTTGTCATCAACAGGTCGAGGCAGCAGATGACCGAAGGGATCGTCCGACTCGACTGTCTGCCCACCTACTGCAGCTACGTTTGCAGCCGGGTCTACCTGGAATGGGTGCATGCAGTGTCCAATGACACCCACAAGACCTTCCGTGCCCATTGAGTTCCAGAGGGGTGCCTTATTGACCCCTTTAATCACAATTTGCTTGTTTTTAAGCGCCATTCACTTTTTGTTCATGGCAGTTTCCCTTTAAGGAACTGTCCCTTTAATTTTTCCTTTAGTTTATTTGATTTAGTTTACTTGGTTATTTGTGTTCATCAAAACAGTTGGAAGCCAAGCCCCCAAGTATTAAATTCTAAGGCGCATACTCACATCTACATAACAGAGAGGCGACCCCAATGTGGCCCTCCATGCAAGATGTTACGGTGAATTCGCTCATCAGTCACCCGTTCAAGGCATCTTGTTCCCCCATGAGGTTAGAATGCAGAGCCATTGAATGCACTCAACTACCCTCACTCCTCGCCCATGGGGGCGAGGGGGGGGTCACATGGGCGCTGAGATTCTTCAGGCTCGAAGTGCTTAAGTCAGGTGGAGTTGAGGGAGGCAACTGTGGGAAAGTGGGTATTTTATGACAGGGGAGAGAGTGAGGCTCAGTGGAAAGGTGCCCACATAGGAGGATGCACATGGGTGGATTCCTCAAACCTCGGCTGGGGCCCACATGGGGCACAGGGCAATGGGCACCCTCATTGACTCTCGGTTTGGAGATGACCAGGACTAGGATGTGAAGACCTCTCTCAACTTGGGACCTCACTTCTTCTCACTACTGTACTGTGGAGCCTGCGGGAGGTCATCAACATGGTCTCTCCATTCATGGACAGGGCGCTAAAGCAACTGACCAGATGCTGCAGGAGAATTATGGTGACTTGCAGTGTGGACAGAGCATTGCTCATCTTAACATCTGCAAAATGTCTGACTCCTGCCTGACAGAGAGCTAAATGCGACCTATCACTGAACGGATGATCTGGAGGTCCGTAGAGGCAGAATGACACATCTCCCGGCAGCATTACTGCATCATCTGTGTGGGAGGTGGGAGTAAAATTAGATCTCTTTGGGCTTTGCCTGATGTTGGCTCTCACAAACACTTTCTTGCTTACGCCCATGGCTAAAAGAGCAGTTTAACACCTAAAACTAGTGGATGAATGTGGTATTTCAGCGAGTAAATAAATCTGGCAATTTTTAACTGCATGACTGCCTGATTTCTGCTGGGTCTCCACTTTTGCACCCCTTTTGTGTTCCATGTGTTAAAATATCTAATTGCTGAGCCCAAACAAGAATGTACGAGCAAATTGTGTTAACTAAGGTTCTCAAACTGTTGCTGAGAGTTAGATTGCAACTACAAACCAATTAACTATTCCATCGTATCAAAACTATTATGCAGTTACCAGGGAAACAATACAAGGATGTGCCTAACGTTGCTCACATACCAAAAATTGAGTACAATTTATTTTAATTTTACAACAACAAAATGGTGATTTCCATCTAGTATTCATTGAACCTGCTCTTGGTATTTATGGGGTCAATTTATGATTTTACTTAACCTTACAGAGCATTGTCTGCTCGGAAATATATTGGGAATTTGAATCCAGCCTTTGCAGTTTTCCACCATAAATTTTAATAGGTTCAAAATCATTGTGGGAGAGGCAGAAAAGAAAAATTGAGTGTGCCTAACTTGATTGAATTACCTCTCCAGTGCCAGATTATCAAAGCTACTTAAACTCTCTTTTATCTGCTTATCCATCATTATATAAATGATTTTCAGACTGTTGAATTTCTAAACAGGGTACAACATTTGGATAGGTGGACATAAGATTTAAATTAATATGTTTATTAGGAACCAGCTTGAACAAAGCACCATATATTTCCTACATACATTTTGCTCATTTGAGAAACATTTGTAAATGGCTCCTTGCAAATAATGGGTGGAATCCATCCCCCCCATCCCCCGCCCCCTCTGTGGTGTTCTTTGTGATGTTGTTTTCAGGATGGATGTCGCAGTGTTCACAAAGACCACAGAAGCTAAGTTCATTCATGAAGCTAACTTTTATTTACACTACTTAAATTAAGCTCGATCAGTTACTCCTATAGTAAACAATAATTATAGTAATCTACATTCTACTAACATGAGTCTCTGCACTTTAATCCTACCTGTACTCTATCCTCTCTAGATCTCTCCTATGCACTCTACGCCAGCCTTCTCTCTCCCAGACGCTTGGGAGTCAGTGCTTTATATAGTACTGACATTAGCATGGTAGCACAGTGGTTAGCACTGTTGCTTCACAGCGCCAGGGTCCAAGGTTCGATCCCCAGCTTGGGTCACTATCTGTGTGGAGTTTGCACGTTCTCCCAGTGCCTGTGTGGGTTTCCTCAGAGTGCTTCGGTTTCCTCCCACAAGCCCCGAAAGGCGTGCTGTTAGGTGAATTGGACATTCTGAATTCTCCCTCGGTGCACCCGAACAGGCGCTGGAGTGTGGTGACTCGGGGATTTTCACAGTAACTTCATTGCAGTCTTAATGTAAGCCTACGTGTGACAATATTAAAGATTATTATTATTACTGCATCTAGCTCTATCTAGTGATTGATTGTAACTCTTTGTATACTGAACACTTCTGTAAAATCATGCCCCCCACAACATCATTACCTGCCCCCTGCCGGCATCCCCTGGCACTACCCCTTGACACTGCCAGGGTGCCAGTGCACTGCTCTGCAATCGGGGCTACACTGGCCTCTCCTCCCCCGGCATAGTCATCTTGTCCGTTGCAGCGAAGGAGCGATTCCCGCTGGCATGATGCCATGCAGTGGAGTGTAACATATGACATCTCGGAAGATATAGCGTTACTTAAACACATTCAGATTGATGGTAATTAGGTTCACGCCCTCACTTGACATGAACCTGATTACGTCGCTGGCGGGGAAGATCTCATTCTGAGATCTCCCTGCGCAAATCCCGTTATGACCCTCCCACAAGAGTTAGCGGCCATAACCGGATTTGCCCCCACCGTGAACAGGCCTGGAAGTTTGTGGCCAATATATCAGACTTTAGCTGACTGATCAACCCTTTTTTGACAATAATAGTTACCACATGCCAAGCTATTATCCTCATCAGGCTACTGCTGTCACTTCAGACATCTTGACCACTTCCAATGTCTACAATGTATTATTGGCCACAAGTAGCTGGACAGGAAGTCTAACACAAATAACCTCAAGCACTGTACTTTAGCTGGAATTGTGATCATAGTCATAGATGTCATAGAATCATAGAACATAAAATTTACAGGACAGACGGAGGCCATTCAGCCCATCGAGTCTGGACCCGCCCTTACAAAGAGCACCTTACTGAATCCCACATATCTACCCTATCCCCGTAACCTAGTAAGCCCACTTAACATTTTTTGGACACTAAGGGCAATTTAGCATGGCCAATCCACCTAACCAGAACATCTTTGGACTGTGAGAGGAAACCAGAGCACCCAGACAAAACCCACGCAGACACGGGGAGAATGTGCAGACTCCGCACAGTGACCCAGCCGGGAATCGAAGCTGGGACACTGGAGCTGTGAAGCAACTGTGTTAACCACTGTGCTACTGTGCTGCCCTCTGGACAACAGTTGCATTGCTCTGGACATGCCATCACATGCCTGATTATGGAATTCCAAATGCATCTCCTGTGCTAAACTGTGGTTCGAATATTGCAGCAAAGATAATCAGATAGAACTCATTAACGACACATTGAAATTGGCCTTCAAGTCTTGAAATTGACCCCATGTGGTAGTATGACTATGGGTATTACGGCACCTGGGAGTGTGAGCTGCCATTGGTGCAGAGGGCTCGCTGCCCATTGGCCCAGGTATCGTGTTTCTCCGTATTCCTATTGGCTAAGAGGGAGGTAGCTCCGCCTACGAAGCGGGGTATAAGAACCCGTGTACCCCAGCAGCCAGGCCATTTCTGAACGTCTGCAGCCAGGCTCACTTCTTGCTCATCAAAGCCTTTCGTTTCGGACTTCACCTACGTTTCGTGTCCATTGATTGTGCATCACCCGACAACGTGGGAAAATGCAGACCAAATTAGCAGCATGTCTGCTAAGTCAGTTTAATGAAGTTACGTGTATGAGCTGCGAGATCTGGTTGCAGAGTGTCCAGCAGAATGCAACTTGATTGACCTTGTCATGTGGCTTTCAATCTGATATTATGCAACTGTACATGTACAACTAAGATCGGGCATATTCCCTCCAGTGCACCCATACTTGCCCTTCAACTTGGCAAGATACACCATCACATGTTTGATCAAATAGATGAATGTAAAAGTGCAGAAATAAATGTGGCTGTGCTAATATGTAAATGTACATGCATACATGTTCAAACAATCATGGGTAGGATTCTCCATCCAGCGACGGTGGAATCGCGAAGCACAATTGGACAGAGAATCATGCGCCAGCCAGAAATCGGCGGCAGATGCCCACTGGAATGCCATGTGCCGGTGCCTCGACAGGGGCATGAATGCATTCTACGCTGCATGGACAGTAAACATCTTTGGCATATCATCAACGGGCCTTCCCCAGTATTCTCCAGGCCTCCCGTGATGCTGCGCCTCTGCCAGGAAGAATTACCTTTGTCGAGATTCACCTGTGGCATTTAATATCAGGAAACAGGTGCTGTGGCTGCTGAGGGAGAGAGCGGAGATAGGACCTGCTGCCAAAGATGCAGCCGCTGGCAGGGCTGGCTAGGAATAGTGAGTGGGTGACCAGGGGTTGGGCCATGGGGTTGGGGTGTTCCACCGGGACTGGGGTGTCCAGGCATGCACGGCTGCGGCCTTCAAGGTAACTATCCTGCTGCACACCCCACTGACTGCCCACCGTGGCCCATTGCTGAGCAGAGTGACACCGGCCACCCCCCCCCCCCCACCACAACCGGGCGCCACCTGGGCAGCGTGGCACCATGTATTACAAGGTCCATCCAAGCAGAACACCCATAGTAGCCCATACAGGAGGGCGCCAGACGGGGGCTATAGAATGTACTGTTGGCACAGGTAGCACCAGCCTCCGGTACTCCTGCAGGGATGGGCGTCAGGGCCAGAGGCCCCATGGTGCCAGGCATTGGCAGGGCCAGGGGTACGGTAGGGAAGGCAGAGGGTTAGGGGGAACAGCCAGTGTTGGGTGTGGGAATGGGGAGGGGGGGGTGTGCGGCGCTTTCTCCTGGGAGTGGGTAGAAAATGCGCAGTGTGAGGTAGTTGGACGTGTGAAGCAAAGGGGGTGGGCAGCCAGTGGCCTGTGTGTGCAGCGCACCAGCCATTGTGAGTGGTGTTGGCATGTGGTGCAGGGTGGGATGCGAGAAGACTGCCGGCAGGTGGGATTTGGTTGCCCTCTGGGTGGGGGGAGTGCGATACGGTTGTATGGGACGGGGGTTGGTGCCAGCTGGTTCCTCACCCTGGCCGCGTTGAGGAGGTCATGCAGCTTTATACGGCACTGCTGGCCGGTCCTGGCGGTGGGTCCCACGGCGCTCACGGCCTCTGCCACCTGCGCCCAGGCCTGGCATACGACGGTGGCTGGCAGCCTCCTTCCCACACCAAGGATCAGGATGCTCCACCTCTCCTCCACAGCATCCGGGAGGGTCTCGTGCTCTGCATCTGCGAAATGGGATGCCAGCTTCTTGGCTGGAATGAATGTGTGTGGGGAGTGGAATGCTTATCTGTGGCTGCAGCTTGTCAGTCTCTCAAATGCCAATTCCATCCCCAGCAAATCGGACACCGTTTTGCATTGGAATTGTTCTAGTTCCACGTGGCGCGAGTGCTAGCCCATTAACAGATTGGTAGAAAACCACTGATTCAGTCCTGGCATCAGCACTTAGTCTCTGAAACAGAAAAGCCGGCCCCATGTCCCCAATGAGAGTAATTTTTGTTGAAGCAGGACACGACAATAAAGGCGTGTACATTCTGAGCCAAACAGTTCCTGCATTATCGGTCTCCCACGAGCAACAAAACAATCTTTTCACTGTGGTTTCTCACACAGTCTCTGAAGGTATAGCTGGTGAATGGATTCATTGTATCGGAGGGACAACCTCTCAATTAGAAACACGCACGTTTTGCAGGTTGATATATTGTTTGGAAAACCAGCTCTCCTCCCCTTCCATTCTGTTGCAAAGGGGTGGGTAAATACTGAGCTGCTTTGACTATTTCCACTGAGTAAGTGCCTCTGCTCAGAGCACTCTTAAGGTCATTGGGGCCAAGTGAATGTTGACCTTGATGAAGCCAGGCAATGATGCTAGAATTCATGTGTGTGCATTTAACATCCGGACATATTAAAGCTATTACTCTCACATTGTTAGGTACAAATTACAATACTCTTACATTATGAACCAGCTTTGCCTGCAGATACTGATGTTTCTGCCTACATTGTTCCTGCAAATCCTTGATCATTATTTCTGTATATGGGCGGAATCTACCGGCCGCGTTGCGCCTGAAAAGCAGTGTGTTGAGGCCGGATGCCGGGAGATTCCCTCTTCCGAGATTTACCCGGCTCGCCACGCCTCGCGGGGTCTAATGCGATCTCATGAGACATCGCGAGAGGGGAGGCGGTGGCATAGTGGTATTGACGCTGGACTAGTAATCCAGAGATTCAGGATAATGATCTGGGGACCTGGGTTTGAATCCCACCACAGCAGGTGATGGAATTTATACTCAATAAAATATCTGGAATTAAAAGGTCTCATGATGACAATTAAACCATTATCGATTGTCGATCCCCTTTAAGGGAAGTAAATCTGCCGTCCTTACCCGGTCTGGCCTACATGTGACTCCATCCCACAGCAATGTGGTTCACTCTTAACTGCCCCTCAAGGGCAATTAGCAATGTGTAATAAACGCTGGCACAGCCTGCAATGGCCACATCCCATGAATGAATAAAAAAAAAGTATGCACACTGTAGGCGGGATTACTTTCTGGCAAATCTGGACATTAGTGTAAGGCAGCTAGTCTCAATGTAATATGTGTTCCCGAACTCTAACCAAGGCATGGGATCTAACTCCCCTGCCTTGGAGACCTTGGGCGAGTGTCGTTCAGCACTGGCCTCCACAAATGGGGACCAGATGGAACACACTTGTAGAGGTCTCCCAGGGGATCGGAGGCCCCCAGGTGCATGCCCTCTGGGCAGGGTGGCAACCTGGCACTGGCACCATGGTAGGGCCACCTGGGTGCCAGCCTGGCACTGTCAAGGTGCCCAGGTGACACTGCCATGCTGGCTTGTTTTGCACAAGGGGTACTGGGCGAGGGGGGGAGGGGGACAATGTAAATTGGGGCTTGGGGGTGGGTTGAGAGATTGGAACGCTGTTTCTAAATGGCATCCTGATCTCTCCCTGCAGTGAGAAATTCCTGCGAGTCGAGCTCCTCAGTGCTGAAAACAGCACTAAGTGTGGCCTCGGCCGCACAATCCTCACTGAGGCCCTCGAACTCCCCAAATGGCCATCCGATAGTGTGGTGTTTCTTGGTGCTCAGAACACCCCTTTGACTTGAATCCAAATAGAAATGTATCTAATGGCAGTATCAGGCTTTCAAAGCAATATTGCCAAAACAAAGTGGAAAACAACCAGAAAGCTGAGGGACCAAAGCCGGAACGAATAGATAGACCACTGTGTGAAATGTTTCTTATCATATATGGAGGGCAGAGCATATAGTCCAGACCTTCACCAGTAGATTTCTCGGTTAGTTGCCAGGAGTTCAGTGAGAGTGGTCAAGGATGAGTCACTTTCTTTGCTCTGTTCTAATGAAGAAATCCTTGTTTGCTCCAACTGATATCTTTTTGATTTAGTATCAAGAAATCATTCTATGAAGAAGTGTTTCAGTGAGTTCTGCCTGCCCAGTGCATTATTGTGACAACATCTATAGTTAAAAGATCATCGACTATGAAACACCTTTACTTTTTATAATTGCTTTGTGACATAAATGATAATGATAGAAAAAAAATACAATCCCATATGAGTCCTGAACTGGTGCCTAAAGCAGCAGCACTAATGTTGGTGATCAGAGGAAGGGAGCTGCTCTATGTTGGCGACTGTCACCTCTGCCCCTGCCTCGCAGCGAGAGATAAAATCTGTTCCAGTTCTCATCAGTCACAATGAGTGCATGAGTATTAACCTGATTTACTTGTTAAAAATGGTGCACAGCTGGGGCAGCACGGTTGCGCAGTGTGCTTGCCCTGCTGCCTCACGGCGTTGAGGTCCCAGGTTCGATCCCGGCTCTGGGTCGCTGTCCGTGTGGAGTTTACACATTCTCCCCGTGTTTGCGTGGGTTTCGCCCCCACAACTCAAAGATGTGCAGGCTAGGCGGATTGGCCACACTAAATTGCTCCTTAATTGGAAAAAATGAATTGGGTACTCTAGATTTATTTTTAAAAAGTGGTACACAGTTCAACCAGAATAGGCTGCATCTCCTTGTTGCTCTAAAGGGTAAAGCAAGCTAACGTATCCTCAAGGGGTGGAAATCAAAGAATATTCTGGTGCGAAGGAGTAAAAGATAACTTATGAAAGGAACAGTTACAATTGTGCGTTTCTCCCTTCGTAACTCCATTTTCACGCCTTTGACAAATTCAATTGTGAAGTCAAGGGGCTGATGTCATAAATACAGGAGGTTAATAAGGTGCAGATTTACTAAAGGACCCACTGAACTCTCCCAAACAGCAGCATGCTTAATATGTTACAAACAGTACCTTTTGGAATTCAATTCAACAACACTAGCCAATGGTTATTGCTATGTTCCCAATACAGGGAGCTGTCATGATGATCAGGAATGGTGGAAGAGCTGGGTTTGGAAGCCTGTATCAGCTGGTTAAAGTGCCCGCCTTGCAAATGAATGCATGACAAGAGCACCATTCTTCTCACGGCTTCTGGACATGACGTTGAGAATCCCTTCATCTCCACATAGAGACCGCATAGTAAAACTGGGATAAAGAGTGGCAGTGGAAGCTCTGAGATGTAAATGAAATTGTTGTCTGTCCCAGCAGTGTGTCAGTTTGATAACTGACCAGTAGCTACATGCTATCATTTCTTTTCGCCCTAACCAGTGACCTGATCATTTCAACATGATCAGGTCAGCAGTTGTGAAAGCATTGGTGACACACCAGTACACGCAGCCACTCTCGATTTACTTTCCAAATGACCAGACACAATTCGTTTCTCAGTTTGAGGAATGTGCACGCTCTTAAAGGGCAACTCCTTCCTACTGATTATAATTCTGGGTGATTTACAAGGTCACTTTCTGGAAAAAATTGCATTAATTTGTTTGAAACTGAAGTTAATAAAAACCTACTAATTGCCAGAAATGGCAGATGTCCTGCATTTTTAAAGCCTCGTCTGAAGCCACTTGTTTAGGTTAATTCCAGATTCTGTGCTTTTCTATCGCTTCCTTTTCCTTTGAGGTTTTTTTTTATAGTTGAAATGCCCATTTTAATTTTAATTCTTAAACTGCCCTCCAAATGTCCTTTCCCCAGGGCTGAACACTCCTCCACTGAAAGCACAGGCAAGAAACTGGTCCTAACCAGTAAAGACACCCTGTGCATCTGAGGAGCATGAGCGGAACCAAAAAGGCTGCACCATCTCGTGTTTCTCCTCTGTATACAGAAAAGGGCCTTGCCTCCTCTGAGCCCTTGGCATGGCAACTCAGCTGCAACTAACGATTCACCTGGCAGTTCCAGGTATCAATCCATATTAACCAGTTTTTGGCGCTGAACATTTTAGACCGAATAACATCTGGCAGCAACACTTCGTTTTAGCAGAGGGTGCGCAAGGTGGTGAAATCCCTCTTTTTTGACAACCTGTTTTAGTCCACCAACCAATGACCCCTGGCTGAAAGCAATGGATGTGATTGGCTGTACAACATAAGGACCTAGAAATTTGACCACATCTGGATTGGGGTACAATCTGGATGTAGCATTTGCTCATTGGGGCAGATGGCAGGACCACAAAAAATTGGTATGTATAGTGTATATAGTACTGCTATATAGTATTTGTGAACTGCGGACAGCAGTTGCCATGAGAAACAAGTCGGCCCGAGGGTTGGGAGTGACCAGGGGATGGGTAGCAGCATAATCATGAGGGAGGGTGTGTGCGAACCAAGGCCAGCAGCTACGTGCAATTTTAATGTGGCGTCAGGAGACGCAATTTTGATTCCCCCCCCCCCCCCCCCCCCCAAATATAACCCTGCAAAATTATACTTCTAATCTATTTCAAATGTTACTTTTGAAACTGCTTTGATCACTCTTTCAGGCAGTGCATTGCTGGTTATAGCAATTTACTGTGTAAAACAAAATCCTCATCTCCCCGACCTTTGTTGCCAACTGTTTAAAATCTGTGAAAGGTCTGTGGTTCCAGACTAAGTAAGCAAACAAATGTGCCTTGATTTTTTTCTGGCAGCACGTAGCAGTCCATTTAAAGATTACTGGCTTGTTTGCCAATCACCTGTGGAATCTGGTACAAGGCATGTTTTAAAAAAAAAAATTATTTTATCCCAAACGTTTATAAAAAGTTACAACACATGAACAATTCAGATTGAGGAAACAAACTTCCCAACACGCAGTTTGTACAGATTTTCCCCATTTTTCACGCCCCCCGTGGCCAACAACTCCTCAAACTCGGTCGTACATCCTCCACCTTGCCCTGAAGCCCTCAGCTGAACCCTTTAACTCGTATTTTATCTCTTCCAGGCGAAGAAAGTCATATAAGTCACCCAGCCAGGCCGCTACCCCCGATGGCGTTGCTGACCGCCACTCCAATAAGATCCGCCACCAGGCAATAAGAGAGGCGAAGACCACAACATTGGCCCCTCCATCAGCTCCGGCTTCTCCAAAATCCCAAATATCGCCGTCAAATATCGCTCAACCTCCCACCCCCACTATCCTTGTTAGCGCTGCGAAAACTCCCACCCAGAAACTCTCAAACTTTTCACAGCCCCAGAACGTATGCACGTGATTCACTGGTCCCCGCCCACAGTTCCCACACTCGTTTGCCACCACCTAAAAGAACCCACTCATTCTTGCCCGAGTCATGTATACCACCTTGAACTGTATCCGACTCATCCTTGCGCACATGGAGATCGCATTTACCCTTTGCAGTGCCTCACTCCATGCTCCCCAGTTTATCTCCTCTCCTGGCTCCCTTTCCCATTTCTCCTTAATCTTCAGCATCTGCTTATCTCCCTGTTCTCCCAGCCACCTGTACACGTCTCCAATCTTACCCTCCCCTTCCACATCCGGAAGCAGCAGTCACTCCAACAGGGTGTACCGCGGAAAACCTGGGGAACTTCTTCCAAACCTTCCGCACGGAGTTCCTTACCTGCAGGTATCCAAATAATAATAATCATATAATAATTAAACGAATTTCCTCTTGGGAAATTCATCTATACTGGCAAACCGTTCTTCCCGATATAAATCCCTCATCTTAACCAACCCCACTTTGTATACGTGCCATCTATCCCACCCTGGCTCAAAACCATGGTTTTCACACAACGGCATTAACACCAACATATAGGGTGTTAATATAGGGTATGGGCTTAAGCTCTTTCCAAGAGCCGGTGCAGACTCGATGGGCCGAATGACCTCCTTCTGCACTGTAAATTTTATGATTCTATGATCCCCTCTATCCTAAAGTGCCTCCTCAACTGGTTCCAGATCTTCACCGTGGGCTGCACCGCCAGGCTCTCCGAGTATCTGCTTGGCGCTATTGGCAATGCCGCCGTCACCATAGCTCTTTAAGCAGTGCCCCCTACAGGATTCATGCTCCATGCTAACCCCTTCTCCTTCCCACCATCTCCTCACCTTCTCCACTTTTGTCGCCCAATACTAATGTAGCAAGTTCAGCAATGTCAACCCTCCCTGTTGCCTCTGCCTCTGTAACAAGGTCCTCTTAAACCTTAGCAGCTTCCCTGCCCATATAAAGTCCGAAATAATCGTGTCTAGTTTTTGAAAGAAGGCCTTCGGTATAAAGATCGGGAATGCATGGAAAATGAACAGGAACCTCGGCAGAATGTTTATCTTCACCACTTGGACCCTCCCTGCCAAAGTCAAGTGCAGCGTGTTTCACCTCTTGAGATTCTTTCTAGCCTCCTCCACCAGTTTTATTAATTCCATTTGTATAGCATCGCCCATTTCTTCGCTACCTGAATCCCCAGGTATCTAAACCTGTCTCTGGCCGCCTTAAATGGCATCACCCTAAATTGGCTGGCCGACCTAATTCGCTAGGAACACTTTGCTTTTCCCTGCATTTGACTTACATCCTGAGAATGCCCCAAACTTCCCCCAACAGGCCCATGATCCTCTCCATGCTCCCCAGTAGGTCGTCAGCATAGAGCGACACCCGATGCTCCTTCCGTCCCCTCATAATCCCTCATCACTCTGCCGACTCCCAAAGAGCCATTGGCAGAGGCACTGTAGCCAGTGCAAACAGCAGTGGGGACAGTGGGCACCTTGCCTTGTTCCCTTGTGTAGTTCAAAGATCCGTGGGCCCATGTCATTGAACAAAGAACAAAGGAAAGTACAGCACAGGAACAGGCCCTTCGCCCCCCCCCCCCCCCCAAGCCTGCGCCGACCATGCTCTCCGTCTAAACTAAAATCTTCGACACTTCCGGGGTCCGTATCCCTCTATTCCCATCCTATTCATGTATTTGTCAAGTGCCCCTTAAACGTCACTATCGTCGCTGCCTCCACCACCTCCTCCGGCAGTGAGTTCCAGGCACCCACTACCCTCTGTGTAAAAAGACTTGCCTCGTACATCTCCTCTAAACCTTGCCCTTTGCACCTTAAGCCCCCGAGTAATTGGCCCCTTGACCCTGGGAAAATGTCTCTGACTATCCACTCTGTCTATACCCCTCATAATTTTGTAGACCTCTATGTGGTCGCCCCTCAACCTCTGTCCGCACACTCGCCCTCGGTGCCACAAATAATAGGTGCACCCACACCACAAATTTCAACCCAAACCCAAGCCTTTCCAGGAGCTCAAATAGGTACCACCACTCCACCCAGTCGGAAGCCTTCTCCATGTCCATGGACATCATTACCTCTGGTGTCGGAGCTCTCAAAGGGTCATGATGAAATTTAACAAACTCCTTATATTGCTAGAAGGCTGTTATGAAGCCTGTTTGGTCCTCCGCAACCACCCCCGGGACATAACCTTCCATCCTTCCCAACACCTACTTAGCCAGCACTCTCACATCTATATTTAACAACGACATGGGCCTTTACGACCCACATTCCAACAGATACTTACCCTTTTTCAGTATTAATGTGATCATTGCCTGTGCCATCGTCTCCGGCAGCTCCTCCTTCTCCAACACCTTATTAAACACTCCCAGAAGATGTGATGTCAGGTTCGCGGTGAACTCCTTATAAAATTCCGGTTTCCCCGACCTTATACTGCTTATACTATCCAATATCTCCCTCAGTCCTAGGGGCTCCTTAACGCCTGCCTCTACTCTTCCTCCAACTGTGGAAACTCCAATTCATCTAAAAACCATCCCATGTCCTGCTCTTCACCCCCCGGGTCCGCCCTGAAAAGCTCCTTATAATAATAATCCCTAAACACCTTGTATATCTTCCCCGGCTCCGATACCACAACCTCTGCCCCAGTTTATGCCATCAATATTTCCCTTGATGCGGCTGCCTCCATAGCTGATGCATTAGCACTCGACTCGCCTTCTCCCCATACTCATATTGCCCCCTCTTGCCCTACGCAGTTGCCCTACCACCCTCCCCATTGTCAGCCTGTCAAACTGCCCCAGCAACTTTTTCCTCCTTGCCAATCCCTCCACGGTGCGCACCCTTGAATACTCCCTGTCCACCTCCATTATTTCGCTCAAGAGACGGTCATGTTCCTCCCTCCTTTCCCTATCTGCCTGAGTCTTAAAGAAAATAATTTCTCCCCGGACCACTGCCTTCAGTGTTTCCCACAAAATGGCCACCGACACCTCCCCATTCTGATTCAACTCCATTTACTTCTTAATCACCTCCCTCACCTTATCACAAAAACCTCCATCCGCCAACAACACCGAATCAAACCTCCACCCCGGCCTCTGCTCTCGTCCCGATCTGAACCGAATATCCAGCCAGTGGGGCGCCTGGTCCGACTTAACTATCCCAGCATACTCTGCCCCCTCCACCCCAACCAAACTCTCCCGACTCACTACAAAGTAATCAATCCTCGAATACACCTTGGGCGCGATTCTCCGCTGCCCACTACGGGTCAGAGAATAGCGGGAGGGCGTCCCCGACATTTTTCCTGCCCTCCCGCTATTCTCCCCACCCCCCCCCCCCCCCCACGGCCGCCCCCCGACACGAATCGCTGCTCGCCGTTTTTTACGGCGAACAGCGATTCTCCCCAGGCCGATGGGCCGAGTTCCCAGGCCTTTACGGCCGTTTTTACGGCAGCAAACACACCTGCTTGCTGCCGTCATACAAACGGCCGCAACATGCCCGTTCTGGGCATCCAGGGCCCCGATTGGCACAGCAGTACCACGGCCGTGCCAAGGGGGGCATGGGCCCGCGATCGGTGCCCACCGATCGCGGGCAGTGCGTCCATAACGGACGCACTCTTTCTCCCTCCGCCGCCCCGCAGGATCAGTCCGCGGGGCAGCCGAGGGAGATGACAGCCCCGCGCATGCGCGGGTTGGAGCCGTCCAATCCGCGCATGCGCGGCTGACGTCATCGTACGCGTCAGCCGGCGTGACGCTTGGCGCGCGGACTTAGCGACGGTCGCTAAGGCCGCGATGTCGTGGTTCACGGGGCCCCGCTGCTAGCCCCGCCCGGGGGGGAGAATCGGTTCCTGGGAGGGGGTGCAGAGGCTGCCGTGAAACACGGTCAGTTTCACGGCAGCCTTAATGACTCGCCGCATTTGCGGAGAATCGCGCCCCTTATTAATTTGTGAAAAGAAGGAATACTCCCTTCCCCCTGGGTTCTGAAGGGGCCGCTGATCCACCATACCCATCCTCTCCATAAACCCCCCCGTTCCCTTGCCATTCGTACCCTACCCATTGACCTGGGGCTCGATCTATCCATCCTCGGCTCCAGGACACAGTTAAAATCTCCTCCCATGATCAACCAGTGCGTGGCCAAATCCGGGATCGTTGCTAGCAACCTTCTCATAAAACCCACATCATCCTCATTTGGGACATACACATTTACCAACACTACCGGTGCCCCTTCCAATACCCCACTCACAATCACATATCTCCCACCTGGATCCCTCACCTCTTTCACACTCACAAATCTTACTTTTTAGCACTTTAAAATCACCACTCCCCTTGATTTTGAATCAAACCCCGAGTGAAAAACCTGCCCGACACCCCTTACTTAACCTAAGCTGGTCCTTCACACGGAAATGCGTTTCCTGCAGAATGACCACCCCCGCTTTCAAGCTCCTGGGGTGCACAAACACCCATGACCTTTTAACCGGCCCATTCAGTCCCCAGACATTCCACGTTACCAGCCTTACCAGAGGCTTATGCCTCCAATCCCCTCTACCATCCGTCATCGTCCACACTTGATAAGAAGGATTTTTCACTAGCGCTGTTGAGCTACAGAGCTGCTGCTCTGTCGTCAGGTTTGTCGCCTGCCCAAATGTTAATGGGAAGGAATATACACACAACACTACCCGCCTCAATGATTCCGAACCTGGATGATCATGTGTTGTGCAACAAAATGAAACACCAAAAATGCAAATAACAAGCCAACTACAATAGAAATGCAAAGCCATTGCTGCCACTGCACTAAGGTGACTTTTTCAGGACCCCACTCACAATCACATATCTCCCACCTGGGCCCCTCGCCTCCTTCGCGCTCACAAACGCTGTTGTCTTACTCATCAAAATTGCCACCCCCCGCGACTTTCAATCAAACCCTTAGTGGAAAACTGTCCCACCCACCCTTACTTAGCCTAACCTGGGTCGAAATTCTCCGACCCCCAGCAGGGTCGGAGAATCGCCTGGGGCCGCCGAAAATCCCGCCCCCGCCGTGGCAGAGATTCTCCGCCACCCGGGAAGTGGGGGTGGCGGTAATCTCGCCACTCCGATCGGAGGGGCCCCTGCGGTGATTCTCCGGCCCAGATGGGCCGAAGTCCCGCCGCTGGGAGGCCTCTCCCGCCGCCGAGGTTTGAACCACCTCTGGAACGGCGGGATCAGCGGCGCGAGCGGGCCCCGGGGTCCTGGGCGGGGGCGGGGGGTGATCGAACCCCGGGGGGTGCCCCCACGGTGGCCTGGCCCGCGATCGGGGCCCCTCGCTCAGACTCCGGGCCAGTGCCCTGGGTGCACTATTTTCCTCCGCGGCCGCCACGGCCACCGCCATGGCGGAAGCGGAAGAGAACCCCACATCGCACATGCGCCGGCAGTGACGTCAGCGGCCAGCTGCCGCTGACGTCACTGCCGGCGGATGCGCCGGCCGGCGAAAGCCTTTCCACCAGCCCCGCTGCCGGGGGCGCCGGTTTTTTGCGCCAGTCTTCTGGTGCAAACCGCTCCGGCGTGGGGCTGGCCCCCAAAGGTGGGGAGAATTCCCCACCTTTGGGGAGGCCCGACCCCTGAGTGGTAGGCGCTAGTCCCCTACGCCGGCACCCTCCGTCACGCCGGGTAGGGGAGAATGCCGCCCCATTTCAGTAATGGTGCCTGAAATAGGTGTTTAATCCCTGATGTACATAAGCAATGGTCTTAGCACCAATATGGTGTGTAGTGAGTACTCAAAATGAGTGCACCCATGCAGCATGCTTTATTCAAAAAGTAAAAATTTGTAGGGCTCTAGGGAAAGAGCAGGGAAGTGAGATTGCTCCGATAGCTCTTTCAAAGAGCCAATACAGCCATAATGGACCAAATGGTCTCCTTCTGCATGCTATGGTTCTGTTGTTACATGTTTGAGGAGTCAGGATGAGCAAGCGATCGCCTCCTGACTCTGCATTAAAATTGCAGGCAAGACCAAGGGGCAGGATTCTCCCTTCTGACGGCAGTGTGTTGACACCATCATAAAAGCCGGAGAGTTTAACGACGGCGTCCTCGGACCGCTGAGTGTTGCGATCCTCTGCCCTACAGGGGGCCGGCACGGCACTGGAGCAACTCAGGCTGCTCCAGCAGCCGATACCGGTGCCAGGCATGCGCCGAGGCTCTGCGCATGCGCGCTGCAGCCGGCACGAATGCGCAGTAGCTTCCTTCTCCGTGCCTGTCCCGACGCAACACGGCATAGGGCTACAGGGGCTGGCACAGAGTAAAAGAAGCCCCCACCAGGAGAGGCTGGCCCGCTGATCGGTAGGCCCCAATCGCAGGCCAGGCCACGATGGAGGCCCCCCCCCCCCCTGGGGTCGGCTCCCCCCTCCCACCCCCGCCACCAACGCCGTTGCCCGCAGGATCGATGCCGAGGTCCGCCGGGTAAGACTACATGCAAACGGCGCCGGCGGGACTCGGGCTTTTTTGGCACCCATCCCAAGCAGAGAATCGGCGAGGGGCCACATAGAGCGACCCCCGATCGGCGGCGCGCCAACTGCATTGGTGCTGATTCTCCGGTCACTGGAGAATTGGTGGACAGGCATCGGGGCGGCGTCACGCGAATCGTGCCCAGCCCGGCGATTCTTCGACCCAGCCCCGGGGTGAGAGAATCCCACCCCAGGTCTAGGATGAATCGGCTGTTTGAGGGAGTGGCGGATAAGTGTGAGCACTGTGCGAGGGGCCCCACCAATCATGTAATATGTCATGGGCATGTGCTAACCTTGTGAGATTTTGGGTATCCTTCTTCAGCACCTTTTCAGCGATTCTACTAATTGAACTGGGAGCCCAATCCTGTAGGGGCCATGTTCGGGGTGTCACGACTGCCGGAGTTGCAGACGGGGCGGGGGTTGGATGTCCTAGCCTTCGCCTTGCTGATTGCTCACAGGTGGGTTCTGTTGGAGTGGAAGTCAGCTTCTCCGCCAAATGCCCCGGCATGGCTGGGGGATCTTATGGAGTTTTTATACCTTGAGAAATGTAAGTACACCATGAAGGGTGCAACTGAAGGATTCTACAAAAGGTGGCCGCCGTTTATTTTGTGCTTTAAAGAGCTAGTCACTGCCAGTTGTTAGGGAGGGGTTAGGGTTTTATGGAGGGGCGGTTTGGGAACTATCGGAGTTTTTTGGTCTGTTTTCCTGTTTTATCGTGTTGTACTTAGCAAAAAATGTTCAATAATTTTTTTTTAAATTGCAGGCAGGACGCTGGCAATGTCTTCCACTACCGAGTGCACCCATTGATAGATTGACATAACTGGCACACGCAGCTCACCAGTACCAAATGACCGAGGCCTTCAGACCAAGTTCCTCTCATCCTGTTGTTGAGCTCCCAGAGTGTGTGCACTGCACCTTCAGCACTTCTTTTCCACCTGAAGAAGCGAACACTGTGTTGTCCAATTTCTAATCTGTGATTTAGTTAGTGGGTTTCCTGCCTTTTGTTTAGTGGAATTTTGTTAAATGGAGAAATTAAACTGAAAATATGGCATTTGCGTTTCGGCTTCTGAGGTAAAATTTACTGTCCAAAACTTTCAAGAGATACCAACGTTAGAGGGTTATCATTTACACAAAATGAACGATCCCCTAAACATAATTAGAAACAAGAAACTGAGGAAAAGTATTATTCTCACTGTAATGATATGTAGACAGACATTTAACTAAAGGGTTAATCACAACACCTAGCTGTGACACTACCACTAGACGGCATTACTAGATCAACTATATAACTTAGTTCCCAGAAGCTCTCGCTCTCTTTCAACTCTCTTGCCAGCAGGAGTTACCAGAGAACAGCAGTGTAGCAGAGAGGATCTCAGCCTGGATTGTACAGTTAGTTGTCCTTACTTTATTGCTCGAGTTAGTGCAGAGGAGTGTCGAACTCATTCATTAGTTTTACCATTACTTAATAAATTCTTCCAGTTTACTTCGAAGACTCGAGTGTTCTTCAACATCATCTACAGTTAGTAGCGACATATATTACTTAAACCCAGTAATATAACATGCTACCAGGAGTAGCGATATAATATAACACTCACGAGCAAAACTATTTGAGTGACCCTGGTTTCAGTCTTTGCTGACAAACTCAAACAAGATAGCAAATTATAATTTCAGGATAATTTACCTCCTCCATCAATAGTAACCTTAAGACTTCCTCAAGCACATTAGAACTTGCAGTTCATGTGTGGGAGGAAGTAGCGCAAATTCTTTCACATGTGGAGATTAATGTTAAGTGCCGTTATAATATTTTTATGAACAAATTTAGAAACGTAACTTGTTTACAAAATTAGCATTTAAATATTAACAAGATCATTTAACTGTGGCCTCACAAAAATAATACATAAGTACTAAATGGAACAGGTGTTTTATACTTTTGCTCCAGAGAGAATTGAAATTTGGTCACAAGAGTTATGCAATATCAGGATGGCACGCGGCACAGTGGTTAAAACTGGGACTACGGCGCTGAGGTCCCAGGTTCGAATCCTGGCCCCGGGTCACTGTCCATGTGGAGTTTGCACATTTTCCCCATGTCTGCGTGGGTCTCACCCCACAACCCAAAGATGTGCAGGACAGGTGGATTGGCCATGCTAAATTGCCCCTTAATTGGAAAAAAATTATTGGGTACTCTAAATTTATTTTAAAAGAGTTATGCAATATCATGAGCTTTGTCTGGGCGGGGAAATCCCCGCGGGTGAAGAAGGCGATGCTGGAGAGGAACCGCACCGAGGGAGGGCTGGCTTTGCCGAGTCTGATTAATTATTACTGGGCGGCCAACATTGCTATGATAAGGAAGTGGATGGTGGGTACGGGGTCTATCTGGGAGCGGGAGGAGGCGGCTTCGTGCAGGGGCTCCAGCTTGGCAGCCCTGGTCACGGCTCCTCTACCGCTGCCGCCGGCCAGGTACTCCACCAGCCCGGTAGTGGTGGCGACCCTGCGGATATGGGGCCAGTGGAGGAGGCATGTAGGGGAGACGGGGGCGTCGGTTTGGGCGCCAATCTGCGACAACCATCGGTTTGCCCCCGGGAGTATTGATGGGGGGTTTCGAGTATGGCGGCAGGCGGGGGTGGGAAGGGTGGGCGATATGTTCCTGGAAGGGAGCTTTGTGTGTTTGAGGAGCTTGGAGGAGAAATTTGGGCTGGTAAGGGGAAATTATTTTAGGTACCTAGAGTTGCAGGACTTTGTTCGTAGACAGGCCCCATCTTTCCCACGCCTCCCGCCATTGGGGATCCAAGACAGAATAGTCTCTAGGGGGGAAGAAGGGGAGGGTAGAGTCTCTGATATTTATAAGGTGCTCATGAGGGAGGAAGGGTCCCAGACGGAGGAACTGAAACTTAAATGGGAGGAGGAGCTAGGCGGAGGACGGGCTGTGGGCAGAGGCCCTGAGTAGGGTAAATTCGACCGCGACATGTGCCAGGCTCGGGCTGATCCAATTTAAGGTCGTTCACCGGGCCCACATGACGGTGGCTCGGATGAGCAAATTCTTTGGGATAGAGGACAAATGCGCTAGGTGCGCGGGAGGACCAGCGAACCACGTTCACATGTTTTGGGCATGCCCTAAGCTTAGGGAGTACTGGGTGGGATTTGCGGGCGTCATGTCCCGGGTGCTAAAAACAAGGGTGGCGATGGGTCCAGGGGTGGAAATTTTTGGGGTTTCGGAAGACCCGGGACTCCAGGGGGAGAAAGAGGCCGATGTTCTGGCCTTTGCTTCCCTGATAGCCCGGCGACGAATACTATTGGCATGGAGGGACTCCAAGCCCCCGGAGACTGAATTGTGGCTTGCGGACATGTCGAGTTTCCTGGGTATGGAAAAAATTAAGTTCGCCTTGAGGGGATCTTCGTCCGGATGGTGGCAACCATTTATTGACTTCTTTGCAGGAGAGTGAGCGTCAGCAGGGGGTGGGGGGTAAGAGTAGAGTAGAGTAGGAGGGATAAAATGGCGGGTAGTACCAGTGGGAGAGGAGCGGGCTTGTGCAGTGTGTTACGATTGAAGTATTGAATGTACGTGGATGTTTGCACATTTTTGCCTTTTTTGCTTTCTTTCTGTTGATGTCTGTAACTGTTTACAAAGCCAAAAACTACCTCAATAAAATTGTTTATTAAAAAAAAGAGTTATGCAATATCTTTCATTTAAATTACAAGGTTGGGGTGGGGGAGGGGGGATTTTAACAAATTAAACATAAATAAAAATAAAGTAATAAATAATCAATAAAAATAACTGCAGTTAAAAGCTATTTTATATTGCAAATGATGTATTGTGTAAATGTGGACAAGTCACTTTCCTCAATAGTGTGTGTTTATGCATGAGCTGGGAACCTGCTCCCTCTTTGTAATCAGTCGGCAGTGAGAAGGAAGAGGTATGCGATTCCTTTCTTATTAAATCGGAGCATCTGTTTAAACAACAAATGGCTGTAAGGTGTAATTATCTGATCACCGCTGACCTCCAGAAAATTCAACATGACCTTTCTTTGAGAGGGCTGATAATGATAATGGGGAGGGGGGGGGGGGGAAGAAAAGAGAGGCCTGTCAGCTGGCATCCTGAAGCCTGTTGACTTTGTCGACCAGAATTCCAAAGAAGCTTCCTTTGGCGTTCCTGCCCATATTAAGCAATAGTTGAACGGCGGTGGCAATGAATGTGAGGTATTCTGGGTGTGTCAAGTCGTGTCAGGTCAATATTAGTGTTGAAAGAGTAGCAAGCAAAGAAATAATACTGTGCAGCCGGTTCAGTGCAAGAAGCTTAGATTTTTCACCCAAAGTCCCAGGTAGACATACCGATTCCTCTGCGTAAACCCATTGAGTGCATGCGGTGTCATGGTTTCTGGGGTCAAACTGAAGTAAAATAACCTGGGCTAACTCCAAGCATTAGGAGAGGCTGTCAGTCAGAGGGGGAAGAAAATCAAGGAAGGCCAATGTCTGACATGAAGTGTGATGCACTGTCAATTATCACAAAGACGAGAGTAGAGGAATAATCGAGGCTTTATTGAGCAAAGATGTGCCTCCTGTAGCTGCAACCAGAATGGCTGCAGCACCAGTGAGCACACACATTTATACACCGCCTACTGGGCAGAGCCAGCAGGCAGGGATTCACCCATGTATCTCTACTATACGTGTCTCACCGTAATACATATAATGCTGCTAGTGGTGACTACCACAAAGTGGAAGACACGATGTGAGTGTGAGGCTAAAGTTGTTGGCCTGAGACCCAATCATGGTTGTGGGGTGGGCTGGGTTGGAGGTGCTGCAGAAATGGAGCGGGGAGGTGAAGGGTTGGGGCAGTGAGACTGATGGACGGGGCAGGCAATAAACCAGAACAGGATTGGTGGTGGGTGGAGAGTTGGGGATGAAGATCAGTCTGTGCTGGTAGTGACCTGCTGTATCTTTGAAAAGCCAGGAGGAGCCATTCCTACTCTTGACATACAAGAGGTACAAGCAGCACACTCTCATTGCTTCTTTTCATCCTGAAATAAATACCCCGCCTCTTTAAGGTCCTGCTGAAGGCTTCTCACATTTAACTCACCTTAACCCACTCAGATCACTGAGGAGCCATTGGGTCTCTGTAAGGTTCTGGAATTTGCCTTCATTGGTTGTTACGATTTGGGTGCCGGAGCTCAATTTATTCACCTGGGTAAGCATGAACAGCAGATGGGCACTGAGGTCTTCTTGAGCCACTTTATTTGCTTTAAATCTCTTTGTTGGTAATCCCTCTTTATGCAAAATAATCTCAGAGAAGGGGATTCTCATTGTAAAACACATAAGTGTCTCTGAAGGAATGGCAAGAACTGGCATTAAAGCAGAAGAAAACGTGCACTATAGTGTAGCCACTGTAGCCACCTAAAATGGACACTGGACTAAACAAGATGGAGAATTGCTAAGACTGCAGGGAAAAAGCAGTTTAGCCAAGGCAGCAGTCTGCAAAGACTCATTAGCATTTTGCAAGCAGCAAAACTAGTTTCTGGCCAGGTGGAAGATCTCAAACCAAAGGTGATAATAGCAAAACGCTTTGCATACTAATGAGGCAGTCCAGATCTAGGCACACACAATGGCAACATTTGGGTTTGAATAAGATACTTTAAGTGGATGTCCAGACAGAGCGGCACCAGAAGTATCCACTATAGAAACCGCCCCCGCCATCAAGAAAGACCCTCACATTGGAGGAATTCAAAAGATATCGATTGGGAGTGATCCAATCGATACCTGAAGGTAGAGCCCGCCCCGAAAAGGCACGGACATTGGGGACCCCTATAAAAGATAGACCCCCACCCATGGTCCTGTCTGTTGTTTCGTGCTCCGGCTTTGACCAAGAACTCCAACCTGTATCCTGACTCCAGCCGTTGAGCACCAGCCGCCGAACCGTAAGTGCCAATACGACGCTCGCTACGCGAACCAGGCCCTCTAGACCCCCAGTGACCAGCACGCTCTCTGAAGGTTGCAGACCAAGATCGGAACGAAGGCCTCGCTCCCTGACCTTGCCTGTTCCTGTTTAGTTAAGTATTCTGATCGCTTAGTTTAGTCATAGCTTAGTCCCTTAGCGTGTGCATGCGTATTTATTATAATTGTATAATAAATATTGATCGTTTGGAACTTACTAATCGGTGTATCGTTTTATTACTTTGAACCTGACCTTGGAATATTTGTGAGGTGTCTATACGGCATCTGGCGACTCCTGAGCTGAAAAATACATACATAGAGCCTAGTAGTGTTAAGCACACGGCCTTTAAACGGAGGCGTGTTAATGCACTCCAATAAACGCGTATTACACCCATAGTAAAACGTGCAACAATAGTAGAAAAATTAAGAAAAATGGTGAAGAACTAGTTGAAATACATTTAATTTCACATTACTGTGCTCCATTCGCCTCGGTGCTCTCTGCCATCTAGCAACCCTGGATGCCCATTTTGCATGGGCACGATTTATACCAATCATCGGGAAACAGCACATTTGTTCAATTAGCACCAAAGGTCAGATTGTGGCTAGTGGCAAATCTCAGCTATTGTCATGAACACACCTCACACTTGCACTTCAGCAACAATAACCTCAATTAAGAGCAATAATGGCTGTGAATCGTGGCACCGGTATTGAGGACTATTGTGAAGGAGGTGTTATTGTTGATTCTTACTGATTGTGGTCTATGGGTCAGGAAGTCGAGAATCCAGTTGCAGAGGGAGGAGCCAAGTCCTAGGTTTTGAAGCTTTGATATGAGCTTGGATGGGATTATGGTGTTGAAGATGGAGCTGTAATCAATGAACAGGAGTCTGACGTAGGAGTCCTTGTTGTTGAGATGCTCCAGGGATGACTGTAGGGCTAGGGAGATAATGTTTGCTGTGGACCAGTTGTGGCGGTATGCAAATTGCAGTGGATCAAGGCTTTCTGGGAATATGGAGTTGATGTGCCTCATGACCAACCTCTTGAAGTACTTCATAATGATAGATGTCAAGGCTACCGGATGGAAGTCGCTGAGGCACGTTGCCTGGTTCTTCTTTGGCATGGGTATGATGGTGGTCTTCTTGAAGCAGGTAGGAACCTCGGAATGGAGTAGGAAGAAGTTGAAGATGTCTGCAAACATATCCGCCAGTTAGTCCACGCAGGACATGAATGCATGAGCAGGGACTCCATCAGGACCCATTGCTTTCCGAGGGTTCACTTTCAAGAAGAAGGCCGACCTGACTTTGGAAGCTGTGATGGTAGGTATGGGTGTGTCCGAGGCTGCTGGGGCAGATGACAATAGTTTGTTGGTTTCAAGCTCGAAATGAACATATAAAGCATTAAGTTCATCGGGGAGAGCTGCGCTGTTGCCAAAGATTCTACTTGGCTTTGGCTTATAGCCCGTTATGTTTTTAAGCCTTGCCACAACCGACGAGAGTCCCTGTTGTTGGTCTCAGTGACTCTAGCTTGGTTTGATATTGCCTCTTGGCATTCCTGATGGCTTTGCGGAGGTCGTACCTGGATTTCTTGTATAGATCAGGGTGGCCTGTCTTGAACCCATCAGACCTGGTCTTCAGCAGGGAGTGGATCTTCCGGTTAAACCATGGTTTCCGGTTGACGAATGCACATACCACCTTTTTTGGCACGCAGTCTTCTATTCACTTGCTGGTGAAGTCTGTGACAGTGGTGGCATACTCCTTTAGGTTGGTCGCTTTATTTTTGAATATGGACCAGCCCACTGACTCCAAGCAGTCGCGTCAGAGCTCTTCTGTTGCCTCGGACCAAGGGTGGCATTTCTGTTGCCTCGGTACTATGGGTGGCACTTCACAGTCAGGTATTCCAGGTCCGGGGAGCAGTAGTCCACCAGTGTTGCCATGTCCGAGCTCAGGAGGAGTTGATGAGGAGGCAAACCCCTCCACTCTTCCCTTTGTCCGATGACGCCGGACGGTCTATCCAGTGAATTGAGAAGCCGTCAGGTTGTATGGCACAATCTGGTGAGGCAGGAGTGAGTCATGTCACCATGAAACAGAACACATAGCAGTCTCTTACTTCCCTCTGAGAGGTAAGTCTAGCGTTCAGCGCATCCAGCTTGTTTTCAATCGCTTGGACGTTTGCCAGGAGTATGCAGGGGGGAGGAGACTTGAAACCGCGTTGCTTTAGTCTCACCTGCAGACCACCGCATTTCCCTCGCTTTCTCAGTCAGCAGCTGCTTCTGGATGGTCCCGGGATCCGCTGGGAGAAGTCTGACCTTGTGGAAGGTAAGTGGTTGCCTCTGGCGGGGTCCCGGGTGTTGGTTGCGATTTCGGGGTTGCCGATGGGGCACGTATGCAATACGGTCAGACCCCTGGGTTCCGCGAGTATGTATCTACCTTTCAGCGTGTTCGGGTCCTTGTGTGGGTTCTCTGCCATTTTGGGGTTGTTTAGTTTGATTTTGGGTTGTAGGCAGGGTCATCCTGGGTCAGGTTGGGCCGGGTCATGTATTCAATTCCAGCGTTGATGGTCTGGTCGGGCGTTCCTGGAATCAGGCCTTGGAGAAGGCCTGGTCGGGCCTCCACATGGGTTCTCCTTTCCTCGATCTGTCGGTAAGTCTGGGCGCTGGGCGGGCTTCTCCGGGCCGGGGTCATTTCCAAGGCCAAGTCGGGGGCTTTGGGAGCCGGGTCAATTCCTACACGCGGTCGGGGTTGGACTTCTGCGTCGGGCCTCTTCCACTTCCAGGTCGAGGCCAGGATCAGGTCATTGGTAGACTCCTACTGGGTCGGGTCGGGTCGGGCCATATGGGTTGGCCCACGGACGGCAGAGGATCCTCAGACCTGTAACTAAACACAAAAGAGAATGTTTAGAGATAGTATTAGTGTTAGAATTAAGATTTAAAAGGTTATAAGAGATGTAGGAAGACGATCTGTGGGAGAGAGCTCACAGAGAGGCAACATGCTCCGGCGCCATCTTGGTTGCTGGTCATTTCATTGCTGGTCAGTGGCTTGCTGGTCATTTCAAAGGGAAGTTAGAGTCAACACATGAGGATCTGGAATTATGTACAGGCCAGACCAAGTAAGGATGGCCGATTTCATTCTCTAAAGAACATTAGTGAACCAGATGGGTTTTTATGACAATTAATCATAGTTTTATGGTCAACATTACTGAGATGAGCTTTATATTCCAGATTTATTATTTGAATTGAAATCCCACCAGATACTGTTCCCAGGGCATTGGCCTGGGTTCTGGAATACTAGGTAAGTGACAATACCACTACAACACCATCTCCCACAAAGACATTGGAGAAATTAAACTGCTGAGAGCTGAGGATTTTAACCCTTTTTCAGGTTTCAGCCTGTGGTATAATTTGAGTTTCTTAGAGTTTGGTTGCACAGTGGGCAGGAAGCACGGTAACACTGTGGCTTCACAGCTCCAGGGTCCCAGTTTCGATTCCCCGCTGGGTCACTGTCTGTGCGGAGTCTGCACGTTCTCCCCATGTCTGCCTGGGTTTCCTCCGGGTGCTCCGGTTTCCTCCCACAGTCCAAAAATGTGCAGGTTAGGTGGATTGGCCATGCTAAATTGCCCTTAGTGTCCAAAAAAAAAGGTTAGGAGGGGTTACTGGGTTACCGAGATAGGGTGGAAGTGAGGGCTTAAGTGGGTCGGTGCAGACTCGATGGGCAGAATGGCCTCCTTCTGCACTGTATGTTCTATGTTTTACAGTGGAATAATTACTGCACCAGGTTAGCAGCCTGTGAGCTGAAACATCAGCAGTATATTATTCCCTGAACATGAGTGTGGAACTAGCATCTCAAAAATTGAAGGCTGTGAAGTGACAGTATAACTCTGACTTATCTGACTATTGTACACCTTCAGACAAATCTTTTTTCCTATTATATGAGTAGTACAAATGCATATTTAGTGGTCATAGTCCTAGCAGAGGCTAGGAAGATTACTGTTTATTTCAAGAACGCAGATCATGAAATGCATCTTTCCATTTGAACACCATGGTCTGGATTTTGCGGTCGGAGGCTAAGCAAGGGCCTTCGTCACTGCCCACAACGAAAGATACACCGAAGGATCTTGCAATGACTTTACACTGCACTGCATCGCAAGAAAGTTAAAGAGGATTTCCAGCGTGAAACTGAAGTGATGTCATCAAAACATCCAAGCAACCAATCATATCAAAGAATGCTCACAAACAGCTAACCAGGAATTGAAAAGCACTACAATGAAATCCCTTATATGTGTGGACTTGGAGGGAGTGGGGGTGGGGGTTGGTATCCACAGTGCAGCTTGGGGTGGAGCAGTGAATAATAGACTGCAACTTCAGGATTTCTGCATTCAGACACCCATGCCTTAAATCCTAAAGTTGCAGTCAGTATAGAGGGTGAACCCCGACAGCTCTTTGTCAGAAATCCTGCAAAAAAACTTTTTTTTGTCACTTCTGATCCAGTCCAAATGTAGGGTTTATTTTAGAAAAGTGCGCTGAAGTTTCTCGTAAGACAAGTTAAAACGGAACATGTTGGAGATTGGCATGAGATATTTTGCCTAATTGTTTTTCCAACATCTGGGATTTCTAATAAGAGGTAGCTATAAATCACTTGAAGTGTCTAGATACAATTTGGATAATGTCTTATGACAAGTTGGGTCTTGTAAGTTTAAAGAAATAATACCAGAAACATATAGAGGATTGAGGCAGAAAAATAATTGGTAAATCTATTGTAGGAATTTTAATACAAAAAATTGAATGGGTTTGGATCGAGTGGGGAGTCAAAATATAAAAAAATCAGAATCTTGACACCAACCCACTGGCAACACGTCTACCTTTGGTTTTAATGGAGTTGGGGATAGAGGTTCGGAAGACCAATCTGTTCCATTGTGTGTTTCTCACTTTAAGATGATAATGCAGCTGTGAATCTTATTGTTCGTCAACATTTTGAATTCAACTCTGAATGACTGGATTTCCCGAGTCTCTGAATACCTAGCAGCTGCACCCAAGCATGGATTATTGGATTTAGGGGATAAATTAGCTCCTCAATACAGCAAGCTTACCCCCTATAAGAGGGAATAGGCCCCTCAGCCTGACATTTACCATTTCCCCCCGACTTGCAGACAAGACTTTTGATCTCCACTCCAACCCCCCCCCCCCAAACCACAGTTCTCCACAGGCCTCCCCCCAACCCCGGATGGACCCACCTTCCCCCACCCGCCTCATTTGCAAAATTGACCCCTCCCCTGTGGCGTGGGCCTACCTGGTACTGTGGCCTCATTTGGTCTGTTCCCCATCTGGCTGGAAGCCAAGCCTGTCAATCGTGTTGGTTTGGAGTTGGGGATACTGTCAGTGACATCGAGCGCGATTCTCCGGAAAGATTTCTAAGTGTGGTAGCGAGCGGGAACTTTCCCGGCTCTCGGCCCAGCAAGGCCGGCAACGCAATTCAACGTTAATTGGTCCACTTGACGAGGCCCCATGGACTTCTCGCTGCACATGAAGGCTTGCCAGCCGATTCACCAGGACCATGCTCGGCAGGCCCCCGCTAACAAGGTTGAGCAGCAATTAAGCAGCAATTGCTCAGACAACCCTAGCCAGCTGGCAACAATGACTCCCCCGAGACCGGCCCCAAGATTCAGGATTGCAGATCAGAGGAGGCTGCGAGACACAGTGGAGGCCAAGAGACATGTACTGTTCCCCAAGGGTCCGGAAGGGTCAGCCACAGGGCCCAGACTGGCGGTGGGGTGGCAGGCTTAATGGGCCGGATTCTCCCATCGGGCGGCTAAGTGCCAACACCGGTGTAAAAACGGGAGTGTTTGATGTACCATCAATTGGACTCGAGATTAAGATCCAAACTGTGGCTTTAATCAGCTAGTTGTTAGCCCGGTGGTCGACTACAGAGAAAGGCCGACTGCCGGGAATTCTGAGTACTTATACCCCGCCTCGGAGGCGGGGTCTACTTGCCTCTCGACCAACTGGTGACTAGTCCCAGACAATCTGACGAGAGGCACATGACCAGCCAGAGCCAATGGGAAACCCATGCTCTGCACCAATGGCAGTGCTCACATTCATACCACCACATTCACCCCTTGTGGAGAAAGAAGGCGGGGGGGTGTGTAAGTGGAAGAGAGAGAGGGGGGCAAGGGGGGGTCCGAGGACTGGTGGTATGAGCAGCGAAAATCGAGAAAGGTAGGCTGCCCTCTGGTTCGTGGCAAAAAAATCAATACTACTACTACTTAAGGTGCAACAGAATAACATCAAAGTCCAAAAAATGTCCCATGGTCGCATCAGATGGACACGATCAGCCTGTCGGGTGCCCATGGTGTTCTGGAGGACCGTTGCAGTGGAGCCGGTGACGTCGGGCCAATGGTTGTCCTTGCCTCCGGGAGCGTTGGTCATAGATGTGTCTCTGTACCCCGGGCCGGTGGTGGAGACGCTTAAATCGGGGGAGAGGGGGCATATGCGCTGGGTCGTGGGGGCGCTGGGGGGAATTGGGGTTGGGGGGGGGGAGGTGTTGATGTAGGGGGAGAAGGCCGCACGCCGGTGGGTGCCAGGTCCTGAAGCGAGACCGTATCCTGCTGACCGTCGGGATACTCCACGTACGCATACTGCGGGTTGGCGTGGAGTAACTGGACCCGCTCAACCAATGGGTCGGACTTGTGCACCCGCACATGCTTCCAGAGCAAGATGGGCCTGGGGGTGGCCAGCCAGGTCGGGACAGGGGATCCTGAGGACGACTTCCGTGTCGGGGTGGACGAAACTTTCCGTGCTCCCGGAGTCCAGCAGGCATCTCGTTTTGTGTCCGTTGAGCTGAATCGTTGTCGTAGTCTTGGCGAGCGTGCGTGGTCGCGACTGGTCGAGTGTGATGGAAGCAAGTCATGGTGAGAGTTCCAGATCATCCTCGGTGGCAGAGTAATCGCTGGCAGGGCCTTCCGTGTTGGACCAAGATGGCGGCGCCCAGGATCCGCATGTGGAGTCGGGGTCCCAAGATGGCGGCGCCCAGGACCCGCACGTGGAGCCGGGGCCCCAGAATGGCGGCACCCATGGCCCGCACATGGCGTCCAGGGCCCAAGATGGCGGCGCCCGTGGGAACCTCTTGGCAGCTGAGGGCAGTGTCAGCGGCGTCTGCGGGCCGGTCGGGGCAGCTGGGAGCGAGGGTCGGGAGGACCGTGGGGCCGTTGCAGGGGCCGGGAGGTGGGCCAGAGAGGTTGGTGCGCGGCGCTGGGCCCTAGGGGGGCCCGAGGGGGGCGATCCGCGGTCGCTGCGCGGAACAGCAGCGACCGACTTGGTCTGGTAGACCACCGCGTAGTGGCCCTTCTTCCAGCAGCTCTTGCACAGAGCGGAGCGGGCCGGGCAGCGCGGGCGGGGGTGCTTGGAGAGACCACAAAAATAGCAACGGGGCCCCGCTAATTTGTCGGAGCGACCCGCAGCGCAGGCTTGGGGGAGGGGTCGGGGTCCACGGAGGACAGGGGTGGCGTGTGCCATGAAGTCCAGGGGGTTGCCGCGCGGCCGGGAGCGTATGTGCGGGCGTTCAGGTCAGCAACCTCCAGGGAGGTTGCAAGAGTCCGTGCCTCAGCTAGGCTGAGGGTGTTCTTCTCCAGCAATCGTTGTCGGATGGAGGGGGATTGCATGCCAGCAACGTAAGCGTCTCTAATTAAAAGTTCCATGTGCTCAGTCGCCGAAACTTGGGGACATGCGCACGTTCTCCCTAGAGCTGTGAGGACCTGGTAAAACTCGTCGAGTGACTCACCAGGGAACTGTTGTCTAGTCGTCAGGAAATGCCGTGCGTATACTTCGTTGACTGGCCAGAGAAAGTGTCCTTTCAGGATATCCATGGCCGCATCATAATCGCTTCCGTCCTCAATCATTGAGTATACCGCCGTGCCCACGCACGAGTGGAGGATGTGGAGTTTCTGCTCCTTGGTGGGCTTGCCGGCTGCAGTCGTCAGGAAACTATTAAACCATGCCTGCCAGTGTTTAAAGATTGCAGACAGATTTGCAGCATGGGGGCTGGTGCGGAGGCAGTCAGGCTCCATTCCAAAATTCTAGCTGATTAAATTGATGTACCATCAATTGGAGTCGAGACACGATGAAGATCCAAACTGTGGCTTTAATCAGCTAGTTGTTAGCCCGGTGGTCGACTACAGAGAAAGGCCGACCACCGGGAACTCTGGGTACTTATACCCCGCCTCGGAGGCGGGTCTACTTGCCTCTCGACCAATTGGTGATCAGTCACATGACTATTCCCAGCCAATCGGACGAGAGGCACATGTTTTACTCTGGCGTCAGCGCCCATTCCGGGTCCCCATTCTGTGGCCCACAGGGGGCTAGCACGGTGCTAGAGCGGCCCTTGCCGCTCTAACTGCCGATCCCGGCCTGAACCTGGCGCCACGGGGTCCGTGCATGCGCAGTTGGGTTGGCGACAACTAGCGCATGCACAGTGGCCTTCTTCCCCGCACCAGCCCCGACACCAAATGGCGCAGGGCTACAGGAGCCGGCGTGGAGGAAAGGTGGCCCCCCCGTCAGAGAGGCCGGCTCGCCAATTGGTGGGCCCTGATCGCGGGCCAGGCCATGAAGGAGGCTTCCCCCGGGGTCGGACCCTCCCTCCCCCCGCTGGCTCAGAGGATGTTCGAACAGCACCGGCGGGACTCGGCCTTTTGGTGACGGTCCCTCGGCCCATCCAGGCGGGGTGGGTCAGCGCATACCCCACCTGGCGCCGTGCCGACTATGCCAACCCCAATGGTGCTGATTCTCCGCTCTGTGGAGAATCACGACCCGGCATCGGGCGGCGTGGCGCGATTCCCGCAGCCCGCCAGCAATTCTCCGACCCGGCGGGGGGTCGGGGAATCCTGTCCAAGAATCCTCACCCCCTTCAAGGCGCGGGGCCTGGAGGTAACCGGTGTGGCCGAGGACAGGGCGGTCACCAACACAGAGGTAGGTGGACACCGCAGAGGTGAGGAACCACCCGTGATCCACTCGGAGGACCTGTCAAACATGAGTTATTATTGCCTTACTGACTGAGCCATCCCTCCCACTGACCACATGTCCATTCTCCCACAGGTCCTTCAGCCGACTGCACCAGCCCATCCCGGGTGGCCCCCTCTCAAGCCTCCCAGGAGAACACCTTGGAGGAGAGCTCCGAGTAAGACACGATTGAGGTGTCACATCTGTCATCCCCACCCTCCGCCAGCACAGCTACTCACACCTTGGTGGGAAATGTTAGTGGTCAGACTTCTGGGGCACAATCTAGTGAGCACTACACAGCTGCTGATGCACATCAGGTGGATTAAGGAACCCCAGGCGAGACAGCAGTCGGTGGGCTGCTGGATCCCAGGTCCCAGCTGATGGTGAGCCTGTGGAAGAGGCTTTCCCGGAGCTGATCGAGACGTTAAGGTGTGGCCATGACATTCAGAGGGAGATATCAGCGACACTCCAGCAGGTCAATAGCCGCTTGGAGGAATCCCAAAAGCTACGGGTGCAATAGATGTCACTGGCAATGCGTGGCACCGAGGCCAACACTGCTAGGTTGGTAACCGCAGTGGAGAGCCTGATGCACGATGGCGGCACCATGAGTGGAGGTGTCCAAGACATCACACTGTCGATGATGGCCATGGTTGAGGGCCTCGGCAGAATGTCCGCCTCACTGATGCATGTTACCCAGTACCAGGCTGACCTTGATGAGGTTAATGGGACATGTCTCACTCTCAGATGGGAATAGCCGAGATGCTGCGGAGCTTGTCCTAGTTGTAGGTGGGCATTGCCGAGGCACTGCAGAACATGCCCCAGTCACTGAGGACCTTGGGGGGCCGCAAGGGCTGGCAAAGCCAGATGGTGCAGGGTGATGGACATCAATTCAGTCGAGAGGCTGAGTAGTAGTGAACCGATGCTTTAATAGACTAAAATAGACTGTAGCTCCTCCCACACTGCAAGACTGCCCCAGATCGGCAGGCTTTATATCTCCTCAGAGAGGCGGAGCCACAGGCGGAGCCAACAGCAGCACCAATAACAACATTCCAACAGTACAACAGCAACAACCAATAACAGACCAGCAATAACAGTAAGTATATACAACAGTGGAGATAATGATAGTAATAGAACAGTAGAACAATAGTGAACATATATACAATAGCCTTACGTAGCCATACGTGGCTCACCAGACAGGGGCAGCCGAGGCTCGAACCAGATGCCCCTCTGTCCTAAGGTGAACCCCAAGGCCCAATGGGCACTGAGCGGGAGGAGCTGGACCAACCTGCCAACCTGGACCCATCCCAAATGGTGCGAATTGGCATGCTGCCTGCATCACAAACAATGGGTGGAGGTTAATCCCACTTTGCCATTTTTAAGGGTTATGGAATTTACCCCACAAGTTCTTGAACATTTCAATTTAAAGAGGCAGATGGATGTCATGTCCTATTCTCCCTCTGCCAGGTTTTCCTGGTGGAAGTGAACACTTTGATGTGTTGGGTACGCTGGATCTGTGGAGTCTGCGTTTACCCTAGCAGTAACACATTCAGGCTACCAACACTTGAAATAGTACAACACTATTTTGTTAAGCTAGGAACTGTTGAACATACTTTCACTGTGGGTCAACACTATGTTAGATTAAACTGAAGACCTATGCCTATCCTGACCAGTCTAGACTATCAGCATATGGTGAAGATCTGTGCTACAAGCTGTGAGCTCTGTCTTTCTCAGAAGCTGCATCCCGAAATGAGCGGGAAAACTAGTGCCCTCTGGCTTTATAGTGAGTGTGCTCTAACTGGTGATTGGCTGCTGTGTTGTGTGTGTTGATTGGTCTTGCAGTGTGTCAGTCAGTATGTGTCTGCACCATTATATACTGATGTGTATATTATGACACCCTTGAATAGAAAAATCAACTGTTCAGTCTCTAAAACCCAACCACTGTTTCTGAGGCATCAGTAATTTACAGAGATGAGTTTCTAAGATAGTCGTTTGGTAATGAAAAAAGAGACATATTTGTGAAAGCATTTGATCTTGGACCTATCGAGACTATCACAAGACTACAAACCCAAGGGAAGCAACAAATTCATACTGGATTAGAAGAGAGTGCTGACTGGTTGGTAGCAGTGTTGCCATGGAGAATACACTGTTTGATGGTGACTGACGTTACGCCTGTTCAGCGAAACAAAATTTGTGACAACCATTCATTGGTTCAATTCTCAGTGGAAGACCTTGATCAATCAGAGTCAAGCAAGATGGTTTGAACCTTTTAAGATGCTTGTCAGTTAATTGGTCATTTACTACTCTGGTAATCATGTTCAACATTGAATTTTGCTGTTCCATCCCTTTGAAAGAATTACTATTATTAAATTTACAGTTCTTTTGTTCACTTTTGAGGAATTTCTAATATAGAACATAGAACGATACAGCGCAGTACAGGCCCTTCGGCCCTCGATGTTGCACCGACATGGAAAAAACTAAAGGCCATCTAACCTACACTATGCCCTTATCATCCATATGCTTATCCAATAAACTTTTAAATGCCCTCAATGTTGGCGAGTTCACTACTGTTGCAGGTCATTCCACGGCCTCACCACTCTTTGCGTAAAAAACCCACCTCTGACCTCTGTCCTATATCTATTACCCCTCAATTTAAGGCTATGTCCCCTCGTGCTAGCCACCTCCATCCGCGGGAGAAGGCTCTCGCTGTCCACCCTATCTAACCCTCTGATCATTTTGTATGCCTCTATTAGGTCACCTCTTAACCTTCTTCTCTCTAACGAAAACAACCTCAAGTCCATCAGCCTTTCCTCATAAGATTTTCCCTCCATACCAGGCAACATCCTGGTAAATCTCCTCTGCACCCGTTCCAAAGCTTCCACGTCCTTCCTATAATGAGGCGACCAGAACTGTACGCAATACTCCAAATGCGGCCGTACTAGAGTTTTGTACAACTGCAACATGACCTCATGGCTCCGGAACTCAATCCCTCTACCAATAAAGGCCAACACACCATAGGCCTTCTTCACAACCCTATCAACCTGGGTGGCAACTTTCAGGGATCTATGTACATGGACACCGAGATCCCTCTGCTCATCCACACTACCAAGAATTTTACCATTAGCCAAATATTCCGCATTCCTGTTATTCTTTCCAAAGTGAATCACCTCACACTTCTCCACATTAAACTCCATTTGCCACCTCTCAGCCTAGCTCTGCAGCTTATCTATGTCCCTCTGTAACCTGCAACATCCTTCCGCACTGTCTACAACTCCACCGACTTTAGTGTTGTCTGCAAATTTACTCACCCATCCTTCTGCGCCCTCCTCTAGGTCATTTATAAAAATGACAAACAGCAACGGCCCCAGAACAGATCCTTGTGGTACGCCACTCGTAACTGAACTCCATTCTGAACATTTCCCATCAACTACCACTCTCTGTCTTCTTTCAACTAGCCAATTTCTGATCCACATCTCTAAATCACCCTCAATCCCCAGCCTCCGTATTTTCTGCAATAGCCGACCGTGGGGAACCTTATCAAACGCTTTACTGAAATCCATATACACCACATCAACTGCTCTACCCTCGTCTACCTGTTCAGTCACCTTCTCAAAGAACTCGATAGGGTTTGTGAGGCATGACCTACCCTTCACAAAACCATGCTGACTATCCCTAATCATATTATTCCTATCTAGATGATTATAAATCGTATCTTTTATAATCCTCTCCAAGACTTTACCCACCACAGACGTTAGGCTCACCGGCCTATAGTTACCGGGGTTATCTCTACTCCCCTTCTTGAACACTTCTTGAATACTTCTGTTGAAACAGTGAGAGGATGGTTTAAGCGCGGCTGATGGTGAAAGGGCGTTTGGTTAGACACTTCTATTTTCTAGCTTGCATAAATAAGTCATAATTTAATTTGCGTTGTGTTCATCCCAACCATTGTACCCTGATCAATATTCATTGGTTGCATTAAAAATATTGCCAAAATTCAGCAGAAACAGAGGGATGAAGATAGGCTTGTTGAAACCAAGCAAGAAATTTTAAAAGACCACTGTGCCAATGAGATGTACTTTTAAAGTTGTTGGTTTACAACTGTTTGCTTTAATTTCAATTACTGAATGAAACAGAATTCAATAGAAACTACTTTACATACTAACTAGCTGTGATTGTCTGAAAGCCAACATAGAGCCTGTCTCTCAGGAGGATATTCAATCAATCAATACAAAATTTGATCATGAAAATTTTGATTTGTTGCCAATAACGTGGAACAGGGAAGGTCAAAAATAGGTCATACATTTAATTGCACCCATGAATATCTTTTGTCAGGAAAGGCGATGTGCTGAGCTGAGAGAACGGATTCTCCGCCTCCCAGTGGCAGCGGCTAGAATTGCAATCGGGCGGAGACCAGCAGGTAATGCAAAAATTGCAATTTGCATTCCGCGCCGCATCCGACGCCGTGCTCCAGTCCCTCGCTGGCAGCAGGAGTGAAGTTTGCTCTTCGCAACACAAGGCCCATGCAAAACTGTCATTCGCATGAATTTGAACGTCATTAGTAGGTTGGACACAATATGCTCCACCTCTCCACAATGTAAGGGGGAGAGAAACACAGGCGCGAATGGTGAAAGTATTTACAAGCGGGACCTGGATGGCATGGCTTTTGAGGAGGAGTCAGAGGGTAAGAAAACGCTTTAAAAACTCTCAAAGCTGTGAGGGGGGTGGGGTGCAGGGGGCAGAGTTGCCTGGGCCGCTGGCTGTAGCAGGGAACGACTTGGTGCCAAGTCCATGCACTCAGGGTGTCCCCCTCGGAGTGGCCTGGTTCAAACCGCCATCACTGCGTATAGAATTGTGGAATCCCTGCAATGCAGGAGGCCATTCAGCCCATCGGGTCTGCATTGACTCATTGAAGGAGCACCCTACCTAGGCTCATCCCCCTGCCCTATCCCCACAACCTTGCCTAACCTTTTGGACACTAAGGGGCAATTTAGCATGGCTAATCCATCTAAACTGCACATCTTTGAACTGTGGGGAGGAAACTGGAGCACACGGAGGAAACCCATGAAGACACGGGGAGAAAGTACAAATTACACACCGACAGCCACCCGAGGTCGGAATCAAACCCCGGTCTCAGGCACTGTAAGGCAGCGGTACTAACCACTGCGCCACCGTGCTGCAGTATGTGAATTAAATTAACTTCCCTAGTGCTACTTACAGGCTCCTAGCTGTCCATACTGCTGTCTGCTCAGTGTGTCTTGTAAATGCTCAGAGGGCCTCTGGTGAGAATGGAACCCACCCAGTCCACCCACCCACCCCCAGTCCACCCCCCCCCCCCCCAGAAAGCCTCATACCCCAGCAGTATCATCAAGGGGATTGACACTCCTCAGAAGGGCAGACTCACTGCAGAGGAAGGAGGTGATTAGCAGAACTCAACCCAACCAAAGGACCCCTGCAACGTGGCCTTTGGAACCCTTCCTGGAACACTGCCCCTCTAAGAGTAGAGATGTCACCAGTGACCCCCACCCCTCAGGATCACGAGCTGCCTCCTCCTGGTGAGGCTGGCATAGGAGATTACTAAAATACGGTGGGACAAAAGGTTGATTTTAATTTGTCAAAATCAATGACAGCCTGAGAATTGGGTTGGTAGACTTCCGGTCCCATTAATATGAATCCTGTGCCCACTGCTACCTTCACAAGTGCTTGCCAGTGGATGGCTGATTTAGGCCCATTTTAATTTGCAAATGAGAATCCCATGGTGTTGATTGATATTCCAGGTTAGAATGAGCAGCAGTGTGTGCTGTGTAGTCTCCGACCAGTTTTGTTAGTACCAGAGGCAAAAAGTCCTAAAGAAATATAAAATGTAGCATTTTTTTTGTGGAGGGGAGCAGCAGACCCGTGTATGCTTTGAGTCAGGGAAGAGGAGAAAAAGGAAAAATACATTGATGGTGGGCTGCAGAGAAGGGACATTGGAAGTGGATGGAACAGAGAAGGAGGATCTGTTGAAGGCAGCAGGGAAGTTAAGGAAGATGAGGTGAGATAGGGAGCCACAGCCTTAGTTGCATAGGATGTGGTTGATCAATTTGGCCTGCATATTCTGAGTATTGTAGGAAAGATGGAAATTAGAATGGGTAAACTATAAAAAGCATTGTGGAGACTTGAATAGATTCTTATCAAATATGTATGTAATTTCTCTAAATCAGTTCTTTTCATAACATCATCAAAACTCATTGCTCCGAAGTAATATTCTCAAAGAGAGTATTTGAAACCACCAGAATGAAAGAATTGTTTGAGTAACTTATAAGTATTTGTGTTTGACTTCTAAATTGAATATTATTTCCTCCAAAGGTTCTCTCCATTTTATTGCCAATTTGAAATATCTCTTTGTACTAATTCCTGCTATGTTTCATCAAATCAGTTCCTCTGAAAAGTAACTTGGATTTATCTCATTAGATTTCAAATTATTGTTGGCCAAAATTGCATCACAAAACCTAGACATAACTTGATTTGATTTATTATTGTCACACATTTAAGTATACAGTGAAAAGTATTGTTTCTTGCATGCTGTACAAACAATGCATACCGTACATAGGGAAGGAAGGAGAGACTGCAGAATATAATGTTACAGTTATAGCAAGGTGTAGAGAAAAGATCAACTTAATACGAGGCAAACCCATTCAAAGGTCTGATGGCAGGAGGGAAGAAGCTGTTCTTGATTCGGTTGGTACGTGACCTCAAACTTTGGTATCTTTTTCCTGACGGAAGAAGGTGGAAGAGAGTATGTCCGGGGTGCATGGGGTCCTTAATTATGCTGACTGCCTTTCTGAGGCAGCGGGAATTATAGATAGAGTCAATGGATGGGAGGCTGGTTTGCGTGATGGACTGGGCTACATTCAAGACCTTTTGTAGTTTTCTGTGGTCTTGGGCAGAGCAGGCTCCATGCCAAGCTGTGATACAACCAGAAAGAATGCTTTCTATGGTGCAAATGTAGAAGTTGGTGAGGGTCGTAGCTGACATGCCAAATTTCCTTAGTCTTCTGAGAAAGTAGAGTCGTTGATGGGGTTTCTTAACTATAGTGTCGGCATGGGGGGCCAGGACAGACTGTTGGTGATCTGTATGCCTAAAAACTTGAAGCTCTCGACCCTTTCTACTTCATTCCCATTGATGTAGACAGGGGCATGTTCTCCACTACGCTTCCTGAAGTCGATGACAATCTCCTTCATTCTGTTGACATTGAAGGAGAGATTATTGTCGTCGCACCAATTCCCCAGATTCTCTATCTCATTCCTGTACTCTGTCTCGTCATTGTTTGAAATCAGACCCACTACGGTGGTGTCATCAGCAAATTTGAAAATCGAGTTGGTGGGGAATTTGGCCACACAGTCATAGGTGTATAAGGAGTATAGTAGGGGGCTGAGGACACAGCCTTGTGGGGCACCGGTGTTGAGGATGATCGTGGAAGAGGTGTTGTTGCCTATCTTTACTGATTGTGGCTTGTGGGCTAGAAAGTTCAGGATCCAGTCACAGAGGGAGGAGTCGAGGCCAAGGCCACAGAGTTTGGAGATGAGTTTTGGAGGAATGATGGTGTTGAAGGCTGAGCTGTAGTCGATAAATAGGAGTCTGACATAGGTGTCTTTGTTATCTAGGTGTTCCAGGGTAAAGTGCAGGGCCATGGAGATGGCGTCTGCTGTGGACCTGTTGCAGCGGGAGGCGAACTGCAGTGGATCAAGGCAAGTGGAGGCTGGAGTTGATTTGTGCCATGACTAACCTTTTGAAGCACGTCATGATGATGGATGTCAGAGCCACTGGACAATAGTCATTAAGGCACACTGCTTGACTTTTTTTTGGTACAGGGATGATGGTCCTTTCAATGAACTAATCTCATTAGTTTGCATACTGCTCTTAATAGGTGTTTGTATTTTTATTAATCCTCAATATTCCCATGTGTTCATCAATAAAATATATTTTGGCCTTACTGGCGATGCACACGGTGGGCCTCAGCCATTGCACAGCGATGCTGTTTCAAAAAAAACTCCTGTGGTCCGTGTGGAGTTTGCACATTCTCCCCGTGCTTGCGTGGGTTTCACCCCCACAACCCAAAGATGTGCAGGTTAGGTGGATTGGCCACGTTAAATTGAACCTTAATTGCGAAAGAAAATAATTGGGTACTCTAAAATTTAAGTAAAAAGTCCTGTGCATTTGTGTATTACTTGACTTGAATTGGTAATGAATTATTGCATTAATGGGCACTATGCAGAAAAAGACACTTAAAAGTGTGTTCCAAGACAGTATCTATTTCAAAGAATAATTGAAGGATCGCTAATGCCATCCTTCCCTGTATTGTATTGTCACATAATGTACTGCAGATTGTATGTTACCCAATATGTAACATGACAGTGCGCATCAGTCTTTTATGATTATAGTCCTCCATGTCTCCTTGGATAATTTATTGCATATATTGGAAAACATAAATCACTGTCAGTGACAGAACATCTGCAACTCTTTGAACTCTACCCCGAGGAAATGAATTTCAAAAATGATAATATTCTTTTTTGATATTAGTTAGTTGGATAGGGGAGTACTACAGCAAGAAATGAGAGAAAAAGACAAAAAGCAGTTCTCACAGCAATGTGTAGACTAGGATTTAGATGTCAAATATTAAAAGATATAAATGCCTAATTGATAAATCGTTGAACACTGAATTTTTCGTGCAAATGAGATATTATTTGGAAGTCCCAACACAGGAATTCTGTGGGAATTGCTGAGGAAGTTTGAATTTTCGATGTGTAATTCCCCTGCACCCAGCAGCCTCTGAAAATATCTCCAAGTCTGAGTTAGAGTTGGAGACTTGAGCAGTCCTGACTTAACTTGCCTAAATAGTTATCTAGGAAATGTTAGACTGGAAAACCCAAGTCTAACTCTTGGGTAACTATACAACTGACCACTCAGGCACACACAGTTACCCCCTCTGATTACCCCCTCTGATTCGACCTGACCTGACACCATCATCCGAGTTTCCCCCTGACACCCCGGCCGGGATTCTCCGACCCTATGCTGGGTCGGAGAATCCCTGGGGGTGGGCACGAATCTCGCCCCACCGCTCCGACGCCTGCTTCCCTATTCTTCGGCGCTGTTTTTTGGGCGGTGGCGGGATTCCCGTCACGCTGGTTGGGGGCTGTTGAAAGCGGCCACTCTGGCGATTCTCCGGGCTTCGATGGGCCGAGTGGCCGTCAGGTTTTGCCCATCCCGACGGTGTGAATTACTCACCTCACGCACGGCGGGACCTGACAGATAAGTGTGTGGGGGCCATCCTGGGGGGGGGGATCCGACCCCAGTGGGGGGCCCCCATGGTGGCCTGGCCTGAAAGTCAGGGCCTACCGATCTGTGGGCGGGCTGGATCCATGGGGGCCTCTTTCCTCCACGCCGGGCCCCTGTAGGGCTCCGCCATATTGCCCGGGAGCCGGAGTGGAGAAGGGAACCCCTGCGCATGCGCAGAAATACGCCAGCCGGTCTGCGCATGCGCAAACTTGCGCCAGCTCTTCGGCGCCGGCTGGAGCTGTGGGGACGACTCTGGCGGCAACCTAGCCCCCTAGAAAGGTGAGAATTCCTCACTTTCAGGGCCCGTTGACGCCGGAGTCGTTGGCGCCGGTTTTCCAGCCGGCGTGGGGACATAGCCCCATTTTTATAGAATCCCGCCCTCTGTCTCCCCATAACCCAAGATGACTAACCCCCAATCTGATCTGACTAACCTCCATTACCCAACTCATCCTGACCCAACCCCACTGCCCGATTCTCACCCTGAACCCTTGACATCCCATGACCGGAACTGACTGCCCCTGGACCCACCTAGCTGTGAACCCACCTGCCACTCTCCCACCTCCTGTACTCTCCACCCTACCCACCTGCCACCCTAACAAGCAGCCTGGAACATAGAAGAAAAATGTTCCTACTTTTAGTATTAGCAACCCACCCCACCCGCTCATACAAAGTTACTGAAAACCAGTAACACATTTCTCCAGGAGGGTGACTACCCAAATTGGCACGATATATTCATAGAATGTACAGTGCAGAAGGAGGCCATTCGGCCCATCGAGTCTGCACCGGCTCTTGGAAAGAGCACCCTACCCAAGGTCAACACCTCCCCCTATCCCAATAACCCAGTAACCCCACCCAACACTAAGGGCAATTTTGGATACTAAGGACAATTTATCATGGCCAATCCACCTAACCTGCACATCTTTGGACTGTGGGAGGAAACCGGAGCACCCGGAGGAAACCCACGCACACACGGGGAGGATGTGCAGACTCCGCACAGACAGTGACCCAAGCCGGAATCGAACCTGGGACCCTGGAACTGTGAAGCCATTGTGCTATCCACAATGCTACCGTGCTGCCCATATATGTGGGGTGTTCTCCCAGTGACGCAACATACTCCAGTGCAGCGAACGTGATGTGGCTATAACATGCTGGAATGTAGCTCATATAACCTCAGGCTCTCAAATCACCAGCAATACCTGCATCATGGTAGAGATAAGAGGAAGTGTTGAAAAGCTAATATAAGATCTGAAAAAGCTGGAAATAGACAGGTCTGTCAGCAACTGAAGTGACTAAAAACAGTTGAATATTCTAAGAACCTTTCATCAGAATAGATTTTATCAAAAATAGTTTTCAGATGCAGACTGACGAGCTGTAGAATACAGAAATCGTTGGCGTTTTCTGACTTTGTTTTGTTTTGTTTTTAAATTGCATGCCATTTTAACCTGTCATATTTTAGCCTAATGCTCCAACTCCGTCTTCTCTCCTGGTTTATTCCTTTCCTTCTCGTCATTCCTGCTTCTCGTTGGAGCAAATGATTGTCTGGTCCCCACGTTTGTTCGAGTACCTGTCAATAGCAACCCCTAAACCCCAACAGAAGATGCACTTTAGTAGAGGAGGCTACGTTCTTTTCAATGTCGTATTTGGAAATGATTAATCTGCCATTTCAAAATAATTCTTTTAAATACAGCCGACATGAAAGTTGTTAAAATTTGCCTGAGACGAACATGTCAAAACTATGATGCAGGTTTTAAATATTCATTAAAATAAAAGCATATAGATGCTGGAGGACTGAAGTAAAAAACAAAAGTGCTGGAAACGCTCCACATATCCTCTGTGGAGAGGGAAACTTGGGGCAGGATTCTCCATTTGGGATATGGGGCTGGATTCACTGGAAATATTTCGAAGTGTTGTAGCGAGCAGGAATTGCCGCGAGCTTCCCAGCGCTCGGCCCAGCGAGGCCGGCAACGCTATTCACTGTTAATTGGTCCACTTAACGAGGCCCCACAAGTTTCTTGTTGCAAATGAAGGCTCGGTATCTGATTCGCTGGCACTGCGCTCGACAGCTCCCCCGCTAACAAGGTCGAGCAGCACTTAAACAACCTGAGAGCACCAGGAGTGTGACCAGGGGGATTAGCCTCTAGTGCCGGAAAAGGTCAACGACCTACACAGAGCAGCACAAATGAGTCAACACCGATGACCCCACCGAGACCTTTCTGCCCATTTGCATCCACCCCCCAACTCTCTAATGACTCCAACCCTCCCTCCGCTCCCCCTCTCCCTTCAACCCCCCTTCTCCCTTCAACCCCCCAAAGCCTTCCTTCACACCATCCTCTCTCCCTCAACCCTCCCCCAACCCTTCCTTCACACTGCTCCTTCCACCACTGTGAACCACACGTGTCGCTAATGATGCCCTCTCTATGTCTCCTCAGGAAAAGCTCTCCTACAATCGCCGGGACAGGGCCCAGACCGGCGGTTGTGTGCCAGACATTAGAATCCTCACCACCTTCGAGGAGCATGCCCTGGAGGTGACAGGGGTGGCTGAAGACAGAGCTGTCACCAACGCGGAAGCTGGCGGATGCCGCAGAGGTGAGGAACCACTGGGCCCCATCCAAAGGACCTGTCAAACGTGAGTTGTTATTGCTTTACTGACTGATCCCTCCCACTGACCACATGTCCATTCTTCCACAGGTCCTCCATCGACAATGCAGGCTCACCCCGGATGGCCCCTTCTACTGCCTCCCAGGTGAACACCTCAGCGGAGAGATCCAAGGAAGACACGATCGAGGCATCACAGCTGTCATCCCCAACTTCCACCAATGCAGATATACGCACCTCAGTGAAAAATGTTAGTGGTCAGACTCCTTGGGGAGTTTCCCCCTTCGGGCCACACTTTAGTAGATTTCCTGCACTGCTGAGCTGAGCTCGTCAGCAGGACCCGTTCCGCGCAGATTGGGGCATCATTTTGACCGGCTGCCACGATCTCTGCATGTCCACCCCTTTCAAGTCCCCCACCCCCCCACTCACAGCTTTTAGACCTCCCCCTCTAATGGGCAAGGCCCCCTCCCCGGCCCGACCACTGGCAGTGCAAACCTGGCACCTAGGCACCTTGGCACTGCCAGCCTGGCACCCTGCAGTGCCCCGCACCATGGCAGTGCCACCCGAGCACTTTCAGTGTGCTTGGGTGGCACTGCCAGGCTGGCAGTGCAAAGGTGCCCGGTGCGGGGGGAGTGCCACGGTATTACCCTGCCCTGTCTCCAACCATCTGGGAGTCTCTAATGGCCTGCCAGACCCCCGAGGTGCAACAAGGGGGCTGAATTGCACCTGTTAACTCTGTTTATCTCTCCAGAGATGTAGGAAAATTCATCTTGGATACTAATCCACAGGTGCTGCAAAGTTGAAATTTTCCAGCATTTTCTTTTCTTATTGTCCTTGTCCAAATGTAGCAAGACCCGGCAAAATCCTGGCTTGGGCTAAGAATTGGCAAGTAATATTTGCTCCACATAAATTCCAGACAATGGCCATCTCTAACCAGAGAGAATCTAACCATTTCCCCGTGATATTCAATGGCATTACCATCACTGAATCCCCCAATATCAACGTCCTGGGAGTTGCCATTGACCAGAAGCTGAACTGGACTAACCATATAAATACTGTGACTACAAGAGCAGGTCAGAGGCTCGGAATCCTGCGTTGAGTAACTCACTCCCTGACTCCCCAAAGCTGGTCCACCATCCACAATGCATTATTCAGGAGTGCAATGGAATTCTCTCCACTTGCGTGTATGAGTGCAACTCCAACAAGACTCAAGAAGCTTGACATCATCCAGGACAAAGCAGCCCACTTGATTGGCATCCCTTCCACAAACCACCGATGCACAGTGGCAGATATGTGTACCATCTACAAGTACTCAGGAATTCACCAAGGTCCCTCAACAGATTCCATGGCCACGACTATCTAGATGGACAAGGGTAGCAGATCATGGGAACGCAACCACCTGAGGTTCCTCGCCAAGTCACTCACCATCCTGACTTGGAAATATATCGCTGTTCCTTCACTGTTGCTGAGCCAAAATTCTGGAACTCCCTCCCTAACTGCACTATGTGTGTACCTACACCACAGGGATTGCAACGGTTCAAGAAGGCAGTTCACCACCACCTCCTCAAGGGCAATTAGAGATGGGCAATGAATGTTGGTCTATCCAGCAAAGCCCACATCCCTTGATTGAATTTCAAAAAATGTTGTGATGTATCACTTTCAAGGCCAGTGAGAGTTGACTGGAGATGTGTTAGTGGACCTTCTCCATTTGCTGCAGTCCATGCAGTGAGGCTTCCCCCACAGTGATCTTCGGCTGAGAATTCCAAAATTTTGACCCAATGACGTTCCAGGTCCAAGATTTTGACCCTGCAATATTCCATTCCATAAAGGAAAATATTCTCTTCTCTCATATTCCTTAAATATAAATCTGACAAAATTGTGTTGCAGCAATACTGAAGAGTCTGTTGTAAAGAACTCTGCTAAAATAGTTTTTAAAACAACTTTTTTATCTCTACTATTGGAAATGACCAAGATGTACTTCAAAAATACAATGCACTAGTGACATCCAGTGGAACCAAATAATCATCAAGATCACTATGCATTACAGAAAGTGTTTGATGGATAAATGGGTGATTAAACTGGGTTTTTTTTAATGTAAAGGGCTTTAAAACTGCATTATATTCACTTCTGTAGAGAAATAATCTATGTAAGTAATCAAAATGGAGAAAAAGGAGTTCTTAAGGAGTTGTTAATGCCTTGTGGTGTTAAGAATGTGCTTTTGCAATCCCATTCCACAGAAATAAAAATGATGCTTCCTTCGACTTGGAAACACTTTGAAAAAGGTGGTGGTATTGTTGTCTCATTAAAGCTGATGTCAATTTATGAGCGGGGTTGATGGTAAAGGAGGTATATTTTTAACCCTGTAGCAAGATAAATTAAAACTCTTTCACAAACAGTGATCTGGATTCTGCGTTTCAGTGGCTTAGTGCCGGCTCAAACAGAGAATTTGTGGGAGGTTTACGATGAAAGAATTGGTGCCGACCCCGCACCGATTCCAGGACCGGTGAGGAACTTGCAGCGGCGCCGGGTGAAACTCCCGGCTCCCGGGCCGAAAATGGCCGGAGAATGGCCAGGTCGCTGGCCGCGCAGGTGCATGGCTGATGACCTGCAGCGGTCACGCCATACAATATGACGCCAGTCGTGCGCGGACCCAATCACCCATCCACAATCCCACAGGCCACCCCCTGGCCACCCCCCACCAGTCCCCCTAACCCTGGCGGAAGCCCCCCCAGCCAGCAGCATGGATCCCGGCCAAATGTGGCGGCGCTGGAGACAGTCCGCAGCTATCACGCCGGGTACCCGATCGCTGAGACCACCCGTGTCCCATGCCGTCGGGAACTCGGCCCATCGGGGGCATAGCATCGTAGGAGGGCCGGCCGATGACACACCATCCCGATTATGCCATTTCTGAGGGGGCGGAGCATGGCTGACAGGCTTCAAACCGGCGCCCGCCCCGATTTGGGCGTCGGAGTCGATTCTCCGCTCAATTACCAATTACGATATCGGCATCGGGCAATGGCGAATCCAGTCCTGTATTTGTGAACAATAGCAATTTAACAAAACAGTTTTTCATTCGGTCAACAGAGAAAAATATGTCCCAGTATCAGCTGGCTTGCATTAGGCAAAGCAAGGTATCTGATTTCCAAGGGATGTGGGTGATTGTCCCATCACATGCAGAGGCCCGGCCTTCACATTCAAACTCCCCTGGGTCGATGCCATTTCTGCTGTTTCATGTTTTTTATTTGTTCATGGGACATGGGTGTCGCAGGTTGTGCCAACATTTATTGCCCATCCCTCATTGCACTTCAAGGGACAGTTAAGAGTCGACCACATTACTGTGGACCTGGAGTCACAAGTGGCCAGACTGGGGAAGGACAGCAGATTTCCTTCCCTAAAGGTGATTAGCGAATCAGATGGGTTTTTGCGACAATCAACGATGGTTTCATAGTCACGATTAGACTTTTAATTCCAGATATTTTATTGAGTTGAAATTCCATCACCTGCCATGGTGGGATTCGAAGCCGGGTCCCCAGATCATTATCCTGTATCTCTGGATTACTAGTCGAGCAACAATATCACTATGCCACCACCTCCCCTGAAACTGCTGCTGTGGGTGCACATACTGAAAATTACCAAAGCTGTCATTACTTATTTTTCTTCAGCTTATCGGACAAAGAGAATACCTTGGAAACTGTTATATCTCTGAGTTTGCCACAAAGAGAAAAGGTATGGATGTTCCCACACTCTGGATTCTTTCAAACACGATGAGAGGTTTTATTAAGAGGTGTTGCTCGTACAATCTAAAATGGAGAACTGAAAACCCACACAAATACTCTGCTGACATCACTACAGATCACGTGACAGCAACACCAGCAGGGATATATTCTCTGATACATACAACAAAGTTGTCCTCCTTAATTGGTACTCTCATGAGCAAACCAGTGCAGCTGGGGAACTGAGTGTATACTTTGAGTTTGGTCAATGGAGGAGTTTAAAGTGTTCATTTTGTTCTTAAATTTTGCTCTTAAAATCATCTCAACTAGTCTGCAATTAGCAGTAACTGGAAAGTACTGTACAAGGTTCTTTCTTTCTTGCAGTTGAGACAGGTTAAAAACATTCTGCTGTGAGAGCTGACTCGTTAATTGGCTAACTGGTTGCATATGGTTTCTCTAGCCCCAGTTCAGTTGGCTGTAAATACAGGCAGGGTTCACTGTCGACCGATGGCAAAATCACGAAATGCGATTGGGCAGAAAATAGCCACCGACGCCACAATCGTGGTAGGCGCCGGTTTGACGCCAAAATGGGATCTTCCTGGATCCCGAAAATGCGTTGATCGCCACGCAGCGTTCAAGCACCGTTGGCATACCATGAGCGGGCCTGACCCTCTATTGTCTGGGGCCTCTGCGATTCACCGCTGCGGTGGCTCGAGTTCCCGACGGCGCAGTCAATGTGTGGTCTCAGCGGTCGGGAACGGTTGCGGACTGTATCCATCGCCGCCACAGTCGGCTGGGAGCTGTGCTGCCGGTCAGGAGGGCTTCCTGGAGAGCTGGGGGGGGTGGCCAGGGGCCAGTATTTGGCAGCCGGCGCCATGTTTTACGGTGTGACCGTTGCAGGTCGTCGCCATGCGCATGCGCGGCCATGGACCCGGCCATTCTCCAGTCCGTTTTGTCATGGGAGCCAAGAGTTTCACTGGGCGTGGCTGCTAGCCCCTCACCGGTCACAGGATCCTTCGTAAAATGCCTCCGCTGGCGTCAACTCTTAGCCTCAGAAATGGTGAATCCAGCCCAGATGTTCTTTAGTGCAGCCTTGGCAAATGAGCACAGCTGAGGAACTGAGTGCCGACTTGGAATTGGGTGAGTGGGGGAGTTCGGTGAAGTGGGCGAAAGTAGGTATTTGTTTCCTTTTGTCTTTTCTATATTTCTCACCCTGTAGGAATTGATTCTATAGGGAAAGGAGCTCGCTGTTTGTTGAGTATCTGATAAGTGGTTGAGGCCTAATCTATTCCTACAGTTTAAAATAGTACACAAATTGGTGGTAAAGTTAACAAAATATATTTTAAAATTGACATAAATAAGTGACTAATATAATTAAGGAATTAATTAAAACACATTAAGGATGGCAGGACAGATGATGTGTCAAGGCTGCAACATGTGGGAGGTTCCAGATACCTTTGTGATCAAGGGCAAACACATCTGCAGGAAGTATTTACAGCGTGAGGAACTCTGGCTCAGAGTCTCTGAGCTCGAGGCCGCTCAGCAGACACCGCCATTCATCAGGAGGAGGAAAGTTACCTGGATGCTTTGTCGCAGGAAGCAGTCACACCACTTAGGACAGGGGCTTCTGATTTGGTCAGTGGGCAGGGACAGGAGGGTCTGGCTGCACGTGAGGCAGCCAAGGGGACCTAGAGGTCAAGACTGTGAGTCTCTGCAGTTGCCCAATAGGTTTGAGGTTCTCTCAGCTTGTTTGGATAAGAGTGGGGACTGGGGATGGATGAGCAAACTGGCTACGGCACCAGGGTGAAGAAGCCATGCAAGTGGGGGGGGGGAGAAAAAAGGAATGTGAGGAGATTGACATTGGTCTCTGCAGCAATGGGCGAGAGCCCAGAGTGCTGTGTTGCCTGCACGGTGCCAGGGTTTGGGACATCTGCTCCGGCTGGAGAGGAACTTGCAGTGGGAGGGGGAGGATCCAGTTGTTGTGGTTCATATAGGTATCAACAGCACAGGTAGATTGAGGAAAGAGATTCTGCATGCAGTGTTTGAGGAGCTAGACACAAATTTGAAAAGCAGACCCCCAAAGGTTATAAGATCTGGATTATTACCTGGTCCATGTGCAAATTGGCATAGGGTATATAAAATCAGAGAGGTGAATGTGTGGCTCAAAGACTGATGTTGGAGAAGTGGATTCCAGTTTGTGCGGTACTGGCACCATGATGCACTATCAAATACGAAGACGAGAGTAGAATGTAATCAAGGCTTTATTACACTGAGATGTGTGGCCTCCGACAGCAGCTGACGAAATGGCTGCTGTACGGGGAGCACACATATTTATACTCCGCCTACTGGGCAGAGCCAGCAGGCAGGGATCTACCCCCATACGGTAGTACAGGGGCCCTACCGTAAAACACATATATATACAGTATATACATCAGTGGTGACTACCACACACCAGTACTGGGGAAAATGGGACCTGTGCCATTGAGACGGTCTACATTTGAACTGTACTGGGGCTGATATTCTAGTGAGCTGCATAACTAGGGAAGTAGAGAGAGATTTAAACCGAATAGTGGAGGCAAGGGATAAAATTGGGGAAGATGTGGGATATTGAAGTGTAGAGCCAAGACAAGAGAGGACGGGACTAATAAGGAAAATGATAAACATACCGTGGCAGACAGTGACATGGAGTACAGATCTAAGTGTAAATCAGCAGATAAGTCTAGATGCTATAAAAATAATAAAAGGATAAAACTAGAGGCTCTGTATCTAAAAACATGTTGCATTTGAAACAAAACAGATGAACTGAAATTAGAAATTAATAAATATAATCTAACAGTCATTACAGAGATGTGGCCACAGGATGACAGAGATTGGGATTGGATCTTGAGTGGTATGTGACATTTGGGAAGGACAGTAAGCTAAGAAAACATGTGGGAGTGGCTCTGGTGGTATTAGCATATTAGGGTGGAATTACCTAATGTAGTGTCTTGAAATACTGGCGCCCACCAGTAGCTCAACAAATAAATTGTTTATTAAGGTAATTAACTATTTACAGAGAGTGAGATAACGGCTACTACGCTGCATGACTCCAAACGTTATGGTTAGTCCCTCTTTTTTAACTTGTGAGTAAGCCTTTTCAGCATCAGTCACAATCCTCGAGGCATAGGCAATAGGCCTTTCTGAACCATCTTCCACCTTATCTGATAAAACCACTCCGATTCTGTAAGGATTCATTCATAAATAATGGAGGCAGAAGACGAGAAATTATAGGCCGGTTAGACTGACTTTGGTAATTGGTAAGATTTTAGAGTCTGTTATTAAAGATGAGATCGTGAAGCACTTGGAAGTGCATGGTAAAATAGGACTGAGTCAGCACGGCTTTGTCAAAGGGAGGTCGTGTCTGACAAATCTGTTGGAGTTCTTTGAGGATATAACAAGCAAGTTGGACAAAGGAGAATCAGTAGACGTGAGTTATTTAGATTTCCAGAAGGCCTTTGACAAGATGCCGCAGAGGAGACTGTTAAATAAGTTAAAAGCCCATGGTGTTAATGGTAAGATCCTGGTATGGATAGAGGATTGGCTGACTGGCAAAAGACAAATAGTGGGGATTAAGAGGTCTTTTTCAGGATGGCAGCTGGTGACTAGTGGTGTGCCGCAGGGGTCTGTGCGTGGACCACAACTTTTTACAATATACATTAATGATCTGGAAGAAGGTACGGGTCGGGTTCTGAAAAACTTGAGCATGGCCTCAGGATGCACTTAAAGGTTTGCTTTTAGGCCCTGTAACTTGTCTAACTCGTCTTGGAACACCTCCTGGTATTTGTTTAAGACGCCAGGAAAATCTCCTTCGTTAATTTTGAAGATTTCTAGCCAGTTTAATCTAATTTGATTAAGCCAATCTCGGCCCATCTGTTTGTCCTTGCACCCCCCCCCCCCCCCCCCCCCCCCCCAGGTTGTTCTGAGGATCCTTAAAGTTTCTCCTGTATATGTGGCTAGACTGGCCATTGTGCTTCTTAACTTCAAGGACTGGACCCCATCTTATAAATAACAATCTGTCTATTCACCTACAACTGTAGCGGAGGCACCCATGTCTACCTCCATTCTGAGTGGCTGACCATTTGCCACCAGCACAATCATAACTGGGGCCACCTTGCCCACTTTAATTTTGTTTCACCTTTATACTTCAGATCCGTTTCAGGGTTATTCTCAACACTGTATACTGGAATCAGAATTTTTTTTTATTGTTGGTCCCCGGTAGACTCTGCTTAGTTTTGCACTTTCTTCTAATGTTCCCTCTCCTAATTGCAGGCATAACATATCACTTCGTGAACATGATGTGGAGATGCCGGCGTTGGACTGGGGTGAGCACAGTAAGAAGTCTTACAACACCAGGTTAAAGTCCAACAGGTTTGTTTCAAACACGAGCTTTCGGAGCACGGCTCCTTCTTCAGATTCACCTGAAGAAGGAGCCGTGCTCCGAAAGCTCGTGTTTGAAACAAACCTGTTGGACTTTAACCTGGTGTTGTAAGACTTCTTACTTCGTGAACATACATCTCTCTTGGCAGTGATCTCCCACACACAGGTAGCATTCATCATTGCTCTTGGTCTGTGGGCCAAATTCCCTGTACCTCTGCATTCTCTTTTGCTCTTTTCTGAATCAGATTTTAGGACTCAGCCATATATTGCAGCAGCAGATTATTAGAGAATCTCATTATCTTTGCTGATTACTGACTTCACCTTCATCCCTGACACCACGACTACCAGTGGCTTCCTGTCAAACGTGGTGGACCTCACCTGCTTGCACACTTCGCACGTCCATCGCCCACTTTCAGCACTTTCCATAGCCTGGGCGACCGCAAATTGCTTCTTTAAGGTATCTCTGCCTCTGCTAATCATTTCCATTGCCGTACTGATAAAACCACAGACTGTCTCTCAGCATGTTGTTGAGTGCAGACCCAAACGTGCACTGTTTAGCTGTTTGTGTTAGGCATGCCATGATTTCCGTTATCATTTCCCCTGGGTTCATGTCATCGAATTAAATGGCATTATTATTGAGGGCTTCAGGTGATAATGTCCCTGAATTCTACTAATTCCACAAGCCCCACATGTTTTGAAGTCGGGGGCATCAGGAGAAGCCAGACTCCTTATCAGGTTATAGATTGGAGCCCCCACAGGCTGTTAATAGGGTTACCCCTGCTTCTCTCCCCCCCCCCCCCCCAATTTTATTGGCCTTAAAAAAATAGTACAGGCATTCGACACATAGCACCCACTGCTCTATGTTAAGGTCGAAAGGCTCAAAGTTCCCAAAAACAGCCATTTTGACACTCTCAGACGGCTGAACTAGTTTTCTTCAAAGAAAAGGCTTCCACATGAGATCTACACTCCTGATTTCTGGAGGAAGACACTCCGATTGATCCTCATCACCAAATGTAACATTCTGAAAGACTGGTGATACCAAGTAGATCAACGAATAAATGTTTTTTTAAGGTAAGTAACTATTTACAGCGAGTGAAATAAAGGCTACCGTACTCTATGACTCCAGACTCCTAACTGCAAGGGAAATCCTGCACTTAGCCCCAGGATTCGTGTGCTGCGGCCCGATTGACCGAATGGGTCACACGACCGTCCAAGAACTCGTGCCTTAAAGGGGCCGCTACAAGACCTAAGTTCAGGAAACCAGGATGTAGAAGCAGTTTAGGTTCAGATGAGAAATGATAAAGGCAAGAAGTCACTTGTGTGAGTGATGTACAGGACCTCTCATTGTAAATACAGGATAAGGCAGAGTATGAAAGAAGAGATAGTGGGAGCTTGTCAGAAAGGTATGGTGCTAATCATGACCTATTTTACTGTACATGTAGTTGGAAAAAGATGGGCAAAGATAGCGTAGATGAGAACTTCATGGAAAGTTTTCAGGATAGTTTCTTAGAATAACACGTTCTGGAGCCAAAGGGCAGCCAAACTAGACCTGATATTGTGCAATAAGTTCAGATAAATTGATAACCGCATCGTGAAGGTAACCCTAAGTAGCAACAATTAGAATATAATTGAATTTTACATTCAGTTTGAGGGAGATGAGGGTGCGTTCAAGACTATTATTTTAAACTTAAACAAGGGCAATTACCTGGGTATGAAAGTGGAGCTGGCTAAAGTGAACTGGCAAATGTGCTTCAGATTCAGTGGCAGACATTTGAAGGAATATTTCAGAGCACAGAATAGACACATTCCAGTGAGAAAGAAAAATTCCAAGGTGAGGGCTCAACAGTGGTTAACTAAAAAAGTTAAAGACAGCAGTAAACTTAAAGAAAAAACATATATTTTTGCAAAGGTGAGTGCAGGTAGAAGATTGGAAAGAATGTAAAGGACATCAAAGAATGACAAAAAGATTGATAAGGAGAGAAAGCTAGCTGGCAATATAAAGACGGATGGTAAGAGTTTCTATAGATAATTAAATAAGAAAAGAGTTAACAAAATGAGTGTTGGTCCTATAGAAAATGCTCCTGGGGAATTGATAATGGAAAGTAGGGTGATGGCTGATGAATTAAACCGGTATTTTGCATCTGTCTTCACTATAGAGGACATGGGGAACATCCCAGAAATTGTTGCAAATCAGGAAATGGGAGGGAGGGAGGAACTCAGGAAAATTACAATCAGCAGGAAAGTGGCATTGCCCAAATTGTTGGGTCAGTGGGTTGATAAATCCCCAGCTCTGGATGGACTTCAACTTAAGATCTTGAAGGAAGTGGTATCCTATCCAGAATTTAACAAATTTGGACTCGTGCCAAGATAGACACCACAGAGGGGACGGAGGGTAACAGTTTTGTGGACCTCGCTCAGGGAACAGTTATAACATTCCATTCTATCATCAAGTGGTCACTTGTTCGACCAGTATGCTTATTATCCTTGGAATTCTCACCCTTAAGAACCCAATTTCATCACTTCTCTCTATTTTCAAAAGCTTCTTGAGGCCCATTCTCTTCCACTTTTCTCTTTCTCCCTCCAGTTTGATGTTCAGTGATGGCCCACCTCCCTGTAAAGCTACCTAAGATATTGACCTGCCTCTGGAAAAATGTGTTATGTACTCTGGGATAACACAGGCTGCAACTGGATGCTGCTTTAATAAAAAAGATACTCTAGACCTTGAAGTTCAATCTGATTTATTGAACCAGTAGCACAGTTAGCACAGTTCTCTATGAGTTCGACACTCTGCTAACCTAAGTGTGGTTACTCTGTCTGACTGAACCAGACTAGCTCTCAGCCATGTGCTGGAGGTGTGATACTGTAAATACACCCTGACTCACTCTGTAGATGCTCATCAGTGGAAAGAGGCAGAGTGTGAGTGCCTCGTGCCTTTTATAGTGAGATACCACCCCTGAGTGTCGTGACTCCTCATTGGTCATATCCTGTTCTCTGTGTTCATTAGCTGCCTATCTGTGTATCATTATCTGCATGTCTAAATATCATGACACCAAGAAAGTCATTTTGAGAGAGGGCAAGTGCAAACGTCCGTTCGGCCAGCCTACCTGGAAAGTGTTTGGAGACAGCCACAGAAGTTGGCGAGTGTAGAGGCAAGTGGGCTGTTTAAAAGGCCTACCTCAGTGCAGTGGGTCTTGGTCCCAGATATAATGAAAAAAGTAAAGCCCTTGTAGACCTTACCCCTCATACATACTCACTCCCCGTGTCCCATCTTTGACACTTCATACAAGCCAAGAGTGCTTTGATAAAGCATGAACGTTAGTTACTCATTATTGAATGTTTAACTGAATAGATTATGACCTGTTTTGTAACCAGTTTTGTATTGTAAAAGAGGCCGTCTTAGCTCCTCAGATGAGAGTCCCAAAGCACAGGAAAACAACTGTATTTTTGTAAAACTAAACCTGATTCTTAAAAAAAATTGATAGATTGGATAAAAAATTGGATAAGATAAATTCACAAAATGGAGCATAAATAAGAGAATAAAAAAAAGAATAGAAGCAATTATTTGGCAATTTTAAAATAGCGTTTAAAAAGTTTTAAAATTATGTTTAGAAATGTTACAGAAAGTTGCAAATAGCTCTCAGAATCACTAATGGTGCAGAGGAGAGTCCATACTGACTCTCCATGGAGCAATCCAGTCAGCCATTCACATACTCTATCACAGTGGTTACCAACCTCTTATATGGTATGGCACACCTCTATACGATAAAAGATTTTGAGGCACACCCTCTATTTTCTCTGTCTTCTTCACTTACTAGGAACTTTGTTTTTAACTTCTTGCTGTCCCCTCTCCTTTAAAAAAAACCCTCCCTATCTCTCTCGCTTATGTAAGGTCCTTCCTGTTTATTCCCTTATTTTCCCTTTCTTTTTGTTTTGCTGTTATATTTTTGATCCATGGATGATTTATGGACATGTGTCTTTAAGGCAGCCTGTTACTTTAATTCAAACAGAAGGGAGCAGTGGCCTGCACCTTTAATTAAAACAGAAGAATCCAGAAGGCTGTACTGGTTTAGACTGATAATTGCAGACTGGCTGGCATCAGTGATGACTCGGTTTGATTGATTTGGCTGATGGTCACTGAATTGCCCCACAAGCTTATGCTCAGCCCGGTAACAGGTGGTGATTCGAGGTGATGTCACTGGAATGTTTGCAGAGTCACAAGGTTCCAGTTTGGTTTCAGTTTTGATTCTGGGAGCCTGGATGAGCGATCTAACTAACTCTCTGTGAGGGCTGACTCTTTCTCCAGCAAGCCTGGGTGCTGCTCACTTGAGACTGCAGAGGCCTGAAGTCAAACCACGAGCTGAAAGCAGGGTTTAATGTGAAATAAAGTGTCTCTCCACAAAGATACAGGCCTGAAGGTGAACCTCGAGCAGAAGGCCCAGTTTGATGAGAAATAAGGCATTTCTGCAGAAAGCCTGCTGCCTGTAAGCACTGTATTTTCTAACCTGCGGGGACCCTGAATGAAAGACTCTACAAAGAAGACCCATTACCGACTGTAAACCAGAGACTTTAATCAGGAAGCAATCTGTGAAGAATGTGTGCTAAAGAACCACCATCTGAAGCAAAGACACTGATCTATTGACTTTCATCCTTATTATTTTTTACCCCTTTCCACCCCTCTGTGTTTGTATGTGTGGGTGGAGGGTGGGACAGGTAAAGTAAGAAGTAGATCTTAGCTTGTAGTTAACCAGTTAGATTTACTGCATATTTCATCATTATACTTGATATAAATTCTTGTGATAAGTAATTGTGTTTCAACTTACAAACCTGGTGAATGTAATTATTGTTAGCCAAGGGCCAGATACTTTGGGTATTTTTATAAAAATTATTGATTAATTCACTTGTGTTGTGACTCCAGGGCATGTGGGGCTGGAATTGACCATGCCGTAACACCTCTTCCAGGGTTTTTGTGCCCTTCTTGAGTTTTTGCTTTTTGTGCAAGCATATGGGACCTTTTTCTTCAGCTCCATGTCCCATTGGTCAGGCACATGGACCTGACCAACATAAGAAATCTAAACCACGCATGTGCGGCTCTTTCCCAAATTCGTCGGGTCTTGGAGATGCCAACCACAGAGCTAACAAAGGTTAGCTTTAGTTTACTTACATGAATTTTGAATCTTTTTTCATGGCACCCCAGGTGGGAACCACGGCTCTCCAGTAGCCCATGAAGTTTATTTCCTTCAAGTGTCCATCCAGTTTTCTTTTGAAATCATTGATCTTCTCTGCCTCCAACACCCTCATGGGCAGGGAATTCCAGGTCATTGCCACTAACTGTGTAAAAAAAAGTGCTTCTTTATATTCTCCCAACAACTCTTGCTCAAAATCTTAAATCTGCATCTCCTAATCTTTGTACCATCGGCTAATTGGAACAGATTTCCTTCCACTTTATTAAAAACTGTCATAACCTTGTACACCTGCATCAAATCTTCTCTCAATCTCCTTCCCTCCAAAGAGAGCAAACCCAACTTCTTCAACCTAACCTTGTTGTTGAAATCCCCCGGGCGAGATTCTCCCAAAACGGGAGAAATCGTAAAGCTGGCGTAAAACCCGGGCGGGTTTTACGGCAGCGCGCCCCTTCCCGACGGGGGACTGATTCTGGTCCCCGGTCGGGGCTAGCAGCCCGACGCCGTAGGCTCCGGCAAGACGGGCTTAACGAAAATCGTTAAGCCCGCTTGCCGGAGTTAGCGCCGGCTGACGCGTCATATGACGTCAGCCGCGCATGTGCAGTTTGGAAGACTCAAACCCGCGCATGCGCGGGTAACGTCATCGCGTTTTTGCGCGAAACCCGCGCATGCGCGGGCCGGGTTGCCCCTCAGCCGCCCCGCGAATGGATACTGCAGGGCGGCGGAAGGACAAGTAGTGCGCGGGCATCGGACCCGCTGCCCGCGATCGGTGGGCACCGATCGCGGGCCCATGGCACCATTGGCACGGCCGTGGTACGGCCGTGCCAATCGGTGCCATGGTTATTAATAGCGAGTTTGTGACGCCGTTTTTACGAACGGCAAGACCAGGTGTGTTTGCCGTTCGTAAAAACGGCGGAAAGGGCTGGGACTTCGGCCCATCTAACAGCTGAGAATCGCTGCCGGCCGTAAAAAAACGGCGGCAGCGATTCGGGTCGGGACTTCGGCGGGGGGGGGGGAGAATAGCGGGAGGGCGGCAAAAATGTCGGGAAGGCCCTCCCGCTATTCTCCCACCCGTCGTGGGGGGCGGAGAATTTCGCCCCCCATCCCTGGAACCATTCTGGTAAATCTCCTCTGCACCCACCCAAGAACCCTCACATCCTTCCTAAAGCGTGGCAACCAGAACAGGAAGCAACAGTGTAATTGTGGTCTCACCAGAGTTTTATAGAACTCCTCCAAGTTTGGTCTAATTGACATTTGGTATCATTTGGAAATTTTACTCTGTGGGCACATATTGGCCGGAACTCTCCAGCCATTGAGATTCTCTGTTCCCACCGGCAGCCCACACCTTCCCGTAGGTTTCTTGGCGGCGTGAGGTGGCTTCAATGGGAACTTCCATCGAGAAACAACGGAAGTGGAGAAACCCATCACCAGTGAAAGGCGCACCGCCAAGAAACACATGGCGGGAGACCAGAGAATCCCACCGATTGATTGATTCCACCCATCTGGTGTTCCCAATGGACTGCATCCTCTGAGGGGAACCTCTCAGGAAATCACAAACTGTTCATCTCATATTTACTCAAAATGAACTTCCTATGAGTGGCACTTCCTGCTGGAAATGAAGGATCACATCATCACCCCTAAAGTGATCCTTGAGGCTCAGGGTATTTAAGGTAAAGTGTTATAATAAGAGGCCAGCCAGTCAATCAGAATTTCCAGGCTGTGTATGAGTTAATAATAACTGGGGCGGGATTCTCCGTCCAGTGATGCCGGAATCACGAAACGCGATTGGCCAGAGACTCATGTGTGAGCCGAAAATTGTGACTGGTGCCTGACGCAATTCCATGCACCAGTGCATTGACAGTGGCACCACTGCATTTTACTCTGCACGTAGTGTAAACACCATTGGCATATCATTAATGGGCCCGACCCGGTATTCTCCACGGCCTCCGCAATGTCCTGTCTCTGCCAGGAGGAATTACTGACGGCGAGATTCACTTATGTTTTTAAAAATCAGGAAACAGGCACTGTGGCTTCTGAGGAAGGCCATGTTCCCAGAAGTGCGACTGCCAGAGGGGCAGTGGTTGAGGGAGTAGCAGGGGGTCACCAGGGAATGGGAAGTGGTGTTGGGGTGACCCTCCCAAGACCGAAGTGTCCAGGCACAGTCCACCATTGCTGCGACCTGCAAGGCAGCCATCTTGCTGCGCACCTCACTGACCTGCCTACCATGGCCCGTGGATGCGCAGATTGTCACCGGCCATATGGGTTCCCCATCTCCGCGCTCCACCCCCTCCTACAACCGAGCGCCACCCACCGATGGGGCATCACACAGCCCAACCAAGCGGGACGTCCACAGTAGCCCCTACAGAAGGACACCGGACAGGAGCCGCAGTGCTTACCGCTGGCTTGGGTAGAGCCATTCATTGGTACCTGTGCCGGTGAAGATGGAGAGCCGGCCGGCCAACAGGCCGAGGGGGAGGTGGGAAGGAGACTCCGCATCAGGCCTAGTGTGTACCTGCAGCGCCCGCCATTCGAGGGCCTGGCAGACCAGCATGCCTTTGATGACTCAGCTGAGCAGGGGGACCGTGCGACATATTTGTTGGATCGTGGAGCATCCGGAATCATAGGGATACAGGAGGAGAAAACTGCTCCGGGTGGCTGTCAAGGTGATGGCCGCCCTGAAGCTTTACACCATGGGGTCCGTCCCGCCGGCTGATCCGCCAGGACCACATCCGCCAGCCCCCTGCTAACGAGTGGGAACAGAACTTAATCCAATCCTGCAGAGCAAACCCCACACAGCACGCAGCTACATCACCAAGGAGACCAACTCCAAAACCCCACACAGCACACAGCTACATCACCAAGGAGACCAACTCCAAAACCCCACACAGCACGCAGCTACATCACCAAGGAGACCAACTCCAAAAACCCCACACAGCATGTGGAGATACAACCACTGTATATATGTGTACTTGCAGTAGGGGGATGTATGGCCGTACCTGTAATACAGGTTTCTCCGGTAAGCCCCTGCCGGCTAGCTCCGCCCACAGGGACCTTGTGTATAAATATGCGCTAGCTTCACTGAGATACTGTTCTACAGCCGCCGCCGGAGGAATAGCATCTCACAGCAATAAAGCCTCCCTTGTACTTCACTCGAGTCTTTGTGTACAATTCTTAGCGCCACAATTTATTGCTGTGAGATGTTCCTTACGCCATGGACATCAGGATCAAACCTGACCACCTACAGCTGGATCCGCAGTCGCCCCACGCCAAGAAAGACATCGTTCACTGGCTTGCAGTCTTCGAGGCCTACATCTCTTCAGTGGACCCTCCCCGACGGAGGCTCAAAAACGACAGCTTCTCTACTCAAGACTTAGCTCCAGCGTCTTTCTGCTAATTCGAGATGCGTCTGACTACGCCAGGGCCATGGAACTGCTCAGGGAAAACTACGCACAGTCGACGAACACCCTGTTTGCGAGACATCTACTCTCTACTCGCGTCCAACAGCCGGGTGAGTCGATCGAGGACTTTTGGAGGGCCCTTATACCTCTGGTACGAGACTGCGGCTGCCGGGCCCTCACAGCCATGGAACATTCAAACTTACTCATGCAGGATGCCTTTGTTACGGGTATTGCATCGGACCCCATCCGGCAACGACTGCTGGAAGGGGCCGCCCTCGATCTCACGGCTACAAAGACTCTGGCGCTATCAATGATGGCCGCCTCCCATAGTGTGCGATCCTACCCCGCTAGCCATTTGGCCCACCCTTCCTACCCCTCGTTCACCCCGCAAATGGCCCCCCCAGGCCCACCCGTCCTACCCCTCATGGACCCCGCAACCGGCCCCCCCAGCAGCCACCCTCGCGCACTACGCCTGCGCTGCTCGCCGCACCGCACACCCTGGGGATCCCCGATGCTACTTCTGTGGCCAGCAGAAGCATCCCCGCCAGCGCTGCCCGGCCCGCACCGCGACATGCAAAGCTTGTGGCAAGAAAGGCCACTTTGCAGCGGTGTGTCAGTCCCAGACAGTTGCCGCTATCGCGCCCGCATACCCCCCTCGCCTCAGCCAATCGCACAATGGGCCCTATCGTCCGCTGCCCCCGACCCCACATGCGATAAGTGGGCACCGCCATCTTTCGCCGCCCCCGCCATGTGCGTTCCATGGGCGCCGCCATTTTGTCCGCCGACATCTTCTTCCTCACAGGTACTCCAGACGCCGCCATTTTGTCCTCCCCTCGGGACGGGACCACGAGACCCGGGTCCCTGCCGCTACTCGTCGGACTCGTCAGACTCGTCGGCCGATCGCCCGCTACACACCTCCGTTACGCTCGACCAATCCTGTCCTCGCAACCTGGCACCCTCTTCCACAACGGTGCTCGTCAATGGCCACGTGACCTCCTGCCTCATCGACTCCGGGAGCACCGAGAGCTTCATTCACCCGGACACGGTGAGGCGCTACTCCCTTGCGGTCCACCCCGCCAACCAGCAGATCTCCCTAGCCTCCGGTTCCCACTCTGTCCCGATCCGGGGCTCCTGCCTGGTTAAACTCACTGTACAGGGCGTGGAATTCGACCGTTTCCGTCTATACATTCTCCCCAAACTCTGCGCTTCACTCCCACTAGGCCTGGACTTTAAATGCAACCTCCATAGCCTCACCCTCAAATTTGGCGGACCCCTACCTCCCCTCACCGTTTGCGGCCTCGCGACCCTCAAGGTCGAGCCTCCCTCCCTCTTTGCCAATCTGACCGCAGATTGCAAACCCGGTGCCACCAGGAGCAGACGGTACAGCACCCAGGACAAGGCCTTCATCAGGTCTGAAGTCCAGCGGCTGCTTCGGGAGGGTATCATCGAGGCCAGCAACAGTCCCTGGAGAGCCCAGCTGGTAGTGGTTAAAACTGGGGAGAAGCACAGGATGGTCGTGGACTACAGCCAGACCATCAACCGGTACACGCAGCTCGACACGTACTCCCTCCCCCGCATATCTGATATGGTCAATCAGATTGCGCAGTACCAGGTCTTCTCTACAATAGACCTGAAATCCGCTTACCACCAGCTCCCCATCCGTAAATTGGACGTCCCTAAACTGCCTTTGAGGCGGATGGTCACCTGTATCTATTTCTTAGGGTTCCCTTCGGCGTCACAAACGGGGTCTCGGTATTTCAACGAGAAATGGACCGAATGGTTGAACGGTACGGACTGCAGGCCACTTTTCCATACTTAGACAATGTCACCATCTGTGGCAATGACCAGCAGGACCATGACGATCAAAGCCCGCAATCTGCCCTACTCCGTCGAGGAAGTACGGACAGTCACCAGAGACTGCCAGGTCTGTGCCGAGTGCAAGCCGCACTTCTACCGGCCAGATCGCGTGTGCCTGGTGAAAGCGTCCCGCCCCTTTGAACGCCTCAGCGTAGATTTCAAAGGGCCCCTCCCCTCCACCAACCGCAACACCTACATCCTTAGTGTGGTCGATGAATTTTCTAGGTTCCCCTTCGCCATCTCATGCCCGGATATGACGTCTGCCATCGTCATCAAGGCCCTGGATTCCATTTTCGCTCTGTTCGGTTTCCCCGACTACATCCACAGTGACAGAGGATCCTCATTCATGAGTGATGAGCTGCGTCAGTTCCTGCTCAGCAGGGGTATCGCCTCCAGCAGGACGACCAGCTACAACCCCCGGGGAAACGGGCAGGTAGAGAGGGAGAACGGGACGGGATGGAGGGCCGTCCAGCTGGCCCTACGGTCCAGGAACCTCCCAGCCGTTCGCTGGCAGCAGGTCCTCCCTGACGCGCTCCATTCCATTCGTTCACTACTGTGCACCATGACCAATAGTACACCCCATGAACGTGTTTTTGCCTTCCCTAGGAAGTCTACATCCGGGGTGTTGCTCCCGACTTGGCTCACAACTCCAGGCCCAGTCCTTCTCCATAGGCATGTCAGGCACCACAAGGCGGAACCCCTGGTGGACAAAGTACGCCTGCTCCACGCCAACCCCCAGTATGCCTACGTGGAGTTCCCCAATGGCCGCCAGGAGACAGTCTTGCTCCAGGACCTGGCTCCCTCAGGTGCCGATCCCACGCCCTTTTTCCCGCCCACGCCGCCCTCCTTTGCCCCGGCGCCCCCGTATTCGTCCCCACCGGGTCATCCCTCGTCCCCATGCTCATACTGGAGGACACGGAAGATTCCGGCTCGCTCTCGGAGTCATCCCGCCACTGGCCAGCACCAACACCACCAGCACCTGCACCGCCGTCGCCAACACCGCCTGTGCCAACGTCGCCACCACAGCTACGCCGATCACAGCCGAACGTTCGACCGCCGATTCGGCTCAACCTGTGACCTGCTAACTGGATGGACTCTTGGTTTTCTGTTGTTTGGACCTGTTGTACATAGATCACCTTTTGTATTATAGTTCCACGTCACCCACGCCAGACTCACTTTTTACAGGGGGTGAATGTGGTGATACAACCACTGTAGATATGTGTGCTTGCAGTATGGGAATGTATGGCCGTACCTGTAATACAGGTTTCTCCGGTAAGCCCCTGCCGGCTAGCTCCGCCCACAGGGAGCTTGTGTATAAATATGCATTAGCTTCACTGAGGTACTATTCTACAGCTGCCGCCGGAGGAATAGCATCTCACAGCAATAAAGCCTCTCTTGTACTTCACTCGAGTCTTTGTGTATAATTGTTAGCGCCACATAGCACGCAGCTATGTTACCAAGGAGACCAGCTCCAAAAACCCCACACAGCACGCAGCTACGTCACCAAGGAGACCATCCAAAAACCCCACACAGCACGCAGCTACGTCACCAAGGAGATCAGCTCCAAGATTCGGAGATTGTTGGACGCGGTGGAGTCAAGCCGGGCACCCTGTTCCCCTCGGGGCTTGGTCGGTCAGCCACTGCCAGTGCCCCCTAAAAGGAAGTGGCAGCAGACATCAGTGCAGGGAGTGTCACAAGGACCGCCACACAGTCGCCCAAAAGGCAAAATGACTTCTACCAGGCCACATGGGTGAGTTTGCATCGCCACCGATCCCGCATGTTACCCCTCCTCCCACCCCCAGGACACCCATCAGCCAGGTCCTCAGTGAGTACCCCTTATCCCACAAGGTCCAATCGGTCACCCTGGGGTCTCCCTCGAAGGTGCCGGGGACCTCAAAGTGCCCCAGGATTTAGCTGTTGTGCACATTCCCTGGCAAGCATTAGGTGAATTGGATATTCTGAATTCTCCCCCTGTGGATCCGAACAGGCACCGGAATGTGGCACCTGGGGCTTTTCACAGTAACTTCATTGCAGTATTAATATAAGCCTACTTGTGACAATAAAGATTTTTTTTTAAATGTGCACACGCAGTGCATGATCTTCATGTGGTGCTCGCACAGAAGTTGGACGTTCAGGGAGTGACCCTCCCATAGTGCGTTCAGGATGGGGGGGGGGGGGGGGGGGAGTCGGGGATCGATTCAGGAACCTCGGAGATCAGGATGCCATTTAAAAATGGCGTCCTTATCTCTTGCTACACTGGGGAGCTCCAGCGAGCAGAGCTCTGAAGTGTACAAAACAGGCCGCACATTCCCTGCTGAGGTCCCCTATAAAGCGCGAGTCATTGCGAGCGCTGGGAAATCGTGGCTAAACGCACTCACTATGGGACTTTGTTCGCATTTAGTTGAATCGAGCCCTTAGTCATTTTTTGGGAGTGTTCCATCCATAGCCAAGGCACAGATTAACTCAGCAATCCTGAAGTAGCAGTATCTCATTCACTGCTGTGCTGTGCATTTTCTTCATTATATTTCAGCTTCTACCTTAACCTCATGCGTTGGCTGTAATCTTTATTTTGTTCGCTGTTAAATGTTTAAAAAGTGGAATGCTTATTAGTGCTTTTCATTTCCGGGTTTGCAGTCTGTGAGAATTCTTGAATCTGATTGGCTGCTTGGTAGCATTACTCAGCTCGACACTGGGAATTTCAATTCACTGCATGGCGAGAGAGATAACCTTCTCGCTCACCACCGAGATTGCTAGGTCTCTCAGCAAGTTCATCTTAGATCATAGAATTTACAGTGCAGAAGGAGGCCACTTGGCCCATCGAGTCTGCACCAGCTTTTGGAAAGAGCACCCTACCCAAGGTCCACACCTCCACCCTATCCCCATAACCCAGTAACCCCACCCAACACTGAGGGCAATTTTGGATACTAAGGACAATTTTAGCATGGCCAATCCACCTAACCTGCACATCTTTGGACTGTGGGAGGAAACCGGAGCACCCAGAGGAAACCCACCACACACGGGGAGAACGTGCAGACTCCGCACAGACAGTGACCCAAGCTGGGAATTGAACCTGGGACCCTGGAGCTGTGAAGCAATTGTGCTACCACTGTGCTACCGTGCTGCCCTTACGGGCCAATGGCAATCGCCATTGTTTAGTCGCACACCACAAATTATGGACCCACTGCTTCTGCATCAAATTCCTAAGGGTCAGTTAAGTTTGAATTACGCTTCATCTCTCTTAAAAACTGATGGGCTATCTATTTCCTGCACGTTCAGGAAATTGCATTCATTTATGTGCATAGAATACTGCTGTAGGGCATCCTTCCTCCTGTCAAAACCTTCAGCTAAAATGTTACTGTGGAGACAAACACATTTCTCTTGCTACAATTATCAATGAGGAATTTCCCCTGAAAGTGCCCATTAGCAGGAAATGGTGAATATGTTGGCATTTTATTGTGTTACCCGTTGTCACCGTATTTATTTTGTTTTGTCATATTATTATGCCGTAGAAAAAAAGCAGCCATTAATCAGGACAATGAATCATTTTTTAAATGGTCATACTAGATTGGTAATCGTACATATCTCATTTTTCACTAAAGCTCCTTTTTACCAAGTATGGACTCTTTCCTGTCAGAGGTCTTATTCTGTGGCATTTGTCCAGTGGGATCCATACATATAATTAAGCTGGACCACAATTTGGCTGCTATCAAAACTAACAGAGCAACACAATGGCAAGCGCCTGTGCTTAATTTTGTTCCCTTGACAAGCCTGAGGGTCACATCACAGATACATTTGCTGCAAGGCACTTTCTATACATTTCTCTATGCCAGTCGAACTTAAGAAATGCAAGGAAATAAAATTAACAAATTGTAAGCTAACGGTCAGGTGGAATGTACTTTGTGAGGCAACAGTTAAAAAAAAAAGCGTCCTGTTTTGGAGCAGATGAAGCCATGCCTGAGGGCAGGCTTATGTGAACCTGTGACCCTTGAAAACAAGATGGAGTTCCTGCTGTGGCTGGTGTTCCTGCTGTGAGGGAGCCAGCCCATTGCACTTCAGGGCAAAGGTCAAGATGTGACAAATGACCATGGCCTTTGCAATAAAACGTATCGGCTTTTAAGCTGAAGAACCAGTAGTGCGCTGGGAAGAGAGAAACAGATTTTTAAGCCTACATTGATACTGAAGGATGCGTCCCCAAAATTGGTAAAGCAAAATAAAAAATTCGATTTAGGCCAGGGTGTTTTGAGAAGATATAGAGTTAGCCAGATAAGAAGAAATAGGCGGTCTCTGGAGATGCTGTTTAAATAAAATAATAATAATCTTTTTATTGTCACAAGTAGGCTTACATTAACACTGCAATGATGTTACTGTGAAAATCCCCTAGTTGCCACATTCCGGCGCCTGTTGGGGTACGCTGAGGGAGAATTCAGAATGTCCAAATTACCAAACAGCAATGGCAAGATTCTGCGCAAATTGTTGGGGCGGGAAGAAACAGCGCAAACCCTGGTGGGAACCACTCCAACACTGAGCCGCCCCAAAGGTGTGGAATTCTCCACACCCTCAGGGGCTAGGACGGCGCCAGAGTGGTTTGCGCCGCGCCGGCCGGTGGGAAGGGGCTTGGTGCCACGCCAACCGGTGCCGAAGGGCCTCCGCCGGCCAACGCGAGTTAGCACATGCATGGGAGCGCACAGCGTCTGCTGGCGTCATCCCCGCACATGCGCAGGGGGGATTCATCTCTGCGTCAGCCATTGCGGATCGGTACAAGGCTGACGCGGAGGAATAGAGTGCCCCCACGGCACGGGCCTGCCCGCGGATCAGTGGGCCCCAATCACGGGCCAGGCCACGGTGGGGGCACCTCCCGGGGCCAGATCGCCCCGCACCTCCCCAAGGACCCTGGAGGCCGCCCACGGAGCTGGGTCCTGCTGGTAGATCCAACCTTGATTTATGCCGGCAGGACCCTCGTTAAATGGGCGGGACTTCGGCCCATCACGGCCCAGAGAATTCGGGCGGCCCCGGGGCCCATTGCGTTGCGCCGGTCCCCGCCATTCTCCAAGGCGGGGGGCGCGATTCACACCGGGGCGATTTTTGGGGGGCCGGAGAATTCGGAGGACAGCGGTATCGGGATTCACGCCGGCCCCCGGCAATTCTCCAACCAGTGGGGGTTCGGAGAATCCCGCCCAATGTCTTTCGGGTCTTGTGGGAGGAAACAGGAGCACCCGGTGGAAACCCACGCAGACACAGCTGGAAGTTCAGCTCAATATCGAACAGGACATGGGTTGTGACGAGACTGCTTTTACCTGAGATAGTGGTCAGGCAGCAGGGTGGATTCGATGGAGAGTGAATGGTCCTGAGCCAGTCATGTGGTCTATGGAGCCCACCCCCTTAAAGGGGCTGCACTACCACAATGTGGGAAGAAGGGAGGTCAGCCAGGAAAGTGTTGGCATGGTCAACTCTGGAGAGAATAGAGGCATGGATGTGATGAGGCAGGAATGAAGTCCCATGATGATATGGAGAAGAAAATATGTGGCCTTGGTGACAGAACGGATTTGTGGTCGGAATTTCCTCTTGAGGTCAAATAGAATGGTCCAGCCTTAGGCAGTGGGCGGGTAGAAAGATGGAGTCAACGTTTCAGGAATAGAGTTTGTGATGGGGACCCTGGCTTCAGTCTTCCAAATATTTAGATGGAGGAAATTTCTACTCATCAGGTACTGGATACTGGAAAAGTGGCAAGATGTATCAGAGACAGAAGAGGTAGAGCTGGGTGTCATAAATGTACATGTCGGCTGGGATGGATTCAACGTATAAGATCTGGGAGAGGGAAGGTGTTGAGGGATTTAGAGATTTGTTCGTGGAGGGTATGTTTGCTGGGCTGGAGAAGTTGCAACTCCCGGGAGGGAATGTTTTCAGGTATTTGCAGGTGCAAAACATTGTGCGTGAGGAAATCTCTTTGCTTCCTTGGTTGCCGGCGCCTTCACTTATGGATAAGGTGTTATCTCTCGACTAGATAGGGGAAGGGAGGATATTAGACATATGGGCAGATGATGCCGATGGAAAAGGCTTCGCTGGAGGAAGCAAAGGGGAAATGGGAAGAAAGGTTGGGCTTGGTTTTGGAGGAGGGGGTGTGGAGCCAGGTTCTGCAAAGTTGAGTTTGATTCAGTTTAAAATGATGCACAGGACTCACTGACCAGGGCAGGTATGAGTGGATTCTTCATGGGTATATCGGATAGCATTGTTCGAGGAGGCTGGCGAACCACTCATATATGTTCTGGTCTCGCCCCAAGCTGGTTAAGTTCTGGGTTTCCTTCTTCAAAACAACGCAGGAGATTTTGGAGTTAGAATGCAGCCGTGCCCAAAGTGTGGATCTTTGTAGTGGCGGACTTACCGGGGCTGCAGGAGGGGAGGAAGGCTGATATCTTGGCCTTCGCCTCTCTAATAGCCTGGAGGAGAGTCTTGCTCGGATGGAGGACATCGGCACCGCCTCAGCCTTGGCATGGTTGGGGCATTTGTCAGAATTCCTGCATTTGGAAAAGATCAAGAATGCCATAAGGGGATCAGAGGAGGGGTGGCTGCCGCTCATTACCTTCTGCAAAGGTAATACGGCAATGTGGGGGGGGGGGGGGGGGGGGGGGAGAGACGGTTCTGGGTAAGTCCGAGTTGGGTTGTGGGTATATTTTTTTAATAAAAATTGTCTAAATTTATTTGACTATTCTGTATGCTATAATTGAAAATTGTGCTGAATTAAAAAATATTTAAAACATGTGGAATTAAAAGATTTTTTTGAGCGATGTCACTGAGGGACAGAATATAAATGGAGGGGCCAAGGAGAGATTCATGGGGTACTCCAGAGTTAACCGTGTAAGAGCAGGAAGAGGAGCCAGTAATTCTCTGCTGGGAGAACACAGCTGCAGACAGGCACTGTCAGTGCTTCATGGGGGTGCAAACCTGATTGAAGGGATTCAAAATGTCCTTGGTTCAGCCGTCTTTTGGAATTTGGAAAGGATATACAACTTTAAAAATTATTCCTTGCAGCATTTTGCTATCATATATATACAGTATACAGTTAGTAATAATGTGAATCAAATTGCTGCTGTCATTAGCCACCAGAGGTCAGCAGCAGACCACAGTAGCAGCTGCCATAAATGTCCAAATGAAATGTGTCCACAGTGAAGACAAATTAAATTAGATTAGAAACTTAATTGCCTTCAAATCAGAAGCAACACAAACAGGACAGTAATGCGCTGTGTCTACTTGAAATTCAGACAAAGGAGTGCTTTTGACAAATCTGTAACTGTTTACAAAAGGCAGGCGCAGCATCACCAGAAAGGGCCTGGAGAGAGCATTTAATGACAGTGTGGGAGAATGAGTGGTGGTCCCACTGAAACATACTGACAGAGCCCAAGGAAGAAAAACTAAAGTGGCCCATTATTTATCGATGCTTTATTATTTAACTCTGTAATAGAATAAGCATCAACTAAACCATAAAATAATAATATACTGGAGGAAATTGTAATGACCTAACTGTCAGCTTTAAATAAGTAAATAGGCGTAATGGGCTGAACCCTAAATTTAGGAATGGAAGTCATTTATAGAAATCAGATTACATCCCTCTGATAATTTATATCCAACTGAATCGGCAATACTAATACATGAATAACTGGACACAAAATAAATAATAGCAGCACAGGCAGTGTGCTAGGACTGCAGTATGAGGGAATTTATGGACAGTGAGATTGTTCCAGGCAAGAGTACTTGTGAGGAAAGTCTCTTGGATCACTCAGACTCCGCCATTAGGCTACAGGATGAGTTAGAGAGACTGACACATAAGGAAGGGCAAGAGATATCTGGGTGGTTTACTCCAGAGCAGTTACACCTCTTATTGATGCAGGGAGGGGAAGAGGGATATGCGACTAACAGTCTCCAAGGTGGGGAGACAATTAGTGAATGAAAGGGAGGACGATCTGCAGAAAACTGGTCCTATTTAACAGGAATGATGGCCGGGATTCTCTGAGCCTCCGCGCCGGAATCACGCTCGGCGCAGGGGCGGAGAATGGGGCCTCAGACCCGCGATCGGATCCGACGCCGGGATGCGAACCTCCAGCGACGGGAGAATTGCCGGCAGATGGCGCACGCGGTCACCGCTGCGCCGGTCGGGGGCCATTGGAAGAGGCCCCTGCGCCGATTCTCCACGGTTGACCGGCCGAGTTCCTGCCGGCATGGTTCCCGTATGGTTTCACCCGGTGAGAGCTCGGTGCACGGCTGCGGTGGCCGTCCTGGTGGGGAGGCGGGCGGATCAGTCTCCGGGGGTGGCCTCCACGATGGCAAGGCCTGCGATCGGGGGCCGCTGACAGCAGGCGCGATCTAGGGGAGGCCTGCCTTCTTCCACGCCAGCCCTCTGTGTGGCTCCGCCATGTTGCACAGAGCTGACACCGCAGCCGGCCACCGCGCGCATGTGTGGACCCGCGGCCTGGATTGCAGGGCCACGTATGGCAGCTGGACCTGCGCGGAGCACTGCGGCGCCATGCTGGCCTCCTGTGGGGAATCGCTGGGCCAAGAGGCCCGTTGACGCCAGCGTGAAACGCTCCGGTGTTTACGCCGGCGTCAACACTTAGCCGCGTTTTTGGAGAATCCCGGCCGATGTACTTTCTGCTTGTGGGAATAACAAAGAAGGCTGGTCAGAATGCTGATCAACGCAGCAAGAAATAGCTCAGCAAGGTGGTGGAGAGGGTCAGAACGGGAAGATTATAGTTATAGAGGATTCAATAATTAGAGGGTAACAAGTTGTAACCAAGACCTCGTTGCCCACCTGTTTCCAGGATAGATTTATTGAAGCAGCTGGAAAGGGAAGGAGTGACCAGTTTGTTGCGGTCCATGTCAGTACCAACAGCATGGGAAAGCAAAGGGAGGACGTGCTACTGAGGGGTTACCTAAAGTAAGGCGCTAAAATTAAAAAAGCAGGGCCTTGAGAATGGTAATCTCCAGCCTACTGCCCAAGCCATGTGCTAATTGGTGTAAGGATCAAGAGATATGGAAAGTAACGTTGTAGCTAGCAAAACATGGGAAAGGAAGGTTTCCATTTCAGAACACCAGCACTGGGATAAGCTGTACCAGGCTAACCAGAATCACCCTCGGAATGGAAAGGGATTCATAGTTCTGTAGAAAGTAAGGACTTTAGACCACGAAAGTGGAAGGTAGAAGGGAAAGAATAAGAATGGACGAGAGTGAGGACCAGAGTCTAAAAATGATAACATATACACTCTTATTAATAATAATAATCTTTTATTGTTACAAGTAAACTTACATGAACACTGCAATGAAGCTACTGTGAAAAGCCCCCAGTCGCCACATTCTGGCACCTGTTCGGGTACACAGAGGGAGAATTCAGAATTCTCTCAGCCAGTACGGGAATTGAACTCTTAGAACAGAGTAGGTTACATAGTAGTTTTAGAGAAAGTTAGTGGAGTCTGGTCACTCTTTACTCAGTGGTCTAACTCTCTCAGTTCTGGTTACCTCCTTGTAAATTTTATTTTTACCTTTCAAGACACCAGAGCTGTTCACATTACTTACAGGGCCGAAATGTACACCCCCTGGGGCCTGGTGGGCAGGGACATCAAGTTGGGTCTGATGCCACGGGCACCTTTCCCAGTGGTTACTACACACACCCAACCCCACCACAATTTCTTATGCAGTGGGAGAGGAGTCAGGTGTTGAATTCAAACCATTTTTGGATATTTAAGGGTCTCCGCTGTCATCCTTCACAGTGGAAGGACCACTTTGAAGTCCTGGCTTACTGGCTGGAAAGGCAGTATAGCTTCCTTACACACTCCCTGGACCTATCAGAGGCATCACCCTCCCCAGGTGTGGCCACTTCCCCCTGATCTATTCCCCATGTTGCCCACCCACTTTGCCCCCTGGATTTATTTGTTTCCCCACCCCATTTCGGGGCTGAATTTTCCTGCTGGATTTGGGACCCCGGTGACCAGACAAAATGGGCATCCAAAGCACACACTCACCGGCAGTGAGACTGGTGCAGGGATAAGCAGCCTTCTAATTGGCCACCTCCAAGCTTGCTGTCCATTGAAGGATAGTGGCTGGGCTCCTGATACTGCTGGCCCAATCCCAGAGTCAGTGGCTCTGAATCCCTCACTGCCCCATTGGAGGAAGTGGACACTGCTGTAGCTGGTTGGAGACAGAGAGGCAGCCCAACATGGAGGCACCCTCGAAGAGGTATCTTTAAAATAAAACTTCAGATCGGAGGGGTGCCATGATTCCTTGACCCACTCTGTACACTGTGGAGCCTCTGACTTTGATGGCAACCTGGGCAGCTGCCTCCATGGAGTTGACATTGCCCCTGCCATGACAGTGAGCCACTCTGCCTTCAGCCTAATGCTGCTGGGCCATCTGAATCTAATTGGGGTCTTAAATAAGGTAATTAGCTGACCATCCCCATTCAGTGGACAGTCCCTGCCCATCAGTGGGAGAATTCCCCAGCAATGGGAATGTGTCACGGAGCTGTCCCAATGTGGTGCCCCACTGTTTACCGGCATCACCCCCACCTCAGTCACTCTCGTCTTGACTCCCCCCCCCCCACCCTATGGCCGTGAGAAATCTGTTTGTGTTTTCCAAGTAGTATGTGACCTCCATATTACTCCGACCATTGTGCATTACCTTACACTTCCATTGAAATTATTTGTCAACTTCATGCCTCTTCTTAAGTTTATTAATGTCCGCAGAAGTGACCAATACCTCCTAATTTGCTGCTGTGTGTTAATTTTTAAATTGTACTTCATTTGAACCAAGTTATTGGAGATAATAATACCTCTTAAAAACAAAGCAGCAATGATGAATAATGAGATCATATTAACCCAGAACTTCCATTCCCTCGAGTGGGGGGGCAGGGGGAAGGGGAATAGGTGGAGGGGGAGAGGGGAGGGGGGGTCATGTGCTGGGGGACCCCCCACCCTGAAGCAACTACGCAAGGGCCACAATGGAATTGCTCTACAGTTTAAACTTCGAACGGGTAATTATCCTGTGCTGGGAACCATCTGAAACTTTGATTCAATTAGAGACTTTGGATGGTTTCAACTCTCAGCAGAATAGTAACCCAGGGAATGTTAGAAGGATTAAAACCACTTCTAACTCCTGGGTAATTATAGTACTGACCACTCACTTAACCAGACCCCCAACTACACCCCCACTCCCTGACCACCTCCACTCCCTGACTAGCTCCATCCCCTGACGCCCCCTCACTATCCCCTGATGACCCCCTCCCAACTAAATCTCAATTACATCCCCCACTGCACATCCACCCCCCAACTGTGCCCTAACTCCTGACCACCCGCCTGATCTCCTGACGACCCCTGCCCCGCCCAACCCTGACTACTCTCCCAAATCCCCCCAATAATGTCCAACTGCCCTCCTGACTACTTTCAACCATCCGTCGAATACCTTCTCACCCCTGACTGACCACCTGACCCCACCTCGATCCATCCTACCCGCCGCACCCCATCCTACTCACCAGACCTATCCTTACCCCCCGAATCATCCTTAACCCCCCACCCTTCCCACCCACCCGACCCATCCTTACTCCCTCAACTCTTCCTTACCCCCTTACCCTCCCCACCCAATCCGTGCTCCCCCCACCATCCTTATCCCCCCCCCCTCCCCCCATCCTACCCACTGACCACCGATCCTGCAGCCCCATCCACCCTAATCCCACACCCATTCACCCGACACGCTTGCATTCTCTCTGACTTCTTATAGTGGCTGGTTATTTAAACTTACCTTCTTTACACCAGCTATTTCCTTAAAAAGGGGTCACGGCTTCACTTCCCCGCCATTGCTGCCCTGTTCAGAAGTATTCTAGGAACCGGTACACTGCAGGTTTCTCTCAGGCCTGAGTCAGAAGGTGGGGGAGAAATGTCCAGCTCCCGAACAAGATAAGTGAGGTGGCAATCCAGCTGTGACCCTCATTCGCTTTTGTTCACTTCCACACACACTATCCATCTTGTCGTGATTCCAACTGCTGTTACTACGGAACAAATCAGATCCCAGAGTGAAACGTGGCTTGAGAAATCCTAACTTTTAGTTTTGTTTTAGAAGCAATGGTAAGTTACTTAGCAAATTCACAGGAGTCTGCTGATAAACTTTAAACGGTTAGAATATAACATTTATTAAACAAGAAAAATGAACTGACAAAAAGGTGGGAAAAGTCTCAGTACTAAGGAAGAAAATTATTCAAATTTTCACGATTGCTTCACTCCAGCTATATCTTTTCAGGCACATGCAAATTCAAAAAGAGAACAGTTTACCATATCTGTTTTATGCTCGAATATTCAGGGTCAGTCTGCAGCATCTGTAAACTAACTGGAGAACCGTGGACAGATCTATCACATTCCTAAGTAAATGACAGGTGCGACCAAAGCAGATTCTATGGATTTCTCAACAACCCACCTAGACGCTTGTCACAACGTGAGCCAACCAATCTCACTGAAACTTTGCCTTTCTGGCAAGAGTTTCCAATCTCTATGTTTGAAAAACTGGGAATTCTTTCCAAATGTCACACCAACTTGGATGGCTTCAACAAGGATCCACCTCCAGAGTTTCAATCTCAGCTTCGGGCAGCACAGCAGCACAAGTGGAATGCACTGTGGCTTCACAGCGCCAGGGTCCCAGGTTCGATTCCCCACTCGATCACTGTCTGTGCGGAGTCTGTATGTTCTCCCCGTGTCTGTGTGGATTTCCTCCGGGTGTTGGGGTTTCCTCCCACAGTCCAAAGACGTGCAGGTTAGATGGATTGGCCAGGATAAATTGCTCTTAGTCCAAAAAAGGTTAGGCGGGTTATTGGGTTACAGGGAAAGGGTGGAAGTGAGGGCTTAAGTGGGTCAGTGTGGACTTGATGGGCCAAACGGCCTCCTTCTGCACTGTACGTTCTATGTTCGGAGACTCCATCCTCTGGATCTCTGCATACACTCAAGTTTCACCTTCCAAGCATAATTTCAGATCTTCAGCCATGTCAAGCAGAACACCACTGTGCTAAACGATATTTTTGCCCTTACAGTCCACAGCATGGAATCACCAACCTTAGCTGTCCTCTTGGTTATTCAGGCTTCTCTCAAGTCCATTTTGCTGTTCCCCACAGCGCTCCCTGTCTCTTTAATTTTGTTCCTGACCTCTGTCCTTGTCCATTATCCGTGACCTTCTTCTGGGATCTGTTTCTGTTCCACTCCCTGTTTGGGATCTTGTTCGTTGTTTGGTATCTTCTCCCTGTTCCCCTCCTCGTGTCCTGCTCCCTGGGACATCTCTCAAATGGTGCTGCTATTCAGGTCAGATGACCTGCAGTTACACGCTGTTTCACTTGAATTGATTCCTGACCTAAAGAACTTTATAAAAAAGACTAACTGTGCATGTGCAACCATTTCCCAACTGGCACATGCACAAAAATCCTGGGTCTACTGGGAACTGTAGTACCTGAAGTAAGTATTCGAGTTTCATAATAATTTTCACGGTATCATCAATGATTACTGGTAAGATTTGGTGAAGAACTGACTCCGCACAAATGCTTGCTGCCATGGATGTTGTAGTTGCGACTCCAAGGTACCATGCTGTGCTACATGAGCACTGGCAGCCCGATTGGTTTCTTCCCTCTTAGGCACGCTGTTATGCCTCAACAATGTGCAGCTGTGAGGGACCTGATCATGGGTCAACAGAGTGGGTGTATCCTGATAGATAGGTGGCAAGCTGGCATGTGGATGGGATAATGGTCATGGCCACTGAGTCTTGGCAGCTAACTACATGACTGCACGGTATCTGTACCAGGCAGTGATTGCAGGATAATGCCATCTCCATGGCTGTGTCGTGACAATCCACTCCATGCTTTCAGTCAGTTCAGTAGAGTACACTGTGATTAAGTAGCAACAATGACAATTCTACCACAGGGAAAACCTACAATGGGCCATCCGTTCCAGGGTCAGCTAACAGTTGGACAACATTTAGAACTTTGACACTCACCTGACAAGGCAACAACGGGCGGGATTCTCTGTCCCCACCCCCCCCCCCCCCCCCACCCCACCCCCGGCCGGGTCGGAGAATCTCCGGGAGGAGGCGCAAATCCCGCCCTGTCGCCAGCTGCCGTATTCTCCGGTGCCGTTTTTTTGGGCGGCGGTGGGATTCCGTTGACAGCGCCCCCCCCCCCGCCAATTCTCCGGGCCCCGATGGGCTGAACGGCCGTCCAGTTTTGGCCAGTCCCGCCGGCGTGAATCACTCAACTCACACACCGGCGGGACCTGGCAGGTGAGTATGCAGGGACGGTCCTTGTGTGGGGGGGGTGTGTGTGGGGATCCAACTCCGGGGGCCCCCCACGGTCGCCTGCCCGCCATCGGGGCCACCGATCTGCAGGCGGGCTTGTTCCATGGGGGGACTTCTTTCTTCTGTGCCGGGCCCCTGCAGGACTCCGCCATATTGCCCGGGGGCCAGTGTGGAGAAGAGAACCTCCGCGCATACGCGAAAATATGCCAGGCGGTCTGCGCGTGCGCAGAAATATGCCGGCCGGTCCACGCATGCGCGAGATCATGCCGGCTGTTCCGCACCGGCTGGAGCGGTGCCAACCCCTCCACCATCCACCTCGCCCCTGAAAATGCAGAGAATTCCGCACTTTCAGGGGCTGTCGACGTGGGAGTGGTTGGCGTCGGTTTTCCCGCCGGTGTGGGGACTTAGTCCCCAGAAAGGAGAATCTCCAACATCTTCTCTGAGGCACAGGGCCTTCACTATTGATGATCTACCTCTCAAGTGGACCTTTCAGAAGACTTGCTTTTTATCTGCGCCTGAGTCGCCCAACTCTTGTCACACCCACATACCCTTGACCCCTCCCTACTTTCAGGGTTACCTGCCCCAATTTATATTCCAGCCCATCTCCCCAGAACGTAAATTGGCAGACATTTTTAGAGATTGGGTTTGCAGTTGAGTTGAGAATTTTCCTATCTCCGTACACCAGACCTAGGAGCAAAGATCTAGTCCCCAGTATCCATGCTTACAATAGAAAACAAAGATAATGGGTGGATTTCCCATTAATGAGACTAAATGCAGTGATGGGTGGTTTCAGCAGCGCCCACCCAATTGGCTGGAATGGCAAGAACTTGTCCCGATCCAGCGCTCAGAAGCTCATTAATTATGCACAGGTGGGTATCAGGCCGAATTGACTGACGTGTCGGGAGCTGATTCGGCCACTTGCCATCAGCTGGCAGGTTTGAAGGTTCGAGTGCCATCTTTAAACACCAGTCCAACACATGAATGTCACTGTCTCCAGCCTACATGTCTTAAGAGACTGCCAGAGATGTCTGGAAACCAGATCAAGGTTTCCAGCCTCAAAAAAAATGCAGCACACCGCATCACCCACCAGGTCCCCAAGACCTTGACCAGTATCACAGGGATAGCTCCAATAAGCATATCAACCTCATGTCTCCAGACTTGGAGGCCGTCATAGAGAAGGTCAGTGCAGTTGACAACCTTGCCCAAAATGTCTTCAAGTTCAGCAAGGGGATAAATTATCTTATTCTCTCCACCAGGATAAGCCATCATTCAAAATCCGCCAATATCGAACTCTCATTATGGCATCATATACTCAAATGGCTACCCTCTTCAGGGATCTCACACAGCCATTAGCAGGGGACACATTTCAACGCACTTACTCTGGAGGAGGTTCACACAACCAGCACCCCACCGATCATGTTGCTCACAATCTATCCTCTGTCCCTTCTGGGAAGAACTCACTATACAGGGGTCAGGCATCTCAACCAACCTCTGCTCCATCCCCTCTGATCACATACCTTTCTTTCATCATCATACAGACAAGCTGGCCCACAACAGGCGCGAAAGAGCACAGACTGGGGAAGGATGGTCGACATCATTGCCCTCAGCAAGTTAAGGAGACAGCAGCTGGGCTGGCTGGGGAGGGCAGGGATCGGTCCTGTGGGGAAGGGGTGATAGGCGTCTCGCAGCAACCTGCTACGGATCACAGTTCCATCGCTTAATCAAATCCTGACATTCACAGTGAGTCCCATGCAGAGTTTTATTGCTCATGTTCATCAACTGAAACTCTCTTCTCGACAGGGCATGATTGTCCGGCCTCATCGCGCTCACACTCGAGCTAAATGAGGCCGGTGAACAGCGGGAGAGACCAAAAGCAAGAACTACACCAGGTGCCAAACAGTTTAAGATGCAACCGGCCCACTCCCATCGGCGAAATCGGGATCTTGCCATAGTGTGACATCCCCCAGTGAATCAGACATTCTGCCGAGACCCTCAGTCATGGCCGTCACCGACTGCCTGATGCCTTGGACACCTTCCCTTATGGTGTACACTAGGCTTTCCACTGCGGTCGCCACCCCAGCAGTGTTGGCCTTGGTGCCACTCATTGCCGGTGACATCTCCTGCGCCTGTAGCTCTGGGACTCCTCTAATCTGGATCTGCTGGAGTGTCGCTGACATCTCCCTCTGAATGTCCCGGCGCTCTTGAATGTCGCCATCAGCTCCGAGATAGCCTGTTCCACAGACTCAGCATCAGGCTGGGACCCAGCTGGGTCCTAGGATCCAGCAGACCTCCAACAAATGTCTCGCCTGGGGATTCCTGCCTCCTCCTGATGTGCATCAGCAGCAGTGTGGTGCTCACCAGATTGTGCCCCAGAAGCCTGACCACTAATGTTTCCCACCGAGGTGTGAGTATCTGAGCTGGTGGAGGGTGATGATAGATGTGACACATCGATCGTGTCTTCCTCGGAGCTCTCCTCTGAGGTGGCCTCCTGGGAAGCTGGAGAGGGAGCTGCCCGGGATGGGCCGGTGCAGTCGGCTGGAGGACCTGCGAGAGAATGGACATGTGGTCAGTGGGAGGGATGGGTCAGTCAGCAAGGTAACAATAACTCACGTTTGACAGGTCTTTGGCTGGGACCCGGTGGTTCCTCACCCCTACGGTGTCTGCCAGCCTCCGCATTGGTGACCATTCTGTCCTTGACCACCCGTCACCTCCAGGGCACGTTCCTTGAAGGTGGTGAGGATTCTCATGTCTGGCACACCGCCCCCAGTCTGGGCCTTCTCCTGGCGATTGTGGGAGAGCTTTTCCTGAAGAGACACAGAGAGGGCATCATTAGCCACACGCTCAGAATACAGTGGTGGAAGGCGGGGGGTGTGGAGGGAGGGTTGGGGGTCGAATAGAGAGTTGGGGAATGAACACTCGCGTTGGGGCGGAAAGGTTGGGGAGCGGGGGTGTCATCAGTGTCAACACACTTGTGCTGTCCGGTGTAGGTCGTTGACCATTTTCCAGGACTGGTTGCCAGTCCTTCCTGGTCACACTCCCAGAGCTCACAGCCACCGCCACCTCGTCCCAGGCAGCATAGTTGCCCTATGGCTGACTCGCCAAGACCCTCGGGGGAACAGGACATCCCTCCTGGCCTCCACGAAGTCCAGCAGCCTTCCCAGGTCAGCATCCCTGAATCTTGGGGCTGGTCTCCTGGGCGCCATTGTTGCGAGCTGGCTGGGATTGGCTGAGCAAGTGCTGTTTAAGTGCTGCTCGACCTTGTTAGCGGGGGGCTGTTGAGTGCAGTGCTGGCGAATCAGCTGGTGAGCCTTCATTTGCGGCGAGAAGCCCATGAGGCCTTGTTTCGTGGACCAATTAACATTGAATAGCGTTGCCGGCCCCACTGGGCCGAGCGCCAGGAAGCTCACGGCCGTTCCTGCTCGTTACAACACTTAGAAATATTTCCGGAGAATCGCGACCTATTTACTCAGCACCAGCTCTTCAAGGTCACAGGCAGCTGAGCGACAGTCCAGGCCTCCAGACCACATCTGAAGAGGAAGCTCGAGCAAAACCATCACACTGCTCACCCACACCCTCCACCAGTGCCCAAACAAACATCTGGGTGGGGCACAGCCCGAGAACAAAGAACAATACAGCACAGGAAAAGGACCATCAGCACTCCAATCTGTATTGGCCATGACACCACCCTTGGCCAAAACCCTCAAACTTCCAAATGCCATATCCCTCTGTACCATCCCATCTATATATTTGTTAAGATGCCTTTTGAATGCTGGTAATGTATCTGCTTTCACAATCTCCCCTGGCAATGCGTAGCAGGCCCTCACCACCCTCTGTGTAAAAAAGCCTGCCTAGCTTTACTCGGACGTTACTTCTCAGTTCCCACCCCACCCCCCCCCCCCCCACCCCCACCCCCCCACCCCCCCCCCCCCCCCTTGGTCCAGCTGGTGTTGCTAGATTTCCACTCAGCCCTGCACCAGAGGGCCACACACCCTTGTGGACACTATCAATATATAGTTAATATGGGACAAGATAGCTTGAACTCACTCCATGTGCACCATAGCCTACAGGAGTCATGGCACCAACAGGAAGGATGAGCATCAGTCAGGCTCCCCAGGGACCTCCTCTCAGGCCACTCCAAGGGTGTGCAGCTGCTCACAGTCCCTTCTGCTTGTGACCCCACCCACTCCAGCTTCTCAGGCCGCTAAAGGTGCTTCTGCCCCATAGCAGGAGACCTTTATCAGGCTGGGGTCCTCCAGGTCTTGAGCCACCAGAGGACATCCACTAAGGTCACTGCAAACATCAGAATGTAGCAGTTAGCAGGCCGTCTCCACCTTTGCTGCAGGTGTCAGGGCTGCACCCAGGGTCAGGAAACGTAAGAAATTGTGAGGTCACTTTTGGGTCATGGGTGTACCTTTGGGCATATATTTCATGACTATGTGAATGTTATTGTCAACTGAAGATGTAAATTTGTACGTTGACCATTTAATTGTACAGTGCTAACCACTATGCCATTGTGCCAGCCCGATGAGGTGGATTGGCTATGCTAAATTGCCCCTTAGTGCCAGGGATGAGCAGGTTAGTTCATGGAATTATGAGGATAGGCTGGGGTGGATGGGTGAGTGGGCATGGGTAGAGTGCTCTTTCGAAGGGTGCAGACTCGATGGGTTGAATGGCCTCCTTCTGCAGTGCAGGAATTCTATGACTCTCACAATTGAAGGTGGATCACCCTCCTTTTGTTCTCCAGCCTCCCCAAATAATTCTCGATCGCATAGTTGTTTGTGGTGGACATCCCCCCCCCCCACCCCTCGCAGACTTGTGCCGCGTCCATGCTCCACTTCTTGGACCTCTACACACCCCATCCAAAGGCTGTGTGCATGATCACCTACTAAGGTGAACCCCCCCCCCCCTTCCCAGGAGCGCTTTCCCCTCCCATTATTATGTGTTTCCAATCTACAGGCTGCAGATGCCACCATTTCCACTTATGCTTTATTCGCTCTGGACCACACAGCCCTTACCCCTCGCTGTATCTGGAGTACACCATGCTCCCAATGATTCCTCCTGCTGCATACCCACTACACCTCTGGACTGTCCCCTATCTCAGATTTCTGACCATGAGGTCCACATAGCCTCTGGACTGCTTGTAATCGGTAACTCCTTTCCACATCACCACAGGAGTGTCTGTCCTCTGTGATGCCTGACTGCGAGCCCCAGACCAAGGACATGGACTTTCAGAGTTCCCCGTTGTCCTGATGACTGAGGACTACAGTGTCCCCCCCCCCCCCCCCCCCCCCAACCCCCACACCAACCCATCCACTTCTGAGTCTCCATCCGACCCATCCCTCAGGTGCCCCACTCACAAACCCTTTCCTATTCCAGAGCCAATGTGGATCCTCTTCCAGTCAGAAATGCGCCGTCCCTTTTACCCCCTTGTTTGCCAGTGTTTCATGTACCATCGGGACAATTGCTAACTATTTTACACTGTCAGGTTTCCGACATTTTGCCTGCTGCAAGATTCTTCGCTCCCACCTGCCATGAAACCCATCATAGGCAGGATAGGAAAAACCCGCCCAATGTTTTAGTGGTACAAGAGGAACTTACTGGATTTAAGAAATTTAAGGGAAACATATTGGAACTTAATGGGCAGGATTCTCCATCGGTGGGATCTTCCGCTTCACCGGCAGCACACCCACCCGCGCAGATTTCCGGACGGCATGTGAGTAGCCACAACGGGAAACCCCATTGGCTGGCTGCCAGGACGGAGGTTTCAGCTGTCGGTGGGGGCATGCCGCCCCAGAAAACGGGTCTGGCGAGATGGAAAATCTCGCCCAATATACAAATTACAGGGCCTAAAATGTGGGAAATTCTCAACAGGTAAGTCAGCATCTGTCAGGAGAGAAATATAATTCATGTTTCAGGTCTGTGACCGTTCATCAAAACTGGGAATAGGTTTTGAGCATGGAGTGGGTGAGACAGAAACTGAACTGGATTAGCCATATTAATACAGTGGTTACCAGGGCAGGTCAAAGGCTAGGAATCTTATGGCGAGTAACTCATCTCCTGACCCCTCAAAGCCAGGCCACTATCTACAAGGCACAAGTCAGGAGTGTATTGGAATACTCTCCACTTGCCTGGATGAGTGCAGCTCCAACAACACTCAAAAAGCTCAACATCATCCAGGACAAAGCAGCCCGTTTGATTGCTCCTCCTTCCACAAACATTCAAACCCTCCACCACCAACAAAGAGTGGCAGCCGTGTGTACCACCTACAAAATGCACTGCAGTAATCCACCAAGTTTCCTGAGACAGCACCTTCTAAACTCATTACCACTACCATCTAGAAGGACAAGAGCAGCAGATACCTGGGAACCCCACCAGCTAGAGGAGGGGCTGGTTTAGCTCAGAGGGGCTGGTTTAGCTCAGAGGGACTGGTTTAGCTCACAGGGGCAGGTTTAGCTCACTCAGCTAAATCGCTGGCTTTTAAAGCAGACCAAGCAGGCCAGCAGCACGGTTCGATTCCCGTACCAGCCTCCCCGGACAGGCGCCGGAATGTTTGAAAAGAGCTGCCTCCCTTTCATGAACCCTGTCTGATCCTCGCCTATCACCTTCGGGAGGCACCCCTCCAGCCTACCCGCCAGTACCTTCGCCAATAATTTTACGTCCACATTCAGAAGTGATATGGGCCTCTACGACCCACACTCCGTCGGATCCTTATCTTTTTTTAGCAACAGGGAGATCGATGCCTGCCCCAAGGTTTGTGGCAATACCCCCTTCTCTAACGCCTCTTCAAATATCCCCACCATCAGGGGTGCCAGCTTATCCTCGAATTTTTTATAATAGTCCACCGGAAACCCATCCGGCCCTGCCACCTTCCCTGACTGCATCCTCCCAATCGCATCCTTTATCTCCTGCTCCCCTATCGCTCCTTCTAATGTAACCCTGTCCCCTTCCCCTAACCTCGGGTACTCCAACCCATCTAGAAATTCTAGGCTCTGACCTGTACAACCTCTCATAAAATTATCAAAAACCTTGTTAATCAGATCCGGCGCCACCACCAACTACCCTGCCCTATCCCTCACCTGTACAATTTCCCTTGCCGCTGCTTCCCTCCGGAGGTGAACTGCTACAGACGCCACGCCTTATCTCCATGTTCGTAAACTGCAGCCCTTGCTCGCCTCAGTTGGCGCACCACCTTCCTGGTAGATAGTCGGTCCTCTTTTCCAGCTTTGCTGGGTCCCCATCCTCTGCATAACTCCTATCTACCTTCAACATCTCATCTATTACCCTCTGCCGCTCTAACCTCTCCTCCTTGTCCACCCTGGCCTTAAACGAGAACACCTCCACCCTCACCACCACCTTTGGAGCCTCCCAGATGACCGCCTTCGACACCTCACGCGTACAGTGGAAACCTACATCTTCCTTAATTACCTTTTCAATTTTGTCACCGAACACCTGGTCCCCCAAAAGTCCCACAATTAATTTCCACCTTGGTCTCTGTGCTACCCCCTTCTCCAGCACCATATCCACCCAATGTGGAACGTGATCTGACACTGCAATTGCTGAGTATTCCGACCCCTTAACCCCAGCCAACAAAGCCTTCCCCACCACGAAAAAGCCGATCCGTGAATATACCTTGTGGACTGCTGAAAAAAACGAGTACTCCCGTTCCCTCGGGTGCAGAAACCTCCAAGGGTCCACCCCTCCCATTTCCACCATTAGCCCAGCTAACGCCTTCGACCCCCCTTGATGGGGCCAGCGAGTGTGGCCGTGATCTGTCCAACCTTGGCTCCTGCACCATGTTCCAGTCCCCCCCCCCCCCCCCCCCCCCCCCCACTATCAGTTTGCGTGTGTCCAAGTCGGGGATGGCCCCAAACACCTTCTTTGCGAATCCCACATAGTTCCAATTGGGGCCATGTACACTTAACAGCGCCACTAGCCTCCCCTCCTGTGCCCCTGTCATAATTACATATCTACCCCCCTGATCTGCCACCACCTTCTCCATCTGGAAGCGTACTCTTTTGCTGACCATTACCGCTACCCCTCGACCCCTTCCGTCAAGTCCAGAGTGAAACACCTGACTAACCCAGCCCTTTTTAAGTCTCACCTGGTCCTTCACCCTCAAGTGAGTCTCCTGCAACATTGCCACATTGGCTTTCAAACTTTTAAGATGCGCAAGCACCCTTGATCTCTTGACCGGACCTCCTAACCCCTCATGTTCCACGTGACTATCCTAACTGGGGGTCTCTCACCCCCCCCCCCCCCCCCCCCCCCCCCCCCACCCTTCTTATCCACCATCATCATACCACCGGGTCCTGCCCCATGAGCCTGACCCGCCCCTATCCATTATTAACATCGAACCCCTTGCCCCCTCCCAGAAATCACCCCATTTCCTCTCGAAAAACATCTCCCAGCATCAGTCCCATCCCCCCCTCGCTCGCCTCGTAGGCTGATCAAAACCTGCCAACCAGGCTCCAATGTCCGCAACCCTCCTCTCACCTCACCTCTGTTCACCTCACCTCCTTTTAGTTAGCTAGCAGGGGTGGCCCCCCCGCCACGCTATACCATCCCCTCCCACCCAGTCCCAGAGAAAGAAAAAACCAAAACAACAATCCAACCCATATAATTCACTAAACTAAGATATAACAGTCGCAACACAGAATGCCAATCAACCCAACTAATAACTTAAACTCTGTAACAGTGAGAAGAGAAGTAAATTACAGTACACGTTAGTAAAAAGAAAGTTATAACATTTGTGCATTTTCCAGCCCCCCAGTGACAGTCCACAGCCTCTCCTCCAGCTCCGCTCCTCACGTCTGTGAGGGCAGAAGGCTTGGGACAAATGCCTCAGCCGCCTCTGCTCTCTCGAAATAAAAGTCTTTGGCACCATGCGTCACCCTTAGCTTCGCCGGGTATACCATACCAAATCGCACCCCCTTCTTGTACAGTGCCGCCTTCACTCGCCCGAACGCCGCTCGTCTCTTTGCCAGCTCCACCATCAAGTCCTGGTAGATCTGAACTCCAGCGCCATCCCATTGCACTTCGCGCTTCTGCTTCGCCCAGCTTAACACCTCCTCCTTCATGCAGTACTTATGGAAAAAGATGATTACTGCTCTTGGCGGCTCATTCACTTTGGGCTTTGGCCTTAACGACCGATGAACTCGGTCCAGTTCGTATCGAATGGGGTTCTCCCCCTCCCCCATCAGCTCCACCAACTTCTTCGCAAAGTATCTGTTGGCCTTGGACCCTCTATCCCTTCGGGCAAGCCCACAATTTTTAGATTGTGCCGCCTCGAGCGGTTCTCCAACTCCTCAAGCTTTGCTCAGAGTCCTCTGTTGGCCTCCACCACCCTTCGCAGCTCGTCCCCCATCGAGGTGAGCTGGTCGCTGTGCTGCGACGCGGCCTCCTCCACTTCCTTTATCTTCTCGCCCTGCTCTCTCACCTCGGCCGATGTCTTTGCCACAGCTACTCTCACCGGGGCGATTGCCTCCTCCACCAATGACTTCAATGTGACAACCATCTCCTTCCTCAAAGCCTCCATGTGCCTCGCAAACTGCTTTTCCAGCTTCACCGCCATCACCTCGGTCATCTTCTCCACTGTAGGTAGTGCGGCTCCACCATGCGGTCTGGCCTCCGCCATCTTGTCAGCACTTTTTTTTTTACCCGTCTTCTCATTCAACGGCAAGCCCGCGGTTCCTCCCTTCCTCGACGCTGCTTTTTGCATCCTTTAACGGCTCATTATTTTTCCTTTTTCTCACTCTTCCTTCCTTCGTCAATCACAAATTTCTTTAAAACTTCTTTCTCTTCTTTTTTTTTGTATACCTCCAGAATTTCCCTGGAACCAGGCTCAGTCTTCTTACCACATTCTAGGCGGGAGCCATCCGATGTGGGACATCTCACCTACATCGCGCCCTGGCTTCGGGCCTGTCCCCTCGGCCTCCGCTTGGCTCCGCCCCCGCCGCTACCGTCCTGTTTCAGAGGAGAGTAAAAACAGAAAAAAACTTTCTTTTTTCAGCTCGTGGTCTTTTGAGGCCTTCAGCTTTCAGGCTGCTCCTTGGGGAAACAGGTCACGATCCCCGCTCCTTCTCCACGTGCAGCCGCCTCCGCTGAACCCACCGGGACCAGGTCACGATCCCCGCTCCTCCTCCACGTGCAGCCGCCCCCGCTGAACCCACCGGGACCAGGTCACGATCCCCGCTCCTCCTCCACGTGCAGCCGCCCCCGCTGAACCCACCGGGACCAGGTCACGATCCCCGCTCCTCCTCCACGTGCAGCCGACCCGCTGAACCCACCGGGACCAGGTCACGATCCCCGCTCCTTCTCCACGTCCAGCCGCCCCCGCTGAACCCACCGGGACCAGGTCACGATCCCCGCTCCTCCTCCACGTGCAGCCGCCCCCGCTGAACCCACCGGGACCAGGTCACGATCCCCGCTCCTCCTCCACGTGCAGCCGCCCCCGCTGAACCCACCGGGACCAGGTCACGATCCCCGCTCCTTCTCCACGTGCAGCCGCCCCCGCTGAACCCACCGGGACCAGGTCACGATCCCCGCTCCTCCTCCACGTGCAGCCGCCCCCGCTGAACCCACCGGGACCAGGTCACGATCCCCGCTCCTCCTCCACGTGCAGCCGACCCGCTGAACCCACCGGGACCAGGTCACGATCCCCGCTCCTCCTCCACGTGCAGCCGCCCCCGCTGAACCCACCAGGATCCATCAGCGTTGGATTTTTGAAGGTTACGTCATCTAGTTAAAGTTTATGAGGAGGTCACAAACAGGGTAGATAGGGGAGTGTCGAGTAACGGATATTTGATAATGAAATTATTGACATGAACAAAAATGCACAGATTTTGAGGTATCTTTCTGACATAAGGAGGTAAGGTGTTGAGAGAAAGCTGATAGAAAGTAGGGATAAAGGGAACATACCTTCCCGGGCGGTACATGAAATGTGATGTCCTTTGGGAATCTTTATCATTATCCAGTAACATTTGCTGCGTATACTTGCATGCCAAAACTCAAATGTGTTGCCCCTCATGGCAGAATACCCCACTGACATTTAATGCTATAGAACATAGAAACATAGAACATACAGTGCAGAAGGAGGTATTCGGCCAATCGAGTCTGCACTGACCCAATAACCCCTCCTAACCTTTTTGGTCACTAAGGGCAATTTAGCATGCCCAATCCACCTAACCTCCACGTCTTTGGACTGTGGGAGGAAACCGGCGGAAACCCACGCAGACACGGGGAGAATGTGCAGACTCCACACAGATAGTGACCCAGCAGGGAATCGAACCTGGGACCCTGGCCCTGTGAAGCCACAGTGTTGTCCACTTGTGCTACCACGTTGCCTACATTGGAAGAGTGACCATTTGGGTGAAGGAATCAGCGGCTCGATTCTCTGTTTTTGGGACCATGTCCTCACGCCGTCGTAAAAACGGTGGCCTTTCACGCCAGAAAAACTGACGTGAAAAACCCCATATTCATAGCTCTGCAGGGGTTAGCAAGGACCCGACGTGAAACTAGCAGCTTCAGCTGCATATACGGGCGCCAGCACTTCCGGGTCAGAGGCCAATCATGTGCGCGGTGGCGAACTCCAGCGGCTGTGCCGTGCTCCATGGCGGACTTAGAACATGGAGCTGGACCTCCCAAATGGTGCCCCTGAATGGATGCGCGCCTGACCTGGACCGCCCATCCAAAAATTGCCCAGTCCTGTATGAGGCCCCCCCTGCCCTCCAATCGGCCCGCCCCTGACCACGGCAGCCGCAGATGGAGACCGCAGCTGCCACGCGAGTATCCCAAACCGCTGGGACCATGTTAGATCCACGCTATCAGTCAAAGATCAGCGCACTTGCATGATCTTTCGATGAATAAAATTAATGGATGAAACATTTCAGCACACTCTCTTATCAGAATTTCTAACATGGACTCCCATTGCACAAAGCGCTGCAACTAAAGAAGCGACAAAAGAATCAATCCCTGTCCTCTACGGCAATCCATAATACAACTAGAACAGAAAGCCAGCTGATCTCAATCTAGTTTTGCTTTATTCTTCACATCCCATAATTTTCTCCTCACTTTGGCCTGATGACCATTCTGCCAAATGCATCCTACCTCTCCATTCATTTTCTTTTATAAACCACAAAGTAATACATTTTGATTTCAATTCATCCATTGAAAGATAAAGCTGTCCACCAGACCGTGGATTGTGAGCTGTGGCGATGCACATGGGCACAGGAAAAACAGGCCACGGCTGGCTTGAAATAAAACAAAAAGGCACACAAAGAAAATCAACCTTTTCCTTCTTTCTCATTCTGTTTCCTCAAGAGTTTGCCTCTTGCTCATTGTTTTGTGCCCTTATCCTGGATCTGTCTGTCTGATAACATTTGCTATATTTCTCTGTTGCTGTCTGTTCTCTCCAGACACATCAGGCTTGTCCCAGTGCTGGTCGCAGCAAATGGCATAAGTCCAGTCTTTGAGCGTTCCAGTAGATCTGGGATTTGTAGATCAATGTTACTTATTAATCACCCAGAGCCAACAAGTGGGTACAGCTCAGAGAATAAATCCTTTTGAGGGTTGGGGGGAGGGGAGTTAGTTTTTGTACCCAAGAAAGGATGGATGGTTAAAATAAGTTATCATTCATCTCACAACTAAAGCCTTGTTCCAAAATGCCCGCTTTGAGTTTAGCTGAAACGCATTTGGATCACTGCAGAAAAACCTCCTTGCTACAGTTCGGACATTCATTAGTGCAGGCAAACAGGTAGCTATCACAGCAATTAGGAGACATTAATGAGATCTTTCTCTATTGAATTTTGCTTAGATTTAAATTTAACATCTCTGTAGTTCAGGAAACTGAGCAGGATTCAGCTGCAGTCTGTGTGGTTATTTTAAGTTGTCTGTCTAAAAGCTCACTTACTACAGCTGGTGTTTTAGTTCCCTCCGGCCAACATTTGGCACAGAACTCTTGTGTCGATATAGCTTCATAAAAGGTTGGGAGCCTTTCAACGTGACAGGATGGGAATGATGCACTGTCAATTACGCGAAGACGAGAGTAGGATGTAATCGAGGCTTTATTGCACAGAGATGTGTGGCCTCCTACAGCAGCTGACGAAATGGCTGCAGCTCAGTGAGCCCACACATTTATACTCCGCCTACTGGGCAGTGCCAGCAGGCAGGGATCTACCCCCGTACCTGTAGTACAGGGGCCTTACCGTAAAACACATATATATATACAGCATATACATCAGTGGTGACTACCACAGTGAGCCAAGTTGGATATGTTGGACAATGCGTCAGCAAAGGAAGCCCATCATTAGGAACTACGGCAGTGACAGGGTGCTGCGCGAACATCATCACTTAGAAAGGTGTACAGGAGGGAAATTTCAGGGCAGGGGCTGACATCATAGGAATCATTACCTCACATAACAGAATTCATAAACAGAGATTCTGTTTTCTTGCTCTCAGAAGAGCAATGCTTCCGCGGGCTTACTTATCATATCAGATGGTCACAGACATCATCAACCTCCTAGAAGAAGACCAGGTAGCCATGCATTACTATTGGTGTGAAAGTCACCAATTTTTGCTGCTTTTGGTGCCTCCCAGAGCTCTATTGTAGATAACGTTTCCCTTTACTAAGATGGGAGGATGCCCAGAGTACTGAGTTTGCAATGCCATGATCATCAGCTTATATTAAATATGGCTCCAGACGGCAAAGATCATAGTTTGCAGCACAAATATATCGGCCACCCTGCTCCAATTTCAACAGATCGCAGACAGAGGAGTTTGATTATTGCTACATCTTGCTACAATCTCTCGCAGCTACAGTTTAATATCCAACACATTCTCCCACTGATGAAGAGAGCCAAAAGGACTCAAAACATTAACTCTGCTTTCTCTCCTTACCGATGCTGTCAGACCTGCTGAGATTTTCCAGCATCCTCTGTTCTTGCTTCAAATTCAAGCATCCATTGTATTTTCCTTATTATAGATAGATTATTGTCTGACAAGGGAATCACAGGGTCTCGGGGATAGGCAGGATAGTGGCACTGAGGTCACAATCAGATCAGCCATGATGTTATTGAATGGCGGAGCAGGCTCGAGGGGCTGAATGGCCTACTCCTGCTCCCAATTCGTATCTTCATGTTGACTCACAGAAGTGAGATTGATGTCACTGGAGGTGGCTACACGGCACGCAAAATGGAGAAGAGTAACTATGGTTGCTGTTCCTCTTCTCGCACCTAGTGGTGCACAAGTGGTGCGATTGTGGCCATGAGTCATGGAACACGATCATGGAACACATCAAATCAATCTGTTCCAAGAGGCACTTCCCCCAACCAGCAGGCACAATTTACCCGCCAAAGTGGGCCTCATGGTGAGTGGGGCTACAAACTCACCGGAGTGGGCAAGTTCGAACCACCAGAGAGAAAACTGGCCGAGGAGTTCAGTGGTGAATCCAGCAAGATGCCAGACCAGATGGTTAGGCGGGCAGGTAGGAAACATTTGCAAGCTGCTGAATGCTGCCAAAAGCACCTTTCGGAATTACTGGAGTGGCCAGTCAGCTCCCCACAAGGGGAAATATGGCAGCGCTGAAGGGCACGGTTCTCTGGCCTTGTTGCGCTCTCACTTGCGTGAAACGAGGCCAGTGGCCATGTACTCAGCAGTGTGACCTCCCACTAGCAGGTGGCGTCAGATATAAGTCAGGTGACATCTGGCTACCAGCAAAAGGTTGTACGGCGTACATGAGGTCTGCCGTGCATATGGGTAGTTCCAAGAGAGTCTAAAGCAACTCTATAACTTGGTCTGTATCGGATCATTACCTTACCACATGTACATTAATAAATCATTGTTCTGGCGAAGTCACCAGCACTTCTGTTGATTCATTGCTAGACAAGAACATGGAACACAACAGCGGGGGGCTGGCAAGTGCAGTGCCGATGAATCGGCTGCCGTGCCTTCATTTGCAGCAAGAAGCTCACAGGGCCTCGTTAAGTGGACCAAGTAACATTGAATAACATTGCTGGCCTGAGTGGGTCGAGCGGCAGGAAGCTGGTGGCAGTTCCCGCTCGCTGCCACATTGAGGAATCTTTCCGGAGAATTGCACCCAAAGTCTCTGAGCCTCGTCTCTCTGAGGCGGAAGGTCAGCCAGTCCACAGCAGCATAGAAAGGAGTTTACAGAGTCACAACCGAGAGGCATGGAGAGGACGTGCGAGGCCTGATGGAACAGTCTGAGGTGACAGGGCCAAAATCAGACCCATGAAGATCACATGGTGCTGGACACATTGTGGGGGAAGAAGAACTGCTGAAGGAAGACATCAGAGGCGCCGTTACCGGTGAGGTAGCGACAGCAAGACCCATTCCCACCAGGTCCCCTAATCTGCTGGTGGTCACAGTCAGCCAGTCCCTTCCCATCCACCTGAGAATGTGGCCAGCCTCAGAGTCTGTCCCCCCGCCATTGGCATTCTTGTTGCTTGGATTAATTGTGCCAAACCCAACACCCCATTCTGAGTTATTTTTGTGGGCATCGCTGGTTCAGCATTTATTGCTTTTCAGAGGGAACTTAAGAGTCAACAACATTGGACTCACAGGTGCCAGGTAAGGATAGCAGAGATAGTCGACAATATTGCAGATTTTTAAATTGAATTCAAATTCACCAGCTGCCATGGTTAGATTTGAACCCAGAGCACCATCCGGATTACCTGTCCAGTGACAATGCCTCTCTGTCACCACTTCCTAATACAAACTCAATAGTAATTAGTGCTCTCTAAGTCAAAGATAACCCACCTACATTCCCTTTGTGGCAATGAACCAATTGGGCACCCTGGCAAAAAGAACCATTAGGGGTAATTTGACTTTTGACAGATGGCACCTCGGACAGTTTAGCACTCCCTCAATACTGCACTGGAGTGTCAGCCTTGAGGTGCGATTCAACGGCTCGATGCACCTGACTTGGTGTCGGGACCATGCCGTTGAATCTCGTGAGCGGGCTCTTGCGAAATTTGCGATGCTCGAAACGGCTTGCGAGATCCAACGGAATCTCCCAAGACATCGCAATCTGGATCTCGCCCATGTCTGCATGGATCCCACCCCACAACCCAAAAAGATGTGCAGGATAGGTGGATTGGCCATGCTAAATTGCCCTTTAATTGGAATAAAATAATTGGATACTCTGAATTTATTTTTTTTTAAGTCTTTGCTCCAATGGTGGTTCTTTAGTACGCTTTCCTCACAGCATGCTGGCTGATTAAAGTCCTTGATCTGCAGTCTGTAATGATCTTCTCTGTAGTTTAGAAATGTATTACTCACAGCTTTTCCTGGAGTGTGACCTTTGCTTCACATCAAACTTTGCTTTCAGTTGTGGTTTATTTTCAGGCTTCTGCCTTTCCTGCAGAGAGAGTTGGTTGGTATATATCAGCCTTTCCTGCAGAGAGAGTTGGTTGGTATATATCAGCGTTTTCTGCAGAGAGAGTTGGTCGGTATATATCAGCCTTTCCTGCAGAGAGAGTTGGTTGGTATATATCAGCGTTTTCTGCAGAGATAGTTGGTCGGTATATACCAGCCTTTCCTGCCGAGAGAGTTGGTTGGTATATATCTGCCTTTTCTGCAGAGATAGTTGGTTGGTATATATCAGCCTTTCCTGCAGAGATAGTTGGTCGGTATATATCAGCCTTTCCTGCAGAGATAGTTGGTTGGTATATATCAGCCTTTCCTGCAGAGAGAGTTGGTCGGTATATATCAGCCTTTCCTGCAGAGAGAGTTGGTTGGTATATATCAGCGTTTTCTGCAGAGAGAGTTGGTCGGTATATATCAGCCTTTCCTGCAGAGAGAGTTGGTTGGTATAAATCAGCGTTTTCTGCAGAGAGAGTTGGTCGGTATATATCAGCCTTTCCTGCAGAGAGAGTTGGTTGGTATATATCTGCCTTTTCTGCAGAGATAGTTGGTTGGTATATATCAGCCTTTCCTGCAGAGATAGTTGGTCGGTATATATCAGCCTTTCCTGCAGAGAGAGTTGGTCGGTATATATCAGCCTTTCCTGCAGAGAGAGTTGGTCGGTATATATCAGCCTTTCCTGCAGAGAGAGTTGGTCGGTATATATCAGCCTTTCCTGCAGAGAGAGCTGGTCGGTATATATCAGCCTTTTCTGCAGAGAGAGTTGGTCGGTATATATCAGCCTTTCCTGCCGAGAGAGTTGGTCGGTATATATCAGCCTTTCCTGCAGAGAGAGTTGGTCGGTATATACCAGCCTTTCCTGCAGAGATAGATGGTTGGTATATACCAGCCTTTCCTGCCGAGAGAGTTGGTTGGTATATATCTGCCTTTCCTGCGGAGATAGTTGGTCGGTATATACCAGCCTTTCCTGCAGAGAGAGTTGGACGGTATATATCAGCCTTTCCTGCAGAGATAGTTGGTCGGTATATATCAGCCTTTCCTGCAGAGAGAGTTGGTCGGTATATATCAGCCTTTCCAGCAGAGAGAGTTGGTTGGTATATATCTGCCTTTCCTGCAGAGAGAGTTGGTCGGTATATATCAGCCTTTCCTGCAGAGAGAGTTGGTCGGTATATATCAGCCTTTCCTGCAGAGATAGTTGGTTGGTATATATCAGCCTTTCCTGCAGAGAGAGTTGGTCGGTATATATCAGCCTTTCCTGCAGAGAGAGCTGGTCGGTATATACCAGCCTTTCCTGCAGAGAGAGTTGGTCGGTATATATCAGCCTTTCCTGCAGAGATAGTTGGTTGGTATATATCAGCCTTTCCTGCAGAGTGAGTTGGTCGGTATATATCAGCCTTTCCTGCAGAGAGAGCTGGTCGGTATATATCAGCCTTTCCTGCAGAGATAGTTGGTCGGTATATACCAGCCTTTCCTGCAGAGAGAGTTGGTCGGTATATACCAGCCTTTCCTGCAGAGAGAGTTGGTCGGTATATATCAGCCTTTCCTGCCGAGAGAGTTGGTCGGTATATATCAGCCTTTCCTGCAGAGAGAGTTGGTCGGTATATATCAGCCTTTCCTGCAGAGATAGTTGGTTGGTATATATCAGCGTTTTCTGCAGAGATAGTTGGTCGGTATATATCAGCCTTTCCTGCAGAGATAGTTGGTCGGTATATATCAGCCTTTCCTGCAGAGAGAGTTGGTTGGTATATATCAGCCTTTCCTGCAGAGATAGTTGGTCGGTATATATCAGCCTTTCCTGCGGAGATAGTTGGTTGGTATATATCAGCCTTTCCTGCAGAGAGAGTTGGTTGGTATATATCAGCCTTTCCTGCAGAGAGAGTTGGTCGGTATATATCAGCCTTTCCTGCAGAGAGAGTTGGTCGGTATATATCAGCCTTTTCTGCAGAGAGAGTTGGTCGGTATATATCAGCCTTTCCTGCAGAGAGAGTTGGTCGGTATATATCAGCCTTTTCTGCAGAGAGTTATTTGGTATATATCAGCCTTTTCTGGAAAGAGATTTGGTTAGTTTTCCTCCGATTGCACAGCCTGTAATGACAACAAGCAACAATTTTTACAATTGTTTTAAAGGTGTTTAGAAGTTTTTTAAGACAAATTGGATTGGATTTGTTTATTGTCACGTGTACCTGACGTACAGTTAAAAGTTTTTTTCTGCAAGCAGCTCAACAGATAATTAAGCACATGGGAAGAAAATGGAATAAAAGAAAATACTTAATAGGGCAACACAAGGTATACAATGTAAGTACATAAGCACCGGCATCGGATGAAGCATACAGGGTGCAGTGTTAATGAGGTCAGTCCATAAGAGGGTCATTTAGGAGTCTGGTAACAGCGGGGAAGAAGCTGTTTTTGAGTCTGCTCGTGCGTGTTCTCAGACTTCTGTACCTCCTGCCCAATGGAAGAAGTTGGAAGAGTGAGTAAGCCGGATGGGAGGGGTCTTTGATTATGCTGCCAGTTTTCCCCAGGCAGCGGGAGATGTAGATGGACTCAATGGATGGGAGGCAGGTTTGTGTGATGGACTGGGCGGTGTTCACGACTCTCTGAATTTTCTTGCGGACCTGGGCTGAGCAGTTGCCATACCAGGCTGTGATGCAGCCAGATAGGATGTTTTCTATGGTGCATCTGTAAAAGTTGGTAAGGATTAATGTGGCCATGCCGAATTTCCTTAGTTTCCTGAGGAAGTATAGGCATTGTTGTGCTTTCTTGGTGGTAGTGTCGACGTGGGTGGACCAGGACAGATGTTTGGAGATATGCACCCCTAGGAATTTGAAACTGCTAACCATCTCCACCTTGGCCCCGTTGATGCTGACAGGGGTGTGTATGGTACTTTGCTTCCTGAAGTCAATGACCAGCTCTTTAGTTTTGCTGGCATTGAGGGATAGATTGTTGTCGCTGCACCATTCCACTAGGTTCTCTATCTCCTTCCTGTATTCTGACTCGTCGTTATTCGAGACCTGGCCCACTATGGTCGTATCGTCAGCAAACTTGTAGATGGAGTTGGAACCAAGTTTTGCCACGCAGTCGTGTGTGTACAGGGAGTAGGGTAGGGGGTTAAGTACGCAGCCTTGCAGAGCCCCGGTGCTGAGAACTATTGTGGAGGAGGTGTTGTTGTTTATTCTTGCCAATTGTGGTGTGGGTCAGAAAGTTGAGGATCCAGTTGCAGAGTGAAGAGCCAAGTCCTAGGTTTTGGAGCTTTGATATGAACTTGGCAGGGATTATGGTGTTGAAGGCGAAGGTGTAGTCAATAAATAGGAGTCTGATGTAGGAGTCCTTGTTGTCGAGATGCTCTAGGGATGAGTGTAGGGCCAGGGAAATGGCATCTGCTGTGGACTGGTTGCAACGGTATGTGAATTGCAGTGGATCAAGGCAGTCTGGGAGTATGGAGGTGAAGTGCTTCATGATCAACCACTCAAAGCACTTCATTACTACTGAAGTCAGGGCCACCGGGCGGTAGTCATTGAGGCACGTTGCCTGGTTCTTCTTTGGCACCGGTATGATGGTGTTCTTGAAGCAGGTGGGGACCTCTGTTGCTATATTTACTCGCTATTAATATGGCAGTCAATAAGGTTGCCCTTCTTTTGTCTAGATATTGATATTATATTGCTTTCAGAGTCACCAGGTATCAAATGATACCACCACAAGGTTCAACCGGATATCGATCAAAGACCCAATAACCAGTTAGTTAGTTCAAGTTCAATAATACTTTATTTCCACACAAGATTAACTTATACATGCAACATAAACACTACGAGCTAAATTACACCTAACACTATGACAACCTGTACTTAACTTCAGGCACCCGGCTTAGGTCAGAGGAACAGTGGCCTTTGGTCGAATCTGGATCTGCTGGGTCTGGAGAAGTAACTGCTGCTCAGCTGGGCTCATCCGTCTGGTAGCGAGCGTTAAACTTGGACTTGCTTCTGGTCGCAGTGCTGCAGTTGGAGATAGACGTTGCCGGAGCGCCAGGTCCAAAAGAGATCGAACACATGGCAATGTCTCTCTTTATCTTTGGGGGGTTTTGCACTCTTTTGGGCGGTCCTTAGGCTTGGACCCAATAATTCGGCAGACTTCGATCACTGCCTTCGATCTGAGCCAATAAAGGGGCGGGTGCCTTGATGGCTGGATGTGTCCTAAGCGGTCATTGACCTTGGCTGTCTGGGCTTCCTGAGTAAAGGGAGTGGCGCCGATGTGTCTGGAATTGTATCGAATATCTAAGTACCAGTCCTTTGTCTGAGGGAAATGGGTCATTAGAATGTAAATCAGCTGGGGGTTTCGATACTGTCTGGTTCTCTGCTTATAAATATACATTGAGGCTCTGAGCCTGCCTGAATCTTGTATTGGCCATATTTCCCTTGAGTCTTTGCAAATGTCCATGTCTCTTTGTAAGTGGCCATCCCAGATGGCTACACCTTGGAGTAGAGTAGGGACAGGTTAAAGATGTCCGCGAATACCTCTGCCAGCTGGTCCACGCAGGCTCTGAGTGCACGACCAGGGATTCCGTCCGGGTCGGTCACCTTCCCAGGGTTCACTTTCAGATTTTTTTTTTGCTCTTTCTTTTATAGAGGCTGTTCTTATTGGTTCTTTTAAAGTAATTTAATTTATTTTTCAGGATTAAAAATGATTATTTATTTATAAGTGAACATTGGTTTTGTTATTGATTTTACATCCGTGAAACTGTTTAAATTTGCGCTATATTATTATCTAACTTCAAGTGTGGCATGCTTAAAAGTGTCACTGTCTTTGTAACACTTGCAGCAAAGCCTGGTCTGCAGTTGTATTGGATTTCCCTGTCATTGGGCCAAGACCTCACTCCGCTGGTGTGGGTGGTTGGTGTGAAGATACATAGGTATATTACACCCCATCCCCACCTCACCCAAATGAATTTTGGGACCTGGAAGGTCAGGACGCCTCATGACCCTACGGCTGATCCTGTCCCAGAGGCAGTACATCACAGCCATCAGTGCCTATGCCCCAACCCGAGATGCAACAGACAAGACAAAAGAAGCATTCTACTCCAGATTCGACCAATCACTGTCCCACATCCCAAATGGAGACAAGCTGATTCTTATCGGCGACTTCAATGCTAGAGATGTGAAGGATACAAACCTTTGGAAATGTATGTTAGACCATAAGACATAGGAGCAGAATTAGGCCACTCGGCCCATCAAGTATGCTCCGCCATTCAATCATGGCTGATATTTTCTCATCCCCATTCTCCTGCCTTCTCCCCATAACCCCTGATCCTCTTATTAATCGAGAACCTATCTATAAGACCATAATCAAGGAAGGGGTGGGGAAAATAAACACCAAAGGAGTCCTCCACCTGACAAAATGTCTGGTCATCACTAACTCCCTATTTCGCCAGAGGGACAAGCAGAAGATCTAATGGCAACATTCCCTCTCCAAGCATTGGCACCTCATAGATTATGGGCGGGATCTACCAGCCGATGTGCATCTGATAAGCAACACAGTGTGGCCGATAGATGCCTGATACGTAGTAATTCGCGCCTGCAAGACTTCTGCCTGGGAGGGGTGGAGCAAAGCGGAAGGGCGGAGCATTCTGTGTTCAACCCTTCAATAACATCTAAATGCATGCAAATGCCAATTTTGCATGCCCCACCGACGCGGGGTGCAAACCTCATTTATGCTGCCAGGGTGGGACCGGAGCTTAGCTCTTGAATTGGCACGGGGCGCAAACCTCGATTTAAGCATGGCGCCCAATTCTCCGGCCAATCATAGAATTTACAGTGCAGCACGGTAGCATTGTGGATAGCACAATCGCTTCACAGCTCCAGGGTCCCAGGTTCGATTCCGCCTTGGGTCACTGTCTGTGCGCAGTCTGCACATCCTCCCCGTGTGCGCGTGGGTTTCCTTCGGGTGCTCCGGTTTCCCCCCACAGTCCAAAGATGTGCAAGTTAGGTGGATTGGCCATAATAAATTGCCCTTAGTGTCCAAAATTGCCCTTAGTGTTGGGTGGGGTTACTGGGTTATGGGGATAGGGTGGAGGTGTTGACCTTGGGTATGGTGCTCTTTCCAAGAGCCGGTGCAGACTCGATGGGCAGAATGGCCTCCTTCTGCACTGTAAATTCTATGTAAAACCTCTATGTAGATGGAGGCCATTCAGCCCATCGAGCATGAACCGGCCCTTGGAATGAGCACCCTACGTAAGTCCACACCTCCACCCTATCCTCGTAACCCAGTAACCTCACCGTTATGGACACTAAGGGCAATTTATCATGGCCAATCTATCTAACCTGCACATCTTTGGACTGTGGGAGGAAATTGGAGCACCCGGAGGAAACCCACACAGACACGGAGAGAAAGTGCAGACTCCACACAGACAGGGATCCAAGCCGGGAATTGAACCTGGGACCCTGGAGCTGTGAAACAACAGTGCTAACCACTGTGCTACCATGCCGTGCTATCATAGTTGATGAGGCAGGGAATCTAGCCCAAAGTAATTGCTAAAACTTAAAATCCAAGTTCCCGAATGTAAAAGTGAAGAAAGGGAATAATGGTTGTTCTGCCGACATCAATTTCTGATGAGGGTGTGAAAAATGCAGTAACATTGGTTGTGCTATGAATGAGTCTGTCCAGCGTAAGTAAGACTATCTCCTTGTTAACGTCTTGAGGTGTCATAAGATGCCGTTACCTTGGAGATGGTCCTGACCTGGTCGTAGGTGTTATAATGGAAATATCCACAAGGGCAGAAGCTTTCAGCTGCATCTGTGCTTGACATTTCCATTTCTTTCTGCAGACAAGTCAGCCTCATAATTCTCAGGAGTGTTCACTGACTGGAGGGGGCCGTTGGAAGGCGGGGAGGGAGGAGAAGGCTAGGCAGGGGGAGAAGGCGAGGGAGGGGAGAGGGGAGAAGAAGGTGAGGGAGGGGGAGGAAGGTGAGGGAGGGGAGGAAGGTGTGGGAGAAGGAGGGTGAGGGAGATGAGGGATGGGGAGGAGTTGGGGGGAAGGCGAAGCATAGGGAGGAAGAAGAAGGCGAGGAATGGGGAGGGGAGGAGTGTGAGAGATGTGGAGGGAGGATGAGGATGATGATGGAGGACGGGGTAGAGATGAGGGAGGAGTGATAGTGGGGGGAGGCGTAGGGAGGGGGAGGTGGGGGAGGTATGGAGGGAAGTTGGAAAAGGGAGCGATGGAGAAAAGAACACCTGTAAATGCTGCCCCTTCACTTTCTAGGAAGCACTCAAGAGAAACGAGACAAACTCAAAATAAAATTGCAGTTAAAGATACAGCTGCTTGATGCACTATCAATTACGACGAGATGAGAGTAGTGTAATTGAGGCTTTATTACACTGAGATGTGTGGCTTCCTCCAGCAGCTGACGAAATGGCTGCTGTACGGGGAGCACACAAATTTATACTCCGCCTACTGGGTGGAGCCAGTAAGCAGGGATCTACCCCCGTACCTGTAGTACAGGGGCCTTACCATAAAACACATATATATACATACATCAGTGGTGACGACCACATTCGCCCCCTGTTAAAAAATGAGTCCAGTGGGGGTGGTGGAGAACTATATACAGAACGCTGTCTTTAAAATCACAGAGAATATTACAAATTCAGGCGGTCCGGTGCTTTGATCTGCCGTCGAGAGCGCTGCAGTGCTGGTGGCGACACAGGCGGTGGCTTGGTCTTTGGTGACTCCAGGAGCATGTTGCAAATCCTCTTCATCCCCGGGTGGGAGCAAGGGGAGGACGGATTGTCCCGGAGCGGGGGCTGCGGTGGGGTGCACTGGGAGGAGGGAGGGTGGCGCCAGGGCAGAGTGTGTGGAACCAGCTGGTGCCAAGTCCCTGAGTGAGACTGTGTCCTGGCGGCCGTCGGGGTATGCTATGTAAGCGTACTGCGGGTTGGCGTGGAGTAGCTGTACCCTCTCAACCAACGGGTCCTCCTTGTGGAGTCGCATGTGTCTATGGAAGAGAACGGGTCCTGGAGCTGCCAGCCACGCTGGGAGTGAAACCCCGGAGGTGGACTTCCTGGGGAAGTCAAAGAGACGTTCATGAGGGGTTTCGTTAGTCGCGGTGCACAGGAGTGACCGATTGGAGTGAAGTGCGTCGGGGAGGACCTCCTGCCAGCGGGAGGCCAGGAGATATCTGGACCATAGGGCCAGCTGGACTGCGCTCCACACCGTCCCATTCTCCCGCTCCACCTGCCCGTTTCCCTGGGGTCTGTAGCTGGTCGTCCGGCTCGAGGCAATGCCCCTGTTGAGCAGGAACTGACGCAGCTCATCGCTCATGAATGAGGATCCCCTGTCGCTGTGGACGTAGGCGGAGAAGCCGAACAGAGCAAAGATTGTGTTGAGGGCTTTAATGACGGTGACAGACGTCAGCTGGCACGAGATCTCCTGTCTGCTGGACTCCAGGAGCATTGAGAGCTTCATCCACCCCGATACGGTAAGGCGCTGCTCCCTCGCGGTACACCCCCCACACCCGACGAGTTTGCAATCCGGGGTTAGGTTTGCAAAATGGGAAGGCGGGTCGACCTTAAGGGTTGCCAGGCTGCAAGCGGTAAGGGGTGGTAGGGGCCCGCCAAATTTCAGGGTTAGGCTCTGGAGGCTGCACTGGAAGTCCAGGCCGAGTAGCAAGACAGTGCAGAGGTTGGGGAGGATGTTGAGGCGGAAGCTGCTGAACTCTATACCATGGACGGTGAGGGTGGTGATGCAGTACCCCTCGATCACCACGGAGTGTGATCCGGAGGCCAGGGACATTCTCTGGTTAGCGGGGGGTGTACCGTGAGGGAGCAGCGCCTTACCGTATCGGGGTGGATGAAGCTCTCAGTGCTCCTGGAGTCCAGCAGACAGGAGATCCCGTGCCAGCTGACCTTCACCTTTGTTGAAGCGGTCGTGAGGTTGTGTGGTCGAGTCTGGTCAATCGTGACCGAGGCGAGACGCAACTGGTCGGCGGCGGTTGCAGGCGATGAGCGGCCTGATGAGGTGCCCGATGGGCAGGGGTCCTGAGGCGGGTAAGATGGCGGCGCCCACGGGCCGTACGTGTCCTGCGGCAGGCAAGATGGCGGCGCCCTGGGGCTGCACGTGTCCTGGGGCAGGCAAGATGGCAGCGCCCATTGGTTCTGTTGGGAGGCAAGATGGTGGCGCCCATGGGCTGCACGTGTTGTGAGTAGAGCAAGATGGCGGCACCCACGGGCCGCACGTTGTCTGAGGAGCGGAAGATGGCGGCACCCACTGGCCGCACGTGGGGATGCCGGGTCAATAGCGGCAATTGAGCAGGCCTGGCACACTGCAGCAAAATGTCCCTTCTTGCCACAGGCCTTGCAGAGGGCGCTCCGCGCCGGCAGCGCTGTCAGGGGTGTTATGTCTGTCCGCAGAAGTAGCATTTGGGTCTCCCGGGGTTGGTTGGCTGCCGCACGGCACAGGCGTGGGATTGGCTTGGGGCGGTCGCTGATGGGGTCCATGATGGGGTGACCGTCGGCGTGGTGCACGATGCACAGGGGTTGGGCCGCACGGTCGGGGGCATAGGCCTGAACGTTGCGTGAGGCGACCGTAAGTGAGAGAGCTAGTTTTTTGGTCGCCGCGAGGTCGAGCGTGGCCCCTTCTAAGAGGCGCTGGCGGATGTAATCAGACCCAATGCCCTTAACGAATGCGTCTCTCATTAGCAGATTCGAGTGTTCAGTGGCCAAAACGGCCTGGCAGTCACAGTCTCTAACTAGGGTGAGCAGGGCGCGCCAGAAATCCTCCACAGGCTCACCGGGAAGTTGGCGCCGTGTGGAGAGGAGATGCGTGGTGTAGATTTTGTTCGTCTGCTGAGTGTAGTTTTCCTTCAGTAGCGCCATCCCCCATATCTGTAGTACAGGGGCCTTACCGTAAAACACATATATATATATATATACAGTATATACATAAGCGGTAGCTACCACACTGCTACCCTGACTTAATGGATCCCTGCAGAGCTATAAAAATAAATAATCTGATTCATCGCTTTGAAGTACCAGCGAGCTGTCAAACACAATGGGCGAAATTCTCCGCAACGGCCAACGCTGGAAGCCGCTCCTCGCCCCCTATTCTCTCCCCCCCCCCCCGGGGTGCTAGAAGCGGCATTGCGGGAAACTCGGCCGCCGGGCCTTAACGTCAAGGCAGCGCGCCGAGAATGACGCGGCCGGCGGCGCCTAAGTGTCGTCAGCCGCGCATGCGCAGGTTGGCCGGCGGCAACCCGCGACACGCCACTTTTGGGGGGGTGGGAGAATCGCGGGGTGTGCCAGAGCGGCCCACCCCGCGGTTCTCCCACCCGACCGGGGGAGCGGAGAATCACGCCCACTGCGTTTACCAGACAATTGAGTGTGAATTTCAATGTAAACAATCCAGTTCAAAAGCATTCAGCCTCTGAGCCATGCACAATGGGCTGGATTCTCCGCATCCCGACGGCAAAATCGCATTTGGCGACGGGGTGGAGAACCCAGTTTCCCGCATGAAATCGGGGCCGGAGCTGGTTCAGCGATTCTCTGACCCCGGAAAGGCGGCATGCTCTGGGAGTATGCCGTGCCGAGTATCCACCACCACACGCCATTGCCAGAGGCCCGCCCCTCTATTCTCCTCCCCCTATCGGCCAAACTCATGGTCCTGCCGTTCGTGATAGGTCCGCGGCCGCCATAGTTGGGGGCGGGCCAATTGGAGGGCAGGGGGGGGGCCTCATTCGGGATTTGGGACTGGGGTATTATTGAGCGGATGGTCCGGGTCGGGCACACGGCCGATTGGCGGCACTATTTCCAGGTCCACGGTCTGAGTCCGCCATGGAGCAGGGCACAGCTGCTGAATGCCACCACCGTGCACATGCGTGGCCTCTGACCTGGAGGTGCAGGGAGCTGTGTCTGCAGTTGGAGTTGGGAACTGCACAATAGCTGCCTGTTTGCCCCCTGCAAGGCTGCGACTCTGTGGCCTTTTGACGCCAAATTTCCTGCCGTAAAAGACTACAGTTTACACAACAGCATGGAGACATAGTCCCTGAAGCGGGGAATCCAGCCCAGTGCCTTTAATACTTAAAAATGCAATGGAATTTTCTGTGTGAAAATGTTTCCCCCACTTTAAAAGCATAACTTTCACCTTCATCTCACAGACCTCAATTTTGGATACTGACAGGCCTTTTAAAGGGTTTAGGGGTACAAACGGGATAATTTTCTCTTGATTATGAGAAATCTTTATTTTTGATATACTGATTTACTGTTTAAAGAGATTATGTCTGCAGATAAGAACACTTTCCCCTTATTATTAGGGATATGTATTTATCAGATAACAAGTAACTGTCCAAATCGCATTTGGGTACAGAGGAGCACATTTTCACTTTATTATGGAAAAACTTTAACTTTTACATGCTGGCTAACTGTTCAATGGATTTAATGGCTGCAAATGGGGAGGGCAGCCAGGGAGCCTCATACCAGGAATGACCCCTGACCCAAGCCGCATCAGTCTCCATTTAGAATAGGTGTTTGTGCGGAAGGAGGGGGGCAGCTCCTTGGGGTCGGGTAGTTGCAAATCCGTGGGGGGAGGGCGGGGGGGGGTTCCCTATGTGGGTGGATTTCCATTTCAGTGTGGGGGTCCTTTTTAATTTTAATTCTTTTTACATCGGGGCACCCTTTAAAAGGGGCACCCTGATCTGTCAAGAGCCGAGGTTGCTGGTGGCACCTGCCTCCAGGACCTCGCTTTACAAATCGTTTCAAATTCACTGCAGTGATATATACCAAGACACAAAATCTGAATTTGTGTGTAGTAAACGTGATGTGCACTGCTGGAGAGATGGTGCACTTTATAAATGCTACACAATCACCACAAGGTGTTAGGAGAGGCACATTGTTTTAAACTCTCAAACAAGTCTACGCAATAAATGATCACTGGCAAAATGTTAAACTCCTAACTTTGCTTCCTTAAACAGTGCTGTTACTGTAATTTGAAGTCCTTTTAGAAAAATATGTTGTATGAAATGAGTGGCATGGTGGCACAGTGGTTAGCACTGCTACCTCGCAGTGCCAGGGACCCAGGTTCAATTCTGGCCCCGGGTGACACTATCTCCCAGTGTCTGTGTGGGTTTCCTCCAGTGCTCCTGTTTCCTCCCATAGTCCAAAGAAGTGCAGGTTAGATGGATTGACCATGATAAATTGCCCCTTAATGTCCAAAGATGCGTAGTTAGGTGGGTTTATGGGGTTACGGGCATAAGGTGGGGGAGTGGGTCAAGGTAATATGCTCTTTCAGAGGGTCAGTACTGACTCGATGGGCCAAATGGCCTTCCTCTGCCCTGTAGGAACAAACCATAGCCATTAAATTGTATGGGGAGAATATGTATATAATAGTTGGTATTGCTCCATTTTCTGAATGAACTATTGGTTAAAGGCACTTGGGAGACGACTCTTTGTATAAAATTCATTGGGAGAAAGTGTCACCCGGGGCCAGAATTGAACCTGGGCCCCTGGCGCTGCAAGGCAGCAGTGCTAACCACTGTGCCACCATGCCACTCGTTTCATTACAAAGTGCTATTCTAGTAATGTTGTGAACACAACTATAAACAGAAGGAAAAATATTCAATTATTTTAATGGCTTACCTTTTATGAAACAACTTATTTTTAAATGCATAGAATTACATAGAAATTACTGGCCAGAAACAGAGCATTCAGTCCAACAGGTCGAAGCTGGTGTATTAAGTTCCTCACAACATCCACATCCTGGGGGTTACCATTCAATAGAAAATGTACTGAACTAGGTACATAAATACTGAGGCTACAAGAGCAGATCAGTTGCTGGGAATTTTCAACTCTTGATTCCCCAAAGTCTGTCCACCATCTAATAAAAGCAAATTACTGCGGATGCTGGAATCTGAAACCAAAAAGGAAATGCTGAAAAATCTCAGCAGCTCTGGCAGCATCTGTAGGGAGAGAAAAGAGCTAATGTTTCGAGTCCAGATGTCATCTCTTTTCTCTCCCTACAGATGCTGTCCACCATCTACAAGGCACAAGTCAGGAGTGTGATGGAATACTCTCCACTTGCCCAGATAAGTGCAACTCCACCAATGCTCAAGAAGCTCAACACTACTCAGGACAAAGCACCCCACTTTTTTTTTTATAAATGTTTTTATTCAGTTTTCGTATTTTACACTGAACAAATCACAAATTGTTAGGAGAGAGAAAAAAAAAACAAACAAAAACAAACACGCAAAAATTAACACACACATCCACAGGTAAGCATCCCCGCAGCAGCAACTGCGCCCCCCCCCCCCCCTCCCCCCCTCAACATGTTTATTTAGCTTGGTTTTGGGCCTTAGCTAGCCATCGAACCCCCGTAACGAACCTGTAGCCCCCCCCCCCCCTCCCGCTACCTTCCCCCGACTATTCTTCCTCTTGTACATTGGCCACAAATAGGTCCCGGAACAGTCGCATGAATGGCTCCCACGTTCTGTGGAAGCCGTCGTCCGACCCTCGGATGGCAAATTTGATTTTCTCCATTTGGAGAGATTCCGAGAGGTCGGACAGCCAGTCCGCAGCTCTGGGCGGTGCTGCTGACCGCCAGCCAAACAGGATTCTACGGCGGGCGATCAGGGAGGCAAAGGCAAGGGCATCCGCCCTCCTCCCCAGGAATAGATCTGGCTGTTCTGAAACCCCGAAGACCGCCACTATCGGGCATGGCTCCACCCTCACTCCCACCACTTTGGACATTACCTCGAAGAAGGCTGTCCAGTACTCCACGAGTCTGGGGCAGGACCAGAACATGTGGGCGTGGTTGGCCGGGCCTCTTTGGCACCGTTCACATCTGTCTTCCACCTCCGGGAAGAACCTACTCATACGGGTTCTTGTTAAGTGGGCCCTATGTACCACTTTTAGTTGCGTCAGGCTGAGCCTTGCGCACGTGGAGGTGGAGTTGACCCTATGCAGTGCTTCGCTCCAGAGTCCCCACCCGATCTCCATCCCCAGGTCGTCCTCCCATTTCCTCCTTGTTGCGTCCAGTACGGTGTCGTCCCTATCTACCAGTCGGTCATACATGTCACTACAGTTCCCTTTCTCTAGGATACTTGCGTCCAGTAGGTCTTCCAGTAGTGTCTGTCGTGGCGGTTGTGGGTACGTCCTTGTCTCCTTTCGTAGGAAGTTTTTGAGCTGCAGGTACCGTAGCTCGTTCCCCCCAGCTAGCTGAAATTTCTCTGTCAGTTCGTCCAGTGTTGCGATCCTGTCGTCCGTGTATAGGTCCCTGACTGTCAGTGTCCCCCCGTCCTGCCTCCACCTTTTGAAGGTGGCGTCGGTCAGTGCTGGTTTGAACCTATGGTTGTTGCAGATGGGAGCCCTGTTCGACATTTTGGTCAGGCCAAGTTGCTGCCGCAGTTGGTTCCAGGATTGGAGGGTGGCTGTCACCACTGGGCTGCTGGAGTGTTTTTTGGGTGGGGATGGGAGTGCTGCCGTGGCGAGGGCCCGGAGGGAGGTTCCCATGCAGGAGGCCTCCTCCGCACGCACCCACTCAGCTTCTGGCTCCTGGATCCATCCCCTTACTCGCTCGGCTGTTGCTGCCCAGTGGTAGAATTGTAGATTCGGGAGGGCTAACCCTCCCCTGGTTTTTGTTTTTTGTAAGACCTTCTTTGGGATCCTAGCATTTTTACCCCCCCATACGAACGCCATGATGAGTTTGTCCAGCGCTTTGAAAAAGGCCTTGGGGATGTAGATCGGAATGGATCTAAACAGGAAGAGGAACCTGGGCAGTACGTTCATTTTGATCGTCTGAACTCTCCCCGCGAGGGAGAGCGGGAGTGTGTTCCATCTTTGCAGGTCCTTTTTAACTTCCTCCGTCAGGCTGGTGAGGTTCCATTTGTGGATCCCTTTCCAGTCATGGGCTATTTGGATCCCCAGGTAGCGGAATTTATGTCGGGCTTGTTTGAACGGCAGCCCCTTTAGTGCTGCCCCCCCCCCCCCCCCCCTTGCGGGTGTAATGGGAAGATCTCACTTTTGCTCATGTTGAGTTTGTAGCCCGAGAAGGCTCCAAACTCTTTCAGGAGCGCGATGATTCCGTCCATGCTGCTTTGTGGGTCCGAGATATAGAGGAGCAGATCATCCGCATAGAGTGAGACTCTGTGCTCTCTACCTCCCCTTCGGATCCCCCTCCAATTTTTTGCTGCCCTGAGCGCGATTGCTAGCGGTTCGATTGCTAGTGCGAACAGCAGCGGGGACAGTGGGCATCCTTGTCTGGTGCCCCTGTGCAGCTGGAAGTATTGGGAGTTGGTATTGTTGGTCTGTACACTCGCCATGGGAGCGTTGTACAGGAGCTTTACCCAAGCGGTGAACCCTGTTCCAAGCCCGAACCGCTCCAGTACCTCTATGAGGTATTTCCATTCGACTCTGTCGAAGGCCTTTTCTGCGTCCAGGGAGACGATCACCTCTTGTGTTCTCTCCCCGGAGGGGGTCATTATCACGTTCAGCAGGCGCCTGATGTTCGCGGTCAGCTGTCTACCTTTGACAAAGCCCGTCTGGTCCTCTGTGACCACCTCAGGTACACAGTCTTCTAGCCTTTTGGCTAGGATTTTGGCCAGTATTTTGGCGTCTGCATTCAGCAGAGATATGGGTCTGTATGACCCACATTCCGTTGGGTCTTTGTCTTTCTTAGGTATCAGCGAGATTGAGGCCTGTGCTAACGTGGGTGGCAACGTGCCCCTAGCTAGCGAGTCTGTGAACATCTCCCGCATGTGCGGGGCCAGCGCTGTCGCAAATTTTTTGTAGAAGTCCGCCGGGAATCCGTCCGGTCCCGGCGCCTTCCCCGCCTGCATGGAGCTAATGCTGTCCATGATCTCTCCCAGTGCTAGTGGTGCTTCCAGATCCCGTTTTCTGCCCTCTCCCACAACTGGTATGTTCAGTCCGTCAAGAAACCGGTTCATCCCAGCCTTCCCCGTTGGGGGCTCTGAGGTGTACAGCTCTTGGTAGAAGGCCTTGAAGGTTTTGTTAATCTTCTCTGGTTCTGTTTCCAACGTGCCTCTGGTATCTCTGATTTGCGCGATTTCTCTGCTGGCTGCCTGCTTTCTCAGCTGGTGGGCCAACAGGCGGCTGGCTTTGTCTCCGTGTTCGTATAGGGCCCCGCGTGCCTGGCGGAGTTGGTGTACTGCTTTCCTGGTGGAGAGCAGGTCAAAGTTCCTTTGTAATTCTTTTCTCTCCGCCAGGAGTTCTACAGTCGGGGCCTCGGAGTATTTATGGTCTACCTCCAGTATGGAGTCGACCAGCTTCTGCCTAGCCACCCTTTCCTCCCTATCTCTTTGCGCTTTGTAGGCTATGATTTCCCCTCTTAGTACGGCCTTAAGCGCTTCCCAGAACGTGGAGGGTGAGACCTCCCCGTTTTGGTTGATCTCAGTGTACTCCGCTATGGCCTGCGCTATCCTTTCGCTGAAGGCCTTGTCAGCTAGTAAGGCACCGTCCAACCTCCATTTGGGGCGCTGGGCCCTTCCCGTCTCTAGCCGCACATCCATGTAGTGTGGAGCGTGGTCTGATATCACAATTGCGGAGTATTCCACCTTGTCTATCTCTGGAAGCACCGTTTTCCCCACCACAAAGAAGTCAATTCTGGTGTACACGTTGTGTACTGGGGAGAAGAAAGAGAATTCTTTCTCCCCCGGGTGGGCGAATCTCCAGGGGTCTACTGCTCCCATCTGCTCCATATAGTGGCTGAGTTCCCTTGCCATGTTTGAGGTTTTCCCCGTTCTGGGGTTTGATCTGTCCGTCGTTGGGTCCTGTACACAGTTGAAGTCCCCCCCCATGATTAGTCGGTGCGTCGCTATGTCCGGGATTTCTGCCATGGTCTTTTGGATGAAGCTCGTGTCGTCCCAGTTGGGCGCGTACACGTTAACTAGAACTACCGGCGCCCCATCCAGGGCCCCGCTGACCATGACATACCGTCCCCCTGGGTCCGTAACCGTCTTTGTCGCCCTAAACATTGTCCTCTTGCCAATCAGGATCGCCACCCCCCTGGCCCTTGCCCCATAACAGGAATGATAGGTTTGTCCCACCCAGCCCTTTCTTACCCGCAGTTGGTCCCGCTCCCTCAAGTGCGTCTCTTGGAGGAAGACTATGTCGGCCCTCATGTTTCTAAGGTGGGTGAGGACTCTAGATCTCTTCACTGGGCCGTTAAGTCCCCTTACGTTCCAGGTGACTATTCTGGTGGGGGGCTTCTGCCCCCTTGCTCCTGTGGGGTTAACCATATTTGTCCGGTGGACGCGCCCCTGCCCTCTGGGGTTTCCCTATGTTAGGGGGCCGTCCAGGATGTCCACTATCACTGCTCTCCCCATGCGGTCGGGTCCCTGCGCTCCGGGGTTCCCCCTTGTCCCGGGGACACCCGCCATGGCCGTCCACTTTGTGTCCGCCACGCGGGTAGTCCCCTGCACTCCGGGGGGCCCCTTCACCCACAGACCGTACTGGGTGGGTGCTTGCAGCAGTTCCCTGTTTCGAGCCCTTGTCTGTGGCACTTTGTGGCCCTATTCCCTTACTGGCCTCTTTTGTCCCTTCGTCCCTGCGTTTCCCCTCCCTGGTCTCTCGCCCCCCGGGTGCCCCCCCCCCCCCCGCTCTATCCCTTTCGGGGATACCCCTGTGTACCCCTCCATTGCCCCTCTCTCCCCCATTCCTGTCCCCATTTGCTCTCCCACCTTTGATGGGTGATCCCCCCCCTCCCCTGCCTGGCGCCTTCCCCCCTGTTGGGGGTGCGCTGCGGCCCTGCTCTGTTGCGCGCCCCCTTCGCTAGCTTTCCTGCTAGCACGGTGGCTCCCCTCTCGGAGGTTGCTGTCCCGCTTCCCCTCTCCCCTCTCCAGTACTCCCGTTCCCTCGTGCCGGGGCCTGGCCTCCCACCTGGAGCGGGCCCTAGGGCATTGGGTTGTTTTCCGTTCTGGGTGTTTCTGCCAGGGGGGAGGGGGCTGGCTTTGCCTCGCCCCTCCCCACCCCCCCGTCGGCATGACGTGTCTCCTTGCCATGGGCCCCTCGTCCCTACTTCCCATGGCGTTTTTCCAGCCCGTGCTCCTCGACGAATCTATTCGCCTCGGCAGGGGCTGTAAAGAAATATTCCTTGTGTTGGTATGTGACCCAGAGTTTTGCTGGGTACAGCATACCAAAACGTACTTTGTTCTTATAGAGAGCTGCTTTCGCTCTGTTGAACTCCGCCCGTCTCTTAGCTATGTCCGCTCCAAAATCCTCGTAGATTCGGATGGCGTGCCCGTCCCAATTGCAGGCTCTATTCTCCTTGGCCCAGCGCAGGATTGTCTCCCTATCCCGGTACCGGTGCAGTCTGGCTATAACTGCTCTCGGTTTTTCCCCTTCCTTGGGCTTCGGGCGCAGTGACCGATGAGCTCTGTCCATTTCCGGTGGGGTGGGAAAAGTTTCCCGCCCCACTAAGGAGCCCAGCATCGCAGCCACGAATGTTGTGGGATTTCTGCCCTCTATCCCCTCTGGCAGGCCCACTATCTTGATATTTTGCCTTCTCGAGCTGATCTCCTGGTCGTCTACCCTGCCCTTCAGGCTCCCCTGTGTTGCACTCAGTTTCACCATTCCCCTCTCCAGGGATATGACCCGGTCGCTCGCGTCAGTCGCTGCCTTCTCCAGCTCTTTAATGGTTGCCCCCTGGGCTTCCAGTATCTTCCCTTGGGCTTCCAGTATCTTCCCTTGGGCATCCACTTTCTTCTCCAATCTGGTCAGAACCTGCTGCACCCCTGACATGGCCCTGGTCGCTGCTGCCTGTGCTGCGGCCTCTGCGTCTGCTTTTAACTCTGCCTTGAATGCCTGCAGCTGCTCCCTCACCACCTCGGCAAAGGCTTCCTTCCAATTCACGCCCCCCTCTAACCCCAGGGGAGAGGTTGCCCGCCCGTCCAGCTCTTCTGGATGCGGCGAAGCATCCTTCCCGCCGCTTCGCGTGTTGACTCGTTCGCCCGAGCTGGCTTTCCCTTTGCCCAGTCTACTTCCGGTGCCCCCTTTCTCTTGGCTCCTTTCTGGCACTTTTTTCTCCCCCTTCCCCTTCATCTTTTCTTCTCTCCTTGTTCTTCTTTTTCCCCCTTTTCCGCACCCTATTTTTATTTTATTTATTATTATATATCTATATATGTATATATATATATATATTTTTTTTTAAATTTATTTCCCCTACCCCTTTTCTCTTTACCAGTTTTCTTTTGGGAAGAACAGAAATACAAGTCTCTTTTTTCTTTTTTCCCCACTCAACCAGGAGAGAGAGTCCCTTTGTCTTTGCCACGTGGTGGTCACAGCAGTTGGGGGGGGGGGGGGGGAGGGGCGAGTGGGCCGGTGGTCGCTGCTGGTTGGGGGGGGGGGGGGGTCCCCGCTGCTGGTTGGGGGGGGGGGGTCCCCGCTGCTGGCTGGGGGGGGGGTTGTGTCCCCGCTGCTGGCTGGGGGGGGGGGGGGGGGTTGTGTCCCCGCTGCTGGCTGGGGGGGGGGGGGGGGTTGTGTCCCCGCTGCTGGCTGGGGGGGGGGGGTTGTGTCCCCGCTGCTGGCTGGGGGGGGGGGGGGGGGTCCCCGCTGCTGGCGGGGGGGGGGGGGGGAAAGAGAAGAGGGGCCGCCGCCGCCGCACCGCTCCTGGCCCGCGTGGGGGGGGGGGGGGGGGAGAAGAGGGGCCGCCGCCGCCGCACCGCTCGTGGCCCGCGTGGGGGGGGGGGGGGGGAGAAGAGGGGCCGCCGCCGCCGCACCGCTCCTGGCCCGCGTGGGGGGGGGGGGGGGGGGAGAAGAGGGGCCGCCGCCGCCGCACCGCTCCTGGCCCGCGTGGGGGGGGGGGGGGGCGGAGAGAGAAGAGGGGCCGCCGCCGCCGCACCGCTCCTGGCCCGCGTGGGGGGGGGGGGGGGGAGAGAAGAGGGGCCGCCGCCGCCGCCGCCGCACCGCTCCTGGGTCGCGTGGGGGGGGGGAGAGAAGAGGGGCCGCCGCCGCACCGCTCCTGGCCCGCGTGGGGGGGGGGGGGGGGGGGGAGAGGGGATGGACCTGCTGCTGTTGGGCCCCCCTGTCGCCGCTCCGGCTCCTCCGCTCCGGCTCCTCCGCTCCCGCTCCGGCTCCTCGGCTCCGGCTCCTCGGCTCCCGCTCCGGCTCCTCGGCTCCTCCGCCCCGGCTCCTCGGCTCCCCGGCTCCTCGGCTCCTCCGCTCCGGCTCCTCGGCTCCTCGGCTCCCCGGCTCCTCGGCTCCTCGGCTCCTCGGCTCCTCCGCCCCGGCTCCTCGGCTCCTCGGCTCCTCGGCTCCCCCCAAAGCACCCCACTTGATTGGCACCCTATTCACCAACGTAAACATTCACTCTCTCCTTCGCCAACGCACCGTGACAACAGTGTGTACCATCTAAAAGATGCACTAAAGCTCCTGCGAAAGCATACTCCGAACCCATGAACTCCACCTTCTAGAAGGGTAAGGGCAGCATCGGAATGAGAACACCATCACCTGGATGTTCTCCCCCAAATTACACACCATCCTAACTTGGAACTGGATCACTATTCCTGCATTGTCGCTGGGACGAAACCCTGGAACTCCCTTTCTAACTGCTTGTAGGTGTACTTACAACTGGGTGGGCGGCAATGATTTAAGAAGGTAGCTCAGCACCACCTTCTCATGGGCAATTAGAAATGGACAATAAATACTTGCCTAGCCAGTGAAACCCACATCCAATGAATGAATAAAGAAACATTTTAAAAAAGTCTTGTTCCATCTCTTTTTCATGAACCCTGATCGGTATAACTTTCCACTCATTTCTCCCTCATGTACCTACCTAGTTTCTCCTTAAGTGCATCTCCAGTTTTCACCTCAACTTACTCCATGTGATGGCAAATTTCACGTTCTAACCGCTCTGAGTACAGATGTTACTCCGAAATTCCCTCATGGATTGATTGGTGACTCTTGTATTTATCGCTCTCAGCTTTGGATTTCCCTAGATGTGGAAACACTTCTCGTCATGCATGCAGTATAAAAAGATGAATCTAGACTACTGGTAATGGCATGTAGGGTGAGGCCTTCCATTAGGTAGCTCCTGCCAGGGTACTTCTTTTTTGACCCTTTTTGCCTGGTTTTTGGGGTGTTCTTGTTGAAAAAACCCATACATCTGAAGATATAAGGAACCTGTAACTGGAGAAGGCCAAGAAACTGGGAAGAATTTGGTTAGACACCTCCAGATTTGTAATTTTGTGCGAAAGGCTTTTCCATAATTTCCTTTGGCACCATTGTCGCCCCTGCTCGGGCACATTCTAGCTTCAGCAGGATCTGGGGGGGGGGGGTTTGCAGTATTTCAGGTATCTACGGGTGGATCCTGTCGGTGGAATCAGCCCCTGTGGATGAGGTGAAAGTGAAGTGGGACGGCGAATTGGGACCTATTTTGGATGAGGAGGTGTAAAGTGAAGCCCTTCACAGGGTAAACTCCACAACTTCCTGTGCACTGGTCAGCTTGATCCAGCTCAAGGTGGTGCATAGGGCTCACCTGACTAAGGTTAAGAAGGGTGTTTTTTTTCCGGGGGTAGAAAACAAGTGTGAGCGGTGTTTCCGGGGGCCGGCCAACCACGCCCATGTGCTCTAACTGTATCCCAAGCTGGTAAACCTTTGGGTCTCCTGAAACATCACATCTGAGATTCTTAACATTCATCTGGAGCCTTGTCCTTTGGTGTCCATTTCTAGGGCGTCGGATTCATCGGGCTGCAAATGGCGGTGAAGGCCAATGTTCTCGCCTTTGCCGGAGGCAAGTTCTGATGTGGTGGAAATCTCCTTCTTGTCCTAGTGCCTTGTTTTGGTTGGGTGACCTCATGGAATTTTTGTATCTGGAGAAGGTCAAGTACACTGTCAGGGGGTCGGTTGAAAGTTCTACCTGAGATGGCAACCATTCATTTCTTTCTTTCTTTAAGGAGTTAGACATCGTCAGTTGTTTGGGACGTTGAAGGTGGGGGAAGGGTTATTGTTTTCCTTTTTGTTTTCTTTGGTTGAGAGTTATTTGGTTGGTGGTGCTTTTGTTATACTATTTTGTGTTACATCCATTCTTTGTGCTATTAGTTTTGATATAAATTTATCAGCATAAATGAAATATTTTCAATACAAATATTTTTTAGAAAGGTGAATCTAAAACGCAGGATCACACTTTGAAAAATATTGCACAGTTGCATTCTAAAAACGTTCTGTGTGCATCCAGCAAAGGAAAATGAATTTATGATGAAAAATTAAATTTTTAGTGAGCAAGTCTTCAAAAACAGAAAGAAAATAACCCATATTGATATTTTTACATCATAGATGAAAAAGTTGAAAGATAAACTAGGTATTATTTTTCTCTAAAGAAAATATCTAACCATGATGTGAGGGAGAACTTTATCAGGAAACATCACTAAATGTTAACACCCGAGAGGAGAGACACATTGACTACTGTGGGATTGAATTTACCCCAATAACCTTACTGGATTAACAAAAACTCTAAAGTAACATTGGCGCTGTTATCATATTATTGATTAACACACGTGTATCAAAATCCTTTCTGCACATTTTCTTGGAGGTATTAACCCATTGTCATGTACCTTTAAGAAATTAATGTTTAAGCAATGTACCTTTAAAAAATGGAGCAGCTCATATTACTGAAGTGAAGTCAGAGGGTGGGGGGAGTTGAGCTGAGTTCACTTCTGCTTTTAGTTTCAGTTTGAGAGAGCAGCTGAAAAGTGTCTGGCTGGTTTGCTGAGAGCTGTATGAAGAAAAAGAGCTTGGGTGTGTCTGTGTTTGCAGTCAGCTGGATCTGCGGTGATCTCTGCCATGAAAGACTATCTCTGAATCATTTGGGTGATTTAAACTCATAATAGTAATGTATTTAACCTGATGTGTTTCTGTTTAAAGGTGTTAAGTCTTTTGGAGGTTTGAAGGAACATTTTGAGGGATTATTTAGTGTTGTATTATTTTTGGGGTTATCTTTGAAGTAAGGGGTGTTAAGGGATCCAATGTTTATTTAAAAAGGTTAAGTTGAATTCATGGAATTAACATTGTTTTGTGTTTAAAATTCCACGTGTCCATAATTGTAATACCACACCTGGAGACCAAGCCATGTGCTTCAAAAGTACATTAAAGGGAGAGGTTGGTTCAACTCCATTTTGGGGTTCTGAAAATGCCACTCCCATAACAATTGGGGGCTCGTCCGTGATAAAAGTCTATCTATTGGATTGGCTTTTGTGAACTTAAAGACAGTGAAGGAGTTTTGCTTTTCTGGTGTGGAGAATGTTGTGAACAATGGCTCTTTCAGAGGCTCAGAAGTTTTGGGGGGTGGAGAATGTCACACGCAGTACCTTACGGACAAAGACGAAACGCAGACTGTTAGATTTGGTAAAAACATTGCAGTTACCATTACCTGACAAAATGTGAAATGATGAGGTAATTATGGTGGTGGTTAAGCATTTAAAGTTACCTGAGATAGAGTCTGACTCATTGGAAATGGCAAAAAATCAGTTGCAAATTAAACAAATGGAACATGAGAAAGAATTAAAGCGGCTTGAATATGAAAGAGAGAGAGAGGAGAAAGAAAGAGAAAGAGAGAGAGAGAGAGGAAAAAGAAAAGGAGAGAGAAGAAAGGAGAAAAGAAAGAATAGCCCTAGCAGAACAAAAAGAAAAAGAAAGGGAGATACAGATCACGGAAAAAGATAAAGAGAGGAAGTTTGAACTTCAGAAAATGGCCATGAAACATGAAAGCCAATTAAAATTGGCAGACATAAAGGGAAACGTACAGTTGGATGATAGTGATGAGGATAGTGAGATGGAGCATCATAGTCGAAGGCTTGGTGGGAATCTATTTAAATATGTCCAAGCATTGAGAAGGTAGCTAAACAAATGAAATGGCCACAGGACATGTGGGTGTTACTGATTCAAACAAAGCTGGTAGGTAGAGCTTGTGAAGTGTTTGCATCACTAATGGAGGAGGTATCTGGAATGTATGATGAGGTGAAGAAATCCATCTTAAGTGCATATGAGCTAGTGCCTGAAGCTTACAGATAAAGGTTTAGAAATTTAAGGAAAGAATTTGGTCAAACATAAATGGAGTTTGAAAGGCTCAAACAGAGTAATTTTGATAGGTGGATAAAGGCTTTGAAATAGACCAAACGTATGAAGCTCTCAGAGAAATTATACTTTTGAAGGAGTTTAAAAATTTAAAATTTAAATTTAAAATTTGGAGGAGTTTAAAAAGAATTTAAATTTAAATTTAAAATTTGGAGGAGTTTAAAAAGAAGGTGCCAGATGTCTTTAAATAATTTACTTGTGTGGGTAAAGTTTACTCATGTGTATCAGGAGGAGCAGTTAAAGAAGTCACAATTTTAAGAGATACAGGGGCTAGTCAATCTTTAATGGTAAGAGATGAGGAATTATGTAGTTTGGGAAGAATGTTGCCAGAAAAGGTGGTAATATGTGGAATTCAGGGTGAGAGGAGCAGTGTTCCATTATATAAGGTAAAGTTGGAAAGTCCAGTGAAGAGTGGTGAAGTGGGAGTAGGAGTAATAGATAAACTATCTTGTCCAGGAATACAGTTTATCTTGGGTAATGATATAGCTGGATCGCAGGTGGGACTGATGCCTACTGTGATTGATAAGCCAGTGGAAAAATCAGACAACTGAAGGGTTGAAGGACGAATATCCTGGGATTTTTCCGGATTGTGTACTTACCCGGTCGCAAAGTCACAGGTTAAGACAAGAGAAGTCAAAGAGTGAAGATGGAGTTGAAGTGCAATTATCAGAAACGATTTTGATCAGATGGTTGAAAAAGAACAGGAACAGGTGGAGGATGAGACGGATATTTTTAGTTCAGGAAAATTGGCGGATTTACAACAGAAAGATGTAGAAATAAAACGGATATATCAGAAAGCATATACGGAAGAGGAATCCGAGAGTATACCAGAGGGTTATTACCGTAAAAGTGATGTCTTGATGAGAAAATGGAGACCTGTGCATATGCAGGCGGATGAAAAGTAGGCAGAAGTTCATCAAGTAGTATTGCCGGTAGGGTATAGAAAGGACGTGTTGCGAGTTGCACATGAGGTACCAGTGGGAGGTCGTTTGGGAATAAGGAAAACTCAAGCTAAAATACAGAAACATTTTTATTGGCCTAGACTACATAAAGATGTAGTAAATTTTGTCAATCATGTCACACATGTCAAGTGATAGGGAAACTTCAAGCAGTGATAAAACCAGCGCCTTTAATACCCATTCCAGCATTTGAGGAACCATTTATGAGGGTCCTAATCGATTGTGTAGGACCGCTTCCTAAAACAAAAAGTGGGAATCAATCTTTTGACTATAATGGATGTGACTACTAGGTTTCCAGAGGCCATTCCAGTACGTAATATTACAGCTAAAAGGAATGTGAAGGAGTTACTTAAATTCTTTACTAGATATGGACTACCCACAGAAATTCAATCGGATCAAGGATCAAATTTTACTTCAAAGTTATTCAAAGAAGTTATGGATAGTTTAGGAATAAAACAATTTAAATCAACTACGTATCATCCAGAATCGCAGGGAGCGTTAGAAAGGTGGCATCAGACATTAAAGACAATGTTGAGGGCGTATTGTCAAGATTATCCAGAGGATTGGGATAAAGGAATTCCATTCGTATTGTTTGCAATTAGGGATGCACCTAATGAGTCTACCAAATTTAGTCCTTTTGAACTAATTTTTGGTCATGAGGTAAGAGGACCACTTAAATTGATTAAGGAAAAATTGGTGGGTGAGAAATCGGAAATTACACTATTGGATTACGTGTCAAATTTTAGGGAACGATTAAATAGAGCAGGTGAATTGGCTAGACAACATTTGAAAGTTGCACAAAATGTGATGAAACGGGTAGCGGACAAGAAATCCAAAGTTCGTAGTTTTGTCAGTGGGGATAAAGTTTTAGTGTTGTTACCAGTGGTAGGTGAGCCTTTAAAAGCTAGCTTTTGTGGACCGTATCAGATTGAAAGGAAATGAAGTGAGGTGAATTATGTAGTAAAAACACCAGATAGAAGGAAAACTCACCGAGTGCGTCATGTGAATATGCTTAAAGAGTACTTTGAAAGGGAAGGAGAGAAAAAGGAAGTTTTAATGATTCTAACTCAAAGTGACGAACCAAATCCAGATGATTGTGAATTTGACATACCTCAAATTAAATTGGAAAATGAAGATGTTCTTAAAAATTGGGATGAATTGTTAAGTTACCTTCCAGAGGAAAAACAAATTGACCTGAAACAGTTATTGATATCACATGGGCAAGTTTGTAGAGATAAATTGGGAAGTATTAAAATGACTATACATGACGTAGATGTGGGAAATGCTGTTCCTATCAAACAACATCCATATATACTTAATCCTTTAAAATTGGCACGGGTTAACAGAGAGATTGAGAGTATGCTGAAAAATGGCATAGTTGAAGTGGGTTGCGGACAATGGAGCTCACCCATAGTGATGGTACCTAAACCAGACGGTACCCAACAGTTGTGTGTGGATTATCGAAAGGTGAATGCAGTTACAAGAACGGACTCTTACCCTATCCCACGTTTGAAGGATTGCCGCGAGAAAGTGGGACAATCTGCTTTTATTTCCAACTTCCAGACATGGAAAAAACATTTAAAACATCGTATGGAGTTCTTCGATCGACTTCAGGAGGCGGGTTTGGTGATGAACCTAGCCGAAAGTGAATTTGGAGAAGCCCGAATCACTTTCCTTGAGGAGTTTCCGATACCCTCATGACGATGGGAAATAATGCGATTTCTTAGCATGAGTGGATTTGATTGAACCTTTGTGCAAAAGTTTTGTGGCGTGATTACTCCACTGATGGACTTGCTAAAGAAACGTCAAAAATTTCAATGGACAGCGGACTTTCAACAGGCATGTGACTGCCTGAAAGCTGTGATAACCGATGCCCCTGTATTGGAGAATTGCAAGGGGCTCTGATCAAATTGAACTGAAGTATCTAACTTTAAAGAGAATTGCCGAGGTGTAGGGGAATGGGTGGATCATGCATTGACTTTCTTGTTCAAAGAGACTGTCAATCGAGAAGGATTTTGGTTGGAGGAAGAAGAACGGGAAAGATGGACTTTATTATTATGCCTGTTTGCGTGTGTTGTTTTTCTTTGTGAAACGAAAAAGTATATTTACTGTGTACATTTCTTAGTGGATGGTGCAAAAGTGAAAAATGAAACCATCTTGAAGTTGATGGGTTTTTTTTTTCTTGGGGGGATGTGTCATGTGAGAGTACCTTTAAGAAATGAATGTTTACGTAATGTACCTTTAAGAAATGGAGCAGCTCATATTACTGAAGTGATGTCAGAGGGTGGAAGTAACTGAGCTGAGCTCACTTCTGCTTTTAGTTTCAGTTTGAGAGAGCAGCTGAAAAGTGCCTGGCTGGTTTGCTGAGAGAGCTGCATGAAGAAAAAGAGCTTGGGTGTGTCTGTGTTTGCAATAAGTTGGATCTGCGGTGATCTCTGCCATGAAAGACTATCTCTGAATCATTTGGGTGACTTAAACTCATAATAGTAATGTCTTTAACTTGATGTTTTTCTGTTTAAAGGTGTTAAGTCTTTTGGAGGTTTGAAGGAACATTTTGAGGGATTATTTAGTGTTGTATTATTTTCGGGGTTATCTTTGAAGTAAGGGGTGTTAAGGGATCCAATGTTTATTTAAAAAGGTTAAGTTGAATTCATGGAATAAACATTGTTTTGTGTTTAAAAACCCACGTGTCCATAATTGTAATACCACACCTGGAGACCAAGCCGTGTGCTTCAAAAGCAACAATAAATTAAAGGGAGAAGTTGGTTGAACTCCATGATACATTTTGGGTTCTGAAAACTTCGCTCCCATAACACCATTTATTTTAAATATGTTTATGCCACTGCAAAAGAAATAATGGGCGGAATTCTCCGGAAAGATTTCTAACTGTTGTAGTGAGCGGGGACTGCCGCGAGCTTTCCAGCGCTTAGCCCAGCGAGGCCAGCAACGCTATTCAACGTTAGTTGGTACACTTAACGAGGTTGTCAACCGATTCAGCAGCCCCCCGCTAACAAGGTCAATCAGCACTTAAGCTGCACTTGCTCAGCCAACCCCAGCCAGCTGACTACAATAGCGCCGAGGAAATGGTTCCATGATTACAGGCCGCTGACCTGAGGAGGCTGCTCGATGCAGTGGAGGCCAGGAGAGATGTCCTGTTCCTGGGAAGGTCCAGGAGGGTGAGCCAAAGGGTAGCCAGTGCCGCCTGGGATGAGGTGGCAGCGGCTGTGAGCTCGGGGAATGTGAGCAGGAGGACTGTCCTCCAGTGCCAAAATAAGGTAAATGACCTACACCGAGCAGCACGAGTGAATAGACACCAATGACCCCCCCCCCCCCCCCCCCCCCCAAGACCTTTCCACCCCAACGGGAGGTCCACCGCCCTCCACCTTTAATCCCCCAAACCCTTCCTCTATCCCCCTTCCCACTTCAACCCCCCCCCACCCCCCCAACCCATCCTTCAGAACCCCCTCCCACCACTGTGAACCAAGCTTGTGACTAACAATGCCACCCCAGTGTCGCCTCAGGAAAAGCTCTCCCACAATTGCTGGGAGAGGGCCCAGACAGGTGGTGGTGTGCCAGACTTTGGGATCCTCACCACCTTTGAGGAGCGTGCCCTGGAGGTAACCGGTGTGGCCGAGGACTGAGCGGTCACCAACGCGGAGACTGGCGGTCACCGCAAAGGCGAGGACCCACCAGGCTCCACCCAGAGGACCTGTTTAACACGAGTTGTTATTGCATTATTGACTGACCCATCCCTCCCACCAACCACATGACCATTCTCCCGTAGTGCCTACCCATCCCGGGTGGCCCCCTCTCCAGTCTCCCATGAGACCACCTCTGAGAACGCCGAGATTGCCACCGTACTAGCCACGTCACAGCTGTCATTCACCCACCTTCCACCAGCGCAGATACACGCACCTTGGGCGGACATGTTAGTCAGGCTTCTGGGGCACAATCTGGTGAGTAGCACACTACTGCTGATGATGTACATCAGGTGAAGGCAGGAACCCCCCAGGCAAGACAGCAGTCGGAGGTCTGCTGGATCGAAGGACTCAGCTGGGACCCAGCCTGATGCTGAGCTTGTGGAGGCGCGTTACTCAGAGATGATGGAGACGTTAGGGTGCGGCCAGGACATTCAGAGGGAGATGTCAGCGTCACTCCAGCAGATCCATAGCTTGGAGGAGTCCCAGAAGCTACAGGCGCAGGAGATGTCGCCAGCAATGCGTGGCACGGAGACCAACGCTGCTAGCTTGACAATCGCAGCAGAGAGCCTGGTGCACAATGTCGCACCATTACTAGCGGGGGGATGTGACCCAGTACCAGACAGACCTTGATGAGGTGCAGTGGGACATGTTCTGCTCTCAGATGGCATTGGCCTAGGCATTGCGGAGTTGGTCACAGGTGGTCATTGCCGAGGCGCTGCAGAGATGACCCCATCACTGAGGAGCATTGCCAAGGGCGTCCACACGATAGTGCAGACCGTGGGGAACTGCCAGGAGTGGTAGAGCCAGATGATGGAGGGGCAGCCCGGGCTTGAACCAGCTGCCCCTTCATCCCAATGTGAAACCCAGGGCCCTGTGGGCACCGAGCGGGAGGAGGAGCGCCAGGTGTCAATTTTCCCCAGCTTTCCCCCATTAAATCCCTCTGTGGAGACCGCGTCTCACAGCCAGCACACGGGCAGGGTGGCACAGCTGTGCATTTGGCATTGACAAGTGAGCTAGGGCCCTCCGGCCTCGGAAGACGCCTGCCAAGGGCATCAAAGGCCACGGTACATGGTAAGCAGCTTGCTGCCTCCACCTCGGATGTGCATCCTGGGGCCACACCTAGACATAGCGGTCGAGCTAGGAGGGCCAAACACATCAAGGATCACTGAGGACACATGGGGAGGGGTGGTAGGGGGTGGGGAGGGGTAGGTAGGAGGTGAGGGAACTAAGGGTGGGGGAGGGGCAGCACCATCTGGAGGGTGGGGACTTGTCAACCACAATAAACACCTTTGTGCATAACCAGTATGACGCCTCTGTCACTTCCTTCCACAATGTGGTCTGACCTCCAAACCCAAAGCCTATCTCTCCGGGCATCTCCCCTACCCATGGCACTCACCCACCCTCCTGCCGTGGACATGTCCCCGGAGCTGTGTCTCACCCCCTGGCTGTTTAGATGTTGGCTGCTGCGTGTGTGGTGTTGCCTCCTGCAGTCTTCAAGCACAGTGTCCAGGCATCAAGGTGTGATTGGGATGCTGGGCAATGACTCCCACATGCTACATGGCCCGCCCACCCATGGGAATCCACTTTGGTTGTGTGAAGTGGTCACTTAACATGATTGTTAATTCCCTATTAGCAGTAGCCTTCAGCCGCACGGCCAGAGGCCTCGGCAATCGGTGGGGGTAATGGGTGGTCGTTGGGGTAGACACCCCAGGAACGGAGCCACGTGCGGTTGCCCCGTAGCACCACCCCCATCTCCCATGGAGCCTACCCCTGTGGAGAGTCCCCCATCCCTAGCCGGGGGTCCCCCACCTCCCATCGAACACTGGGGTGGCAAGCCCAGTGCCCCTGGACTCTTTGCCTGTGAGCAAAGATAGCTACTCGCCTCCTCGGCTCCCCACTGAAGGCCTTCCACCAGGTTCATGGCTTTCGAAAGGAGTACTAAGTGGCTGGGGAGGCCGCTGAATGACGGGAGTCCGCTGGATGTGGGGTGGTTCTCGTTAATTGTATGGAGATAAGGCTTAAGTGGTGATAATTGCTTTCTCCTCACGCTACGGTGAGATCCCAATTTCCCTCATGGGAGCGGGCCGGTTACTTTGCAGACTGTTTGGAGTCTGGCACGGTTCTTGTTTTCTGCCTCTTCCACTATTCAGCGGCCTCGTTTTGCTTGATCGAGAGTGTAACGAGGCCAGAGAATCGCGCCCATAATGTATATGGCACACAGTTCATAACATTACTGAGATTTAATTCCAGATTCCTATTTGCAAGGAAGCTTGACTGATAGCACCCCTGATCGATGCAAACGAAGATCCAATAATTTCATACCCACACATTAAACACCTCCTGTGCATCTGGTAATATTTTGCAGATTTGCAAGTATTTATGTTAGAGAAATGAAACCATACTGCAAGCGTTGATTTTACTGGCAATCAAAATTGATCTAAAGTAATTAGTGAGCTTGTTTCAGTCTATTCAGTCGTTTCTGTATTAGGGCAATTATTGAATTCCTACTTTTGTGATGATATGAGTAGCTACAATTAAATCAAGTACAAAAATAAAACTGTAATGATAATACCCAAAGTAGATTTTATATCTTGTGGACTGATAATGCCAAAACACAACAATGGACAAGATAATTCCATCTGCAGTGCTTATTGAAAGGCTCATTACAACAATAGTTCTATAAATCAGACATCCCATGTATTGCTGAAGGCATACAGCTGATTTGTGAATAAGCATCACTGTTTCACTCCCTTTGTCCCCATGTACAACCATAGCCTCGACCTTTTGTGGTTACATTAGTGTATGAATGTTTGATTTAATCAACTGAAATCATACTGCCCAATATTTCAATTTTAATTCATTAAATTTCAATTTATTTAAAATGTTGACAATAGATAAAGTGATGTCATACAAACACATTAAGCACTCATATATTAAAGCCAAAAGGTAATTTTCAGTTTATGAGTTTCTAATATTTGTCTTTAACCGAAGAAATTGGTTGATATGAAATAATTGATATGATTGATAGGTTTCAAACCTATTCAAATAGTATTAGAGTCATAGAGGTTTACAGCACGAAAATAGGCCCTTCGGCCCAACTTGCCCATGCCGCCCAGTTTTTACCACTAAGCTAATCCCAATTGCCCGCATTTGGCCCATAACCCTCTGTACCCAGCTTTCACATATAACTGTCTCAATACTTTTTAAAAGACATGATGTGGAGATGCCGGCGCTGGACTGGGGTGAGCTCAGTAAGAAGTCTTACAACACCAGGTTAAAGTCCAACAGGTTAGTTTCAAACACCAGCTTTTGGAGCACCTGAGGAAGGAGCAGTGCTCCAAAAGCTAGTGTTTGAAACAAACCTGTTGGACTTTAACCTGGTGTTGTAAGACTTCTTACTGTTTTTAAAAGACAACATTGTACCCGCCTCTACTACTGCTTCTGGCAGCTCATTCCAGACACTCTGTGTGAAAGAATTGCCCCTTGGACCCTTTTGTATCTCTCTCCTCTCACCTTAAACCTATGTCCTCTAGTTTTAAACAGCCCTATCTTTGGGAAAATATGCTGACTATCTTGCTTATCCATGCCCCTCATTATTTTATAGACTTCTATAAGGTCACCCCTAAGTCTCCTACGCTCCAGGGAAAAAAAGTCCCAGTCTATCCAGCCTCTCCTTATAACTCAAACCATCAAGTCCCAGCAGCATCCTAGGAACTCTTTTCTGCACTCTTTCCAGTTTAGCAATATACACACAATTAGATCGTGTTTACTCAATTAGCCACCTTCCTCTTTATTTAAATGTGTCCTGAAAACATTGCTGTAACATTTTACAAGTTTTTTAAAAAGCCTGATTCAATCGAGTTCAACCCTCGAAAGTCAGGAATTCGCTATTCCGCACCAAAGTCCTGTTTGTACAGTGCTGAAGCTGTCTGCCTGGGCTATTAGTCCACTATTTTAGAGCTAAGGGAAAAGAGTGCTACACTTAACCCTGACTGCCTTGTGAATATCAAGAAATTGAAGCTGTTATAGTTCCATGTCAGCATTCTGAATCACATTTCTATTACAACTATTCAATTGTTTTGGATCTATGATTGAAGGTGGTGTACACATAGTCCATGTTATGTGACAGGTGCAGTTGAATAAGTGATTGTGAAAGGAAAGAATATAGATTAGGATGTGTTAACTGCCAACATACGGCTGAGGAAGATGGTGCATTGAGCAGAATACACAATAGATCTGAATTATTTGAACAGAAGTATGCTGTCTTTTCACTATAATTTTATGTAATAATCTGGAGTTCAAATTGTGTGCATCATATTAGTACTAAGTCATTAGCCCTTTTAAATAGAGGATAATGGAGTTTCATATAAATACATTACCAGTGATTTTGACTCATGTCTCCATTTAGAAAAAAGCTTTTAAAGATAAAATACAATTTATAAATTAATGGAGATATTATAAACATATTATTACAATATTAAACCAGATTGCTATATAGAGATCACCCAATTCTGTTAAGATTCATAAAAGAATCCATCCAGTGAGGGAGAATCATAATCCCGTTTTATAGCATTAGGGGAACAAAAGCATCTTTAGTTCTTGGATTCAAGATCTAAGAAAGTCAGGGGCTGGGTAAGGTTAGTCTATTCCACACCAAAGCCTTTTTACGGAATAATTAAAGCTGCCTGGCTACAGTACTGGAGAAATAAGAATAATTGCCATGCTTAAGCCACACTGCCTCGTGAATACGAGGAAACCAAAACTGGTACAGCTGCAGTTCAGCACTCAGTATCCGTTCAAAAAGTCTGCATCAAACATCAATTTGGAAACTTCACACACTGACCAACATACCTTTTAATTTTTTTCTTGGAGTGCGTGGGTGATTTGTTTAAAAAAAAAAAAATTTAGAGTACCCAATTATTTTTTTTCCAATTAAGGGACAATTTAGTGTGCCAATCTACCTACCCTGCACATCTTTGGGTTGTGGGGGTGAAATCCACACAGGCACAGAGAGAATGTGCAAACTCCACACGGACAGTGACCCAGGGCCGGGATTCGAACCCGGGTCCTCAGCACCGCAGTCCCAGTGCTATCCACTGCGCCACATGCTGCCCTGGGTGATTTGCTTAAGTGTGTGAGCTCCTTAAATTTTTTTATATGGCCATGAGCAGTTATTTAAAGGATCCAACTTGTGGGTGGTCACATTGCACAAAGGTAACATTGACCACCGGGCCTATTCTCCTACCCATTATACCCCAAGTGCATCAATTGACAGGATGTAATGAACAGAAAAATGGCACGCAGAGCTGTTGTACTGGAGCTTAATTGCCCCTTCTGCATTGATATGTATTTCCAGTGAGGTGGGCATAGTGGGCTCCTACATTAAAGAGGTGAAGACAGATAAAGGAGACAATCTGGAAGTAATGCAATAACACCAAATATGTAAGTTTCCTGTCTGGGGTGGGTGAGCTGCAGGTTTGTACAGTGCTCAAATAAATTGCAACTAAACTGCATCCTGAGGTTGAAATGTCTTTAAGGGAACATCCAGTCACTTACTTGGGCCTGGATCTTACCTGGATAGCACACTGGGAGCTGATAGGGGTGGGGGTACGCTATCACGAGCGTGGGTACGAAAATCAGAAGAATGTTAATTGTATCCGTCAGTCATTTCTGAAGAGGTTGAAGTTTGCTAAGGAGGATAACAGCAGAAGCACGCAGGATGGAAAGCACTTGCATAACGAGACAAGGAAAGGTAAGTAAGTGACACATTTACCTACCTACAGCAATGCACACTGATGGAACCATCAATTCAGCGAACACGTGTAGTTGGATCTGAATAAACTAATACACTTACATCAGAGCCAGCCTATTCGTCGTTGAACTCCAGATGACTGCAGGCTGGCTCTAAGGCACTGATCTTTATACATCGGTCCCAGGGGGAGGAGTCCTGGGCAGAGCCCAGTACAAACTCTCGCGTACTCCCAGAGCGACTCCCCCTGGTGGTCGGATAGTGCAACTGCACTTACAATGGTGGATAGTGAACATATATACATGGAGTTATATTGGCAACTATATACAGCATTGATCTTACAATGGGTAGATAACGAACATATATACATGGAGTGATATTGGCAACTATATATAGTGTGAATCACATTCACCACATTCACCCCTTGTTAAAAAAAAATCAAGTCCGGCGGGGGTGATGGCTCAAAGAGTCAGTCTGTCCGGTGGACGAATTGTCCGTTTTGATCTGCGGAGCACCGGGGTTGCAGCCTCTTGTGGTGGGTGGGCGTCGAAGTCTGGGGTACGGTTGCCGGCTCCGGGGCGAGTCTTGTCCGAGCCTCATACACCTCCTGGTCGAAAGGAGACTGGGGGCGCGGGGGGCGGGCTGGTGCTGGCGCTCGGGACTGGTGGGGTGAGCTTGCAGAATCAGGGGCGCAAAGGGGCGGCCGCATAGGGAACGGGGAAAGGAGTTCCTCGGTGGGAGTAGATGGGGGGCTGGATCCAGTGGGTGCCAGGTCCCGGAGGGATACTGTGTCCTGGCGACCGTCTGGGAACTCAACAAATGCGTACTGTGGGTTGGAATGAAGCAGGCACACCTTTTCAACAATGGGGTCGGTTTTGTGCGCCCTGACGTGCTTCCTTAGGAGAACCGGGCCTGGCATCCGGGCCACGCCGCAAGTGAGACCCCTGTGGTAGTGCCCCTGGAAAAAATGAAGAGCCGCTCGTGAGGGGTTTGGTTGGTAGCTGTACACAGGAGGGACCTAATTGCGTGGAGCGCGTCAGGGAGGACTTCCTGCCATTGGGAAACTTGGAGCTTTCTGGACCTGAGGGTCAGTAGGACGGTCTTCCAGACCGTCGCGTTCTCCCTCTCCACCTGTCCGTTCCCCCTGGGGTTATAGCTGGTAGTCCTGCTCGAGGCGATGCCCTTGTCGAGCAGGTACTGACGCAGCTCGTCACTCATAAAGGACGCACCCCGGTCGCTGTGCACGTAGCTGGGGAAACCGAACAGGGTGAAGACACTATGCAGGGCCCTAATGACTGTGTGGGAGGTCATATCAGGGCATGGGATGGCGAAGGGGAATCGGGAGAACTCGTTAATAACGTTAAGGAAGTAAATGTTTTTGTTAGTGGAGGGGAGTGGCCCTTTGAAATCGATCGCAAGGCGTTCAAAGGGCCTAGAAACCTTGACCAGGTGGGCCCTGTCTGGTCTATAGAAGTGTGGTTTGCACTCCGCACAGATCGGGCAGTCCCTGGTGACCACTTTTACCTCCTCGTTGGAGAAAGGCAGGTTTCGGGCTCTGATGTAGTGGACGAGCCGGGTGACCCCTGGGTGGCAGAGGTCATCGTGGATGGCTTTTAGGCGGCTGATTTGCGCGCTGGCGCATGTCCCGCGGGATAGGGCATCCGAGGGCTCGTTGACCTTCCCCGGTCGATATTTGATATCGTAATTGTAAGTGGAGAGTTCAATCCTCCACCGAAGAATTTGGTCATTTTTAATTTTGCCCCTTTGCGAGTTGTCAAACATGAAGGCGACCGACCGTTGGTCGGTAATGAGGGTGAACCTCCTACCTGCGAGGTAGTGCCTCCAGTGTCGGACCGACTCCACGATGGCTTGTGCTTCCTTCTCGACTGAGGAGTGTCGGAGTTCTGAAGCGGATAGGGTACGGGAGAAAAATGCAACGGGCTGCCCTGCTTGGTTTAAAGTGGCTGCTAGCGCTACCTCTGAGGCGTTGCTCTCAACCTGAAAGGGAGTCAATTCATCCACCGCCCGCATGGCTGCTTTAGCGATGTCGTCCCTGATGCAACTGAAGGCCTGGTGTGCCTCAGCAGACAGGGGAAATAGTGTGGCCTTGAAGAGTGGGCGGGCTTTGTCCGCATATTGGGGGACCCACTGGGCGTAGTACGAAAAGAACCCCAAGCACTGTTTGAGGGCCTTGGGGCCATGGGGGAGGGGGAGTTCTAAGAGGGGGCGCATGCGGTCCAGGTCTGGGCCCAGGACTCCGTTCTCCACGACGTAGCCGAGGATGGCTAGTCTGTTTGTGCGGAACACGCATTTCGCCTTGTTATATGTAAGGTTTAATTTTTGGGCTGTCTGGAGAAAACGGTGGAGGTTGGCGTCGTGGTCCTGCTGGTCATGGCCGCAGATGGTAACATTATCCAGATACGGAAACGTGGCCCGCAGCCCGTACTGGTCTACCATTCGGTCCATTGCTCGTTGGAACACCGAAACCCCGTTAGTGACGCCGAAGGGAACCCGGAGGAAATGGAAGAGGCGGCCATCGGCCTCGAACGCCGTGTAGCGGCGGTCCTCCGGGCGGATTGGGAGCTGGTGGTATGCAGACTTCAGATCCACCGTGGAAAATACCCGATATTGGGCGATCTGGTTTACCATGTCTGCAATTCTGGGGAGGGGATACGCGTCTAGGAGCGTAAAGCGATTGATGGTCTGGCTGTAATCGACGACAATGCGGAATTTTTCCCCGGTCTTGACGACCACCACCTGACCTCTCCAGGGACTGTTACTGGCCTCTATGATCCCCTCACTGAGCAGCCTTCAGACCTCCGTTCTGATAAATACCCTATCCTGCAGGCTGTACCGCCTGCTGCGGGTGGCTACCGGTTTGCAATCCGGGGTGAGGTTGGCGAAGAGAGGAGGGGGGGGCGATGCGCAGCGTGGCGAGGCTGCAGATAGTGAGTGGGGGCAGGGGCCCGCCGAAGCTGAGGGTGAGACTCTTGAGATTACATTGGAAATCCAAGCCTAAGAGGAGTGGCACGCAGAGGTCGGGCAAGACATACAGTTTAAATTTGGAATAGCTAGCGCCTCGAATCGTTAGCGTTGCTGTAGTGCGGCCTTGGATTGGTTGGAATGGGAGCCCGAAGCAAGGGCGATAATTTGGTTGACGGGATAAATAGGGAGGGAACAGCGTCTTACCAGCTCTGGGTGTATGAAGCTCTCTGTGCTCCCGGAGTCGAAGAGGCACGACGTGTTGTACCCGTTGATCTGGACCTCCTTCATCGAATTTCTCAGATGCTTGGGGCGGGATTGGTCGAGGGTGATCGCGTTGAGTTGCGGGCCGCGTGGTGAGTGCCCGGGGGAGTCGAATTCTTCCGATCGGGCGTCCTGTCGAGTAGATGCCGCTGCGTTCTGGCGAGCTTGATGCAGGAACACTGCGCTGAGTTGCGGGCCATGTGGTGACTGTCCGGGGAGGTCGTTTGAGTCTGGGGATGCAGCTAGGGCCCGTGGATTGCACGTGGAGGATGGTGATGAAGATGGCGTCCAAGATGGTGGCCCCCATGAATCGCACGTGGCCGGCCGCATGGTGGAGGTTTCCCAAGATAGCGGCCCCCATGTATCGCATGTGGCGGGAGGGGGCGGAGCCTTAGCGTAGGCCGCAGCGTTTCGGGCCCCGCGGGCCTGCTGGTGCTGGGGGCGATATTTTTGGGCTGTTGGGGTTTTGAGGGCTGGGGCCCTTCTGCCGAGGCACACTCTAGCATAGTGGCCTTTCTTCCCGTAGCTGCTGCAGGTCGCGGATCAGGCTGAGCAGTGCTGCTTTGTCCACAGAAGTGGCAGGCTGGAGCAGTTGAATAACTGGTTTGGCGAGCTGAGTAGCTGGCTGGGGGAGCTGAGTAATTATCTGGAGCAGCTGGATAGCTTGAGTAGTTGACTGGGACAGTAGGGCGACCGGCTGTGGCAGCGCGATAGCTGGGGGGGCCTTGCGGCACAGGCTTGGCGGGTCCTCAGGTCGGGGCCCATGCGTGGTTAACGGGGTCTGCGGGAAACGAGTTGAGGCTTCGGAAGGAAACTTCCATTGTGATAGCAGCCTCTACGGTAGCCTCTAAGTCCTGGGCCCCATTTTCTAATAGTCTCTGGCGTACATAGTTAGATCGAAGGCCCACTACAAAAACGTCCCGCACAGCAAGCTCCCTATGTTCGGCCGCGGTTACGGCCTGGTAATTGCAGTTATTTGAGAGATTGTTCAACTCGCGTGCAAATTCAGCTAAAGTTTCAGTAGCCCGTTGTCGGCGAGTCGTGAACACATGGCGGGCAAAGACCTCATTCATAGGCCTAATATACATTTTGTCCAAAATCGCCAGCGCTGCGGTGTAGGAACTGGCTGGATTTAGTTGTGTAGAAATTCTGTGGCTTACCCTCGCGTGCAGTAGGCTGAGCTTTTGTTCCTCCGAAGTTTCAGCGGTGCTAATCTCAGCCAGGTAGGCCTTAAAACATTTCAGCCAGTGGCAGAAGGTTTCTTTCGCCTCTGCATCCTGCGGATTGAGTTCTAGACGTCCTGGTTTTAGAGCAGATTCCATGCTTTACTTCGGCAGCTTCTTAAGTGTATTAAATTGATGGAACCATCAATTCAGCGAACACGTGTAGTTGGATCTGAACAGAGGCTTTAATACACTAACAACAGAGCCAGCCTATTCGTCGTTGAACTCCAGATGACTGCAGGCTGGCTCTAAGGCACTGATCTTTATACATCGGTCCCATGGGGAGGAGTCATGGGCGGAGCCAAGGGAGGAGCCCAGTACAAATTCTCGCGTACTCCTAGAACGACTCCCCCTGGTGGTCGGATAGTGCAACTGCACTTACAATGGTGGATAGTGAACATATATACACGGAGTTATATTGGTAACTATATACAGCATTGATCTTACAATGGGTAGATAACGAACATATATACATGGAGTGACATTGGCAACTATATATAGTATGAATCACATTCACCACACACACAGACACCCCTACCCTGCTGTCACAAGTTATTCTATCACATCATTCTTCATATACATCCACCTTGAGGGTGTACTCACCCTCTCCCTATACACTTCCTCACACCCCCATCCACCACTGACACTCATTCTCATCCTTATGCAATGTGACCCCTCTCCCTCATAGTCACCCTCTTAAAAGATTGTCATCCATCAGGTGATCACGTGCCACTGAACTTTAGTTGGTCCCTTCTTTCTCTCCTTGAAGGAGAAGAGACAGCGGAACAAAAGGCAGAGATCTGAAGTAATCCTCCAGTGACATCGCAATTCAGTAGAGAGATACTGGAGAGCAGTAGAGTTTAGGCATGTCCGACCATCAGAGATGGGAACATCCCAACTATGACAGAATAATATCAGACAGTCAAATGTCATACCGCACTAGCTGTCATGTAAACAACGAATGAAATAATACCACGTTGATATGAGAAGTTGCAACATTCTTGCCTTGCCAGTGCTCATTCATCTCTTTTATCTCTCATAGAGCTTTCACGCATGTACCAGGAGTTAACTGAAGTAATTAGAAATTATTTTTCTGAAGAGTTCATTTGTTCTGAGGGTACACCATACAGGATTTGGGAAGACCATGCACCAGCTAAGATACTTGCACTTTGAGGAGTCCAGATAAGACCATAAGACATAGGAGCAGAATTAGGCCATTTGGCCCATCGTGTCTGCTCCGCCATTTAATCATGGCTGATATTTTTCTCATCCCCATTCTCCTGCCTTCTCCCCATAACCCCTGATACCCTTGTTAATCAAGGACCTATCTATCTCTGTCTTAAAGACACTCAGTGATTTGGCCTCCACAGCCTTCTGCAGCAAAGAGTTCCACAGATTTACAAACCTCTGGCTGAAGAAATTCCTCCTCATCTCTGTTTTAAAGGATCATCCCTTTAGTCTGAGATTGGGTCCTCTGGTTTTAGTTTTTCCTACAAGTGGAAACATCCTCTCCACGTCCTCTTTATCCAGGCCTTGCAGTATCCTGTAAGATAGACAATTAGTTGAGATTTCCTCTGCCAACTCACATTTTACAAGTGAGCAGGAGCCGATGGTAATGATGGGGACAGCAGTGTTAGTAGTGGAGTGCTGTTGAGTCTACACTCACCCAGGAAAGTGGAGAGTATTCCACCTCACTTCTGACTTAACTTTGTCGATGAATGACATGCTTTAGAATGTTAGGAGGCAAGTTACTTACCAGAGAATTTCCAGCCTCTGATTTCCTCTTGTAGTATTCATGCGCTTGGTCCTCTTCTGTTTCTAATCAATGTAACCTCCAGGGTGTTGATGCTGGAGGATTCAACAATGGTGGTGCTGTTGAATATCAAGAGGAGCTGGACACGGTCATTTCCAGTCACTTAACGTGGCACAATGTTTCTGGCCACGTATTAGTCCAAATCTGAATATTGTCTAAAATGCAGACTGCTTCAGTATCTGAGGAGTTAGGAATGTTACTAAAAACTATAGAATCTGCAGTGAAAATCCCCATTTCTGATCTTATGACAACGTGAAGCCATTGCTGAAGCAGCTCGAGATGGTTAAGCTGATCACGGGTGCGCTGGGTAACTTCTGCCGTGATTTTCTGGAACTGAAATGATTGGCCTCTAACAACCACAGCCAACTTCTTTTGTGCAAGGTATTTATGAGATAATGGGCTGGATTCATCGTTTTGGAGGTTATGTGCTGACGCCAGTGTAGGGACTGTGGCATTTTACGACGTCAAAATTGGCGGCGAACGCTCACCGATCTTGCAAACGGTGAGAGGCTAGCAGCCGTGCCGAGTAAAACTCCTGTCTCCCACAATATAAACGGCTGGAGAATGGGCGGGTCCATAACCACGCATGCGCACGGCGACGATCTGTAGCGGTCGCACCGTAAAACATGGCACCAGCCATGCGCGTGCCCGACCTGCCAAATAATGGCCCCCTGGCCACCCCCCACCAGTCCTCCCAGCCCTTGCGGAAGCCCCCCCAGCCATCAGCATGGCTCCCAGCTGACTGTGGTGGTACTGGAAACAGTCCGCAGCTGGCACGCCGGGTTCCCGACCGTTGAGACCACATTCACCTGCGCGGTTGGGAACTCGGCCCATCGGGGGCAGAGCATCAGGGGAGGGCCTTCAAGTGACGCGCCAACGACGTTCCAATGACATGCGGCATGCAACGCGATTACGCCATTTCAGAGGGGTGGAGAATAGAAAACCTGCGTCAGACCCGCACCGCCCCCTGATTTGGACAATCGCCGTCGGGCAACGGTGAGTCCCGCCCAATATATTTGGGGAAGACAAATAAAGCAAGGGAATACATCATGAAGAGCATTATTTTGCGATGTGTGGAGGAACAGAAGGACCTTAGAGTGCATGTCCTCAGATCCTTTAAGGTGGCAGGACAGGTAGATAAGGTGGTTAATAAGGAATAGTGAGGCATAGAGGGAGGTTAGAGGAAGAACATAAAACACCAGTTAGACTGTAACTGAAGTATTGCGAATCACTCTGGTCGCTGGATTAAAGGGAGAATCTCACTAGAGAGGGCGAAGGGGAGATTAATGAGGATGTTGCCAGGACTGGAGAATTTTAGCTATGGGGAAAGATTAGCTAGAGGTTGTTTTCTTCAGAAAAGAGAAAGCTAAGAGGAATTTTAATTGAGATGAATAAAATTACGAGGGGTTTGGAAAGAATAGACAGGAAGGGTCTATTTTCATTAGCAGAGAGGTCAATAACCAGCGAACATAGACTTAAAGTAATTAGTAGAAGAGAGTTGAAGAGCAATGTTTTAAGATCATAAGACATAGGAGCAGAATTAAACCACTTGGCCCACTGAGTCTGTTCGACCGTTCAATCATGGCTGATATTTTTCTCACCCTCAAACTCCTGCCTTCTCCCCATAACCCCTGCTCCCCTTGTTTTTTTAAATAAATTTAGAGTACCCAATTTATTTTTTACAATTAAAGGGCAATTTAGCATGGCCAATCTACCTACCCTGCACATCTTTGGGTTGTGGGGGTGAAACCCACGCAGACACGGGGAGAATGTGCAAACTCCACACGGATATTAACCCAGAGCCAGGATCAAACCTGGGACCTCGGCGCCGTGAGGCAGCTATGCTAACCACTGTGCCACCATGCTGCCCCTCTGATCCCCTTATTAATCATCCAGAGGGTCATGGGATTTCATTGCCTGAAAGGACGGTAGAGTCAGAAATGCTCATCCAATTTATAAAACATTTGAATATGGACTTTGGGTTCTGTATCCTGAGGGGCTACAGAGGAAGAAGTGAAAGTTGGGATTATGCTGATAATTTTGGATGGCACAGATACAGTGGTCCAAATGATCGCCTGTTGGGCCATGTAATTTTCAATATTTCTGTTTCTAGCTTTTGGTTCAGCCAGTAGAGAATATTCACCCATTTCCATTGACTTAACTTTTGCCTTGGTTGCTGCTACACATGGTCAAACCCGACCTTGATGTCAGGGCAGTCAGTCTCCCCACTACCTTGGGAGTTCTGCTTCTTTGTTCATGTTTGGATCAAGGGGATTAATAGGATCCGGGGCTGGTTTAGCACACTGGGATAAATCGCTGGCTTTGAAAGCAGGCCAGCAGCATGGTTCAATTCCCGTACCAGCCTCCCCGAACAGATGCCGGAAAGTGGTGACGAGGGGCTTTTTACAGTAACGTCATTGAAGCCTACTCATGACAATAAGCAATTTTCATTTCATTTCATCTGAAGCCACAGGCCATGACAGAACATAAACTGAGCATCCATGAGCAGATTATTGGTAAATGTGTGCCATTTGATGAAACTGTTGACGACACCTTGCTCACCTTTCTCATGTCTCAGCGTATCCTGATGGAATTCGATTTGCCCTTCTTTACGTGGACAGACTGGGCAATTTTCCACCCTGTTGAATAGGTGCCATTTTATGTCCGTTTGGATGTGTACCCCGCCAACGCTTCAGGTAGCGGGATGGAAAACCCCACTATTGGAATATTCTGCTCACTGTTCCGGGGTGAGGCTCCGAGCTGATCACAGAATGTATCAGCCTTGACAGACTGCATCTGTTTGAGGAGCAATGTATTCAGAGGTTCCCTTATGGAATGATGGGTGTTAATCTTTGGGACTTTTAGCTACTTTGTCCAGAAGGGAATTTTGCTTGAACCTATCTTATGGTTTTGATAAAAAGTCAGATTCAACATTCTTGGGCTGCATTCTCCGAAAATCCGGCTAAATGTTGATGCCGACGTAAACACCGGAGCGTTTCACGCCGGCGTCAATGGGACCCAAAGCCCAGCGATTCTGTGGCCCACAAGGGGCCAGCACGGGCACCATGGGAGGCGCGAGGGCGCAGCCCCAGACCGGAGTCAGAGACGCGCGCTGGATAATTGACGGGGTGCCGGGGCGCACTCAAATAGACGCGAACCCCGCCACACACAGATGATGCTTGCAAGACGGCCGTCTGCCGCGCAGCGCCAAGGTTGCGGGATGCTGACCTCGACACGCTCCTGGACGCAGTTGAGCCGATGGGGGGGGGGGTCTCTGTACCCGGACCCGGCCGCAGGACCACGCGCAACATTGTTCACGTATATGTAGGGAGGTGGGTGATGCCGTCAGCACCGTCGGGATGATACCCGGGGCAGGCGAGCAGTGTCGCAAGAAGCTGAACGACCTACTCAGGGCAGTCAGGGTGAGTACCCAGCAGTGTGCCCATGGCACCAACCCCTCTACGCCCCACACGTGACACAGCCCCCCCCCTTCCCAGGGGGATGATACAATCCCCGCTGTGACCTACATGGCAGCACCTACCCATGCCAGGCGCATTGGCCGGGTGCCCTGTGCACCTATGCGATCATAGACCCAACTGCTGGGCTGCATGCGTCGGACCGCCTAACACTGCTGATGTTTGTGTGCCCCCCCCCCCCCCCCCAGGACAAGACTGTAGAGAGAGAGAGAAAACAGGAGGGGGTTCACCTGAATTTCACGCCCTCGCTGTGCATGAAAGAGGGCACTGGACGTCGCTGACGGACTCGAGGACCGGGAGGTTGCCCATGTCGAGATCGGAGGCGCGCCACCAAGTGAGACCGCCCTGCCTGGCCCCAGCCCCTCACCCCACCCCTCACCCCCACCCCTCACCCCACCCCATACCCCACCCCACAACCCAACCCCTCACCCCTCACCCCACCCCGCGTTCCACCCCCTCACCCCACCCCTCACCCCCACCCCACCCCATACCCCACCCCACAACCCAACCCCTCACCCCTCACCCCACCCCGCGTTCCACCCCCTCACCCCACCCCTCACCCCACCCCTCACCCCCACCCCTCACCCCCACCCCTCACCCCCACCCCTCACCCCCACCCCTCACCCCACCCCATACCCCACCCCACAACCCAACCCCTCACCCCACCCCGCGTTCCACCCCCTCACCCCTCACCCCACCCCGCGTTCCACCCCCTCACCCCACCCCTCACCCCCACCCCACCCCATACCCCACCCCACAACCCAACCCCTCACCCCACCCCGCGTTCCACCCCCTCACCCCACCCCTCACCCCCACCCCACCCCATACCCCACCCCACAACCCAACCCCTCACCCCACCCCGCGTTCCACCCTCTCACCCCACCCCTCATCCCACCCGTCTGCTTGTCTGGCCATACGTGGTATATTGTGTCCTGAAGGACTGCCCGGCAATTGATCCGGCCCATCAGGCGCACCCCACACCCAGTCAATGCCAGGGTGGCCACCCCCAATGGACGCAAGTAACGACAGGGAGGGCAGCCAGAACAACAGCCCTCTGGCTGATGCCAGCCAGAAAACCCCAACCCGGGGGACGGAAACACAGGGGACAGACAGAGAGGACACCACAACCCAGGGGACCAGCACAGAGGAGGCAGACACACAGCGCACCCCAACCCAGGGGACCAGCACACAGGGGACAGACAGACATGACACCACAGTCCAGGGGATGCCGGACTTCGGGTCCGATGAGGACATCGACTTTACGCCACTGCTATCTCCTACAACCTCCAGCGTCGCTGAGACTATCACCTCGGTTGGGCTCTTTAGCGATGAGGCATCTGGAACACTCACTGTTGCGCACCACACAGCCCCTCCGGTACAGCAGGTGGAGGTCGGAGCAGCTGAGGGGCCAGATGGTCGGAGTGCAGACCGGCCCCAGCAACCAGCTGCCACCCAGACGGGTCCCAGGTTCCTGGAATACCCACACCCACCCAGTGAACGATGCAATCAGAGGCCCAGGGACGAGAGAAGGGGACGATGGTGGTTTTCCAGCACCTGCAGACCAGGTGGAGGAGTGCATCCGCGTGCAGGAGCAGGAAATGGTGCCAGTCATGCTTGGCACCCAGGCCGAAACCGCACAGGTTGGCATCTGCGGTGAGGCAATGGGGGCGACGGTGTCGGACACAGATCGGAGTAGTGAAGTTAAAAACTCACCACTAGATTTAGAATTCCCCCTATACCAAAAAAGGTTGATATTCTAAATGGTGGAGAGGGATTCTCACTCCCTGACTCCTATGCAGACTTATGCAGACACTCGGCGACTGGAACGACCTGTCGTGTAGAAGTTGAGTGCGACCATCACCTGGACGGCCACCGGGAGAGGGAGTCCACCCCCCCCCCCAGTCACACGCGGTGCCAGGTGTGCCATCAGGTGGCAACTATGGGCGATGGTTTCCCGGCTCATCCGGAGTCTCCTCCTGCTTGCTCTGTCCGGGAGGTCCTGGACGGAAATGCGGCGCCAGTACACACGAGGTGTCATCGGGCGTCTCCACTGCCGTGGCACCACCTCCTCCTCCTCCCCTCGCCTCTTCCTCTTCCTCAGCATCCTCGTCCTGTGGCTCCCCCTCGTCATGGTCCTCCTCCTCCTCCAGGTGGCCCTCCAGCCTGAGTGGCTGGCACCTAACCCACTGTGGCACAATCCTCTGCTGCAGCCTCTGCAGCTCCCTGTCACGCTCCTGCTCCAGCTCCCACAGGGCTTCATGCAGGGCAGCGGCTCCCACCACGGCGGCCAACAATGCTACGATCTGCCGGGGGGGGGGGGGGGGGGAGTAGATAAAGTTTCATCTATGTTCTATGTATGGTGCATACCCCCCTCCACAACCAGGTGGCATGGGCTACATGGTCACCCCGGTTGGCAGCTTGTGCCTCAGCCACGCATGCCCCCCTCACCCCCACCCCCTTGATGCCCTGACTCCTGTCGTTTGTCCCTTCTGCCAGGGCCACCGTTTGATGGCACTGCCCTCACCAGGGGCTGCCGTGTGTGCGGCCATGGATCTACCTGCTGGTGGGTGCAAAAAGCTGGGTGGGGGCGGGCGGTGGTTTGGGGGGCTGGCAGCACCCATCTGAACGGCCGGAAGGCTTGGGCTGAGCCAGCGACCAGGGTGGGTGCCCATCTGCATGGCCAGCATCATGGCATCCTTGGCGTTGGCTCTGCCCTGTCATGGCAGGCCGTTCCCGGCCACGGCGGCTGTCTGTCCCGTCCCCCCCCCCCCGTCCCCCACTAACCCGGCACCACGACCCTGGGGGGGGGGGCTCCTACCCATCCCCCGCAGCCACGGCCTTGCCATCTTGCCCTACGCTGTCCCCTACCTCCTCCGGCCACTGCATCAGCCAGCACAACTGGTTGACGCCTTTTTAAACCACGTGAGAACCACGCCGGCGTGTCCGGAGAATTGCACGTCTGGCCACCTCTAGCGTTTCTGCGAGCTGCACGGCGCCCGCCGTGCTGGCGCTGTTTTACTCCGATTCTCCGAGCCCACTTTACCAGGTTACCAGCTGGGCAGCAATATTGAAAATTACCCCATTAGGTCCCTTTGTGAGCTCTCCCAGTATTACAGTGAAAAAGCTCTCTTTAGACAGAATAGTTTCAATAAGAATGTTAGAAAATGCGGTATCTCGCACACAAATCGGTGCAGTGTTCCATATTTGTACTTTGAGAATCATAAAAGCTTGTAGTACAGAAGATTATTCAGTTTATCATGCCTATGCAGCTCTTTGAAAGCAGTATTCAATTATTACCATTTTCCTGCTCTTTCTCCAGAACCCTGTATATTTTTCCACTTCAAGTCTATTAAATTCCCTTATGAAACTTGCTATTAAATTTACTTTCACCATCCTTTCAGGCAATGCATTCCAGATCACAATATTAAAAAATTAAACAAAAAAAAAATCACTTCTGGCCATTTTATCGATTGCCTTAAATCTATGTTCAATTGATTACTAATCGTTCTCCCAATGGAAACAATTTCTCCTTATTTACTCTATCTAAAAGCTTCATGATTTTGAATTAAATCTCTATTTCCCGAAGAACAATCACAGCTGCTCTAAACTTTGCATGTAACTGAAGTCCCTCATTGTACCATTCTGTACCCTCTTTAAGGCAGTGACATCCTTGCTAAAATATGGGCCGGGATTCTCGTTTGGAGAATCGACGGTCATGCCGGAAATTCCCGCCACCAGCTCTGACATTGGGCGATCAGAGAATTGGCGGCGTTGATCGGGGGCTGTTGAAAATGGCCCCCGCGGCGATTCTCTGCGATCAACCGGTCGAATTCCCGCTGAGTTCCGCCGGCGTGGTTCCAACCTGGTACCACCCAGCGGGAACTCGGACCTGCGGCCGCAGTGGCTGTCCTGGTGGGGGGATCAGAATCCAGGGGGTGGCCAGCACGACGTCCAGGCCAGCGATCGGGGGCTACCGATCGGCGGGCGCGCATGATCTAGAGGGGGCCTACCTCCTTCAGCGCGGGCCCGCTGTGTGGCTCCGCCATGTTGCGCAGTGCCAGCGCGGAATAGGCCACTACGTGCATGCACCGGCGTGGAAACGGCCACCACACGCATATGCCAGCGTGGAAACGGCCACCACACGCATATGCCAGCGTGGAAACGGCCACCATGCACATGCGCGAACCCGCGCCGGAGGTACTTGGCCGCCGGAGCTGCGCGCAGCACTCCAAACCGTGCTGGCCTCCTGTGGCCCACTGAATCGCTGGGCCAAGAGGCCCATTGACACCTGCGTGAAACACTCCAGGAAAAATTATAAATTGTGTTGTGGTTTATGGTAAATCATTATTCTAGTCATCCATCCATAGTATCAAAAATAAATCAAGGAATTGGGTTATATTTGACCTTTTCACATGAAAGCATGTTATGATCTTGGGTTAGTTTATCGTATGACTGAACATTAAAGATGCAAGGCTGACTTTTGGGAGAAACTGATGAGGCGGAACAATTGAAAATATCTATTGAAAACACCAGAAACCTAGAATAAATGGTAAAAAACTTTCTCTACCAATGCTCAATCAAAGATTTCAGAATAATCATTGTATTCCACCTCCTAATTCCCTAATTTGTTTTACTTTTCTTCCAAACCTTATGTTTCTTCTAACTACAACTCTCAAGGTTGGGTCATTTAAAGTATTTGGCTGCTGTATGTTTGTGACAACATAGGTCTTTTCATATTGACATATGTCTGGGTGGCGGTAGCACTGTTGCTTCACAGCGCCAGGGTCCTAGGTTCGATTCCTGGCTTGGGTCACTGTCTGTGCGGAGTCTGCACGTTCACCCCGTGTTTGCGTGGATTTCCTTCGGGGTGCTCCGGTTTCCTCCCACAAGTTCTGAAAGACGTGCTGTTAGGTGAATTGGATATTCTGAATTCTCCCTCAGTGTACCCAAACAGACATCGGAATTGGCGAATAAGTGCTTCTCACAGTAACTTCATTGCAGTGTGAATGTGAGCCTACTTGTGACAATAAAGATGATTAAAAAAACATAATTAAGAAGCTCTTGAGAGTGAGGGCTGTTGCCCATTTTCCATTAAATCAGCATGGAGGTGGTCGAATGATATGGATTGCTGTGGCTGGAAAGAGCACTATCCTAGTATGCATCTGCCCCTCTGGACGGAATTCTACTGCATAACAAGAATTTCAATAAATGAAGAGTCAAATGTCACAATTGGTAAAGCTAAATGGTAAATAAGAAATATAAAGGTTACGAAAGGAATTAAAGGATTCAAATGATTTAATGAAAGACCACAGTTAATGTGTTCATGTAAGCTGATTAGTGGCCTATTTATATAGTCTTAACTTCTATTTGTGGAGCTTCTTAAGGAAGAGTTCATCCCTCTTTGAAGTGATTTTCAAGCAGGCTATCCTCCTCAAATGGCCAGAAATAACCTGCACTGGTTTAGCTTTGAGCTGTCATTCCAGCTGCAATGAAAATTAGCATATTAATTTTTATAGCTTCAGCCCCTAAATCTTGTCAGTATATTCATTTATTGATCATTACACATTAGTTAAATGCTCCAATAAAAAAAAATATCCTGAACAATTCTAAAGGAGATCCACTGATTTAACTGGCTAATTATATCATGCTACAGGTACAGAAGGTAAGCATGATGTGTTCAGCTAAATTGGGGGCAACGAAGGAGCTTCAAGGAGAAAGAAAACTTGGAAGGAGGCGACTATTGGGAAGACGGAAGCGATTAATTTTGGTCCCTGATCCAAACTCCAGTTCCTAACTATTGACTCCAGCCCTCTCTCTAGCAACAGTCTGAGATTAAGCCAGCCTGTTCACAACCTTGGCGTCACATTTGACCCCAGAAACGAGCTTCCGAACTCAAATCCATGTTATCGTGAACACCACATTTTTCCACCTCCATAACATCACATGACTTTGTTCCTGGCTCAGCTCATTTGCTGCTGAAACACTTGCTCATTCTGTCATGACTTCTAGAGTTGACTATTCCAAAGCACTCCTGGCTAGTCACCCACATTCTATGCTCTGTAAATTTGAGATCATCCAAAACTCCACTGCCTATGACTTAACTTATGCAAAGTCCCATTTTCCTATCACCCCTGCGCTTGCTGACCTACAGTGGCTCCCAGGGAAGCAATGCCGTGATTTAAAAACTCTGGTCTTTGTTTTCAAATCCCTCCATGACCCTGCCCTTTCCCAGCTCTGGAATCTCCTTCAACCCCACAACCATCAGACAAATTTGCATGCCTCTTTTTACTGATTTTTTTCCCTCTTCGATTTTAATCATTCCATCATTGGTGGCTGCACCTTCAGTTGCCTCAGCTCTGGAATACCCTCCTGATGCGCTATCAATCATACTAAAGACTCGAATGGGTACAATAGAGGCTTTATTACAGTTAGATGTTTATCCTCCGACTGCAGCTGGTAGAATGGCTGCTCAGGAGAACTCATGCATATTTATACGGCTCCTTGTGGGCGGAGCTAGCCGGCAGGGGCTACCGGCGAACCTGTAGTATAGGTACTACTGTACATCCCCTAATACAGGCACACATATAATTACACAGTGGATCACCACACCTCCATAAATTTCCCTGTCTCTCTTTCCCCTTTAAGACACTCCTTGGAACTGAACTGAACTCTTCATCCAAGCTTTTGGTCAATTGACTTACTATCTCCTTGTGTGGCTCAGTGTCATACTTTGTTTTATAATGCTACTGTGAAGTCCCTTGTGACGTTTCATTCCATAAAAGGCACTATATAAATCTAAGTTGTTGTTTCAAGTAGTTTGACAGTTTTGACATCCTGGGAAATAAGGAGTTAGACTCTGGTGGTGTATGATGACTCTTTATTTCAATGCAGACAGGATAACATAATCTGTATTTTTTGATGTAAAAGTCTGTATAATAAAATATAACATTATGCAATCATTTATGAACAAAAATATTGAAATCTGATAGAAATATAACTTGCATAATCTGGAAATTTAGTCACCTTAATGCGCAATGTTCCAAACTGACACTCAAACAGCATCTTGATGCTGTTCTATATGATAATTGTTAATGTATTCTGGCTGGATAATTTTCTGGTTATCGACTGCAGAAAAACACTTGACAAAAATGCAGCAATTGCTTTATCATCAGTGATCCTCAAGTGTGGATGTCATCACATACCAGTTTTCTGGAACATTCTTGTCATCATTGTCTACTTCAATGCTGGACCTGATAGGAAACAGGAATAAAATTAAATGAGGCTTCCCACGCGAATTTTACATGTATCATATATACTTGAGAGTTGTTTTTATGGCTAATCATATTGGGCGGAATTTAACGGAAACATTTTTAAGTTCATTTGTAGTGGGTTTTTCAGGGAGTTCCCCACTGCTATCAAACTTAGGGCATGATTCTCCAGCCTCATTGCGCTCTTGCTCGAGCGAAACGAGGCCAGTGAATAGAGTGAGAGGCAGAAAATGAGAAACGCGCTGGGCGCCAAACAGTTTGCGATGCAACCAGCCTGCTCCCGTAGGCAAAATCAGAATCTCGCTGCAGTGTGGCAAGAAACCAATTATCACCAATTAAGCCCTATTTCCGTACAATTAATGAGAGCCTCCCCATATCCAGCAGCCTTCCGGGGAAGGGAGGCGTCGGGGGGGGGGGGGGGGGGGGGGGGGGGCAACTGGAGGGCAACCACATGCCAACCCCTGGATCATGTGTCCCTTCCCGTCTGCCCCACCGACCACCCATATTCCCCATCGACTGCCAAGGCCTCTGGCCATGCGGCTGAAGGTTATTGCTAATAGGGAATTGGAAATCGTGGTTAAGTGAGCACTTCACACATCCCAAATGAACTCGTGGGTGGGCCATGTAGTATATGGGAGTCATTGCTTAGCATCCCAATCACACCTTGATGCATGGACACTGTGTTTGAACACTGCAGGAGGCCACACCACACACGAAGCAGCCAACATCCGAACACCCAGAGGATATGACACAGCGCCAGGGACATGTCCACTGACAGAGGGTGGGTGTGCCACAGAGAGGGGAAGATGCCTGGTGAGAAGGGCCAAGGGATCGGAGGTTGGCGCGCATTGCAGAAAAAAGTGCCAGAGGCGTAATACTGGTTGTGCCCAAGGGTATTTATTGTGTCTTACAATTCCCCACCCTCCCGATAGAATGTAGAATACAGAACAATACAGCACAGAACAGACCCTTCGGCCCTCGATGTTGTGCCGAGTATTGTCCGAAACCAAGATCAAGCTATCCCACTACCTGTCATTCTGGTGTGCTCCATGTGCCTATCCAATAACCACTTGAAAGTTCTTAAAGTGTCCGACTCCACTATCACTCCATTCCACACCCTAACCACTCTCTGAGTAAAGAACCTACCTTGGATATCCCTCCTATATCTCCCACCCTGAACCTTCTAGTTTTGCCCCCTTGTAACAGCTACATCCACCTGAGAAAATAGTCTCTGAACGTCCATTCTATTTATCCCCCTCATCATCTTATAAACCTCTATTAAGTCGCCTCTCATCCTCCTCCGCTCCAAAGAGAAAAGCCCTAGCTCCCTCAACCTTTCCTCATAACACCTATCCTGCAAACCAGGCAGCATCCTGGTAAATCTCCTTTGCACCCTTTCTAATACTTCCACATCCTTCCTATAATGAGGTGACCAGAACTGCACACAATACACCAAATGTGGTCTCACCAGGGTTATGTACAGTTGCAGAACAACCCCGTGGCTCTTAAACTCAAGCCCCCTGTTAATAAACGCTAACGCACTATAGGCCTTCTTCACGGCTCTATCCACTTGAGTGGCAACCTTCAGAGATCTGTGGACATGAACCCCAAGATCTCTCTCTTGCTCCACATTCCTCAGAACCCTGCTGTTGACCCTGTAATCGCATTCAAATTTTTTTCTACCAAAATTAATCGCGTCGCACTTATCAGGGTTAAACACCATCTGCCATTTTTCGGCCCAGCTCTGCATCCTATCAATGTCTCTTTGCAGCCTACAACAGCCCTCCACCTCATCCACTACTCCACCAATCTTGGTGTCATCAGCAAATTTACTGGCCCACCCTTCAGCCCCCTCCTCCAAGCCATTGATAAAAACCAGCACTGATCCCTGTGATCCACCCCTGGTTACTGGTCTCCAGTCTGAAAATTTTCCATCCACCACCACCCTCTGTCTTCCATGTGACAGCCAGTTACTTATCCAATTGGCTAAATTTCCCTCTATCCCACACCTCCTTACTTTCTTCATAAGCCAACCATGGGGAACCTTATCAAACGCCTTACTAAAATCCATGTATATGACATCAACTGCTCTACCTTCATCTACACACTTAGTTACCTCCTCGAAGAATTCAATTAAATTTGTGAGGCAAGACTGATCCTTCACGAATCCGTGTTGACTATCCCAGATTAAGCTGCATCTTTCCAAATGGTCATAAATCCTATCCTTCAGGACTTTTTCCATTAACTTATCGACCACCGAAGTAAGACTAACCAGCCTATAATTACCAGGGTCATCCTTTTCTTGAACAGAGGAACAACAATTGCCACTCTCCAGTCCTCTGGCACTATCCTGTGGACAGTGAGGACCCAAAGATCAAAGCCAAAGACTCTGCAATCTCATCCCTTGCCTCCCAAAGAATCCTTGGATATATCCTAGGGGACTTGTCGACCCTAAAGTTTTTTTAAATTGCTAATACATCCTTCCTCATAACATCTACCTCCTCCTGCCTACCCACCTGTATCACACTCTCATCCTCAAAAACATGGCCCCTCTCCTTGGTGAACACTGAAGAAAAGTATTCATTCAACGCCTCTGCTATTTCTTCAAACTCCATGCACAAGTTCCCACTACTGTCCTTGACCGGCCCTAACCTCACCCTGGTCATTCTTTTATTTCTCACATAAGAGTAAAAAGCCTTGGGGTTTTCCTTGATCCGACCCGCCAAGGACTTCTCATGCCCCCTCCTAGCTCTCCTGAGCCCTTTGTTTTGGTCATTCCTTGCTACCTTTTAACCCTCAAGCGACCCAACTGAACCTTGTTTTCTCATCCTTACATACGCTTTCTTTTTCCTCTTGACAAGACATTCAACCTCTTTTGTGAACCATGGGTCCCTCACACGGCCATTTCCTCCCTGCCTGACAGGGACATACCTATCAAGGACAAACAGTATTTGTTCCTTGAAGAAGCTCCACTTTTCATTTGTGCCTTTCCCTGACAGTTTCTATTGCCATCTTATGCTCCCTAATTCTTGCCTAATCGCATCATAATTACCCCTCCCCAATTATAAACCTTGCCCTGCCGTATGGCCCGATCCCTCTTCATTGCAATAGTGAAAGACGCCGAATTGTGGTCACTATCTCCAAAGTGCTCTCCCACAAACAAATCTGACACTTGGCCCGGTTCATTACCCAGTACCAAATCCAATGTGGCCCCCCCTCTTGTCGGCCTATCCACATGTTGTGTCAGGAAACCCTCCTGCACACACTGTACAAAAACTGCCCCATCCGAACTGTTCGACCTATAGATGACCACTACCCTGAGACCTCCACACCTATCCATAATCTGTTTTGCAATTTCTTCCTCCACATCTCTATTACTATTTGGGGGCCTATAGAAAACTCCTAACAATGTGACCACTCCTTTCATATTTCTAACTTCGGCCCTTATTACCTCAGTAGGCAGATCCCCTTCAAACTGCCTTTCTGCAGCCGTTAAACTATCCTTGATTAACAATGCTACTCCTCCACCTCTTTTACCACCTTCCCTACATTTATTGAAATTTCCATACCCCGGAACTTCCAACAACCATTCCTGTCCCTGTTCTAACCATGTCTCCGTAATGACCACAACATTGTAGTCCCAAGTACCAATCTACGCTCCAAGTTCACCTACCTTATTCCGGATGCTCCTTGCATTGAAGTGGACACACTTCAACCCACCTTTCTGTCTGCCGGTACACTCCTGCGACCTTGATACCCTCCTCAGTACCTCACTACTCTCAACACTGGCTTCTGGACTATAGCTTGTTTTCCCAGCCCCCTGACAAATTAGTTTAACCCCCCCCGAAGAGCCGTAGCAAATTTCCCTCCCAGGATATTGGTGCCCCTCTGGTTCAACTGCAAACCGTCCTGTCTGTACAGATCCCACCTTCCCCAGAATGTGCTCCAATTATCCATGTACCTGAAACCCTCCCTCCTACACCATCCCTGCAGCCACGTGTTTATCTGCACTCTCTCCCTGTTCCTCACCTCACTAGCACGTGGCACCGGCAACAAACCAGAGATGACAACGGTTTGTCCTCGCTCTCAGCTTCCACCCTAGCTCCCTAAATTCCTGTTTTAAATCCCCGTCCCTTCTCTTACCTATGTTGTTGGTACCGATGTGTACCACAACTTGTGACTGTTCCCCCTCCCCCTTAAGGATTCTGAAAACACGGTCCGAGATGTCATGGACCCTGGCACCCGGGAGGCAACAGACCATCCGTGAGTCTCTTTCGTTGACACAGAACCGTCTATCTGGTCCCGCTAACTATCAAGTCCCCAATAACTATTGCTCCCCTGCTCTCCCTCCTTCCCTTCTGAGCCACAGGGACGGACTCCGTGCTGGAGATCTGTTCACCGTGGCTTACCCCGGTAGGTCGTTCCCTCAACAGTATCCAAAGTGGTATACTCGTTACTAAGGGGAACGACCACAGAGGATCCCTGCACTGACTGCTTCCTCCCAGCCCCTCTCACCGTCACCCATCTATCTTGATTCTTCGGAGTAACTACATCCCTGAAGCTACTATCTATGACCGCCTCTGCCTCCCAAATGATCCAAAGTTCATCCAGCTCCAGCTCCAGTTCCCTAACGCGGTTTCTGAGGAGCTGGAGATGGGTGCACTTCCCACAGGTGAAATCAACAAGGACACCGATGGCGTCCCTCACCTCAAACATTCTGTAAGGAGAAACATCGCACTGCCTTCCCAGCCATCCCCTCTAGGTAAAACAAAAAGAAAGAAAGAGCTTTCCTGTTAATCACTCTACCCCTTAAGTTAGAGGAGGTAGAGGGGTGGGGGACACTACAAGTGTCGTGGCTAGGGTTTAGGAACCGCCCAACTTAAATACAGGTAAAAATAACACACTTAACCAGCAACCACTGCGCCCCGCACGAGAACAGCAATCAGCTGTTATGGGCCCGTGCAAACAATTTAAATCTTTACTACTTACCCAGCAGTCACTCTGTCCTCACTCCGACCGGATTCAGCTGGAAACTCCCAACAGTAAGTTTTTTAAAAAATTTACTCCCCTTCTCAGCAAACACTCACTCAGCAACCACTGCACAAGGCACGAGAACACCTCAGGGAAAAGAAAAACTACTCACCAGCCAATCACTTACCTGCAGGCTGTGACGTCACGGTTCAACTTCTTTCTCCTTCTACCTGCCCTCGAGTCTCCCTCTTGATCTTTACTCGGCTGGGATCCATACGGTGATTGTTTTTTTTTGCTTAGACGAAGAGGTAGGGAGGGAAACACTGAAGAAGTGTTTGGGGTTTAACTATCACTTGACAACAGCTCCTCCACAAACCACCTACCCCTCCCCCATCCCACCCCCTCACCCCCTACCTATCCCACCACCCCATTCCCCCTCCCCCCGTACCTTGAGTGATTCTTGATGTGCTTGGCCCTCCTAGCTCTACCGCTACATTGTGGTGTATCCCCAGGATGCACATCTGAGGTGGAGGCAGCCTGCTGCTTACCACGTCCCGTGGCATTCGATGCTCCTAGTGGGGGTCCTCTAGGGGCTGAGGCCGGTGGGTCCCGGCTCATATGTCAGCAGCACATGCACAGCCGTGCCGCCCTGTCCTGTGTGTTGGCTGTGAGACGGGTTTCATCAATGGGATGGAACTCAGGGAGGGGGGGAGCTGGTGCCCACCGCTACCACTCCATGGGACGGGTCCGGCTTGGCCCCCAGTGCCCCCTCCTCTCGCTCGTTTCCCATAGGTCGCTGGGCTTCACCTTGGGATGGAGGGGCAGCTGGTTCGAGCGCCGGCTGCCCCTGCAGCATCTGGCTCTGCCAGTCCTGGCGGTTCCCCATGGTCTGCACCATCGTGTCTAAGCTATCGGCGATGCTCCTCAGTGACTGGGACATGCTCTGCAGCGCCTTGGCAATGGCCACCTGTGATTGGGACAATCTCCGCAGTGCATCGGCCATGCTCATCTGAGAGCGGGACATGTCCCACAGAACCTCATCAAGGTCAGCCTGGTACAGGGTCACATCCTCCAGCGAGTCGGACATTCTACCGAGACCCTCAGCCATGGCCGTCACAGACCGCGTGACACCTTGGACACCTTCATTCATGGTGCTGACAGCGTGAACCAGGCTCTCCACTGCGGTTACCACCCTAGCAGTGTTGGCCTCCATGCCACTCATTGCCACCTCCTGCGCCCGTAGCCTGCCTCTGGGACTCCTCCAAGCAGCTAGGGATCTGCTGGAGGGACACTGACATCTCGCTCTGAATGTTCTGCCGCCCCTAACGTCTCCATCAGCTCCAGAGTGACCTCTTCCATAGGCTCAGCATCATGTTGGGATGCTGCTATCATGCCTTCTGATGTGCATCATCAGTGGTGTGGTGCTCACCAGATTGTGCCCCAGAAGCCTGACCACTAACATTTCCCACCGAGGTGCGTGTATCTAATCGGGTGGAAGGCGGGGATAACAGCCGTGATGCGTCTATTACGGTGGCATCCTCGGACTCTCCTCCGCGGTGGTCTCATGGGAAGCTGGAGAGGGGGCCACTCGGGATGGGCATGTGTTGTCGGTGGAGGACCTGTGGGAGAATGGACATGTGGTCAGTTGGAGGGATGGGTCAGTCAGTAAGGCAATAACAACTCACGTTTGACAGTTCCTTTGGCTGGGACCCGTGGTTCCTCACCTCTGCTTCGTGCTCGCCTCTGCGTTGGTGACTGCACTGTTCTCAGCCACACCAGTCACCTCGAGGGTATGCTCCTCGAATGTGGTGAGGACTTTTATGTCTGTCACATCACTGCCAGTCTGGGTCCTCTCCTAATGGCTATGGGAGAGTTGAGGAGACACAGAGAGGGTATCATTAGGCGCACATGTGGTTCACAGTGGTGGGACGGGGTATGAAGGAAGGGTTGGGGGGGCAAAGAAGGGGAGGTGGAAGGATGGTTGGGGATTGCATGGAGAGTTGGGGGGTGGACTCTCCAGTGGAAAGGTCTCAGTAGTGAGAGGTGTGGGTGACAGCATTGGAGCCTACCCACCCGTGCTGCCCGGTGTAGATCATTCCCCGCATTGGAGGCCGGTCCTCCTGGTCACACACCCAGCAATCGCCACCTCGTCCCAGGCAGCACAGGCTGCCCTATGGATCACCCTCCGGGGACCTCGGGGGAACAGGACATCCCTCCTAGCCTCCACAGCACCTAGCAGCCTCCTCAGATCTGCATCCCCGAATCTTGGGGTCGATCTCCTCGGTGCCATTGTTGCAAGCTGGCTGGGGTTGGCTGAGCAAGTGTTGCTTAAGCGCTGCTCGACCTTGTTAGCGGGGGAGTGGCAAGCGGAGTGCCAGCGAATTGGCTGGTGAGCCTTCATTTGTGGCTCAAACCCCTGGGGCCTCATTAAGTGGACCAATTAATGTGGAATACTGTTGCCGGCCCCCCAGGCCCAGCGCCAAGAAGCTCGTGGTAGTTCCCACTTGTTACCACGCTTAGAAATTTTTCCAGAGAATCACGCCCGTAGTCATTTTTGTGGGCCCTGGGGAGTTTCTCACCAGTTTAGCCCATTTCAGCACTAGGAAACTGAACTCCGAGCTTAGGCTGCCATTTTGAAAGGGTGTCCTGATCTCTAAGTGAGCTTGTGGGTCCCCCACCCATCGGCAATGTCAGCCCCACACACATGGACACAACCCCACACCCCTCTCCGAGGACACCATAGGGTCCCTGGTGGTCTCCGTTCCTCAGGCTCCCCCACGCCCCTTACAGGCCCACCCACCTTTCTCGGACAGCCACCCGTCACCCCCCAAACTCCCAGAGGTCCCTACTTCCCTGCCATGCAAACCCCCCCCCCCCATCCTTCACACCCCCACTCCACCCTCCTTTCATGGGCATGGCCCCGTCATGCCCTGACACTTGCCAGTCCCTCCCTGGCACCTAGACACCCTTGCTCTGCCACCTGGGCAGTGCTCCTGCCAGCGTGGCAGTGCCAAGGTTCCCATGTTCCAGGGGGAGGGCCAAGGAGCCAACCTGCACAATCCCTCGCCACCCATGGGTCCCCGATGGCCTGGGAGACCCTCTGGGTGCCGTTCCACCTGGTCCAGTGCTGTACGGCAGAGGGTTGCAGCCTCGCTGGGGGGGCTGATCAATTTCGGGAGGCCAGTAGATCCCGAGTAAGCGTTCCTAAGCAGGTTTAAACAAAACTTAGACCCAAGCCGTTTGGTCACGCCACTATTGGGCATGCTGAAGGCTACCGGAAAGCCCACGAGAAGCCTCTACCGGCCGCGTTGTGCTCTCGCTTGCACGCAACGCGGCCACAAAATCGCGCCTTTCATTTAAAAGTACTGCACTGTCAGTGAATCAATCACAGTGTTCATTACTGTCAATTTACTATTAATGATAATGCAAAAATAACTTTCCGAACTGACAAATGCATCTCAACTGAGTGTTTGTGTCATCAAATACAAATATATTACATTCATCTTGTGTTGGTCATTAAAATTTATATTTCCAACTCACCGTCCACACACCTCATTCCCGGGCTTCCTGAAATTCACTGCTACTGGTTCTTGGGGGTCACTTTCAAAATTCTCACTCCACTGATGTATAACCGATTTGCTTTTGCACACAGCGAATGCTGCCCAGCCCCACAGGATTTCTGGGCCAATTTCTGACAGCTCCTCGTTAACTCTCTACAAATCCTCAGCCCACACTGGGTGACCTTTCCCCACTTATAATTAATCTCATTCCCTCTCCACACTGTCTGACTCCATGCTTTCTGCAAGTAAATTTTATTCAAGCACTGGATTTCTTACTAATTCATATTGATAGGCCCCGTTCTCTGTACATCTCTCCTAATTTCTGCTATGCCTATATCACTTGAATTCCCTGTGTTCATTTATAGAACCATAGAATAATTACAGCACAGAAAGAGGCCATTCAGCCCATCATATCCAGGCAAGAACAGCTTAGATAGTCTCATTCACCTGCCCTTTCCCCATTACCCTCCAATTTTTTTCTCCGTATCTACCTAATTCCCTTTTGCAAGCCACGATTTAAGCTGCCTACATCATACACCCATACACCTTAGCCAGTCCTTTACTTCACATCGCCGTTGGTTCTTTTGGCAATCACCTTAAATCTGTGTCCTCTGGTCTTGATCCTTCTGCCAATGGGAATAGTCTCTGACTATCTTTTCTGTCCAGAGGCCTCATCTCAGACTCGATGGGCTGAATGGCCTCCTTCTGCACTGTAAATTCTATGATAATCTATGATAATCATCTTGAAAACTTCTATCAAATCTTCTCTCAACCTTCTCAAAGGAGAACAGCTCCAGCTTCACAAATCTATCCACATAACTGAAGACCCTCATCCCTAAAGCCATTCTTGTACATCTTTCTGCACCTTCTCTAAAGCCTTCACACCCTTCCTAAAGCATAGTGGGCGCTATTCTCCCAAAACGGGAGAAATCATAAGGCTGGCGTCAAACCCGGGCGGGTTTGACGCCAGCCCCCCCCTTCCCGACCGGGAACCGATTCTGGTCCCCGGTCGGGGCTAGCAGCCCGACGCCGTAAGCTCCGGCATCACGGGCTTAACGAATTTCGTTAAGCCCGCTTTCCGGAGTTAGCGCCGGCTGACGCGTCATATGACGTCAGCCGCGCATGCGCGGATTGGAAGACTCCAACCCGCGCATGCGCGGATGACGTCATCGCGCATTTGCGCGAAACCCGCGCATGCGCGGGCCGGGTTGCCCCTCAGCCGCCCCGCGAATGGATACTGCGGGGCGGCGGAAGGAGAAATAGTGCGCGGGCATCGGGCCCGCTGCCCGCGGCCGTGGTACTGCCGTGCCAATCGGTGCCATGGTTATAAAATGCGAGTGTTTACGGCCGTTTTTACGAACGGCCAGACCAGGTGTGTTTGCTGTTCGTAAAAACAGCCGTAAAGGGCTGGGAACTCGGCCCATCTATCAGCTGTGAATCGCTGCCGGCCGTAAAAATACGGCGGCAGCGATTCGTGTCGGGAGTTGGGCGTGGGGGGGGGGGGAGAACAGCGGGAGGGCGTCGGAACAGCGTGGCCGTAAAATTTTACGAGCCACGCTATTCTCCGCACCGTCGTGAGTGCGGAGAATCTCGCCCAGTGTTCTTAATTGGACACATGACTGCAGTTGAGGCTGAACCTGTGTTTTAGACAGTTATTTTGTATTCTATGCCTCAATTTATTATAGCCCAGGATTCCATGTGGCTTTTTAACCACTTTCTCTACTTTCCCCGCCACCTTCAAAGGTTTATATACATATATCTCCAGTTGTGTTCTTCTACCTCCTTTAAAATTGTACCCTTAATTTTATATTGTCTCGATTTGTTATTCCTTCTCCAGTTCACAATATTTCCAAGTTTTGTGTCATCTGCAAATTTTGAAACTCCTCCCCAGAATCTCCATTCTAACTATGAGTCAAAAGGCAGCAAGGCGGCACAGTGGTTAGCACTGCTGCCTCATGGCGCGTGGTCCCAGGTTCAATCCCGGCTCTGGGTCACTGTCCGTGTGGAGTTTGCACATTCTCCCCATGTTTGCATGGGTTTTGGCTCCCCCCCACAATCCAAAGATGTTCAAGGCAGCACGGTAGCATTGTGGATAGCATAATTGCTTCACAGCTCCAGGGTCCCAGGTTCGATTCCGGCTTGGGTCACTGTCTGTGCGGAGTCTGCACATCCTCCCAGTGTGTGCGTGGGTTTCCTCCGGGTGCTCCGGTTTCCTCCCACAGTCCAAAGATGTGCAGGTTAGGTGGATTGGCCATGATAAATTGCCCTTAGTGTCCAAAATTGCCCTTAGTGTTAGGTGGGGTTACTGGGTTATGGGGATAGGGTGGAGATGTTGACCTTGGGTAGGGTGCTCTTTCCAAGAGCCGGGGCAGACTCGATGGGCCGAATGGCCTCCTTCTGCACTGTAAATTCTATGAGGGTAGGTGAATTGGCCACGCTAAATTTCCCATTAATTGGAAAAAATAAATTTCTCGATTTCATCTCCTTTATCTAAATGCTTCTCCATGCAACCACCTTCTACTCACTCGACACTATTCCCACTAAACTGTTAACCACTCAACTTCCATACAAAATTAAATTGTAAAAGGATTCCCTCTGTTCATATATTACCAACCTCCACTATTGAAGGCATCCTAATCATGCCTTCCTCAGACACCTCAACTTGCTGTCTTTGCAAACTACAGTCCTACCCATAAACTATTTTTCCTCCCAGGTCCTTGAACCTGCTAAATCCCCACTTTCCCCATTTTCCCCACAACTCTCCAAGTTTCTGCCTTTACCACAGCACTAAAATGGCTCTAAGCCAAATCACACACATTTTCCATGACTATGGGCAGAATTGTTAGCCCCTAATGAAGCAGCTTTATTCACCCCTAATGGGGGCAAGCATGCAAATTCATGCCACCGCCTAGCATGCCAGTTTGCCAATTCCATCGGGCCATTCAGTGTACAATTCTAAAACAAAATAAATTGGTAATGAGTGAGGAGCATTGCCTTAAGCGACTGAGGCAGGAGGCTGTGATGGAGCTGTTCCACATGCTGAATGGAGCCCCACAAATCGAGGTTCAATATGGCACTCAAAGAGGCAATGAAAGTCATCATGGCCATCAATATATATGTCTCCGGATTGTTTTACGTAAGATATGACGATGTATGCACTGTCAGCCAGTTTGATGCACACAGATTCACCACAGAAGTAATAGGGATCTTGTTCTGCTTGCCCAACGTTTTAATTCTTTTAAAGGACCCACAGTATCAGCACAATAAATTTCTATAGATTTGCTGACCATGCATTCACTGACCTCATGCATGGCATCATTTGGTTCCCCGTGCCCAGAATGATTTTATGCATGAATGCCAACCAATGCTACTCCATCAATTTGCAGCTGGTATATGACTAAAATGCACAATTATGCAGTTCCGTGCCAAGGAAAATGCTTTATTTTTAAGGATAATTCTCAATTACACCATTATTTCAAAGAAAGGAAGACCAAGTTTACTCACTGCAGACATGGTTAATGGCCCTTTTGTACCAAGTATAAACAGAAGTATAACACAGAAATGATGATGCACCTTACCTAGAAGGATGATCACTGATCATTTGATTGGAACCTGAAGCAGAACTTAAAAGATGTGTGTAGAGATAAGTTAGGGTAAAAGGGGATATCAAAGTACAACCTACAACCCTTGCTGAGTTTCAAGAGTAAATGTTGCCTGCTACATAACTTTGTTCTGCAAAGTCACCATCTGTAAAGATTTAATTACCTGCAAATGCTCGCATTCTAAGCATTGTCTGGCATCTTTGAATTTGTCTATATATATGTTTCTGGAACATACCTCTTCATTCACCTGAGGAAGGAGCAGTGCTCCGAAAGCTAGTGTTTGAAGCAAACCTGTTGGACTTTAACCTGGTGTTGTCAGACTTCTTACTTTGCTCATCCCAGTCCAACGCCAGCATCTCCACATCATGGCTTCCCTTAAGGAGCAGTGAAGGCCAAGGTTGTGACAGAGTAGGAAGCTGAATAATGACAAAGAAACAGCTAAGAACCAGTGCACCATGGCAGAGTAGCATTACACCAGCTATCATTCATGGGATGCGGGCATCACTGGTAAGGCTAACTGAGCGTTGTGAAGAGTAAGTATTTTGTGGTTAGCCCTTTGTGGGGAGGAGCTGGACTGGGGGGCTGCCATTCCATTTGGCTGGGACTAGTTTCTGGTATCTGGTGGTCCAGGCGGCTCAGGACTGGACGTGGCTTCACAAATTGAATTACACTAGCCTGGTGAGTAGAGTCAGGGCGGATCTACAGGAGTGGGACGGCCTTCCGTTGTCGTTGGTGGGCCGGGTTCAATCCATTAAGATGAAGATCTTGTCGTGATTTGTGTTTTTATTTCAATGCTTCCCAGTTTCTCTACCTATGTAATTTCTCCAGGAGATGGAGTGGCTCATATTGGGTTTCATATGGGCGGGGAAAACTCCTCGGGTCCGACAGAGGGATAGGCAGGCGGGGGATTTGCGCTGCCAAATTTGATGTTTTATTATTGGGCACCCAATGCGGAGAAGGTGTTGGAGTGGTGTGGGGACCAGGAAGTTACTTGGGTGCGGATGCAGTCGGGGTTGTAGAAAGGGTCGAGCTTGGAGGCGCGGGTGACCGCATCGCCGCCATTTACGCCAGCGAAATAATCTTCAAATCCAGTGGTTGTCTACGCTCTGAAATTATGGCGGCAACTCAGTCAGCATTTTAAGTTGAGAATAGTGTCAAGATGGGCCCCTATCTGTGGGAATCGTGTGTTTGAACCGGCGAAATTTGATGCCACATTTGGGGGGTGTAGAAAGGTAAGGGGCTGGAAGAGGATGAGGGATTTGTTTCTGGAGGTGCAGTTTGCCTGCTTAGAGGAGTTGAAAGATAAAGCAGGACTTTGGGGAGGGGGGTGGGGGGGGGGGGGGGGGGGGGGTGCTCTTGTACTTTCAGGTAGGGGAATTGGTTCGGCGGGCATTGCCAACATTCCTAATAGCGCTGCCATCCACTTTGTTGGAGAGGATTCTCTCCTGTGCGGGGTCAGAAGAGGGGAAGCGCGTCTGAGGTATATGGACGGATCTTGGGGGAAGAGCAGGTTTTGGTGGAAGAGATGAAGGTCAGATGTGAGGAGGAGCTGGGACCAATATTGGAGGAGGAGATGTGGATTGAGTTCCTCCGCAGGGTGAATGCTACATCATCTTATGTGAGATTGAGCATGATACAGCTCAAGGTGGTGTTTAGGGCACACCTCACCAAGGCCAGCATGAGCTGATTCTTTTGCGGGGATTGAAGATCGGTGCGCACGGTGTTTGAACTTGTGAACCACATGCACATGTTCTGGTCCTGGGTCAAATTTTGACTGAATATCGGTGAGCAGGTTATTGTTGAGTATCACTTAATAGCACTGTTGACAACAACTTACATCACTTTTCTGACGATTGAAAGCAGGCTGGTGGGGAAGCAATTAGCTGGAGAGAATTTGTACTTTTATTTGTGCAAATTGGCAGGCAAAGTGGACTAGGAAAGGCGATTAAAATCTTAAGGGATACAGTAACAAGTCAATCTTTACTGGTGAGACATAAGGAGTTGTGTAGTTTGGAAGGAGTATTGCCAGAAACAGTGGTAATGTGGCCCATTACTGGTAAGTGTCTTAGTTCGAGCCACTATGTAAGGTAAGGGCAGAGAGTCCAATGGGAAGTGGTGAAGTGAGGAATAATGAACATATACCATTTTTAGGGGCATAATTTATCTTGGATAATAATGTAGCTGGACCACAGGTGGGAGTGCAGCCCACTGTAGCTGAACAGCCAGTGAAATGTCAAACAACAGAGATGTTGCAATAAGTATATCTGGGAGTGTTTCCTGATTGTGGGGAACCTGATCACAAAGCCGCCGGCTGAGACAGGAGGAAGAGAACTTGAGAAATATGATAGGGAGGCTGAGATTGAATTATCAGACACCTTGTTTGATCAGATAATAAGCCAAGACAAAGAGCATTAATTGGATGAATTATCAGAAACCGTATTAATCAAATGGTTAGTACAGCGCCAGAGCAGGTGGTGAAGGAAGCAGATGCCTGTAGTTTAGGCAAGTTGGTTGAATTGAAACAAAAATATTCAGAGCTAAGGAAGTTATGCCAGAGAGCATATCCGGAGATGTAATCTGAATGTATACCACAACGGTATTACAGTAGAAATAAGGTTTGATGAGAAAATGGAAACCTTTAAATATTCGAGCAGATGAGAAAGGAGCAGAAGGTCATCAAGCGGTATTATCAGTGGGCTATAGAAAGGAGGTTTTACGGGTAGCACATGAGGCTCCAGCAGGAGGTCATTTTGGGGTAAGGAAGATGCAAGCAAAAGTACAAATAAATTTTTATTGGGCTGGACTGCATAAGGATGAAATTGAATTTAGCCATACATGTCTCACCTGTCAGGTAATGGGGAAACCTCAAGCAGTACTCAAACCAGCACCTTTAATACCCATGTCCACTTTTGAGGAACCATTAAAAGCAAGACTTAGTGGGCCTTATCAGAACAAAAGGAAATTGAGTGAGGCAAATCATTTGATAAGAACGCCAGACAGAAGGAGGACTCACAGTGTGTCAGGTTAAAAAGCAAAAAGGCGGGCTCCAATTGAGTTGGAGGAGGTAGTTAAGGGGCTGGCAAGTATGCAGTCAGGCAAGGCCCCGGGTCCGGATGGCTTCCCTGGAGAATTTTATAAGAAGTTCTCAGAGCTACTGAGCCCACTCCTGCTCAGAACCATTAACGAGGCGAAGGAGAGAGGAGCCCTTCCCCCGACTATGTCGCAGGCACTGATCTCGCTCATTTTGAAAAAGGAGAAGGATCCATTCCAATGTGGATCCTACAGGCCGATATCGCTCCTGAATGTAGATGCCAAATTGCTGGCAAAAATTTTGGCCACCAGAATAGCGGACTGTGTCCCGGGAGTGATTGAGGAGGACCAGACGGGTTTCGTTAAGGGCAGGCAACTGAATACGAATGTGAGGAGGCTCCTGAATATTATTATGATGCCCTCGGATGGGGGGGAGGGAGGCACTGAGGGTCTGGGGTCAGTGGAGGAGGCACAGGAAGGAGGAGGGGGCTTCAGTTTGGTTTCCCTCTACGCGGGCGATCTGTTGTTGTATATTTTGGACCCACTAGAGGGGATGAGGGAGGTCATGCGTCATGCGGATACTGGGGGACTTTGGGAGCTTCTCGGGGTACAAGTTGAACGTGGGGAAAAGTGAGCTGTTTGTAATCCACGCCAGGGGCCAGGAGGAGAGACTGGGGGAGCTCCCGCTCAAGATAGTGGAGAGGAGCTTTCAATATTTAGGTATACAGGTGGCTAGGAGCTGGGATGCCCTACACAGGCTCAACTTGGCTCGGCTGGTAGAGCAGATGGAGGGATCCTTTAAAAGGTGGGACATGCTCCCGCTTTCCCTGGCGGGAAGAGTGCAGACTGTGAAGGTTCTTCCAAGATTCCTGTTCGTTTTTCAGTGCCTCCCCATTTTCATCCCCAAATCCTTTTTCAAGCGGGTAAATAGGATTATTACGGGATTCGTCTGGGCAAATAAAACCCCGCAAGTCAAGAGGGAATTCTTGGAGCGGAGCCGGGGCAGGGTTGGCACTGCTGAACCTCTGCAGCTACTATTGGGCGGCGAATGTGGCCATGATTAGGAAGTGGGTAATGGAGGAGGGGTCGGCGTGGTAGTGGCTAGAGGCGGCATCATGCAAAGGCACCAGTCTAGGGGCACTAGTAAAGGCACCGCTGCCGTTCTTGCCGGCACGGTACACCACAAGCCCGGTGGTGTCGGCGGCACTGAGGGTCTGGGGTCAGTGGAGGAGGCACAGGAAGGAGGAGGGGGCTTCAGTTTGGACCCCGATATGGAACAACCACAGATGTGCTCCGGGCAGGATAGATGGGGGGTTCCAAGGCCAGTATAGGGCAGGCATTAGAAGGATGGGGGACCTGTTTATAGATGGGACTTTCCCCAGCGTGCAGACGCTGAAGGAGAAGTTCGCCCTCCCCCCGGGAAATGCTTTCAGATATCTCCAGGTTCTGGACTTTCTCTAGAAGCAGGTGGGGACATTTCCGCTGTTCCCCCGTGAAGGATACAGGACAGGGTGGTGTCTGGCATCTGTGTAGGAGAGGGGAAGGTGTCGGATATATATCAGGAGCTGCAGGAGGCGGAGGAAGCCTCAGTGGAGGAGCTGAAGGGCAAGTGGGAGGAGGAGCTGGACGAGGAGCTGGATGAGGGCCTGTGGGCTGATGCCCTGGGCAGGGTTAATTCGTTCGCATCATGTGCCAGGCTGAGTTTGATTCAATTTAAGGTGGTGCACCGGGCTCACATGACGACGGCAAGAATGAGCAAGTTTTTTCGGGTAGAGGACAGGTGCGTGAGAAGTGCAGGGAGTCCAACGAACCATGTCCATATGTTCTGGGCATGCCCAGCGCTTAAAGAATTCTGGCAGGGCTTTGCGAGGGCTATGTCCAGGATTTTGGACACGCGGGTTAAGTCGAGTCCAACAATAGCGATATTTGGGGTGTCGGAGGATCCGGGAGTGCAGGAAGCGAAAGAGGCCGAGGTGTTGGCCTTTGCCTCCCTGGTAGCCCGGAGATGGGTTTCTCAGCCTGGAGCGAATAAAGTTCGCCTTGAGAGGGTCCTTGATGGGGTTCTCCCGGCGATGGCAACCTTTCCTTGACTTTCTAGGGGAGCAGCAACGGGGGGGGGGGGGGGGGGGGGGGGGGGGGGCTCAGGTGGCGGGACTTGTTGATATAAGGTGTATTTTCGTTTTGTATAATGATAGCAGCCACCTAGTTTTGTTAAATATTTTGCGTTTATCATTTTTCTTTTTGTTATGTAAAAATCCTGGTTGTAAAAAGCTTTAATAAAAGTAATTTTTTATAAAAAGCAAAAAGGTTATTTTGATAGAGAAGGAAAGGAGGAGAGTGTGTTTTTTTTTTAAAAGTTAGAGTACCCAATTCATTTTTTTTCAATTAAGGGGCAATTTAGCGTGGCCAATCCACCTACCCTGCACATCTTTGGGTTGTGGGGGCGAAACCCACGCAAACACGGGGAGAATGTGCAAACTCCACACGGACAGTGACCCAGAGCCAGGATCGAACCTGGGACCTCGGCGCCGTAAGGCAGCAGGGCTAACCCACTGTGCCACCGTGCTGCCCTGAAGGAGGAAATGTTAGTCGTAACTCAGAGAGGAAAGGTAACTTCAGATAATTGTGTATTTGACATTCCTCAAATTAAATTTGGACAATGACAAACTGTCCACAATTTGGGATAATTCATTATCTTTCAGAGGAAAATCAAAATGACCTGAGTCATTAGTCACATAGAGCTGAGTGGAGGTTAATTTGGGATGCACAAAAATAATTAAGCAAGATGTAGCAATTGGTAATGCTATTCCCATTAAACAACACTCATGCAAGCTCTGCCCACTAACGACTGCACAGGTACAAAAGGCAGGTATAAACGCAAAACAGAACGTCTCGACAGAGTTGATGAAGGACGAAAAGCTAAGAAGCAACTGACATGGGAACTTCATCCAGCAGGCGGCATCAGTGATGATGGAAAGGAAAGATAGCGTGGAAAGGCATATTCTAAAGAAAGCTGAGATCCAGCTTCTGAGTGCATAGAAACTGCAGCATACCAGCAATCATCTGCCTGAGGTCGAAGAGGAGCAACCCCACGAGGCAGCAGATGGTAATGAAAGAAACCGCAGGAACCATGGAGTTCCAAGCGGAATCAAATTCCTATCGTAATGGTGATACAGGAAGTATCGGATCTGCTCAGGAGGAGGAACAGATGAAGGACTGAGCTCTCTCAGTTTCACAGAGAGCATCGTCCATGGTGGAGTACGGAATCTGGAGGTTGAGAAGCTGGTACAAATAGAATAATCATAAATGTTTCAACATGCAATGACTGGTGTTTGACATTGTCCAAATGCACCAGCTGTTACCAATAATTTTTGGCTATCCTCAACAGACAGCAAAAGAATACGGGCATGAAACCATTGATAAATGTAAAAAATTGATGAATGCTGCAACAACAATCAATAATCTGTTGTACGATCAAATGAAAAAAAGAACTGCTGGTAAAGGCAGACAACTGCACATAACTGAATTATTGATGCAGATTTTGTTGTGTAAAAGTATGGAGGCGGTCACCGAGACAATTTTTAGGTCTGATAATACCAGGACTAGTTGGACATCGGGAAAGTCTACAAAGGACTATATTCATATGATGTTTGTTACAAAAATGAAAACAAAAGTACTGTGGAACATAAACTGTGTGTAATCATAAGAAATGTTTAGAATGGAAAAAAAGAGTTCAGAAAATGAAGCCATCTCTGTATATTGATGGTTCTTTATTTTTAGGAAGGGAGGTATCAGGACAGGGAGATATTAGAAATTTGGGTTCAGAAATGGGGTCCAAAAATGAAGCAGATATTTAAAAAGTTTAAACAGATTGAAGGAAAATGCTATTAGCCCGAACTCAAAGGGATACACCCATACCTGGCAAAGTCCCATGCTCCCATTGAGACTTAAACTAACTCATTAGGGAATGCATAATGTGATTCACCAAAGACCCATTGTCTTTCGGGATATTCCTGTGTGAGCAGCCATTATCCCAGTAACAGAGTCTGATGACATAATGGTTTATCAATGGAAGGTAGTTGCATATCAATGGCATAGCTTTGGCTTTTTGTGTAAACGGGAATGGGCTATAAGCCAAATAGCAAGAACAGATTCAGGTTTAACCACCTTGGGCAGAGAAGCTTTTGTTGAAGGGCTGGGCAGTGCTTAGAGAGAGAAAATAGAAGAGACAGTGAGACAGAGTCAGAGAACAATCCTTTTGGAAAAAAGACAGAAGCATATGGGCAGCCAGGAAGATAGGTCATGGCAGCACGGTAGCATGGTGGTTAGCGCCAATGCTTCACAGCTCCAGGGTCCCAGGTTCGGTTCCCGGCTGGGTCACTGTCTGTGCGGAGTCTGCACGTCCTCCCCGTGTGTGCGTGGGTTTCCTCCGGGTGCTCCGGTTTCCTCCCACAGTCCAAAGATGTGCGGGTTAGGTGGATTGGCCATGTTAAATTGCCCGTAGTGTCCTAAAAAGTAAGGTTAAGGGGGGGGGGGGGTTGTTGGGTTACGGGTATAGGGCGGATACGTGTGTTTGAGTAGGATGATCATTGCTCGGCACAACATCGAGGGCCGAAGGGCCTGTTCTGTGCTGTACTGTGCTGTACTGTTCTATGGAACGTAGAAACAGAAGGATGTGGAGAGCAGCCAGTCAGGTCATGAAGCCTGCTAGTTTAAAGATGTAAGCAGCCATGGAAAAGTCATGAAAAATTGCCAGAGAGAGAGAAAGGTTTGAAAAAGGATTCTGAAAGAATCTAACAGAAGAAAAATATACTTCGTAAATGAGAATGTTGCCTTTGCCTGGATGTGTAAGTGGAACGAGAGCAGTATTTTATTGTCAAGTGTTGTTTAATGGGACAATAATAATAATCATCTTTATTATTGTCACAAGTAGGCTTACATTACCACTGCAATGAAGTTACTGTGAAAAGTCCCTAGTTGCCACATTCCAGCGCCTGCTCGGGTGCATGGAGAATTCAAAATGTCCAAATCACCTAACAAGCACATCTTTTGGGACTTGTGGGAGGAAACCGGAGCACCCGGAGGAAACCCACGCAGACACAGGGAGAACATGCAGACTCCGCACAGACAGTGACCCAAGCCGGGAATCGAACCTGGGACCCTGGCGTTGTGAAGGAATAGTGCTAACCACTGTGCTACTGTGCTGTGTGTTAAAGTTAAGAAACTGCATAGAATATATTGTTAGAACTGCGTAGTTTGAAAGTTTAAATATTCTTTTCTTTTCTTTTGTTTTAGCAATATTTTGTTTATAAAATAACAAAGCCCAATTTCTTATATTATCCGCCCCGGAATGAATCTATCGTTTCGGCACAGTCTTATAACTTAAAAACGTTACGCGTCTGGTTCAGCATCTTAAATTTTGTTGAGGGCTGACCAGACATCAGTATTATTTGGAAGGATGAGGTCAAGCAGGTTTTTCCCTTGTGCTAGTTCTTTCACCGCCTGCTGCTGGCCCAGTCTGGTAACTACGTTCTTCACAATTCATCCAGCTCCAACAATGGTTGTGAGCCACTCTGGCGAATGGACATTGAAGTTTTATCCTTCCACCTAGCTCTTGATACCCTCAGTGTAATTTCCAAGTGTTGTTCAAAATGGAGGAGTTTTGAGGGAGGGCAATAAATGGTCATCAGCAGGCGGTTTCCATGACCTTAGCTTTACTTTGACCTCATGGAATCCCATGTTGCGAATTCCCAAGGCAACTGCCCCCTGACTGTATTACCTCCTCTGGTGGATGTGTTCTGCTCGAGGACAGAACCTAGCCAAGGATGGTGGAAGGCTATTGGACATTGATTGTAAACAAATTTGATTCAATTTTTTGAGCATGTGACTGGGTGTGTAGATGAGAGTAGTGCAGCTGATGTAGTTTAAATGGATTTCAGCAAAGCCTACGACAAGGTCCCATACGGGAGACTTATAAAGAAGGCAAATGCACATGGGATACATGCTAACTTGATAAGGTGGATTCAAAATTGGCTTAGCTGCAGGAGACAGAGGGTGATGACCCTCTGGGCAGCACAGTAGCACAAGTGGATAGCACTGTGGCTTCACAGCACCAGGATCCCAGATTCGATTCCCTGCTGGGTCACTGTCTGTGCGGAGTCTGCACGTTCCCCCCCTGTCTGCGTGGGTTTCCTCCTGGTGCTCCGGCTTCCTCTCACAGTCCAAAGACGAGCAGGTTAGGTGGATTGGCCATGATAGATTGCCCTTAGTGAGCAAAAAGGTTAGGAGGGGTTGTTGGGTTACGGGGGTAGGGTGGAAGTGAGGGCTTAAGTGGGTTGGTGGAGACTCAATGGACCGAATGGCCTCCTTTTGCACTGTATGTTCTATGTTCTATGACAGGCAGCTGCTTTATTGACTGGAAGCCAGTGTCCAGTGGCGTACCACACAGATCTGCGCTGGGTCCCTATTGTTTCTCATTTATATAAATGACATAGATGACCGGATGGGGAGGTAGGAGTATTACGTTTGCGGATGGCACAAAGATTGGCCGGGTGGTTAACAGTGAGGTTGAGTGTCTTGGGTTACAGGAAGATATAGATGAGATGGTCAAATCGGCAGAAAAGTGGCAGGTGGAATTTAACTCTGAAAAGTGTGAGGTGATACACTTTGGAAGGAGTAACGTGACAAGGAAGTATTCAATGAATGGCATGACACTGGGAAGTTGCGAGGAACAAAGGGACCTTGGCCTGTTTGTTCATAGATCACTGAAGGCAGAAGGGCAGGTTAATAGGGTGGTGATAAAGGCATATGGGACACTTGCCTTTATCAATCAAGGCATAGATTACAAAAGCAGGGAGGTCATGTTGGAGTTGTCTAGAACTTTGGTGAGGCCACGGCTGGAGTACTGTGTGCAATTCTGGTCGCCACATTATAGGAAGGATGTGATTGCACTGGAGGGGGTGCAGAGGCGATTCACCAGGATGTTGTCTAGGATGGAACATTGAAGATATGAAGAGAGGTTGGATAGGCTTGGGTTCTTTTTGCTGGAACAGAGAAGATTGAGGGGTCACCTGATCGAGGTGTACAAGATTATGAGGAGCATGGACAAGGTGGACAAGGAGCAGCTGTTCCCCTTAGTTGAAGGGACGGTTACTAGGGGACACAAGTTCAAGGTCAAAGGAGGAGGTTTAGGGGGGATTTGAGGAAAAGCTTTTTTACCCAGAAGGTTGTGATAGTCTGGAATGCACTACCTGGGAGGCTGGTAGAGGTGGGTTGCCTTGCATCCTTTAAAAAGTACCTGGATGAGCACTTGGCACATCATAACACTCCAGGCTATGGGCCAGGTGCTAGCAAATGGGGTTAGGTAGGCAGGTCAGGTGTTTTTCATGGGTCGGTGCAGACTCGATGGGCTGAAGGGCCTCTTCTGTGCTGTATTATTCTGTGATTGTAAGGTATGACTATGTGCATATGACTATGGCCTAAATCTTCTGGTCCCGCAGGCAGGACGGACAAGTAAAAGGCCCTTGGGCGGAAATATCCAGTCCGAGAGTGGGTGGGACCAGAAAACCCCACCCTATGTCAGGTTGGTGCTAGGCTAGACTGTGGGACTCTTCGAACTTTGACATAGATCCCCAGATGTTAGTGAAGCAGACTTTGCAGGATCATCTGTGTTTGGTGTGCCTTAGACATAAACAAATCTGGTGTCAGGTTTAGCTTTAGCTCAGTTGGCTGGACAGCTGGTCCGTGATGCAGAACAAGGCCAACAACGCAGGCTCAATTCCTGTACCAGCTGAGGTCATTCATGAAGGTCCTACCTTCTGAATCTTGTCCCTCGTCTGAGTTATGGTGATCATCAGGTTCAATCCCAATCCTTCAGCTCTCCCCCACAAAGGGGAAAGCAGACGATGGTCATCTGGGATTATGCTGATTTTATTTCATTCTACCCATTGTGGATGATTTTGAATAAGTAGTGAAGATTGCCCTTTCTAAGCCCTTTATCCATTGCGCATTTCTTCCCCATTGTTATACCCTGCTATCTATTCCCACACTTACCTGTGACTTGTTTTTCCTGAACACTAAAATATAAATACCTTATGCAATACAGTTCAAGTGATCTATTTTTATTTTTCCATTTTGTTGGCAGTAGAAGTTGACAGTTTATTTTGTCAGTGGAACTTGCTCATGTTTACCTGATGAATGTGATCTGGAACTGTAGCTTATTACTGCTCCTCTGTAACTCCTTATGGAAAAAAAAAAGCAGCTGCAATGGCTGGCTGCAAGGTTTCACTGCCAGCGTTCTTGAATTGGGTGTGGTGTATTGCCTTCAAATGCCAAGGATCCAGAAGGCACTGCAGGCAAGTCATTCAAGCCCATTGCCGTCTGGTCCTGGTCCTAATGGTTTCTGGCACATTCTCCATGAACTTATTATCAAGGTTATTTGGAGTGTGTATGGCTCATCCTCCATTTCTGAAACAACACAAAAAATGAGATCCCAATTCAGCAGACCGCAGAATCACTATAATTGCATGGTATTCTCAGTGACATTGCTCAGATGTGCACCTGGATGACTGTTCTTCAGTAGGATAATGTTACCTAACATAAACATTATGTACTAGCTGTCATCCAGGATGAAGCCTCCAGCGTTGCCAGCCTTAATGTTTCCATGCTTTCCTGCAAATGATTTCCAATATAATCCTGTTGAATAAGCCTAGAAATCCATACTTCTTGGGTCCATTTCAAGAGCAGGAGCCATAATGTCAGTTGAAGATCACTTTGCCCTGCAAGTAGAACAATACTGATGTATTGAAACTGATGAAGGCAGTGAGATTCTTCAGGGTCAGCATACTTTGCAGTATTATGGACTGTTTTAGTGAAATCATCCTTTGAAGTACCACTGAAACCTGTTTTTGGAATTCTTGCTGTGCAGACAAATTGCAAAAGCTGAGCTTAATAACTTAGATTTAACTTAATAACTTATTGTTAATAACTTACTCAGTCACTTCACAGTTGTATTTCTCGATACAGTCTCAATTATACAGCAAGTTAGTAATTCCTTAAGTTACCTTATTTAAAGTACTAAACTGGTTGATTTCCTTAATTAAGTTGCATGGATAAGCAGTTCAGGGTGAGAAGAGTCACCAAATAAAGAAGACGTAATGTAAGAGGTCAATAGGATTGCCTTCCTTTCACATCCCCTTATGGCAGATACATATCATAAATGTTCATTTCTGTGAGTTCAATTCGAGTCACAGAATTATGGACTCAAGCCCTTGCCCTGAATTTGATCTTACAATCCAATGTAACACACCGCTGCCAGACAGAGGGAGTGCAACAGTGTTGCAGAATCCATTTTTAAAAATGAGATGCAAAACTAACACAGTGTTTAAAAAAAATAAATTTGGAGTACCCAATTCTTTTTTTCCAATTAAGGGGCAATTTAGCTTGGCCAATCCACCTGTCCTGCACATCTTTGGGTTGTGGGGTGAGACCCACGCAGACATGGGGAAAACGTGCAAACTCCACATGGACAGTGACCCGGGGCTGGGATTGAACCAAGGTCCTCGGTGCCATGAGGCAGCAGTGCTAACCACTGCACCACCGTGCTACCCTTAAATAAAACAGTGTTGGCCTGTTTTACTTTGTTGGGTGGATATTACGCAGGAGCAATACTCAAAGAAGAGGAGGAACTCTTGCTGTGTCTTAGCTAATACCTCTTCCTGAATCAGCATTGATGAAAATAACTCAACTTATTATTTTGACTGTTGGATTTTGTGTGGGAAAAGTGAATGATATTCATATCAGCTATCACTGCAATGCAAAGTAATAAAAGTGATGAGACATAATAAGGTGCTATATAAATGCATATCGTTCTTTTATATTTTGCTCGTACTCCAGTGTATTCCTTAAGGTCAACTATCTTTCTGATGTTGTTTCAGGCGTATTGGGTTTGCAACAGAGCACTGACTAATTTGGTGATATCCTCCTATCAACTGAACCAGATATTTCTTGCAGATCTCCTTTGCCATACAGGGTAATGCACCATTTCCCCACTCCTACTGAAGCAACAAGCACAGGGACGTCAATAGGTCTGATCAAATATCCTGGCATTTAGTGTGGTTCGCATTCAGCACAAGTCATTGAAATAAAAGAAGATAAACTATATTGGTATTTATTTATATTTAGATTTTATTTACTGCTCTTGGTTCCTGGCACCTCACAGCTTTAATTATTGCATTGACATTTGTGGCAAATGCCCGAGCTGAGCCCTGCCTTGGATAAGAACGGGAGGACCACTTATCACTGCAGATCTTTGTGCTGCAACCACTGACGTTACCTCATGACTCTGTAGAAAGCTTTTTCTCTTGATCATTGTTCGAAATCTCTTACCTTCTATATTGTACATATTTGGCAGCACAACCAATAGAAGAGGCTACTTCTGTTTACACCATCCTTCACAATTTAAAATATTTCTATCACATTGCAGTGGAATGCATGTTTTGAATATGAAAGGACACAAAGTCAGAATGGCCCCGCTCTGACCTATTCTGATTAAGGATGCACATGGATTGTTTAATTTTCTGTACCCTTTTAAAAATAAATTTAGAGTACCCAATTCTTTTTTTCAATTAATTTAGCATGGCCAATTCACCCACACTGCACATCTTTGGGTTGTGGGCCCATGCAGACATGGGCAGAATGTGAAAATTCCACACGGACAGTGACCCAGGCCGAGATCGATGACATTTTATTCCAAGTGGCTACTAACAATGCATCATCAGTGACATACAACAGAGCTCTTCATTGCGCTACTGACACTGCACAATTTGGGGTTTGTGATCAATGGTTGGGATTTGGATTAGTGGTTGGATTAGTGTTTATGGTTAGTGGTTCGAGTTAGAAACCATTATTGAAAACACCATGGTCACTGGACTCGCCATTTCTCATTTCATGTTTCTTTTATCTCTCACACAGCAAGTCACAAATCAGGCTTACGAACTGTTCATTATTCTGGCCTGAACCCTGATTCTCCCCCATTCTTTCACATCATTACATTGTTCACCAGAGAAAAAAAAAATACGTTAAGTATTTGGATTTTGGCACAAGGACAGATAATTTCAGGTTTATGCTGATCATCACTGGGCTGCAGCAGTTAGCATTGGATTCCACAGTGACACCTTCAACCAGCTCCCTCAACTGCAGCTGGTTTTGCCACCATGCCTATTCCCCATATTAACACTCTTTGACTCCCATTGAGGAGAATTGTTAAAAAAGTCCCCAGTTAGTCCACCTATAATTGCCAAGTTGCTGAAAATCCCCCAGTCACCACACTCCGGCGCCTGTTCCAGTACACAGAGGGAGAATTCAGAATGTCCAATTCACCTAACAAGCATGTCTTCTGGGTCTTGTGGGAGGAAACCCACGCAGACACGAGGAGAATGGGCAGACTCCGCACGCACAGCTAGTGACTCAAGCGTGAATCGAACCCGGGACCCTGGCACTATGAAGCAATGGTGCTAACCACTGCGCTACTGTGCCACCCAAATGACTTGGCGCTCACGAAGGTGTGCCTTTGAAAGGATGGATGGAAGGGGATGCAGTTTGGGAAAACCCTCAAAAACTAAGTGGGACAATTATTAGATTCCTCATTGAAAATGTAATATTTTATTCAGAATATTGGACAAGCAAAGAACTTCAGGAGCCGCATTCGATCAATATCTGTATTGCAGAAAATAAATATTTTTTCTTTAAAACTTATATTTATCGACAATTTGAAGAAATAGCAGATTCACCAAATTTGCTGGAATGTTATCCCAGAGATAAGACATTATGAATATAATACTTTTGATTTGTGTGCAGTTTCAAAGTGTGCCACATTCCGTGATACCCGTAATAACATTAACCCATATGTAAAAAGCAGCTTCTGTAGTATTTATTTTGTTTATCGAAATCCCCGTCATTCTCAACAGCTTGCAACCAGTACGTCGTGTATATGTGGAACTTTGTCCCTTCCCATCCACGAACAGAAATGTTTTGCTATGTGCAATTTGGTGGACGCTCCTTCCTTTCAATTACCAGTTAACAAACTACTAACAGCAATGAAAATACAAAAGCTCCGGATCAACGCTGCTGTGGAAATGCATGTAACCCATCCCCCATCCCCAATTGACCGTCTCATCCTGCATTCAAAGTGAACAATTCTCTATTATTAAAACAAGCTGACTTGCAATTCATCTAAATCAGCAGCATTCCTGCCGCTGCGGAATAATAGACGGCTAATCGCAGTTAATGCAGTATAGTCAGCAAATCAAGCAGTTTCCTCATGCTGAATCTTGCCTGCAGACCTGTTTAGTAGTCCGTAAACAGCGTGGGAATGCGCAAAACGCAACATAAACGATGGCACGCAACTACACATGTGAACTTTAACGAAAAACGCTCTTCTAGCTCACATCACACCCTCAACAGATTTCCTTTTAGTAACATTATTTGTAACATACAGGTTTGTGCCGAGGTGAACTGATATTAGCCGCCTGACTGAGAAGCATTTCTCCCCAGTGCTCTCTCACTATTTGACGCAATGTTTCTCTACCCCAGTGTGCTTTTGGAAGGATCTTTTTGCTGATCCAGAGCCCGCTTGGTTATAATGGTGACAGGTGAATCTTGCTGTGACACCGCTCTCACTCCCAGTTCACTCCAACCTCACAATCCCCCCAAAACACGAATTAACACTTTTAAACATCATTGCTCTAATGTGTATTCAAATATACCGCCTTCCTCGTAACCACGACTACTGCCCACAAAAAAGATTAAACCGAGGAACCGTGTGGATAAATGTCCTTGCTCGTCCGATGCTTTCTTTAGCCTCAGATTCTCCCCCCCTAATAAAAAGAACAAGATACAACGAAATCGATTATTTTATAAAGCGTTCACGTGGTGCACTAGCGTCTTCTGGTAGGGTTATGGCGCTCTGTCTCTCCTGAGAATTAGACCTGCTGTTGCTGAAGAAGGATGGGGCTGGCTGGTAATGTGCATGTGTGTGAATGCTTCCTGCAGTCAGTCTCCCGGAGCTCTGCCTGATGGCTGGACAGAGCAGCAGCAGCACTTGCATCAGAGCAGGAGAGAGGACAGGACTTCACCCGTGAAGTCTGCTTGCTACGACTGAACATCGCGGTAAGATTTTTTTTTTAAAAACTGCATGAGATTAAAGTATCTGGAAATGCACAGACGCAACATGTGAACAGATTACTTGCTGGAGGGGTGTGTGTGTGTTGTGGCACCTTCTGCCATTAAAAAAGAAATGCAACGGATCGACCAGATTTCACTCGCCTGTCCTCCAACCAAACTACAGATCGGAGAATATTGTTACAATTCGCATTAGGAGTCGGTGAGCGTTGCTACTGACGTGAGCCTCCTGAGGCAGTCCAAGCAAGATTTTGTTTTATTTTTAAAATGTAGAGTACCGCAGAAAACATCAATATGTCGTGACTTGTACCTTTTCAGCTTTGTAAACATTGCGCCTTACTGTACTGTGTTTGTTATTTACCTGCTCCCCCGGAGGATGCCCTTCCATCCAGTTTACCCTTCAGGCTGCGGACTCGGCTCTGCTCTCCGGCGCCAAACTGTTTGCCTGAATAATCGCCTCGCAGGGAATCAGTGCAGCATTTCTGATGTTCACCGTTTGATTTGACCCTCCTCTGCGCTTCTGATCTTTGCGTCAAAGACGACACGGGGCAAGGAGCTGTCCTTCTGGCGTGACCTAACTTAAGACTTTCTAATCGGCTCACCCCTGATGGATAGAAGCAAATTTGAACCGAACGCCAAAGGCAATAATATTGCAACGGCGGCGTTCCCTGTCGACTGTTATCATTTCCCGATGAAGAGTTAGGCAGACTTGAAACATAAACTCTGCCTGTGTCCCCCTCCCTCCTTAAAGATGTTACCAGACCTGCTGCGATCCCCCACCCAATATTCTGTCTTTGTTTCAAATCACAGCACCTGCGGTGATTTTGCTTTTTATGTTTATCATTTCGGTCCCTGTTTACCCTACCGCTGAAATTTCCAATGAAGGGTTACAACAGGTTTTTTTTTGTTGTGTGTGTGTGTCTGAGTTGACGTGATTGCGTCTGTTGCTGTTGCTTTCCCTAAAGGGATAATGAACTTGCGTTTCGCAGGCTGCAGATCCTCTCGCCATTAGTAGCTTGCCTTGCCCCCACCCCCCACCCACGTGGACATGCTTACATCCATGGGCAATAAGAGTTACTGACCTGCAAAGGCCATTGCAGTGGATCCTAATCTCAGTCAATCTTCTCCTCTCGGTACTTTATTTACCAGCAGGGGTCACTGGACTGTGATTAAAGGGCCAGGACCTTGGCCCTGTGTGGTTTTTATTCCCCCCCCCCCCCCTCCCCTGTCTCCTCCCTTTCTGTTTTGTATGGCTGGTCACCACAGGGGGAGGCTGACTTTACCCGGAGCACGAGCGAGTGAGACTGCAGTCGTTTGCAGCTCCCGGTAAATGTAGAATAGAGACAACCCTTTTTGTATTTTTGGTGAAGTTAAATGTTAGCATTATGTCGAAATCTATTATGTGTGTGTGTTTATGTTTTTAAAAGCTAGCCGGCCCCTCAACTGCTTTTTTTTTAATGTTCAATTAAAACTCCGGGTTTGCAGACGGGTGTTGGAATAAATACGCTCTTTACATTCAATTTTACCTTGTTTCTGCAGGATATTGAAGCTCACGCCATCTCCACCAGCAGAATACAAGGTGCATTTTAAAAGTTGTCTGTTTTCTGCCCAACGCCATGAAGACGAGCAGTGTATGAAGAATATATCGCCATCAATCAAGTTTTGAGAAAAAGAGAGAGGTGGTGGGGGGGGAAAAAAAAGCCCATCCCACCAAGTGAAGAATAAAGGCCAGCCATGGATTCGAAAACCTCGAAGCGCCAAGTTATGGAGCCGGTTGTCTTGTGCGCGGGGCAGCAACTTTGTACCGCGGGCCAGGCTTTCCGAAGGCACAAGCAGCAGATCATGAGGAAGCTGAGGCTACCGCGGATTGTGGGCTTTTCCCTGGGTCTGATGGCGCTCTGCGCGTTTTCCCTCCTATTCAGTGCCTTCGCCTGCACGTCAGCCAACCGAGAGACCCCACAAGTTAAAGGCAGAACTCTGCTGGGCATCGACGAAAAGCAGACATTTTCCAAGCTTCAAAATTATACCCCCAAATCCGACTTTGCTTTAAAGTACGATGTACGGAAAGCCACGACTCCTGCCATCAATTCATCGGCTGGAGACTACCCTTACGATATCATCTCACTGGCGCAAAGAAGGAAAGGAGCGGTCCTCCTCCACATTTTAGGCATGATTTACATGTTCATAGCCTTAGCCATAGTGTGCGATGAATTTTTTGTACCTTCATTGACAGTTATCATTGACAAGCTGCAGATATCGGATGATGTGGCAGGGGCAACTTTTATGGCTGCTGGTGGGTCAGCGCCAGAACTCTTCACTTCTTTAATAGGAGTTTTTATATCTCACAGCAATGTTGGGATTGGGACCATAGTGGGCTCTGCGGTCTTCAACATCCTCTTTGTAATTGGGATGTGTGCTGTATTCTCCAAAGAAATCCTGCACCTCACCTGGTGGCCACTGTTCAGAGATGTGTCCTTTTATATTGTTGACCTAATTTTGCTCATCGTTTTCTTCCGGAATAATACCATCGTTTGGTGGGAGAGTGTAATTTTGTTGTCTGCCTATGGATGCTATGTGACCTTCATGAAGTTCAACTTTGTGCTGGAACGATGGGTGAAAAAGAAATTAAACAGGAACAAAGTGGTGGAGGCAACAGCGACAGATGCCGATGAAAAGGTACATGCAGTTTAATTTTTAAGTTGATTAGAGAGCAGCGGTTAAAGAATTTCCCTCCCCAATGCCAATGGGCCTCGTGTGCTGTCTGTACTAACTGACTTAGATTTTGAGGATGACAAGACTGGACTTCAGAATTATTACATTTTGCAAAAGGGTTGCACTGAGAATGAGCCTCTGTTGAGAGGCATATAATAAATTATGTACTATCTGGTGTTTAATTTTTCTTACAAATGGAGCGCAATTGTCATGTTGACTGGGTTTGTTGATTAAATCCTTGGGTGTACGTATGATATTGTTGGCCATAGTGGGAGATTAATTCTGCATTCAACAGGCGCCCTACAACAAACATCTGTCCAGCTGTAAATTCAATGCTTGGATTTGGGCACATTAATTTGTCTCCATAGGAGTGACCACGACTAATGCATTATCAAATTATCAGGCCACGGGACTTGCTGTAACTTTTTAACCAGTTATTGTTTTTACTTGGTAGGTGCTGAAAAATAGAGATGAGCTCTGAATAATTGGCTACAATTCATAGCAAGTCATTAAAAATATAGCTGTCATTACAATTTAGCCAAGTGGTCTATTTTAGACTAGATGCACGCTGTGTTTGAGAATTCAAAGCTACTTTATTTTTTAAAATTGGAATAATGGAAACGGGACGTTCCTACATAGTACCAATTGACCTTTTCAAGACCACAATATTGGTCCGTATTGAAAATGTCAGAAAAATCACATTCTTTTATTTCCAGCAAAGACTAGTAATAAGGTATATTGTTAGAACAGAATAGAGGGAGCTCTACTTTCAATCTGTTGTATTGTATCTAAGAGAGGATGGTCAATCCTAACTTGGCCAAAATATTCTAATTTCTAGCACTAAAATAACTTTCAGCATGTAATTCTGATTTATCATTGAAGTGTTAACTTTATTTCGAAAAGAAAAGGAAGCGATTTCCTTTCTTTCTTTCAATAGCGATGAACCTCTTGAAGGAGTTGTGCATTTATTAAGACTCATCGGGACATATTAACCTTATTCTTGCAAGACCTGATCCTAGTTAGAATGATTTGTACATATTGTTGAATAAGTCAACAGTCTGAAATGCACAGGATACATGATATCACTATTTACATTGGATTTTTAAAGCAAAACTTTAATTTTACCATTTTAATATTTTTGTCTACTTCTGATCCCTATACTCCTCCAGGCTATCGAGTCTTGGCTTTTGAGATGCAGGATATTCCCTGCATTTTCTATCCCTCCTTGAATAGAAGTACCTGTTCCCTGCTTGCCAGGACACTGTATTTGAGATTGGTAACCTGGAGAATTGTGGGAGGCGATCCACATTGCTGCAAAACATCAGAGCTTCAACACATCGGTGAAGTTTCCACATCTATCCAATTCACAAATTACTGTTATTATTAAAGCCTTGCAACATTGTTTCTTTGTTAGCAAACTATGTGGCAATCCCAGCCAGACAGGGTTCACCATATAACATGTATGAATATGGCCCTTGCCCACCACTCAAGTTTGACCCTTTTGTATTGCTCCAGTAATTCCCACAGTAATGAAATCGACATAAGGTATGATAGTGGTACAACAAATAGATGACCAAGCTAAATGCAATCACCTTGAGCTTTGAACATCACTGCATTTGCAGTGAGGTTTGGAGGAAACTGCACTTCTGAATCAGAATATGACACGTGTGAGGTGACATTATTCAATGCATGCTACTTATATTGGTTAGATGCTGATTCAGCACCTTGAGAAGGGCTGACTTTGTGGAGGTTGAAGCATGAGGCTTGGTTTTGACATCAGTGAGAATGATACAGGTGGGCAAGGCCAGAGTCAAATAATAAATCGGGTTGAGGGAATGGATTTGATTTTGATAGCTTCCCCAAGGGCAGTGTACTGATGTGTGTGATGCTGTTGACTGTTAATATAATTCAAGGGCTTCCTGTTGACTACTCGCACAACTGTATGTTAAAATATCCATGATCTTTTTTTTGTGTACTTTCAGAAATCCAATGACTCAAATTTGTGCAATATTTGGGAGTTTGATGTTGACCAATTTAAATTAACTTGTAGGTCTAATTGCTGAGGTTATGCTGAACAATAAAAATGTTCCCCTGGGGGAATTGCAGATCTGATAATTTAGCACCGTCATCTGTTCTGAAGAGATTCTGGTTGTTGTAGGTTCTGCAGTGATTTAATGCCCTGAAGCAAATATGAAATGGGTAGCACAAATTTCAAGGTTACTAGTTGAAACTTAGTAACTGAGCAAAATTTAATTTAGTATTGCTATCAAATCTACATTTGCATTTTCAAATTCTCTATAATGTTCTTGTTGCTGTCTTTTCAATAAGCCCTGTTTTTTGTTGTCAAGAGGTGTCCACTGTTGACTGAACATCTCTCTTAACCAATAGAATTAAAAAAAATATTTTCATTCTCCTCCTTCCCATTTCCCCCCAAATTTACACCCAACAATAATCAGTAAATGAATGCAATGTCAATCCCATAATAATAACAACAATCCCATCCTCCACCAAACCCCCCAAATATGGCCTCCCAAGGGCCCGGGTCCAGTTTCATGTGCACCACTTTAGAGATTACCCTAAAAACCTTCTTCCAGTAATCCTTCAGCTTTGGACAGGTCCAAAACATATATGAACGTGGTTTGCACCCCCCTCAGGCAATGTTCGCACACATCTTCGACCCCCTCAAAGAGCCGGCTCATCCTCGCCCTTGTAGGTTGTGCTCTATACACCACCTTCAGCTGTATCAGCCCCAACCTCGCACACGAGGTGGAGGTGTTCACCCTCCAGAGCAACTCACACCAGAACCCCTCCTCCATACCCTCTCCCAACTCTTCCTCCCACTTTGCCTTGATCCCTTCCAGTGGCAACTTCTCCTCTTCCAAAATAACCCTGTAAACCACTGATACTACCCCCTTCAACCATTAGATTTGTAATGTACTGACGGCCTTTGGGTTAAATCATTATTAGCACTAAAATTGCACATATCTGGATCATCATTGTGAACGTGGATGGGAATAAAATAAAGGAAAACTTGCTGTTAACAGTACATTGAAAGGGCAGGAGCACATACAGAGGCATTCAGTTTGCACTAAACTACAAGAATGAAGGTGGGTTTACCAATAACATCACCACCTTGAAATTTGAGATTGTCTGATGTACTTTTTCGATGTGTACAGTTAAGGACTGCTTACTGTTTTTTTGCTGGTAGGAGCATCCATGAGCAACAGACTTGCACTACCAAGTTAAATGATGTGACATATAAACAGAAAATTCTGGAAAGACTCAGCAGGAGAGCATCTGTGAAGAGGGAAACCAAGTTAACCTATTAGGTCAATAATCTTTCATTAGTTGTTGCAATGAAAGGTCGTTGACCTGAAAGAGTTAGTTTCCCTCCTCTCCTCACAGATGCTGCCTGACTTGCTGAGTCTTTCCAGAATATCCTGTTTTAATTCTGCTTTCCAGTGCTTGGAGTATTTCATTCCAAGTACTGTGAAAGTATTTGAGTGTCGGCATGTACTTTTATTTCCGTGCAGTGGGGAGCTCGGAATCTGGAAGAGAACGAGCCGCTCTTATCAAGGATCAGGCCTGAAGCATTAGCCTCTCTAATATCCTCATTCCTGACTGAACCACTATGCACGATCAACATTGTCGCTTTTAAAAATAATTTTGGATTCCAATCACTTCTCAGCCTTTGTTCTTAGTATCAGATATTTCAAACCAAAGACCTAGAGCAGAGCGTTGCAAACAAATGGCAAAGTGTCAGGTTCTGTCTGAAAACCAGTGTTTTTTCTCTCCAGAAACACAGCTAGGTTTTCTGTCCAGAGCTTCTAACACTTCCATCATAAATAAATTGGTGGACAGGTCTATTGCCGCCGCTCTGGCAGGGCAGGGCCTGAAGAGCCCTAGGTACCTCTGCACCCATGGCATGGTAGTGAATTGAGCTCGTGTGGTGCCACGCCACCAGGGGTGGGAACAACATGGGGGCTGGAAGGTGTGGCATCAAGCTGTTTAATTATATTTAAATTAATAGAAATCCGGTTCATGCCTTTTCTGAATGTGAACCTGATCATGTGACCGGGGTGGCGGTGGTTTAGGGAAGATCTCAATTAGATCCTGCCGGTACATCTTGCTATGGCCCTTTGGTGAGATTTAGTGGCCATAGCGGCATTTGCATGTGTGTCGAGCAGGCCCGAAAAATGGCACCCCTGGAATTATCTCTCTTCTTCTTTTTTTTCTGGGAGGTGGGGGAAGAGGGTGCAGAAGATGTTTGTAAGTTTTTAAGTGTCAGTCAGTGGCTTCTATCGAGAGAGAGCTTCCACATCACGTGAGACCTCAATTTATTTTTAAAGCATACATTGGCCAAAAAAATGAAATTTATTATCCATTTAAATTATTCAACGTTGCTACTTTTCTTTGCTACATTAATTTTGGGCAGAAATAGCTGTTCTTGCTCATTTAGTTTGCACCTCATTAAAGTGTACGAAATGTAATAAAAGGACCACATTTGAGGCTTATTTCAGTATTTCACATTTTTAGTAAGAATTCTCATTAAAACCTAAATGCCTGTTAACGAGATTTTCCCCATTAACGACTGACCATTCCTTTGAATTTGTGCCTACAGTCCACCAGCTGTATCAAACAGCCCAGATTTGAAAGTCTATCCAGTAAATATAAACCGTCAACCAACATTGGGCTATTTTTCCATTACACCGATGTCCTGTTTTTATTGATGTTTCAGTTATCTATAGCAGATGCTGCAGTGTGAATTTTAACTGACATCTCTGGCGACCTTGAACTACAACTGTGCTTTTGCTGAGCTGCCATCTACCTGGAACAAATTCTATCTTTTATTAGTGCCTCCATATTTTACAGGTCATTGCATATAGTGGACAAATCGTATTCGACCAAATGCCCTTGTTATAAAGTAGTGGGGACTGGACAGAAGTTTCCAAATCTATTTCCATTTGCGTTAGTTATCTGGAAACATCTGGTTATCGGCTTTTAAAAGGTAGTTGAGCCTGTAGTGGATGTGTTCAGTAGGAAACTTGTCATACCTAATACCAAGAGTCACTTAGGTGCCACAACCTAATCCTTCACCGCTTTAACTATCGAAGTTGGCTAAGTGGAGTGAAGAAGTCAATATCTAAGAGAGTGACTTAGATGTGGTCTGGGGCTGAACAAAACTGGACAGGAGGTTTACGAGCGTTTTCCCCCTTTTTTTTCTAAATCATAAGGATTGTGATGCTTTCTTCCTTCTCCCTTTTCCTCTTCTGCCACTGTTGCTATGGCAAACAGGACAGGAATTCGGAGCTAAGAATTGGTGGCCATAACCACCTTAGAATTAAGGAGGGAGGAGACGATTACTTGTGCCTGGTGTGTGAGATGCTAGGCTTAACAGTATTCAGTCAGTGGTAATCTGCTCTGGCCTTGCTAAGAAGAGTGTCTCCCCACGAGCTCCATAGCCATCTCTTGAAGAGGATGTGGTATTTAAAGTTTATAATGTCAGCTCACGTGGCTTGCCCCTGATCCAGTCATTGAAGATATGATACTGGTGCACAATCTTTAAGTGAGTTGTAGCATGGCATCCGTGTCAGGTGGAAAAAGTGATATGTCTGACAAGCTTGCTTCCTCCTGATGCCCAGTGGCTTATATCCCCATGATATCAATTTCTCCTAATATTGCAGATCCGAGTCCGAAATTACATTGGCATTTTCTTTGTGTGAGAGCATGCATGCCCCATGCATGCCCTATGTATATGTGACTGGCAGACGGACTGACATGGCAGGCTGCTATGGACTTTCCTAGATTCTTCTGGTAGAGAACATGTGAATGCACAGTCACATGATTTCCCTTCACATTAGCTCAAACAAATCTGACCAGCCAATAGCTGAAAATATCCGTCTGCTTTTTTGGTTGTTCTTTATTCCTGTTTTTTGAGGAGATAAAGCAGGAATTTAAATGTAACATCCCTTCTTGGAGGAGGTTGTTTCCATGACCCTTGTCTTGCCGCACCCTAACTGCTGCGGGTCTCGGATTAATAATCCACGGCAATATAAACTAAATTGTGCAATTTTAAAGATAGTGCATTAATAGAGAGCTGGAGTTCACATTTAAAAAATGCTTTGAAAGTGGCAAAAGTGGGTAGCACGTTAGCACAGTTGCTTCACAGCTCCAGGGTCCCAGGTTCAATTCCCGGCTTAGGTAACTTCTGTGTGGAGTCTGAACATTCTCCGTGTCTGCGTGGGTTTTCTCAGATTGCTCCGGTTTCCTCACAAAGGTGTGTAGGTTGAGTGGATTGGCCGTGATAAATTGCTCTTGGTGCCCAAAATGTGAGGTGGGGTTACGGGGATAGGGTGGAGGCGTGGGCTTGAAGTAGGATGCTCTGTCCAAGAGCTGGTGCAGAGTCAATGGGCCGAATGGCCTTCTTCTCCACTGTAAATTCTATGGTCATCATAACCAAAATCTATTAAAAGTTGTGGGTCAGGTGAACTCCATGATGCCGTTTGGTGTTCTCTAAACCCTGGCCCATAACAGGGGGGGGGGGGGGGGGGCGAGGACTCGTGTGTTTTTTTTTAAAACATGAAATCCAATCCCCAGTGGCATGTTGCTTGTCCATCGTTATGTTCAACAGTAATTACTCTGATATGCCGCTGCGGACTTAGAAGTACAAAATCAGTACATTGATTTTCGCTGGCCTTGGAAGGATATGCCCATTTTTTTTCCTGCCCTACGTTATGATCACATGTCCTTGCTGTTTTGGAAGGAGGAGTAGTCCCAGAGTATTTCATAAATTCTATTTTCCCAACCAGTATAAATCTATGAAGGAACAATGGCAAAGTTAGAGGTGACATGGGAATAGCTCTTCAAATTCTTTCGTTGGACTCTCCTTGGCCACCTCCATCTGCCATGCACTGTTCTGCAGCTGAAAGGCGGGATGCGGGGACAAAATGCCCCCAGACAACATGATTGCATTGATAGTCATTTGGTAGAACTGCTAGAAAAAGAAACCTGTTAAAGCTTTTCATCTTGTACTCATCAGGTCACTAGCACGAATACCAATGTAAGAGGAAGACCACAATTTATACTGTAGAAAGTGCGAAGTGCTGATTGGTTGGCAAGTAGATTCTGGTAGAAGCATTGTCATGGCAAATAGATGACCTGTTAAGTGCCAAGCATTGTTTGGAATTTAAACCGGGCAGTATGGCCCCGAAGTCAAGGAAATGAAAGGGTATAATATGTTTAGCTGGAACAGGTGCATGTATTAATGTTCTTTCTGTCTGCAAAGAACGGGGCTCTGTGTTATATGTACCTTCTAGTACACACATGCCTCACTGACTATCTTAATTGGCTGCCGGTGTAATTTTTAGCACATTCAGGATTGTTTAGCAAATGTTGTCCGATTGCAGAATCACATCTAATTTTGGGCACTGTTTTGGGTTTTTGCCTATCACGAACAACGGCTGGGACATATACAATCTACCCATCTTTTGGATGTGCGGCCTACATACCTCTCCTCACACTGGCACTGAAAGTCCTATACCACATTACCCATTTGTGAGATGGGCAGAACATCTTTTTGACTCCGAGGTGAATGCCACTTGTGTTGCTATTGCATGGTAGTAGCATAAAATAGCTTGACCTGTTGCTCATTATCGGGATATCTTGCCCTTCAACCCGTCCATGCCAGGTAACAGGGTGCATCCTCGTGGCTTGCTGCATCCGCATATGTAAGGGTTTCCCAAGATGCACGCAAGTGTCCCTTTCACATCCTATCTTATCTAGGATCAGTTCTGAACAGTGTGAATTGGCCAAATAGTTGAGCAAATTGTTACAACCAGTTTTGAGCAAGTTTTCTAAACACGGTGAAGGATTCCTCCACGTTTGTAGAGACATACAGACTTGCATGTAGATGCAATGCTGTGTCCCATGTGCTCATTTGATATTACTAGCATATTTACCAATGTGGGAAACCATAGATAGTTGCGTTGCAGAACTTGTATCATGATGATCTATTGATCTACCACCATTGCGTGAATCATGATCATTTGAACTTATGAGTTTGGCAACTTGAGCAGTTGAATTCAGTTTTAATGACCACATGTCTACACAAATAAAATGTGTTGCTATGGGATTCACTCTAGGCCCACTTTTCACAAATATCTTTATTAGGTTCTGTTGTGTTAGGTACACTAGTCTAACACAGGCTGCAACTGGATGTAGCTTAGATCAGAAAGATACTCCAGACCTTGAAGTTACTTCAATCAGGTTTATTGAACTAATAGCACAGTTCTCTGAATTCGACTCTCTGCTAACTCAAGTGTGTTTACTCTGTCTGTCTGAACCAGACTAGCTCTTAGCCACGTGGTGGAGGTATGAGATTGTAACAACACCCTTGACTGACTCTCCTAGGTGTTCATCAGTGGAAAGAGGCTGAGTGTGAGTGCCTTGTGTCTTTTATAGTCAGATCCCACCTCTGACTGTTCTGCCTGCTTATTGGTCATGTCCTGTTCTACGTCCATTAGCTGCTTGTCTGTATATCATTGTGTGTGTCTGCATATCGTGACAGGTTGCACAAAAAACTTGGATGGAATGACACCTAACCTCCTCCCCCTTGCATTTTTCCAATATGTGGATTCTTGCGGTTCCACATGCTATAAGGTGGGTCTCATTGGCAATGTTGTAAATAGGGCCCAAGCCATTTGCTCGTCATGCACGCTTGGTGCCGAAATAGGATGCATCAAAGGCATCTGCATTATAACAGCTACCCTGAAGAGATCATCTTGCGTTGTATGTCGTACAAACTAGAACAGGTCGAAGACCATCACCTCAGACTACCCAAGAATGGCAAGGTATCTCAAAATTTGAGAAACTGGGTGAAGCTATCTGTTTCGCACTGCTACAATGCTGGAGCAATATGAGTGGTATTCACCATTAGCAGGATGCTGTCGTCAAGCCAAAAAGACATTCTGCCTATCTCACAATTGAGTACAGTAACGTGGTATATAAATTTCAGTGCTAGTGTGATGGTAGGTATGTGGGCTATATGTCCCAAAGACTGTTGGATCATATCCTATCAAACAGCATATCCCTACTACTGTTCACGATGGGCAAGGACAGACCATACACAAGCAACCTGTGTGTGTGCAAAACAGTGTCCTACATTAGATGTGACTCTGCGATTGGACAACATTTGCTAAATCGTCAGCATGCTAAGAACTACACTGACAACCAATTTAAGATTACCAGTTTTGCTCCGTGTGGTGCATTTGCATATACTGGCAGCTACTTCCCTGCCAGTGAATGAAATTGGGGTCGGCACATCGCACAGTGGTTAGCACTGCTGCTACACTATTTCAGGGTCGCAGGTTCGATTCCCAGCTTAGGTCACGGTCTGTGCAGAGTCTGCACATTCTGCGTGGGTTTCCTCCGGGTGCTCCGCTTTCCTCCCACAGTCCAAAGATGTAGGTTCGGTGGATTGACCATGCTAAATTGCCCTTTGCGTCCAAAAAGGTTAGGTTAGGTGGCGCTACTGGGTTACGGGGATAGGGTGGAGGTATGGACTTAAGTGGGGTGCTCTTTCCAAGGGCCGGTGCAGACTTTATGGTCCGAATGGCCTCCTTCTGCACTGTAGATTCTATGATACTTGATGCATGGAACCCTGTTCTTTGCAGACAGAAAGAGCATGTACACACATTGCATGTGTTTCAAATAACCAAAATAAATGACAGCCATTCATTGACTCATTGCTTGGGACAATGCTTTGACTAATCAAGGTCCAACTGCCTGATTTATGTTTCAAACAATGCTTGGCAGTTAACTCGGTCATCTGGTGCATTCTCCATGGCAACATCTCAACCAATCAGTCTACTTGTCGGGCACTTTCTTCTCCAATTGGTATACTTGCCAAGTATTCTGAGTGTAATATGAAAAGCTTTGGCTTATCTATTTTCCAGCAATTTCATTTATATACTAACTTTCATATGGTAAAGGTCCTAAGGCCTCAAAGGAGCTTATCAAACATTATTTGACACTGAACCAGATAAGATGTTAACACAGGTGACCAAAATCTTGCCAAAAATATCATTTCAATGTGCATGGCTAACAAAAGAGCACCGAGATTTCCAAGGGTTGTAAGACTGGAGTGAGTTGGCAATAAAGAGTGGTAAGGCCATGGAGTAAGCTGAAAACAAGGATGAACTGGCAGCCATAGTGGGCCAGGGATGATGGGCAAATAGATAGATGAGTTCAAGCTGGTGGAGGGTAAAAGATACGAGGCTGGCCAGGAAGCATTGGAATAGTCAAGTTTAGAGAGAACCACTTTTGTCTGTGTTGCTGCATAACTGCTAACTAAGCTATGTACAGGAACTGAATGTGTTGACTCATCTTCTAATTCTTGTGTTTCTCTCCATGCACGTGTTATTTCTGACGACCCCACTGTTAACTTTAGCTCTTGCCTTCGATTTCCTGTAGGTAAAAATATCTCTCCTCCATTTCAGTAAGTTCATCCATCTTTTAACCTTGAGAAATATCTAGAATTTATTATTTATTCAGCAAAATTGAATGAATCCATTCTGACTTTCTCTTTATTGAAATTACCAATTTTAATAACTTCTGTATTTATCACAAAGACTTACTTTGCTTCTACTCAATGCCAAGTCCATAACTAATAATTTTATAAATTCACCATCAGCCTAGCATTGTCCCAATATTTCAGCTAATATCTTGGACCTTTACCTATCTCCTACCTTAGTTATCTAGCTAGTTTTTAAAATCACTGCCGTATATATGTCGTTTGCAAGCTAATCTATAATAAATTGCACCCTAAAACTCCTCCCACTTGTACATTCTTGAGGATGTACAATTTTCATGGTTTTGACTCGTCCTATGTACCAATGATGTAACTGCATGGAATATTTAGATCTTTCCTCCATTAGTTGAAATGTTGTATCCTGGCCTAACCAGGCCTGTCGCAATTGGGGCAAGAATCTGTTCCTTAAGGGGTTCATTGGTATAGGGTAGATGGCGTCAGAGCCCACCTCTTTGTCTAGGCCTAAACTGATTCAAAAGGGCTTATTTTTAATTACATCTTGTCACATTCAATGTTGGCCACAATGTGAATTTAGAAGAAATCAGAAGCACCAACTCCTCGACATTTTTTTTGCTTCAAATGATGTGATTGATATTTCAATCTTAAAATAACTACTGTTAACCCACTAGTGCATTGAAAAATAAATGTTAAAACCATTATCCTGTGTTTTTTGAGATGTCACTGTGGCAACTTGTATTATTGTGACAACTCCCAATACAAAATTGGATCTTTTATGGTGCTGTTCTTGGTTGTTGACTTCAATGTGAAAGTAAATTGGGCAGAGTATACAGTGGGCAGCTGAACTATTACCACCCGTTTTGCAGACCCCCCCCCCTGCAAATTGGAAGAATATGCTTCTCAGCCAGCATGTTAAGCAGATCTCTGAACACTTGTGTTTTAAGGTGTTTTAAAAAAAAATTTGAGACATTATAATTATCTAGTGCCATAGTATAATGTGCGTTCCCATATGCCAATTAGCATCGAGGTAAGTCAATTTAAATGTACGTGATCCAAGTAAGTGGTAAACAGTAAAGTTCCTGCAAGATAGCTGTAACCCTCAACTGGTCAGACAGTGAGTAGATGGAAGCCGCACTTTCAACCGTGACATGTCCTGTTCGGCAGACGCACAAACCCAGACCATATTCTTCCTTCTCAGCTGTCGTGTGGTCAGTCAATTGAACATTAGAGGCTGCCTTCCCATGTCTTTCCAGTCATGTTGCATGCTATTCGTGAGGTTTTACTGTAACTGTAAATAATTAAAATCTCACATCCAATTAACAGATATGTTCTTTTTACCATTTATCAAGAAAAGCCAAAGTAGCAGTTCAAACAAAACTCAAGCTTCATAGCAATTGCAACATGAATATTTTACGTGGGTTCTTAAAACCGGGGAAAGACTAGATCTTATCACTGTATTTAATACTTAGGGTAGGATTTAAAACTACAGTTACAGGTTCAGAGATGCCATTTGTGATTGACCTTGGCTAAGCATTTTAGTTGCGACTTTGGTTACATAATGTGTTGGTTTAGTTTGAGTTCCAAAACTTGCTGCTAGATGTTTTTCATCAGGTACAAATAGAAATGCATGAAACCTATTAAAGTATTACCATGAACATTAATTTCACAGAGCCATTGTCTCGGCAAAGGAGGAACCAATACTGAGTAACATGGTAGAACGATAGATGCTCACAAGTGTGTAAAAAAGGCTTTAGAAAAGTGTAGAAAAACTGACCAGGGAGGGTTAACGTTGAGAGGTTGAAAGCTGTATCGGATGGAGTGAAGGGTACGTTGGATGCACGAAAGACTAGAATTGGAGGTCTGAAAACTGAGAGAGGTAAGGCATAGAGGGACATGTAAATGAAGACTTTGAATGCACCTTTTGGGGACCAATGTCAATGGAGCTAAGCGGACATAGATGGGTGAATGTTCGCTGGCAGTGTTGGATAAAGTAGTATTTGTGAAGGCTGGACCATGGGAGGCAAGTGAAGAGGAGTTTGGAGAAATCAGCCCTGGGAGTAATGTGTGAAGGCAGAGACTATTAGTTCCCTATACAACCGGAGGAAGTATTCCCTTTTCATCTGCTTCATTTGACACACACTTGTTATCTAATCTGGTTTGGTGCAGAGCTTTACAGTTTCCCTCCAACAGTGTTTAATGCAATGCGTAACCATATATATCACTGCGTCGAAATGAGCTGGTCATATTCTCGAGAAAAGAGAAGCATGCTAATCTCTCAAAATTGCACAAAAGGTTAGCGAAAGAGGCTGTACAGCTTGTGCCTCACAGAAATCAATGCTTCAAACAAAGCCACATTCATGTTGAAGAATACACAAAACCAAGCTATACAATACACTGGCAAATTGAAATGTGTGATAAAATGGAATTCCCTCTAGCAGTTGGTCATCTAGACAGTTCTGGATATTGAGGCCTTGGTCAGTGGGGTGGCGGTGGTCCGAGAATTAGAATGGGAAAGGGAGGAAAGATGGTGACGGGGCTGGGTGTCCGGGGACAAAAGGAAACCAACGAATAGGGTTGGGGTTGTGGTCTTGTGGGAGAGGGAGTCTGGACTTGATCTTGGGGGACAGGGGACTGAATGATGGGATGGTGACTGTGATTGGAATGTTTTCCTGCAGAGCAGACAGCCTGGTGCATCGGTAATGAGCCCTAGGAGGTGGGCAGGGGAAAATGCAGGGCATGCCAAATGCAGGCTGGCCGGAGCCTGCGGTGGGAATTACTGTGGGGTGGGGGTGGGGTGGGGTAACTAGTCTGGGGTTCTGTGGGGAACAGTCCAACCAGATTTTTACACATTTTGCAGACGGGTCCTGAAGCAGGTGCAGGAAATGACTTTACCAAATTAAATTGATCCAATGCTGATTTCAGGCAGATGCCAGGTACATTTGAAAACTGGGGACCAATATGGCGATAGTTGTACTGCCGGTGCTGATTCTAGCTGCAGCATCTCACACCCAGAATTGGTGTGCCCTACACTGGATTCACACCCAAAGAATCATTTACCCTATATCCAAATTTATTTTGCTGACTGGTCTACATCCAGTTCTAGGATATGGAATAAGACCCGCCATAAAAGCTGCGTCTGACACCCAAGATATAAATACATAGATATTTGAATTGTCTATTATGGGTAACCCATTTAATTTAAATGGATTTAAAATAATGGTTATCAGAAAATTCAAATTGGCAAAGCTTTGTACAGTTGCAACCGAGACACTTTTTGGGGCACGAATAGAAGAAACCTAACACTCAGATGCTATAGCTGATCTGCAGGGTTTGATGTTTTCCGCAATGGGAAATGTTCTAATCCCAAACATTATCATAGGTGCAGAACTATATAACCAACTTTTAAAAGTTTCTGTAGCGGAGCATATTTGTATCAATAGTTGCCTTCAAAATGTTTTGTTATCGATTTTATGTAGGACAACAAATGCTCATCTCAAACAGAAAGTCAGAGAATATGAGCCAGGATATTTTACAAATGGGCACCAGCTTTACTGTAACATACATTGTCTTCAAGTTTAAGTTCCAGTACTGTGAAGTCCACAAATGAATTTAAATGCAAAACACCATCATTGGAAGTTCACGATTAATTTAAATGCACAACACCATAATTAGAAGTTTGTGATGATGTACTGACCTGTATTTCCAAAATGAAATAGATTATGCTTCAGAAGGCCTGAAACAAATATCATTCACCAAAACCGAGCTGAGCACAACCATTGTGATTTATAGGCAACGGTTGCATTTCAAATCACAAATGCTCCCAAACAAACAGCCATGAGTACAATGCAAAACACAGCAAATCCCACAAGGCACTCAGAAGCAGTAAATATATTCCATATTGTTTTCGCAGATGTAAATACGTAATGTCGTCACAACAAGTTCATCCACCCCACCCACCATAGGATTACCTGGTTCAAAGAAGGGAAGGACTGGGTGGTAAATATTCCTGGAAACAAGTTATATGTCAAAGGAGTTGATATTGCAAAAGGCTACATGATGTTCCACAGTTGGGGAGTGATGCTGCACAGTTGGGGAATATTATTTGTGACTTTGGTTTGGATAGTTTGATGCTGTGAAGGAGGTTAAAACACATAGAGAAATTCAGACAGCGAGTTGCATGGATATAAGGCACTGATCTTTGAGACAGCACCATGTCAAGAACCTTTGGAAAAGAGAGGTTGGAACTGATGTGACAGATGCAAAAATGAGGGACTATGACCTTGTTTGGCAATGACAGCAGTTGTGACAGAAGGGGAGCAGTTTGTGAGGAGAGAATGCCACCCGGCTAGTATGGAAGTCAGGAAGGGAAATTGGATGGACAGCAGTTTTTTCATTGCCTAGGAATACAATGTTATATGGAAAAAACCTCAGGCGGCACAGGCAACATGACCAAATACTAATCAACCAATTAACCAGGAAACCAGTTCATTGACAGAACTGCATCAGCTCAAATAAAGTTTGAGTACAGGAAAATTATTTTCCTACACCTTGGGCATCTTGATTGGTGACTCCTCCAGGTAAAGATTTAAAGTGAAAAATGAAATACTGTTGTGAGTTTTATTAATGCGCGAGTTCACAAGTGGCAGTCACATATCTACACCATATTTATGTATGTGGGGTCGTTGAGTTCAGTCGGCTCGACGGCTTAGTGATGTGGAGCAACGTTCAATTCCTATACCGCCTGTTATTCCTGAAGGCTGCCTGAGGTGTGGTAACCCTCTGATTAATCACCACCAGTCAGTGCTCTTCAGAGCAGCCTATGGTCACCTGGGATTATGGTGACATTTGTATTTTACAATAACTTATTTAAAATTTAGCTGTTGGTTGTCATGCTTCATAGCTGATCATTTGCTTCCATAGCTGTTCATTTTTTTTCTTTTCTACAGTTTTGGGTATATTCATAGATATCAAGAAAATATTCAACCTCATTTCAATACAAGCTGACATTACAACAGTTTTGATCACTCTCCATTTTAAAATCTTCCTTTGCTATATTTCCCATTTCATATTCTATATATTTTCTGCGAAACCTAGCTCAACAAACACAGATGTAAGTTACTTTGTTTAGTATGGAGGTCTAACCAATGCTTGCTTTAAAAGTATGTCTGCTGATAGAAAGTTATGTGTATGAAAGATTGGAAAGCAGACCCAATTACATCTTTCACATTCGGATCCAAACGTTCAGAGTTTATAGCATTTATAACCCAGTATTTCATGGCAGACCTGGGTACAGCTAAATTGCAGCTTTTTAAAAAAAAAACAACTTTAAGCCTCTGATCGTATATCCAGTAATCCTTAGTATCACAGGCTTTACTATTTGGGAATTTTGATGTTTGCTTGCAATTATTTCTTTAGCTTGTATTTATTAAAAGTATAAAGTAAAGTACATTCCAAGAGCAGTCTGATGTCGATGATCTTGTAAATGCGCCCATGGAAATATTCTAATCATTTTGATATCAAAGCCATTAATCTGTACACTAAACCAGAGGAAACCTTCCTGAGGGTTTTGAAATACTGAACACACAGCACATAAATAATTCTTCCTACCATGTGAACTGTCATTCATTTAGAAAATATCTTTCCAGCATTTTGTTATACATTCATGGGATTGCTGACAAGGTCAGCATTTATTGCTCATCCCAAGTTACTCTTCAAAAGATAAGTGAGAACCGTGCCAGTCCCTGTGGTGTAGGTACACCCATAGTGCTATTCGGCAAGAAGTTCCATGACTTTGACCCAGCCATAGTAAAGGAGTGACAATATGTTTGAGTCAGGGTGGTATGTAGCTTGATGGGAACTTGCAGGTGCTTTTCGGTGGTAGAAGTTTTGGCTTTGGTAGGTGCAGTATAAGGAGCCCTGTTGAGTTGCTTCACAGCTGCTGCTGTGCTTCAGTAGTGGATTAAATGCTGTGGGCTTTTGTGTCCTGCCTAGTTTCTTGTGTTGTTGGAGCTGCACTCACCCAGGCAATGGAAGTAGTGTGCAGCAGATGGGGATCACTGAGGAGCGTGAAGCGGGTCAGAATTGGTGTGAAGCAGACCGGGAGCAGTCTGCAGCAGGTCAGGATCACCTTGAAGAGACCGCGGGGAATATGCAGCAGGTCGGGATCACTGTCGAGCACACTGGGAGCAGTATGCAGCAGGTGAGGATCACAGAAACTAGGAGGTGTGTGAAACTGGTCAGGATTGCTGTGAAGCAGACTGGGAGGAGTGTGAGGTGTGAGAAACTGGTCAGGATTGCTGTGAAGCAGACTGGGAGGAATGTGTGTCACATGGCAGAATCACTGGGAAGCAGACCGGAGGAGTGTGCAGCACGTTGGAATCCATTATAAATACTGATTAAACTATTGGTTGATCTGGGGAGTGCAGCCTCAGTCCATGGCAGCTCAGCTGTAAAGTGGAGGCTCAAAGAAGACTGGAAAAGCAATATGATCGGAGATTCAGTAGTTCGGGGAATAGCCAGGCATTTCTGTAGCTGCAGATATGAATCCGGATAGTAAGTTGCTTCCCTGTCACCAAGGTCAAGAATGTCACTGAACGGCTGCAGAATATCCTCATGGGAAGGTAACCAGCCAGTGGTTGTGTTCCACGTGAGTACCAGTGACATACAAGTTAAAGGGATAGATTCTGCAGTCAGAATTCTGGTAACTAGATAGGAAAATGTTAAACAGCATCTCTATGTTCAAAATTACACCCGATACCATGCGCAACTAAGTAAAGAAATAGAAAGATAGTACAGTTTGGCAGATGGTGCAGGAGAAAGTACTTTAGATTCTTGGGGTGTTAGTACGAGTTCTGGGGAGATGGGACCTATACACACCAGATGGATTGCTTCCAATCAGAGCTGGAACCACTTCCATTATGGGGCGATTCTACTGGGGAGTATTTAAACTAGTTTGGCAGGAGTGTGGGAACTGGGAAAATACTAAAAGAACCTTGATAGCGATAGTATTGGGGTAGAAAATCGTGAGGCATTGGGTGGGTTAGACAAACGATAAAAAGTAAAGGTCTAAATTAGGGTCACAGTGAATATGTGAATGTTGGGGGGGTGGTCACCGTGAATATATGTGAATGTGGGGAAGTATGACTTGTAGTTGCATGTTTCCATGTGGAAATATAATGCGACAATAAAGGGATACCTGGCTTAAAGAAGGGAAGGGCTGGATGGTAAATATTCCTGGAAACAAGGTGTTTATGAAAACTAGGAAGGAAAGGAGAAGAGGGGCTGTATTGATTTAATGAGTGCATTACAGTGTGAGAGAGGATTTCCCAGATGGGTAAAAGACAATTTTGCTCAAGTTCAGGAACACGAAAGGTGCAATTACTTTGCTTGGTGTTGTCTATAGGCCACCAATTAATGGGAAAGATGTGGAGGAACACATTCGCAAGGGTTTTAAGTACAGAATTTGGGGAACTTTATTCCAGTCTATATTTGGATAATGAGTATTAATGTGAAAGGCAGAGGGGAAAGAGTTCCAAGGATGTGTTCAGGACAATTTTCCAGAATGTTTCCAGTCCAATGAGAAAGGAGGCATTGTTGGATCTGGTTCTTGGGAATAAGGTGGGCCAAGTGGTTCCAGTGTCGGAAGCGGAATGTTTAGGGGAAAGAGACCATTGTATTATAAGGTTTCGGTTTGCTATGGAAAAGGACAAGAAACAATACAGAGTAAGAATAATTGAGGAGGTAAAGCCAACTTCAATGTGGTAAGAATGGGCCAGGTAAATTGGAATCGAAGATTAGGAGGCCAAACTGTAACTGAACAATGGGCTGTCTTTAAAGAATAGGTGGCTCAGGCCCAAAGTTACATTCCCATGAAGGGGAATGATAGGGCAAACAGATCAGGAGCACACTGGATGATGGAGATTATGAAGCAGAAAATTGTGCTTATGACAGTTAATATTGAGGAGGAAGTGAAAAAGCAATGAGAAAAGCAGAGACCGGCAACTAACAGAGAGGAAATTCAACGTTTTTACAGGCATGTAGAGTAAAAGGGTGGGAAGAGGAAAGTGGAGCCAATTTAGGAACGAAATGGGATTTTATGCATGAAAGCAGTGTACTAAATGATTAATTTGCATCTGTCTTTACCAAGGAAAGATGCTGTTCAAATCATGATGAAAGAGGAGGTAGTTCAGACGCAAAGGTTTTAAAATTGATAGGGTGGCGGTATTGGCTTGGTTTACTTTTCTTTAAAGACACCAGGATCAGATGCAGAGAATCCTAGCATACAGAGGGAAGTGAAAGTGGACATTGCAGGGGCATTGGTTACAATTTTCTGCAAAATCTTCGATTTTGGGGATTGGGAGTGGTGGGGTGCACAGGTACATGGTAATTTTTCCAATGATGACAGAGGGTAATTTTTCACGCAGTGAGGTGTTCCGTACTGGAATGCACTGCCTGAGAAGAGTGATGGAGGCAAGGTCGTTTCACGTCTCCAATTATCTTTTGCTAATTAAGGGGCATTTAACGTGGTCAATCCACATACCCTGCACACCTTCTGGTTATGGGGGTGAGACCCACGCAGACACGAGAATGTGCAAACTCTCCACATGGATTGACCCAGGGCTGGGATCGAACCTGGGTCCTCGGTGCCGTGGGGCAGCAGTGCAAACCACTGCCCCACCGTGCAACCCACATGATAGAGGCAAGGTCAACTGAGGTTTCCAAACTGGAATTGGGGGGGAAAAGGGCAAGAGAGTGGCACTACTTGAATTGCTCCCACAGAGAGGCTGACTGGCCTCTATGCTGTAATCACTCTATAACCTGCTATTGCATATGAAAGTATATTCTTCTGATTTCGCTGTATTCCAAATTTTGAATGAACCATGGAATTACATCTAAAACCCTATCATGGTTTCTTCCACATCCCAATCAAAAAGCAAGTATCTTGAGTTGTAAGGTTTAGAAAAATTAGATTCTACTGTATTTAATACTGAAGCATAACTGATGCTATCTTGCTTAAAACTTGAATAGTCTGTTGATTAGAGTCATGCATAGGTGACATTGGAAAATTTTCTGTACTGATCTGAAAAGAAAGTGCAGTAGGCCTCATGGATTTGAGAAATAAAATGCTTTCCACAAATCCGCAAAATATGTACACTGTTTTCTTGTCTTCAGTTGCTATTGACTTCCTGAACTCTTGATGTGTGCCTCAGTATCGAGAGAAAGGTGGTCATGCAAATCTGTGTTGGAACAGGATTTGTGTAGGAGTGAATCAAAGCATTAAACTGTGGGATCAAAATCAGAACGGGCATTACATCAATTAAACTTGATCAAATGCTTTTTTTCTGTATTGAGATAGTGTTTCAGTATTGCTATATCTCTAATATATTGTAAGATTACCTTTTAATCATGCAGTATTCTGAAAATTCCCCACCCAATAAGGGATAATCAATTAACAGTAGATGGTACTTATCTTGGAGCTATGTATTCTCAAAGGGTCATCCAGAAGTCCCTTGATTTACTTATTATTATTTTTTCAATTTGAGTGCCCAATTCATTTTATCCAATTAAGGGGCAATTTAGCATGGCCAATCCACCTACCCTACATATCTTTTGGTTGTGGGGGGCAAAACCCCCGCAAACAAAGGGTGAATGTGCAAACTCCACACGGACAGAGACCCAGAGCTGAGATCGAACCGGGACCTCGGTGCCCTGAGGCAGCAATGCTAACCACTGCGCCACCGTGCTGCCCTGATTTACTTGCAATTATTATAGATGGTAGTCTGGAACAAAATTCTTGTCAATTGCCCTGATAAGTACAAGAGGAATACAATTATATTAAATGTGACATTTTTCCCTGAAGACTGGAGTTGTTACAGTTCACACATTGCTGGTACACATTCTTCATGCTAGTACTAATAGTGTGTGGTCTTTCAGAATTTGGTGAGACATGGGGGCATTTGGTATCCATCCACCTGCTCTATAATTGGTTTCTATACTGTAGAAAAGCAACAGTCAAGTACTGCAGCAACTTTATTTAAAAAAAAAAATTCTGAATGCCCCTTCCTTTTTTTAAAAAACGCTATTCCTCCTTTGTGGAACTATGGCCTACAAGAAGCATGCTTGGATGGTTTGTCATTACATACCTATCTAAGGATGACCAACCTAATTTGTTGGAAGAAACGGCGGATGCTGTACCGGTAACATCCATTGCCTTCACGTTGATATATATTTCCCTTCATCATCCAGTTCAGAACTTCAATTTGATTCATGTTCTGCTCATCCGAACAACACAATGTTTGTGTTGTGTAATTATCACTGCTGATTAACACTAAGGAGCTTCAATAGTCAGAAATGAAGGCACATTATTGATATTATCTAACATTCCAGCTAGTCTATTGTAACTGGTTTCACGCAGCCACTGAACCATGAAACAACCTATTCATAAAGATACCTTGCGGGTCAATTTTATTTGTCACATTCTTTCTTGGATATTATGTTTGATTCTAGATTATGTTGTTCGTTACATGGAACCACTTGAATAGGCATCCTCTAATTGAGAATAAAATCTTGAGCAGTAAAAAAAGAACAGAAGAAATGCTATTTATCCAATTTTTGTCTTAACTGGATTCATAATTATTTAAATCATATATTTCGTGCCAGCCTTGATGCTGGTTATCCTATATCGAGTTTCTAATTTATTTCCATGGCTTGATGATTAGAATCAAAACTATTATTTGAAATAATTATTCAGTTACTTCCTAGTTGACCTGACTCCCAAGAAATAAAATGCTTCCTGATTTTTTTTCCCCCTCCCAAGGATGATCTGGAAGTTGATTTTCCCCAACTAAATTGAGCAATTAAATAATTCTGAACAAGAGGGGAACTCTTGTGGTTGAAAAGGGCAACTTTTTTCCACCCAACTTGAGGTTTCTTTGATCTCTTCTTGCCTGTTTTTAGAGTTGATCCAAGATGATTTGCAATTTCTTCCTTTGCCATTCTTGGTGCTCCTGCATATGTTACTGGAATTCATTAATTCTTCTGCAAATTCACTGGAATCCTTGTGAAGGAAGATGGGCAAAGACTCTTAATAGTGCCAACCAAGAATGGACAGAGTGGGCTGTTCCTACTAAACTCTGATCTTTTATAACCCACTTCCAACCTGGTTACAATCTCGGTCTTGGTTAGTAAAGTAACAGTTCATCAATCTAATTTCAAAGATTTTCTGCACAGGTTTTCTCATTATCAAGGGATTTATCCTTGGATAAACTGAATCCTGCCACCCCCACCACCCCATTCACCATCTCAACAGTTTAAAGGAAATATTTAGAAGCTATTCCAGGCTTAGCAAAAAGATTTACATTGATACAGTGCCTCCCCCGAGCAGTGAATATTTTGAAGCACCTTGCAGCCAGTAGAAGTGCTTTAAGTGTAATTGTGCCATAAAGGAAGAACTTCTGGACTATGGGTGTGATCTATCGGCCTCGTCACGGCGGGCGTGAAAATGAACGGGCTGGTTAGATTGCGAGTGAGGGGGCCGATTGGTTTCCGATCTAACTTGCCCATTCCCATTGGTGAGATCAGGATCACGACGGCGAGAAACCAACAATGCCAATTAAGTCCAATCTCCATGCCGTTAATGGGAAGGACTGCTGTTGAACGGTCACATGCGATCTAACCGCGTTTATGTAGCCGCTATTCAGGACACCAATTCCGGAATAGCTGCTGTTGGAATCCGAGGAGATGAGCAGCCATCTTCGAAATCGGCCAGTCAGCACGCGAGCGTGCTCGTTTTGTGGGGGCGGCAGGAGGGGTGGGGAGAGAGACACCATTGGTGGAGTGTCGACCCTGCGCTGGGAGGATGGGTGGTCCAGTACCTGTGGGCCTAACTTGCCACCCTCGGATCGTGTACAGCCGTAAGGGGGCAGCTCCAACTGCTGCCTTTGTCCCACCGACCACCCCCGTGACAATGAGCCCTGTCCATGGTAAAATGGTGAAGTTATTTCAACTCCTACTGACCGTGGTGGCCGCTAGCCCACAGCTGAAGGCTATTGCTAATAGGGAATTGGCAATTTTCATTATGTGAGCACTTCACAGCTCCTGTGGGCAGGTGTGCCATGAACCAGATAGGCTGTAAGGCCTGGACACTATGCTTGAACTCCAGAGGCACCTAGACCAAAAAGGCAGCAGCCAACATTTAACACCTAGGAACTGGTCTATGGCACTGGGTACATGCCCCGCGCCCAGAGAGGGGGGGAGGGGAAAGGGAGGACCAGGGAGAGAAGCTGCCCCCGGTAACTTTTTTAGCGGAAGTCTGGGGTCCAGTGCCCAGGAGCCCCAGCTGTGGCCGGGGCTGTATGTGCAGGGCCTGTTGGATGGCACCACGTGGAAGCCAAAGCTGATAGGAATTGGATCTCCAACCCTCTCCAATTCCTTATAGATATCATAGTATGGATGATATAGTGGATCCTGCAGAAGCAGCCGTAGTGATGCTGCGGGAACGCCAGGCAACCAGATGCCGGAGAAGGCGGCGGCAGCAGCATCAACAGAGGCCTGAGGCAGTGGTCCATGTGCAGGGTCCCGCCCCACACCCTGAGAACCCGGCTGCCCATCAGGCCAGCGGGGGGTCGGCGACGGCCCAAGGTATAGAGGCATTGCTGGTCATTTGAAGAGTCTCCACCTGAACAAGAAGAAGGTGCGGCACCTGTGCCATGTCCTTGCAAACTTGGTACCATGAGGAGGAGGACACCTCCCTGTGGCCATCAAGGGCACTGCATCACTAAACTTCTATGCCCCAGGATCATTACAGGGATCGAGCAGGCACTTGTGCGGCAAATAACCAGCAGCCCACAAATCCATCTGTAGTCACAGATACTCTGTTTGCCCAGGAGCTGACTATATATCTTGAAAGGGCTGGAATGTCTTAAAGTAGGAGAGGAGGGGAAGGCAGGTATTGAGGAGGTTCAGTCGGTGATAGTGAAGATGCAAATGGATAAAGCATGGATGGGTTCCCAGTGGAATTCGATAAGTTTTTGGATAGGCTGGCGCCTCTGTTGAGGACGCGGTTGCTAAAGGGGCACTTCCAGAGACCATGGGACAGCCATCTATTTTGCTGTTGTTAAAAGAGATAAGGACCCGGTGGAGTGTGGGTCATATCAGCCAACGTTTCTGTTGAATGTGGAAGATTCTTACTGAAATGTTAGCGCTTGAGTTTGAGGAGGATCAGACGGGGTTTGTAAATGGTAGGCAGTTGTCCTCAAATGGGCGACGTTTGTTAAATGTGGTGCCCTCCATCTTAAGTGAGGCTGGAGCTGGTGGTGGTGCTGGATGCGGAGAAGGCATTTGATCGAGCAGAGTGGGGTTATTTGTTTGTGGTGTTGGAGCGGTTTGGGATCGGGCCCAAGATTTGTCACTTGGATCAAATTGTTATACAAGGAACCAAAGGTGAGTGTGCATACAAACGAGGTGAACTAGGGATATTTTCACCTGCATGGGGGAATGACTCAGGGTTGTCCCATGCCCCCCCGCCCCTTTTTGTTTAGCCTAGCGATAGAGCCCTTGGCCATTGCCCTGAGATGCTCGGATAAGTGGAGGAGGATAGTGCTGGGGAGGGGGAGGAGGAGCATATGTGTCCCTGTATGCTGACCACCTTTTGTATAATTCTAACGTGGGTCTCAGTGGAGGATATAATGGGGCTGCTCAGGCGATTTGGGGATTTGAGTCTATTTGGGATATAAATTGAATTCGGAGATGAGTGCTTTTTTTGGTTTCCTCTCAGGGGGCAGGAGCTGGCCTGGAGGGATTGTCTTTTCATGTGGCAACTACTTGCTTCAGGTATCTGGGGGTGCAGGTACCTCGGGACTGGGCCCAGCTCCGTAAATTGAATTTTATGAGCCTGGTGGGTAGGGTCAAGGCAGCTTTGTTGAGGTGGGACAGCCTCCCCCTGTCATTGGCAGGCCAGGTGCAGGTGGTAAGGACTAATCTCTTGCTGCAGTTTTTATTTTCATTCTAGAGCTTGCCGGTCTTTTTTGCCAAAGGTGTTTCCTATGGGGGTAGAATGGTTGCTTTTTGTCGTTTTATATGGGCGGGTAAGGTGGCGATGATTCAGAAGATGGTGCTTCAGAGAGGGCGACAGTCGGGGCGGCGTGTCTCTTCAAATCTGATGTATTACTATGGGCGGCGAACACTGAGAATGTGCAGGGTTAGGGTCGTGTGGGTGAGGATGGAGGCAGGCTCTTTAGGGGGTCAGGGTTGTGGACACTGATCACGGCGCTGTTCCCGTTTGCCCCAGGGTAATACAAGAGTAGTCAGGTGGTGGTAGCCCCGCTGAAGAAATGGACGCAATTTCAGCAACAAGTTGGGGGTGCGTCGAAGCTGATGTCGGTTCGAGAGAATCATGTGTTTGATCTGGCGGGACTGGATGCTAGGTTTTAAGGATGGAAGGAGCAGGGAGTGATGGAAATGAAGGACCTATTTTTGGAAGGAAGGGGTTGAGAGTTTGGAAGAGTTGATGGGAGAAGTTTGGGATTCCGTGGGGGTAGTCTTTGGATACAAGCAGGTGCGGGGCTTTGCAAGGAAGGTTTCCCCGATATTTCTGGAGACACCTCCCTCCTCTTTGTTGGAGGGGGTGTTGTCGGTCATGGGATTGGAAGGGGGAGTCCTCAGCAATTTATCGGAGGATGTGGTGTCTCTGGAGGGGGTTAATGCCAAGTGGGAGGAGGAGCTAGGATGGCTTTCAGAGGAGGTGTTGTGGAGGGTGAATGCCTCAACCATGTGTGTGAGACTGGGGTTAATACAGTTAAAGGTGGTGTACAGGGCGCACCTGACACAAGGTCAAGGATGAGCCAGTTGGTTGAAGGTGTGGATGATACTTGCGAGCGGTGTGGGAGAGGTCCAGCCAACCACGTACGTATGGTCTATCCTGACCAAAGTTGGAGAAATTTGGGGGTTGCTTTTCAGCACTATGATGGCGATCTTGCACTTGTATTTGGGGCCAGAGCTGCAGGTGGGGGCAGGCGGGGGACAGATGTTTTAGCCTGTGCCTCGCTAATTACTCGCAAGCGGGTCCTGTTGGGGTGGAGGTCCGCCTCTTCGCCCAGTGCCTCAATATGGCTTGAGGACCTGATAGAGTTCCTGTGTTTGGAGAAAGTTGTTACCGTGAGGGAAGGGCACCATGGGGACGCAGTGGTTAGCACAGCTGCCACACTGCACCGAGGTTCCAGCTTTGATCCTGGCTCTGGGTCACTGTCCGTGTGAAGTTTGCACATTCCGTGTTTGCATGGGTTTCGGCTCCAGAACCCAAAGATGTGCAGGCTAGATGGATTGGCCACGCTAAATTGCCCCTTTTTAAGAAAAATGAATGGGGTACTCTAAAATTTTTTTTTTAAGTTTAGCTTGAGGGGAGTGAGTGAGGGGTTCCACAAGAGATATGGGTCTATTTATTCTCCACTTTAAAGAGTTGGTTACTGTCAGCTGCGTGGGGAGGGAGGGGTGAGTTAGGGGGGGAATGGGGGAGCTATTCTTTGAGTTTTTTGGGGGTTTGTTGTTCTTGTTTTGTTTTATGTTCATAATGTTTAAAAAACGATGTTTTTTAAAAAAAAAATACCGGTGATTGCTTCGTCAGGTCGGCTACCGGGAAACCGTCAGCAGGTCCAGCTCGTTACCACACTTAGTATGAATTTGGTTAGATTGCGCCCCTTATCTTGACCTAAATAATGTTTCTACCCATTGGGGGAAGACATTTGCTGATCTCAGTTGCAGCCTGGTCAGACTTGTCAATTTCCAACAAGCTCTCAAGTCTGAATCCTTTACGTTCTCTTGTTCTATCTGGCTCGCTGCCCCCCTATCCGTTTCTTTCATTTTATGACTATTCCCTCTTCCTTTGCACCGTCACATAAAAAGACAGAATGCCTATTCTTATTACCTTTCTAGTTTGAGGTATAACTTTGTAGTACATATGGTTGAATTACTTGGTGCAACATAAACATAATTTGTCTTTCTCATGTTCTTTTTTGTAGAGAAATTGATTGGAGGCTAAACCGTTCTGGGCCATTTGGCTATATAAATTTCAGCCATTTGGATTGTGCTGCTGTTGCTTGATCGCACAGGCAACAGTTCACCTACCTTGTGCTTGGCTAATCCTCCTTTAAATATATAATGTTTGCTTCATCTGTGTAAACAATAGCCTCACAAAATGAAAATTTGGTGACGAAATCTATTGGACTGCTGGAGCTAATTCCGAGGTGTTAGACTCTGTTTCCTGAAGTTGTAAGTCCTTGCCATTTCTCATTACTAAATCATTAGCTTTCCAGATCTCACAGTATTGATTCTTCTCTCTGGGTTGAGCACCATTTTTACAAGTAAGGGAAAGACATTCTTCGAAATCTCCGGTCAATTATAGGGGAGGAAAAATCACTCGTCAAGCAGAACGTCTGTTAGGTACAACAATCTGCAAATAAAATCAACTTCGATAGGAGTAGGTCATATTGCCTCTCAAGCCTACGCCATTCGTGAGATCCACACTGAACTGATCTTGGCCTCCACTCTATACCTTGAACTCCTCCATAGTATATGAATCTAACACCACCTTTTAAGATATTCAATGACCGAGTCGTCACATCCCCTGAGAGAAGAAATTCCTCATCTCTGTCTTAAAAGGAACATGCTTCTTCTGAAACTGTGCCCACTAGTCCTGGTTTCCCCCAACAAGGGGAAACAATCTCTCTGCATCTATCCTGCCAAGCCTTAGAATCAATGAGCTTCACCTTTCATCTTTTAAACTTCAATGAATTTAGGCCCAATCTGCTCAATCTTTCCTCATAAAACCACCACTTCATCCCAGGAGTCAACCTAGTGAACCTTCTCTGATTTGCCTCAAATGCAAGTCTCGCCTCTTTTTTAAATAATGTGATCAAAATTGTGTGCAGCACTCTGGGTGGAGCCTCACCAATGCCCTGTCAAATTGTAGCAAGATTTCACTACTTTAATACTCTATTCCCCTTGTAGTGAAGACCAATAATCCATTTGCCTTAATTATTTGCTGTATGTGTAAAAGCAAATTATATTATAAATTATAGCTCCAAATCCAAATTAGTTTTGTTAAAGGTAATTTATCATTTCACTTCTGTAGAGTGAGTGCTGGACTGTCAGACATGTATCTTTGTGATGAGACACTAAACTGTGATCCAGTCTGCCTCTTGCTGGACAGAGAAGATTTCATGGTTCAATTTGAAGAGCAGGGAGGTTTCCTGATGACCTGGTCCTCTTGGTGCAGCATCACAAACAATACCTGCTTATTGTTTTCTTGCTGTTTTGGGGAATTTGTGTGCAAATTGGCTGCCACTATAACACTGTCTGTATTATCAAAGCACTTTCGGACATCCTGAACTGTGAAGGTTTTTTTCAATGGCATGCTGATTGTACCTTTTGTTCAGTGTTCCTTCATTCTGTTATCAATGTTGAAATTCTTTTATTTTGAGTCATTTTCCCCCCCATTGTTAGTGGTATCAATCTTTCAAGATTTGGCATAAAATGTAATTATTTTTTCGTTGCTGGAACCAGTCAAGCTATATTTAAAATTAAAGGCTTGAGATTGAATGGTTGTTCTATTATTTCCTCTCAGCCAGCGGACAGCAGACAAATGACCTGTTTAATGTACAAGGCTTAACACGAAGGGGTTGGAGAGGGGCTAGCAGGGTAAGCCAGAAGTTTTACGAATCTTGGTGTAGGCAGCGAGTGGAAGAAAACAATTGAACATTGCAACTTGGTATTTTTAAATTTAATGCACCAGTTGAAGCAATTATGTTTCAGAAATGCATTCAAGATTTTTTAAATAATTTGAAACCATGGAGAAGCTCCATGACCAATTAAACTCGGGAATAGTTTGGCTTGAGTGCAAGAGCACTTGGCAAAAACTGTATGCATTTGAGGGAATTTGGTTCCGTGGATAAGCATACTATCCCTTCACTTCTTGGACCTGGATTCCATCCAGACTGAAAGGACTGTCGTGGTTGAAGATTGCCGCTGCAGTTCTACTCCAGGTAAGGACTACAGCACAAAACTGGCTGAATACACAAGACCTAGAAACAGAAGTATACCATTAGTCCCTTATCATTCAACAAACGATGGTTAAAATCAACAAATGATGGTTGAAATTCTACCTCCACTCCAAATATCCCCGTAATCCCTCTTAATTTACCTTGCAGCAAAAGATCTATCGACCTCTGTATCAACAACTGTGCATGCAAAGCAATCTTGGGTCGAGAATTCCAAAGATGCACAATGTTTGAGAGAAGACATTTCTCCAGATCTCTAACTGACTGACCCCTTATTCTGAGATTGTAAACCTACTGCAGCTAAATCATTAACTATTGTAATACTGAAGGCTGCAGTTCAGATGGTGTTTGGTTCTTGGAACAGATTCTTCATTTGCAGATTGTAGATATTCAAATTCGGGAATAAAAGTAGCAAATACTCTGGCTCCAACTGAAAATTGGAAGAGGTTCGAATTTCCACCAGTTCTCCCCCACCCCTCACCATAATGTCAACAAAGATCTACAGATACCCCTCAAAATGATGCAAATCCATTTTTTTTCTTGGTTTTGGGGAAAGCCTCCAGCCCTCTTTCTTCCCCCACCTCCTGCCATTATCTCCTTTCTGTCAAGGGAATTAAACTTGGACTGCAGGGACAGTTAGTTTGGCTCCACACAGTCATTGCTTTAAAATGATGATCAATACGTGCATGAGTATCTGAAATTTTGCTTTAATAGACCACTTAGCTATGCAGCTCTGAGGCCATATATAAACAAGTGCAATATAAAATTCATGGAACATTTTCAATTCCTCACCAGTAGTTTTACTACTCCTATGAACAACTTGCTCTAAACAGCACTTTTTAAAATATGGTAAACATCCCCAGGTGCTTAATAGCAGCAATTGTTAACCAAAATTTGATAGTCACATAAGGAGAAATCGGCAGGTGACCACCAGCTCCGTCAGAGGTAGATTTTAAAGAGCAGTTGAAATGAGACCGGGCGAGGTTAGTGAGGGAATTGCAGAGTTTGGGATCTTGGCAGCTGAAGATACTGCTGCCAGTAGGGTGAAGAACATTGAGGATGAACGAGAGGCTAGAAGTGGAGGAGTGCTGTGAGCTTGGGTAGGTTATTGGGCTAGAGAAGTAGAGATGGGGAGGACTGAAGGGATTTGAAAACCAGTGTGTTGATCGAGGTGGTGGTGGCTGACCGTGAGGATCGTTTGGCCTTGTTGGAGGCTGAAATGTTGATGATGGCGGAAGGTCAAAAGTTGAGGGGAGAAGATCGATGAACCGGAGAATCGTCAAGTTTGAGGATCGTGGGGCTGCCTGAAGGGAGCGAGGGAACGCAGTCCACGAAGTCTGTGGCCAAGATGTTTGAGCAGCTGCCAGGAAATGGGGTCTTTGACCAACCTCCTGAAGCAGATAGGTGCACAGGACATTGTGGACGAAGCTGAAAGCAAGAACACTTCTGAGAGCAATCATCCTGAGGTTACACTGGTATTTGGATAAGAAGATGATTGTGAAGTGGGCGAAGGAGATGCACGAATACATTTGGGAAGGTCATGTGGTCTGTATTTACCTGGACTTGGAAACTGAGCTGGCCAAGTGGCGGGCCAGTTTTGACAGGGTCAAGGTGGCCCTGTTCAGGGTCAAAGTGCGGTTTGGGCTGCTGTATCTGCTAGTCTGTGGGGTTTAGGGTGCTCTATACTGCTGTTTGTGGGTCATGGATGAGGTACAGGAGCATTACTTCAACATGCTGGAGGAGGCGAGCAACATTTTAAGGGATCCTGGATTGTGGGATGTTTGAGAACAATGCATTTTGATTGGTTTTACCTGCATAATGGACTGGAAGTATTGTATTCTGAGTCGGGGGGACTGTATGTGTGAGGCTTTTTTTTGGGTTTTGTTTTCTATTACCCACTCCTGTATAGTTAAGTATGTAAATGTAGAGTTTCTTCCTTTTTTTTTTTGCACCTCAGTTTTGGGGGTATTATTGTTTGTACTACAAAATGTGTGGTTTTGGTGGGCAACATGGGTGGGGGGGGGGTTCTGGTACAGAGGAAGTGGGTTATTTGCCCAGTGTGGGGGCCACCCTACTTGCAGGTCGGCTAGTTAAGTGGGGGAGGGTAAGGGTTATGGGGAGTGGGGGGGTTGGGTGGTTGAGCTGTGTTGGTTTTCTTTGAGGTTCGGGTGGACCTGGGGAGATGGGACATTTTGTTTGTGTCTGGGGGTGGTTGGGGGGGAAGGAAGGGTGAGTTCCTGACGTTGAAGAGATTGTGGTGGAGCAGTTAGCTGCTGGGGAATGGCAGAGATCATCTCGAGGGGAGATGGGAGGTCGGGGGCGTGGAGGAGTCCATTGAAGCGTGGATATGGCTGATGTGGGGATAGGGTGGTCACAGACATCCCATATATTGCATCACATTGGCTCAGAGCCATCCTCACCCCCAGAATCTCCGACATAGCCCCCGAAAGGACTTCTGGGCATGCCCAGAACATATGGATGTGATTGGCCGGACCCCATTAGCACTCTCCTCATCTATCCTCTACCCCCGGAAAAAACGGACTCATCCGTGACACTGTCGTGTGCGCTCTGTGCACCAGTTTAAACTGAATTAGACTTAGCCTTGCACACTAAAGCTAGTTCTTGGGTCCATAGCCTTTGCAGTCTCCAGTGCCATTAGCAACTCTTAATATTGCATTGAATGCATCACATTGGCTGAAGACTAGCATCTGAGGACCTCTGGAGGAAGCCAAAATGGATCATCCACTCGACACCTCTTGCTGAAGATTTTTGCAAGTGCAGTTAGTTCTGCACTGGTATGTTGGGCTCCTGCAGCATTGAGGATGGGGATATTTGGAGAGCCTTCTTCTCCAGTGAGCCACTCGAGACTTGGCAGGACTGCAGAGTTCAGATCTGATCCGATGGTTGTGGATTTATCTTTTGCAGGCTGTTTCCACTGTTCAGCATGTATGCAGTTGTGTTGTAGCCTCACCAAGTGCCACCACATTTTTAGGTATACTTGGTGGTGCTGCTTCTAGATACCCTCCTGCACATTTCATTGAATCAGGGTTGATCCAAGGTAATGGTAGTGAGAAATATGCCGTGCCATGAGGTTGAAGTTTGTGGTTTAAGACAATTCTATTGCTATTGATGGCCCACAGACCCTCGTGATGGTCTGGTTTTGAGTTGCTAGTTTAGCACAGGGCTAAATTGCTGGCTTTGAAGGCAGGCCAGCAGCACGGTTCAATTCCCGTACCAGCCTCCCCGAACAGGTGCCGGAATGTGGCGACTAGGGGCTTTTCATAGTAACTTAATTTGAAGCCTACTTGTGACAATAAGCGATTTTCATTTCATTTCAGATCTGTCGCAAATCTATTTCATTTTGCATGGTGGTAATGTGATAATACACTAAGGAGGGTACCCATCCACACACAGATGGTCACTCCCGTCCATACTGTCCTGGGCAGATGCATCTGGGACAGGCAGATTGGTGAGGATGAGGCCAAATAGGTTTTCTTTACTTCTCTCACTCACCACCCTGCTGCAGACTCGATTTCCGAGGTTTGCCCTTTAGTACTTGGCTAGCTGGTTCAGTAGTGGTGTTAGCAAGCATCTTTTTTTTTGTGATGGACACTGAAGTATTTTCTGTGCCCTTGCCACCTCCAATGATTTTCCTTTAATACGTAGAGGAGCTGAATGGTGGTAGGTGGTAATTGGGAGATTGCCTTGCCCATGTTTGACCGAATACCATGAGACTTGTTATTGTCTGGAGTCAATGGTGAGAAGTCCCAGTGCAGCTCCCTCCTGACAACTACTGTGCCAGCTGTGGTAGGTCTGTCCTGTTGGTGATGGTGGAACTGGACATTGTGTATGATTTTGTGAGTGAAACTGTCAGGCTTTTGCTTGTGGGACAGCTCCCAGATGTTTGTAAAGAGGACTTTGCAGGGTGTTCAATATTTTCCAGTGCATAGATCAATGCCACTTGGCCTATCCTGTTTAATCTTCTTGATTTTTCGTGGCTTGCTAGACCATTGCAGAGACTAGTTCAGAGACAGTTCCGAGTCGACCATATTGCTGTGGCCCCGGAGTCACATGAAAGTCAGACACACAAGGACAGCCTGAACGTATTATTGAACCCAATGGGGTTTTCCCCCTGATAATCATGTCCTTGACAATGATTGCATGGTCATCATTGCTGATGACTAGCTTTCAATTCCAGATTTATTAATTGAATTTAATTTCCATTGAGAGATTTGAACCCTTTGACCACTGAATTGCTGGTCCAGTGACATTGTCACTATCCACTGAATCCACTTGAGTTACCTCAAGTTAAACTTTTGATCCTTCCTTCTGTTCTTTAATGACTTCTCCTCTCCCTCTCTCTCTCTACTTACTTCAGCCCTATTCTTTCCACCCCCCTTCACCTCCTCGTTTCTGAAATCATTGTTCCTACAACTCTTGTCTGCTTGTGACCTTGCCTCCCACCATTCATTCATCACTGGCCGTTGTATTTTCAGCTGTCTAGGAGCCTGCTATGGAATTCCCTGCCTAAATTCTTTCATCTTTCTAGCTCTCTTTCCTTCTCCAAGACCCTTCTTAAAACTCACCACCGTCAACCAAACCTTTAGTCATCCCGTCTTATATTTGCTTTTCACCTTGCATTCGTTTGTTTTTCTGATTATGCCGACACAAGGTGTGTTTGGACATTTTCCGATGTTAAAATTGCTACATAAATGCAACTTGTTATATTTAGTCCATTAGATTCACTTACACTTCATATCCAATGAGTATAAAATCTAACCCTTCCTGCCATAAAACAGAGAATCAGATTTTGTGTTACCACTGCGTAAATTGTTACCCAAACCCATTAACCTGCTTGGGGATATGCCTCATGAATGAAATCCTACACGTGAAATTACACAGTTTACACAATTACCACTTCCTGCCTTATGCCACTGGAGAATAACAGTTCAATTTATAATTTAGTGCCCACTTGCTAAGCTTTGGATGGCAGGAGTGCACCTCAGGAATCTGGCAGTGAAGGGACTTGTGTCTGAATGTAAAGCACAATTTTTCTGCCTCTTTTGAACAGGGCACTGTGCAGGTCTAGAAGTGAGCACAATGATTTGTGCGCCTGAATTGCTAATGTGTGTTTTAGTCATGCAAAGCTCCTCACCGGGATAGCTTAATCGGAAAATTCGCCGACCACCAGCCCCTCTTTCTCCACCCCCTGCACCTGTCATCCCCAAAGTCTGTAGCTGCTTCTGTAATTCTTTTCTTTAACTCTTTCAACTTGTCTTCTCTCACTTAACCCTTTCAGTCAGTTAATTTATGCAGCATTTCATAATGTCATGCAAAGCTTGTCAATCTCACTACATCTGTAGATTTGTACACCAGTCATAATGGAAAGACGCAACAATATGGCACAAAATATTCCACAAAATAAAGCCTGATTTTTAAAATGAGGCACTCAGTCAATTAAAAATTAATTTGGTGTAATTAAATACAGGTACGTACAAAGTAACTCCCCTATTGCTAAGTTACAGTCTTAAATTAAAAATTAATTTTGTGTAATTAAAAACACATAGAAGCTCCCCCCGCCAAGACTTAAATTAAAAATTAATTTTTGAGTAATTTAAACCACCCATCTGACACAATGCGTGTGCTGTGGGAATTTGAGGCTATCACCAAACTTTAGATCCAATATTGCCAATATTTACCCAACATTTGGATATACCACAGATATCCAAACTGTGGCTTCCTTGTTTCTGCTTATGCTGTCCACTTAAGTATTCTTATTTGTTGAATTTCATTGCTCTGGTGGTTTGCAATACTCTGTGCTCCCCTCAACCCTGAAATTAAGATTTATCTTGAGAGTTAAAAGAACTGCGCCAAACTTTTCTGAATTTGGCAGATCAACCCAGAAGCTTCAAAGCAATGAGGCTTTGCCATTTGGACACTCAGGACTTCAGAGGCCCAATATCGAAGGCCTGAGGAACCATCACTTTGTGTCTTGAAACAAGCCGATTCCATTATGAAATGTGGTTGACACTGCTCCCTTATAACTATATGATCTTAATTTGTCAAATGTTCAGTGAAGAAAGTATGATATCTTATCCGAGATAAAATTGATTATGATAGACAAACACCATTGTGTGGACTAAAGATGCTTAGTGTGGACTTGGCATGCTGCTAAAAAGTACATATTTTACATAGACTCATGTCAATTTAACAATCTGTTTAATTCCATTTAATGTAGTTTTGTTTGAGTTGAGATCTAGTATAATGCAATGAGAAATAAGGGTTAAAAAGGGGGCCTCTAGGGAAGAGAGGCCAGAGTATGACGGAAATTTGATTTTTAAAGTATTTTTGTTAAATCCAAATCTAGTGTCTTAAGCCTGAACAAAGCAAACTCACTCTTATGATAGACAAGTTAGCCAAGGTAATTTGTGAAACAATGCAAAAAGTATGATAGACGAGCAATGACTAGCATTTAAATAATTAATGCATAATTTTCAGCAAAAATACATTCCTTTTAAGGTGCTAAGAGCCTGCAGAAAAAGTGGTCCACCTAGTGTTAGATTAAAGGGAGGGACTTTTAATGTTGCGAAAGAAAAGTAGTAGGCCTGAGGATTGGGAAGATTTTTGCGATCCACGAAGCAAGACCAAGAAATTAAGAAGGAAAGAAATGTAAATGAAATGAAATGAAAATCGCTTATTGTCACGAGTAGGCTTCAATGAAGTTACTGTGAAAAGCCCCTAGTCGCCACATTCCGGCACCTGTCCGGGGAGGCTGGTACGGGAATCGAACCGTGCTGCTGGCCTGCTTGGTCTGCTTTAAAAGCCAGTGATTTAGCCCAGTGAGCTAAACAAGCCTTTCTTGCTAGCTAGAAAGGCTAGCAAGAGACATAAAATGGATTTGAAAATTCTACAGAATCCACCCAAAGCAGAAGGAGGCCATTCGGCCAATCGGGTCTGCACTGACCCTCTGAAAGCGCACACTACTTCGGCTCAATTCCCCCAACCGATCCCTGTAACCCCACCTAACCTGCACATCTTTGGACTGTAGGAGGAACCCCACACCGACGTGGGGAGGACGTGCAAGCTCCACCCCGAGAGTCACTCGGGTCTCTGGTGCGGTGAGGCAGTAGTGCTAACCATTGCACCATTATGCAGAAGGGAAGGAAAGTGAAATTAGGAATAAGGAAATGGCAGAGACATTACATCATTCTGGAAATAATCAGGAACCAATAGCCAATGAGGAACGTAAAAGAAATCAATATAACTAAAATAGTCCGGTACTAAGTAATTTGGTGCTAAATGGTGACATATGCTCTGGAACTGAAAATCTATATCCTAGAGGTCATTGTAGAGATAGTGGATACAGTTGATGTATCCATTTTTATCTTCCAGAATTCTTTAAATTCCGGAAAGGTTTCCAAGGATTGAAAGGAACCCCACTATTTAAGAAAGGAGGGAAGAAGTATTGGTCAGCTAACCGAACTGAACCGTATTGGACAAAATGCTAGAAGTTATTATTAGGGAGATGGCGACAGAGCACTAGAAAATCATATTGTGAAGCAAAGTCTACATGGATTTATGAAAGGAAAATAACGTTTAACAAATCTGCAAAAAATTTTTGAAGCTTTGAAAAACATTGATAAAAATTCTGCCACACGTGCTTATTATGAAAAGATTCATGAAATTGGGGATCATGTGTTAGCCTGGTTTGAGGATTAGTTAACGGATAGAAAACAAGTTAGAAATAAACTGGATATTTTCTGTTTTTCTGGCTTAAGTAGTGGGGTACCACAATGATCAATGGGTCTCGGCTATTCACAATCTATATTAATGACTGCGAAGGGACTGTGTCGAATGAAATAGAAATAGAGAAAGAGAAATACAACACGGCCCACGATGTTGTGCCGAACTTTTGTCCTAGGTTAATCATAGAATTCTGGACACTAAGGGCAATTTATCATGGCCAATCCACGCAACCTGCACATTTTTGGACTGTGGGAGGAAACCAGAGCACCCGGAGGAAACCCACGCACACACTGGGAGGATGTGCAGACTCCACACAGACAGTGACCCAAGCCGGAATCGAACCTGGGACCCTGGAGCTGTGAAGCAATTGTGCTATCCACAATGCTACCGTGCTGCCCTTGAGAACAAATTAATCTACACTCCATTATTCTACCCTAATCCGTGTACCTAGCCAATAGCCGCTTGAAGGTCCCTAACGTTTCCGACTCAACTACTTCCACAGGCAGTGCATTCCATGCCCCCACTACTCTCTGGGTAAAGAACCTACCTCTGACATCCCCCCTATATCTTCCACCATTTACCTTAAATTTATGTCCCCTTGTAATGGTCTGTTCCACCCGGGGAAAAATACTCTGACTGTCTACTCTATCTATTCCCCTGATCATCTTATAAACCTCTATCAAGTCGCCCCTCATCCTTCTCCGTTCTAATGAGAAAAGGCCTAGCACCCTCAACCATTCCTCGTAAGACCTACTCTCCATTCCAGGCAGAATCCTGGTAAATCTCCTTTGCACCTTTTCCAAAGCTTCCACATCCTTCCTAAAATGAGGTGACCAGAACTGCACACAGTACTCCAAATGTGGCCTGACCAAGGTTTTGTACAGCTGCATCATCACCTCACGGATCTTAAATTCAATCCCTCTGCTAATGAACGCTAGCACACCATAGGTCGTCTTCACAGCTCTATCCACTTGAGTGGCAACTTTCAAAGAACTATGAACATAGACCCCAAGATCTCTCTGCTCCTCCACATTGCCAAGAACCCTACCATTAACCCTGTATTCCGCATTCATATTTTTCCTTCCAAAATGGACCACCTCACACTTGTCAGGGTTAAACTCCACCTGCCACTTCTCAGCCCAGCTCTGCATCCTATCTATGTCTCTTTGAAGCCGACAACAGCCCTCCTCACTATCCACAACTCCACCAATCTTTATATCATCTGCAAATTTACTGACCCACCCTTCAACTCCCTCATCCAAGTCGTTAATGAAAATCACAAACAGCAGAGGTCCCAGAACTGATCCCTGCGGTACGCCACTGGTAACTGGGCTCCAGGCTGAATATTTGCCATCCACCACCACTCTGTCTTCTATCGGTTAGCCAGTTAGTTATCCAACTGGCCAGATTTCCCACTATCCCATGCCTCCTTATTTTCTGCATAAGCCTACCATGGGGAACCTTAACAAATGCCTTACTAAAATCCATGTACACTACATCCACTGCTTTACCTTCATCCACATGCTTGGTCACCTCCTCAAAGAAGTCAATAAGACTTGTAAGGCAAGACCTACCCCTCACAAATCCGTGCTGACTATCCCTAATCAAGCAGTGTCTTTCCAGATGCTCAGAAATCCTATCCCTCAGTACCCTTTCCATTACTTTGCCTACCACTGAAGTAAGACTAACTGGCCTGTAATTCCCAGGGTTATCCCTATTCCCTTTTTTGAACAGCGGCACGATATTCGCCACTCTCCAATCCTCTGGTACCACCCCTGTTGACAGCGAGGATGAAAAGATCATTGCCAACGGCTCTGCAATTTCATTTCTTGCCTCCCATAGAATCCTTGGATATATCCCGTCAGGCCCGGGGCACTTGTCTATCCTCAAGTTTTTCAAAACGCCCAACACATCTTCCTTCCTAACAAGTATCTCCTCGAGCGTACCAGTCTGTTTTACACTGTCCTCTCCAACAATATGGCCCCTCTCGTTTGTAAATACTGAAGAAAAATACTTGTTCAAGACCTCTCTTATCTCTTCAGACTCAATACACAACTCCCGCTACAGTCCTTGATCGGACCTACCCTCGCTCTAGTCATTCTCCTATTTCTCACATATGTGTAAAAGGCATTGGGGTTTTCCTTGATCCTACCCGCCAAAGATTTTTCATGCCCTCGCTTAGCTTTCCTAATCCCTTTCTTCAGTTCCCTCCTGGCTATCTTGTATCCCTCCTGTGCCCTGTCTGAACCTTGTTTCCTCAGCCTTGCATAAGTCTCCTTCTTCTTCCCTTAACAAGACATTCAACCTCTCTTGTCAACCATGGTTCCCTCACTCGACCATCCCTTCCCTGCCTGACAGGGACATACATATCAAAAACACGCAGTACCTGTTCCTTGAACAAGTTCCACATTTCACTTGTGTCCTTCCCTGACAGCCTATGTTCCCAACTTATACACTTCAATTCTTGTCTGACAGCATTGTATTTAGCCTTCCCCCAATTGTAAACCTTGCCCTGTTCCCTCTCCATTACTAAAGTGAAAGTCACAGAATTGTGGTCACTACCTCCAAAATGCTCCCCCACTAACAAACCTGCCCTGGTTCATTACCAAGTACCAAATCCAATATGGCCTCCCCTCTGGTTGGACAATCTACATACTGTGTTAGAAAAGCTTCCTGGACACACTGCACAAACACTACCCCATCCAAACTATTTGATCTAAAGAGTTTCCACTCAATGTTTGGGAAGTTGAAGTCACCCATGACTACTACCCTGTGACTTCTGCACCTTTCCAAAATCTGTTTCCCAATCTGTTCCTCCACATCTCTGCTGCTATTGGGGGGCCTATAGAAAACTCCCAACAAGGTGACTGCTCCTTTCCTATTACTGACTTCAACCCATATTACCTCAGTAGGCAGATCCCCCTCGAACTGCCTTTCTGCAGCTGTTATACTATCTCTAATTAACAATGCCACCCCCCCCCCCCCCCCCCCCCAACCTCTTTTACCATCCTCCCTAATCTTGTTGAAACATCTATAACCAGGGACCTCCAACAACCATTTCGGCCCCTCTTCTATCCAAGTTTCCGTGATGGCCACCACATCGTTGTCCCAAGTACCGATCCATGCCTTAAGTTCACCCACCTTATTCCTGATGCTTCTTGCATTGAAGTATGCACACTTCAACCCATCTCCTTGCCTGCAAGTACTCTCCTTTGTCAGTGTTACCTTCCCCACTGCATCACTGCGTGCTTTGGCGTCCTGAATATCGGCTTCCTTAGTTGCTGGACTACAAATCCGGTTCCCATTCCCCAGCCAAATTAGTTTTAAACCCTCCTGAAGACTACTAGAACCCCCCCCCCCCCCCCCCCCCGGATAATGGTGCCCCTCTGGTTCAGATGCAACCCGTCCTGCTTGTACAGGTCCCACCTTCCCCAGAATGCCCTCCAATTATCCAAATACCTGAAGCCCTCCCTCCTACATGGGCTGGTTTAGCTCACTCGGCTAAACCGCTGGCTTTTAAAGCAGACCAAGGCAGGCCAGCAGCACGGTTCGATTCCCGTACCAGCCTCCCCGGACAGGCGCCGGAATGTGGCGACTAGGGGCTTTTCACAGTAACTTCATTGAAGCCTACTCGTGACAATAAGCGATTTTCATTTTTCATTTCACATCATTCCTGCAGTCACATGTTCAACTGCACTCTCTCCCTATTCCTAGCCTCGCTATCACGTGGCACCGGCAACAAACCAGAGATGACAACTCTGTCTGTCCTGGCTTTTAACTTCCAGCCTAACTCCCTAAACTTGTTTATTACCTCCACACCCCTTGTCCTACCTACGTCGTTGGTACCAATGTGCATCATGACTTCTGGCTGCTCACCCTCCCGCTTCAGGATCCTGAAGACACGATCCGAGACATCCCTGGCACCCGGGAGGCAACATACCTTCCGGGAGTCTCGCTCGCGACCACCGAATCTCCTATCTATTCCCCTAACCATTGAATCTCCTATTACTATTGCTCCTCCCTTCCCTTCTGAGCCCCAGAGCCAGACTCAGTGCCAGAGACCTGGCCGCTAGGTATCCAGGTATGTGGCTGATGGCCAGGTGGGAAAGTAATAGTGCAAGGAAGACCCAAAGAGGCTTGCAGGTGGATGAATATAGACAGGTTGCATGGTAGCACAGTGGCTAGCACTGTTGCTTCACAGCGCATGGTCGCAGGTCTGATTCCTGGCTTGAGTCACTGTCTGTGTGGAGTCTGCATGTTCTCCCTGTGTCTGCGTGGGTTTCCTCTGAGTGCTCCGGTTTTCCCCCTCAAGTCTCGAAAAACATTCTGTTAGGTAATTTGGACATTACGAATTCGCCCTCCGTGTACTCGAATAGGCGCTGGAATGTGGTGACTGGGGGCTTTTCACAGTAACTTCATTGCAGTGCTAATGTAACCCTACTTGTGACAATAAAGATGATTATTATTGTTAAAAAGGTTGATTGGTGCATGTCCAGGACACAATGTGGTAAAGTATAAAGTTATAAGTAGAAGAGCAGATTTTAAAAAAAAGTTTTGCATCTGAAAGATTGAGAAATGTTTGTATTCCTAGAGAAAGCTATCCCTGTGCATGAATCACAAAGTGAATATGCAGGTACAACAAGCAATTAGGAAGTCAAATTGGAATTTCAAATTTGTGTATGGAGTGGAGAAGTCTTGGTATAATTACACAGGGCCCTGATGAGGCCACATTCGGCATGCTGTGTAGTTTTAGACACCTTAATGAATGAAATTAATGAAAATCGCTTATTGTCACAAGTAGGCTTCAATGAAGTTACTGTGAAAAGCCCCTAGTCGCCACAGTCCGGCACCTGTTCAGGGAGGCTGGTACGGGAATTGAACCGTGCTGCTGGCCTGCCTTGGTCTGCTTTAAAAGCCAGTGATTTAGTCCAGTGTGCTAAACCAGCCCCTACCCCTAATTGAGAAAGGGCGTGCAATAATATTCTCTCTTGCCCGGTTCCTGGGATGAGGGAGTTGTCCTGTGAAGAAACAGTCAGTAGCTTATGTCTTTTATTTCCTGGAGTTTAGGAGAATAAGAAATGATGGAGTTGAAACATGTAAAATTCTTAAGGTGACTTGATAGTGTTGGTGCTGAAAAGATCCCCCTGGCAAGGGAATCTCAAACATGCAATCATGGGTGGAATTTAATGCTTTCCCCTGTGGTGCAGAGGGTCAGTTAATCAGATGAGAGGGTGGGGATACAGCTGCTTTCCTGTCTCCACTCCATGGCAGACTAGCCCCACTACCAGTTGAGGTCCTTGATTGGGCAATTAATATCCACTTAAGAACCACATCCAGCTGCTGCACACTATGTGGGCAAAATGATGCATAAATGCATGGAGATGCGGAGATGCAGAGATGCGAACGGGCTCCGAGAGGTAAGGGGTTTCCCCAGTTCAAAGGTGCTCTGTACCTGATCAAGGGACCTGGCGACACTCTTGTCCTTGCAGCCGAACCCCTCTTCTCCTGCCCATCCACCTGCCATTGCTCACTTGTAGCCTGGGATCCAGTGATGGGCCTCGGGTGGGTGTCATACTGGCCGAAGCAGCCACCTCCCTGATGGTGGCACTGTTTTCCAGCCAGTGGGTAGGACCCTCGTCCGCTTCATCAGTGCCCATAATCTCAGAATAAGGGCCGGCCATTTGGAATTGAGATGAGAAATGCCTTCACTCGGAAGGTTGTGAATCTTTGGAATTCAGTATTCCAGTGTTGCAGATGCGAGTCATTGAGTATATTTGATGCAGAGCACAAAGGCAATTATGGGAAATGGGGGATATTGGATAGGGGTTGGGGTGGAGTTTGAGATTTGGAACTGAAAAGGGGAATAGGATCAAACACTTATTCCTGCTCCTTTTCTTATGTTTTAATATGATCTCTAAGCTTGTGGTATATGACAGAAGCCCAAGGACATTTTGGAACAATACTTTTGTTGAAGGTTATAAATGGGTGGGGGAGGAGGTCGGTACTGCAAGGGTCTTTGATGTGAAATGCAATACACTTTTGGAACCATAGAATAGGGGAGAGCACAATAAACCATTCTTTCCATTTCACAGCAATGTTATGGCTATTAAATCTGACCTCAAACAGTACTCCCTCATTTCGTATGATATTAATACTGGCATTCAGGACCTTACATTCCTCTTTGATCGACTCCCCCCTTCCCTTTACCTGGTTGTTAATTTTCCATAGCTAAATTTGTCCAAGACTACAATATCGCTCCCACATCTTGGAACATAGAGGAGCAGGAGTCGGCCAGCGGGCCCCTTGAGCCTGCTGTACCATTCAAAAGATCTGATCTGATCTTGACCTCCACTCCACATTCCTACCTGTCCCTCCTATTCCTGGTTTATATTAGCCTTGAATATTGTCACAACGCCCTGATCTATAGCATGGTCAATTGCAGCCCCAGAGGCATATCTGGGTGAATTTAAATTTTATTGATTGAGCCCAATACACTACAGTCACCAGGTTTGTAATTTTAAAGTACAAAGAATCTATGTACAGTATTATAATTAAACAGACAAATGTAACCCCCTCTTCCTAACTCGCCCCACTCTCGTGTGTGTGAAAGGTTGGTGTAAAGGGAAAGAAAATATAAACAAAAATAAAAGGATAAGAATCTTTCATTCACTGGGATCCCAGTGAGTCGATATCTTTCTGAAGTTCAGGATGTCATTTGATTCTAGGCTTGAGCTGGTTTTCTCCGGCAACGTTGTCTACCTTCTCTGCAGTCTCATTATCATTTCAGGTTCACAGCACAGGATGTGCCAGGCACTCTCAGCTTCCAGAACAATAGAATAGTTCTTTCATTTCAGCAAGCAAGAGAGAGTTCCTTTCACTTCCAAGGTCTAAACACTTCTGTTTAGTTCCCTCAAATAATCGTGCAGGAAGGAACCGATCACTGACTGTTGTCAGGCAGAACATTGTCCCTGGCCAACTCACCAGTTTCCAGTTAACCAATCAAACCGACTTATTCCAAACCTGATCCCTAAAATCCACTCCGTGCCAAATATCTGGCTTCTCCTTTCCAAAATAAAACCTAGGAGCGCAAGCAGGTTATTTCAGCTGTGCGTCTTCTGCTTAAAGGCACATCCTGACTATGGATTCGCAGACCCAAAAAAAAAAAAATGGGGATAAAAGAAATAAGAAGGACTCGTACAATATTTTCAATTACTCAGCTGCCACAGCTTGCTAGGGTAGAGCACTATAAAGGTTTATGACCCTCCTGAGAGAAGAAGTTCCTCCTCCTGATGCATTTTTAAATGTGCAACCCCATTCTGAAACAACGCCCCCTGGTTCTAAGACACCCAGCTGCCCACCCAACCCCCAACCCTACCATCTCCATGCTTACTCAAAAGTGGCTGGACTTTCAAACTTTCTACTTACTTCATGGTAGGTATTGCCATTTAAAAACGAGCTGGCTGCCTTCCAGTGACTCTTCTGCCCTTGACATAAGGCCTCAGCAGCCCATTGTACTGCACTATTCTCGCTTGGCATGAGTGAGAAGGTCGAGTGAGAAAGGAGAGGCTGGATTTCAACATAAAAAAACTAGGAGCAGAGTGGCATTCCACAGAAGTTGTGCATCAAGCAATCACAAACTGTACAGTACACAGTACTCGAGGTGTGGACTTACTAACGCCCTGTACAGCTGTAACAATACTGCCCTACTTTTACACTCCATCCCCATTGCAATACAGGTCAGCATTCCGTTTGCCTTCCTAATTACTCACTGTAACTGCATGTTAACATTGTGATTCGGACATTCAACTCCTGCTTCAATGCAGCATTCTATAGTCTCAATTTAAATAATCATGTGCTTTTCTATTTAGTGGATAACCTCACATTTTCCCACATTATATTCTATCATCGAAACTTGACCATTCGCATAACCTATCTTTCTCCCTTTTGTATACTCTGAGCCATCCTCGCAACTTTTTTTCCAACCCACCTTTATATCATCAGCAAATTTGGCTGCAATGCTTTCAGTCCCTTCATCCAAGTCATTAATATAGATAGCAAACAGTTGAGGGTGAGGTTCCAATACTGATCCTGGTGATGCCAAATTGCTTTATGATTTTCTAACGGTCCAGCTACTATTTCTTTAATAATAGATTCTATCATTTTCCCAGTGGCAAATGATAGGCTAACCGGCCTACAGTACTAGCTTCTTGTCTACCTCCTTTCTTAAATAGAGATTTACTTTTGTGGTTTTCCAATCTGCTATGATCTTTTAAAGAATTTTGAACGATTAAAACCAATGCATCTTCTATCTCTGCAGCTGCATTTTTGAAGACCCTAATATTCAGGCCGTCTGGTTCAGGTGACCCATTGACCTTTAGTTACATTAGTTTGTATAATTTTTTTCTCTGATTCTTCTTGTAACTTTCTCCCTCTCCTTGACTTTCTACTAGTGGGAGACGTTTGGTACTTTCAACTATGAAGACAGATATGAATAATAATTTGTTCAAAGCCTCTGCCATTTCATTATTTCCCATTATTTAATATCCTAGTTTCATCCTCAAAGGAACCAACATTTATTTTAACTAATCTGTTCTTTACTATTCTCTTCCTTACATGAAGTTCCCACACTTGCCCAATTCCCTGTCCCCTCTGGTGAAATCTGCACTTGAGTGAAGTTGCCTTGTTATTATATATTTCAATATTATACTATTATTAATTTGCTTCGGGTGGGATTTTCCAGCCGTTCCCACCAATGAGATTCTCTTTCTCTCTTCGCCCTGTCCCCGGCAATGGGTTCCCTGGTGGCAGAGGGTGCGAATATTGAGAAACCTTGGAAAATGAGGAGTGGAAGATCCCACTAAAAACATTTTTTTTTTAATAAATGTTTTTGATTGGATTTTTACTCTGTACACTTGGCAAAATTATTTACACACATAAGTAGGCATCTGTTTGTGGAGGAAGGGGGGGGGGGCAGATATACAATTGGGTGTGGGAGAGACCATTCTAGAAAGCAATCCTCAAATGGGTCTGGTGCTGGTGTTCTCCCGGACGGATTCTTTCCTTCCTCTTAGATTGAGCTCCCCCCCCCCCCCCCCCCACTTCTCCCGGTCTATCTCTCCCTCTCATGCTTTGGCTGCTTTCTCCTGGTTCTTGGCTACCTGGCTATTCTTCTGCTTGTTTGTTGACCACAAACTAGTCCCGGAACAATTGGGTGAATGGCTCCCATGTTCTGTGGAAGCCGTCGTCTGACCCTCGGATGACGAATTTTATTTTCTCCATTTGGAGAGATTCCGAGAGGTCGGACAGCCAGTCTGCAGCCAGCCGAACAGTATTCCACGGTGGGCAATCAAGGAGGCAAAGGCAAGGGCATCTGCCCTCCTCCCCAGGAATAGATCTGGCTGGTCTGAGACCCCGTAGACCGCCACTTTCGGGCATGGCTCCACCCTCACCCCCACCACTTTGGACATTGCCTCGAAGAAGGCTGTCCAGTACTCCACAAGTCTGGGGCAAGACCAGAACATGTGGGCGTGGTTGGTCGGGCCTCCTTGGCACCATTCAAATTGATCCTCCACCTCCAGGAAGAACCTACTCATACGGATTCTTGTTAAGTGGGCTCTATGTACCACTTTTAGTTGCATCAGGCTAAGCTTTGCGCACGTGGAGGTGGAGTTGACGCTATGCAGTGCTTTGCTCCAGAGTCCCTACCCTATTTCGGCCCTCCTTCCATTTTACTCTTGTTGCGTCCAGTACGGTGTCGGCCCCTTCTACCAGTTGGTCATACATGTCGCTACAGTTTCCTTTCTCTAGTATGCTTGCGTCCAGTAACTCTTCCAGTAATGTCTGTCGTGGCGGTTGTGGGTAAGTCCTTGTCTCCTTTCATAGGAAGTTTTTGAGTTGCAGGTACCTTAGCTCGTTTCCCCCTGGCTAGCTGGAATTTCTCTGTCAGTTCGTCCAGTGTTGCGACCCTGCCTTCGATGTGTAGGTCCCTGACTGTCGTCCCCCCGTCCTGTCTCCATCTTTTTGAAGGTGGCATCAGCCAGTGCTGGTGTGAACCTAATGGTTGTAGCAGAGGGGAGCTTTGTCCGACATTTTGGTCAGGCCAAATTGCTGCCGTAGTTGGTTCTAGGACTGGAGGGTGGCTATCACCACTGGGCTGCTGGAGTGTTTTTTTTGGGTGGGGGTGGGAGTGCCGCCGTGGCGAGGGCCCGGAGGGAGGTCCCCTTGCAGGAGGCATCTTCCGTGCGCACCCACTCGGCTTCTGGCTCCTTGATCATCCCCTTATTCGCTCAGCCGTCGCCGCCCAGTGGTAGAATTGTAGGTTTGGGAGGGCTAGCCTTCTCCTTGATTTTGTTTTTTGTAAGACCTTCTTTGGGATCCTAGCATTCCCCCCCCCCAATACGAACACCATGATTAATTTGTCGATTGCCATGAAAAAGGCCTTGGGGATGTAGATTGGTATAGATCTAAGTAGGAAGAGGTACCTGGGCAGTACATTCATTTTGATCGTCTGGACTCTTCCTGTGAGGGAGAGTGGGAGTGTGTTCCATCTTTGTAGGTCCTTCTTTTACTTCCTCTGTCAGACTGGTGAGGTTCCATTTGTGGATCCCTTTCCAGTCATGGGCCACTACCGCAAAATATGCCACAGGGGGATTTACTCCAATTGATGTGCATGTTCAGTACAATTCACGGTGATTCAGCTACTGAAGCAGTCTGTGGACATATGCAGCAAGACCTGGACAATATTCAGGCTTAGGCTGATATATGGCAAGTAATATTTGCACCACATGGCAATCTTGGACAAGAGAGAATCTATCCATCTCCCTTGACATTGTGGCATTATAATCTATGAATCCCTAGCTATAAACCTCTTTGGAGTTATCATTGACCAGAAACTTAACCGATCCAGCCAAATAAACATGGTGGTTACAAGAGTAAGTCACCGGTTAAGGATTCTGTGGTGAGTAACTCACTTTGACTTCCAAAACGTGTCCATCATCTACAAGGCACAAGTCAGGAGTGTGATAGAATGCTGTCCACTAACCTGGATATGTGCATCCCCAACAACACCCCAGACTAGCAACACATTCCGGAACAAAGCTGTCTGCTTGATTAGCACCCCATCCACTGTCACTTTCTCCATTACCACTCTCTCCATCACCAATGTACGGTAGCAGCAGTGTGTACCACCACTAGATGCACTGCAGAAATTCACCCAGGCTCCTTCAGCAGTAACTTTTGTTGTCTGTAAAACTTGACACTTTAATCAGCCTATTATTCAAATGTTTTACCAAGGTGCTGCTTAATTGCAAGATGAACAAAGCACAAATACAAGTTTATAATTCAACCAAATTTATTATCAAACACAGTAAAACAATTGCCCCCCCCCCCCCCCCCCCCCCCCAAATTATCACCGCTACAATAACCCCAAGATTCTTAATACTATCGTTTCAGGGCCTCTGTCTGCGAAGATGGGTCTTGCACCCCGCTTCCTTCCATCCTCTGGTCTGCTGTCATATCTTCTCTGTTGCCTCTGTGCGACTCTTCACTGAGAAGGGTCCTGGAGGTCGATTCTTACTCCCCTCTTCGAGCCTTTCCAAAAAGTTCTCTGGCCCTTGGGTCTTGGGGCGGGGCCGCAATACACAATGGAGCCCACCCCCAGGGGTCCATCTCCAGATATTGTCCGCACGTTGCCTTACTCCATATATGGTAGCAGTGGGAAATCTGGGTGCCAAAAAGTCTAGCTTTATCTGGGCGATCTGTCTCTGCTCAGTGTATTTGAAGTTGGCTGTTCGAGTTCATGTCAGAACATAACATGAGAGCTAGGAGTAGGCCACCTGGCCCCTCGAGCCTGCTCCACCATTCAATAAAATCATGACTGATCTTTATGTGGACTCAGCTCCACTCTCCCACCCACTCATCAGAACCTTTTAATTCCTTTACTGTTCAAGAAGCCCCCCACCCCCCCAATCTTCTAAATACCAATGAGTATAATCCCAGTCTACTCAGTCTCTCCACTTAAACTAATCCTTTCACATCTGGAATCAACCTAGTGAATCTCCTCTTCATCCCCTCCAGTGCCAGTACATCCTTTCTCAAGTAAGGAAACCAAAACTATACACAGCACCCGATACAGCTGCAACATGTACCTCCCTATTTTTGAACTCCATCCCTCTAGCAATGAAGGACAAAATTCCATTTGCCGCCTTAATTACCTGCGAACTAACTTTCTGCGATTCATGCACAAGGACACAAAGATCCCTCTGCATGCTGCAATTTTTTACCATTTAAATAATAGCCAGGCCTGTCTGTGGGCTGACAGGCTGTGATTTTAAAATGTCCAATTCTTAAAAGTGTCCAATTATATACCAGGTCACAAATTCAGGCCGTTGTCAGCTTCTAAGCTCCTAAGATGCTGTCCTATCCTCTATCTTCTGTCTTGTTTTTCACCTTTATTAAATTGAGACCCCTGAAATCCCCTTCTGCTACTGTCTTAAATTTATGGTATTCTCACCACTGACAATCCTTTGTACTTACAATAATTTGAAGAATTTAAAACCCAAGTTAGCATTACCTAATCAAATTTCCTAATTGACCCAACTTCTCTTGCTGGTATCAACTGTGGTTTGATCTTCACTGAGTCTTGGCTTTTCATTGTGATTTATCAATAAGATAAAAACAGATGTTTGAGGAATAGTAATGGATTGGATTGGATTTGTTTATTGTCACGTGTACTGAGGTACAGTGAAAAGTATTTTTCTGCAAGCAGCTCAACAGATCATTAAGTACATAGGAAGAAAAGGGAATTAAACAAAATTCTAGAAAATACATAATAGGGCATCACAAGATATACAATATAACTACATAAGCATTGGCATCGGATGAAGCATACAGGGTGTAGTGTTAATGAGGTCAGTCAATAAGAGGGTCATTTAGGAGTCTGGTGACTGGGGAAGAAGCTGTTTTGAGTCTGTTCGTGCGTGTTCTCAGACTTCTGTATCTCCTGCCCGATGGAAGAAATTGGAAAAGTGAGGGATCCTTGATTATGCTGCCCGCTTTCCCCAGGCAGCGGGAGGTGTAGATGGAGTCCATGGATGGGAGGCAGGTTCGTGTAATGGTGCTACAATATAAGTTTAAGTATTAAATACAGTATTTGCACATTATTATTTATTCTGCTGTATAATCCATCCGTTTACCTGTGCAAAGGGTGCAAAGTTTTTCGGATGTCAAAAGTCTCCGCACTTCACGATGCTTGAAAAAATAGGATGGTGCAGGTCATATCAGTCATTCCATCTATAATTTTACCTGTAGGGTGAGGATTAATGAAACTACTTTTCAGGCACGTCATTGCCTCAGTCTGGATAGTGCTTTAGGCATCAATCAAACTTTAGAAATATTATTTTCTGACATCTTTGATTCTGCTCTTTATATGATCTTTCGTTCGTGGTCATAATGAACCTGGTTCCGTTGGAGACGATTTTAGATGTGTGTTGAGGAGGCTTGTCTGGTGTATGAAATGATATTGGTGCTGCAGCCTTTGAGTCAGCCACACGGGGTTAACATTTACTTCAGTATCCAGACATAACTTGCCGCAGTCTCCACAGATGGAAGAAGGCATGTGGAGAGATGCAAAATTTGTTCCATGTTTGACTATGCCAAGTTACTGAATAGTTGGATCAAGTTCTGAAGTAGGTTAAAGAAATTATGGACATCTAACTAGACATCATAATTGGCTGCCTGGTAGCGCATGTGAGCTCTTGCAAGTTAAAATGGCTGTGAATGCAATGAGCAGTATGTACAGATTGCTGAAAATGTAGAAATTTATAGCCTGATTTGTTAATTTGGGGTGAGAATTGGTGAAAAAAAACAGATGGGAAGTGCTCCCGTTGTCATTAGCTGGGTGGGTCCAGACTGTAAAGATGACAGTCCTTCCAAGATGCCTGTTTGTGTTCCAGTGTCTCCCCATCTTTATTCTACAGACCTTTTTTAAACGGGTTAACAAAGTTATCACTGGCTTTGTATGGGCAGGCAAGACCCCGCGAGTAAAAAAAGGGGATGCTTGAGCGGAGCCGGGGAGAGGGCGGGTTGGCGCTGCCAAACTTCAGTAACTATTATTGGGTGACGAATATAGCCATGATCAGGAAGTGGGTGGTGGGGGGAGGGTCGGCATGGGAGAGGTATGGAGGCGGCTTCATGTAAGGACACCAGCTTGGGGGCATTGATAACGGCGTCTGCCATTCCCGCTGGCACGATACTCCACCAGCCCTGTGGTGGTGGCATCCCTGAGAATCTGGGGGCAATGGAGGAAGCATGTGGGAGTGGACGGAGTGTCAGTCTGGTCTCCAATCTGCAATAACCACCGTTTTGCCCCCGGAAGGATGGACGGGGGGCTTCGGAGATTGGCGAAGGGAAGGTCTCTGACATCTATAAGGAACTCGTGGGGTCAGAGGACACGCAGACTGAGGAGCTGAAGCGCAAGTGGGAAGAGGAGTTAGGAGGAGAGAGAGAGGATGGTCTCTGGGCAGATGAATTGAGTTGAGTCCATGCGTCCACAACATGCGCCAGGCTCAGCCTGATACAGTTTAAGGTCATTCACCGTGTCCACATGTTTTGGACATGCCCAACGCTCAGGGGATTGTGGCAGGGGTTTGCAGACGTCATGTCCACTGTCTTTAAAAACAAGGGTGGCACCGAGTCCGGAGGTGGCGATTTTTGGAGTGTCGGAAGACCCGGGAATCCAGGAGGAGAAAGAGGCAGACGTTCTGGCCTTTGCTTCCCTGGTAGCCCGGAGATGGATACTATTAGCTTGGAGGGACTCGAAGCCCCCAAATTCGGAGACCTGGCTATCTGACATAGCTTTCTTTGTTAGAAGAAAATCAAGTTTGCCTTGAGAGTGTCACTGTTCTGGTTTCCCCGGAGGTGGCAACCGTTTGTCGACTTCTTTGCAGAAAACTAATCGTTAGCAGGAGGGGGGTTAGTTTAGCTTAGAGTAGGGGGTTAATAAAGGTGGGACCTGTAAGGGAGGAAGCAGGCTTTTTGCACTCTGTTTATAGACTCATGTACATTGTTTATTTTGTTGTTGTTGTTTTTGTAAACCAAAAAATACCTCGCTGAGATTTTTTTTAAAATGTCCACCTGAAGCAACAGATGAGGCACATGAAGTTTGATGTCTCATGCAAAGTTTGGCACCAGTTGATAGCAAAACATTCCCTTATTTCTGTACTCGAGTGCTGTATTTGAGCAATTACCCTTTGAATAAGTCTTGCTTCCCCCTGATAAATTGGAGAAAGAAAAGTGTTTGAGAAAATGGCTGATGTTCTTTTATCGAGGGTGGCACGGTGGTGCAGTGGTTAGCGCTGCTGCCTCACAGCACCGAGGAGCCAGGTTTAATCCCAGCCTTGGGTCACTGTCTGTCTGTGTGGAGTTTGCACATTCTCCCCGTGTCTGCATGGGTCTCAGCCTGCCAACCCAAAGATGTGCAGGGTAGAAAAATTGACCGAGTTAAATTGCCCCTTCATTTTAAAAAAAAATTAGGAAAAAGAAAGGTAGGTTAAAGTTCTTTTATCTTAAACTGCATCCTTTTTTCCATACTGTAGTTCCTTAAGGAAGTACTTTTCATAGCCAGGTATATCTGTGAAAAGTTCTTACCTGCCTTTCCTGCCTATTGCTCGGAACCTGTGGCTATAACGCAATGGCATACTAGATGCCATGGAAGCAATTGAGTAATCTCCCTAAAAATATTAGTACACTAGAAGTTTTATAAACTGCGGATGAGTCAAATTGTACATCTTTGTACATGGTAACATTAATAATTAATTCAGCTGAATACAGCAAAAAAAATGTTTGACAGAAAAGTAATTGAGTTCTAAAAGTGTCCTGCTGCCTTAATTGAAATTTGGCAGAAACCTAACTACATTCAATCTGCTGAGTTTTGGGAGTAATATCAGCTGACCCACAAACATAATGAAGCTGGGTCACGAATCTTGCATTATGATTGGAATAGGATTAGGGACATTGGAATTGTGCGCTTGAACCAGAATTTTACACTTACTCAAACTCATTTATTGGTGTTAACTGTACTGTGAAAGTTACTGCGAAACATTTTAGCATCCATTTGGTTAGAACAACATATTGGCCCTCGAATACAGACAAATCACATCATCGTAACGCTGCCATTAACACAATTATAAATTTGATACATAGATGTGTACTTTTTGGAATATGTAGAATACAGGTAATCCTAGAAATAATTTAGAAATCCTTAGAAATAACAGGGCCCATTTTAACTTGCTATCGTTGGTGTTAATGGTCCAATAACAGCCTCAAAATGGGATCAGTAGACTTACCTCCCCACTACTGCAAATATACAGCAGCCACCACCATTTTCTCAGGTGTCTACAGCTGGGTTGCTGTCGCACACGCCTGTTTATGGCCTCTTTTAATAAGCAAACCACGGTCCTGTGAACTGTATAACACCCCTGGGACAGAACAGTTTGGAGCACAGGTCATGCATTCTCCAACTAGTTCTATCAACCACTGAAGACATTTTAAAAACTGTTTTGTGGGGTGAGAGGAGCAGGATTCCATAAAAGTGATCTAGTCTGCTCCCACCCGCTAGTCACTGAAGGCAAGCATGCAGGTACAACAAGAAGTCAAATGGCCTTCATTAAGTGCAGCAGCAAGCATATCTAGCGGCACCAAGGTACAGGGCCTTGGTGAGACTACGTCTGGAGTGCTTTGTGCAGTTTTGGCCTAAGGAGATGCTTGCCACGGAGGGAGTGTAGCAAAGGTTCACCAGACTGATTCTGGGATGACGGGGTTGTCATCTGAAAAGAGATTGGGTCAAGTCGGCCATTTAGGACAGAGATGAGGAAAAATTCCTTTGACTCAAGAGGGTTGTGAACCTCTGGAATTCTTAACCATAGAAGGTGGGGAGGCCAAGTCACTGAATATATTTTAAGAAGGAAATAGATTTCTAGGCACGGAAGGCATCAAGGCATATGGGGAGAGTGCAGAAGCATGATGTTGAGATAGAGGATCGGCCATACTGAATGGCAGAGCAGGGACAAAGGTCTAAATGGCCTACACCTCTATTTTCCATGTTTTTATGTTTTCGCAATCCTGACTTCCTCCTAAAGGGTCCACCTTGCTGCTGTGCAGGTGGCTTGGGTTCGGTGAGCTGCATCAGGACACCTGTTGGGGTGTGTGGCTGGTGCACTTGCTGCTCTCCATCCAAATATTAAAATGTATCCCAATGAGCAGAACTTTTGAGACTATCTTGGCTGATGTTAGATGACTGGGCAGGCTCGGTGGGCCGTATAGTCTCCCTCCAGCTCCTGTCACTAGCGGTCTTGTGTTGGTGGATTGATCTAGTTTTACACTGGCACAACAGTTGGATTTCTGTTCAATCTTAATTTTCTAATTTGGGTCCTGTACTTAACGATCTGATCATTTGAGACTACTTCTCTGCCCTAATGGGCTGAGCGGCCGCCCATTTTTGGCCAGTCCCGCCAGCGTGAAATGGACGAGGTCCCACAGAGCAGGACCTCGCTGGTAGGCCGTCTACTGGACTCCTGGGGGGAGGCGGGGCCCCCACAGTGGCCTGGTCCGCGATTGGGGCCCATTGATCTGCGTGCGGGCCTGTCCCTTGGGGTCACTCCTTCCTTCCTCGCCGGCTTCTTTTGTGCTCCGCCGTGGCCAGCGGGGAGAAGAAACCCCCTGCGCATGCACCAGAACATGCCTTCCCTTCGGCGCACACTGAAGTATGATTTTATGATGCTACAGCTTTCAAAGGCTGTTGATAAACCCTCTAGTTATCAGAGGCTGCTGTGCACTTCTAAACTTGTTGTTTTACAAGTGAAGTGAATGTGTGTTGAGGCTTGAGAGACGTTTTGTGGCAATATGTAAAGGACAGCAGTAGTGGTGCAATGATTTGGTGCCCCCTGTGCTACCCCTCATTTCTCGGGACACAAATCCTGGTCCAGTATAGAAGGGCATGCCAGGAGCAGCATAAGGCATACCTTAAAATGAGGTAAAATCAGCAGCTAGGGGTTACATACTTAACAGCAAAAGCCACAGGGTATACAAATGGTGTACAATGCAGCTCCTGGTACCTCCCAGGGTGCCTGGTTTTGGTCTTCTAGCTACGCCCTTGCCTCTCGCACTTGGCATGTTGGTAGTACCACATACTGGAGGATATCCTTCTTTACAAGGGCAGTGCCTGTGTCAGTATGTTTGCTATAAGTAGATGTTTCCTATGTTGGTTGCTTTGCCATCTGACAGAAATCCATTCCAGCAACAATGACGATCAGAGAATCAGCTAGCTTGATCAGTCTTTGTAGTGACATTGAGGTACCTGCTTCCCCTACTTTACTCTCAACCAGTGTAACGTTCTGTGCTTGCTTTTCCCCCTCCGTTCCTCCAGGTATGTTCAACTAAAATTGCTTTGTCGGTTATGTTTGGGTTGGATGTGGGTCTGGCAAGTGGCCCCTCCATCCCACAGAATCTCTCTGACCCCATTTCTAATACCCCCCCGCTGCCCTCCCACGGTCTAGGGACTAGATGTGGTCCCAGCAGTTGGCAGCACTGGTATACTGTCTTATTGAATAAGGGGCGGAAGTCTTTCTTCAAGCCAATTAAAAGTCCCAGGAGTGTTAAATAGCTGAGGGGCAGCTGGCATCCCTGCCTTTGTGTGTGCATGCACGCTCTCCTGATAATCAAATGCTACCGTTGAAAAATCTTGACAACATGTAACTTCAAGTTTGACCGTCATCACGTATTGACAATCCTAGTTTATCGTGATAAGAAACAAAAACAGCTAATTTGAGAAAAATACAGTGCATCACATGAAAATGTGGTGTGGGTAGCAAGGAGTTTGTCTATTTTTAATTTGTTTTGTACTTTCCTCTTGCAGTTGACATCAGGCCACTGTAATGAACTCCCGCTATGATGTTCTCTATCAGATACAAGCGATGGATAAGAAGGAAAATAAATATTTTAGTATTAGATTTAAAAAAACAAAACATTAAGCCCATCTTTGATTGTTTTCAAACTGACTGCATCACCTTCCTCTTTAGTCCCCTTTCTCTCTAAAAATAGTATTCTCCTGAGTCCAATTATGTTGTCCAGTTCAGTGACTTTTCTAATTATTTATGTTGTTTAAATTGTGTTGATCATTCTGTGTCGTTTAATAAAAAGGCTTCACCCAATCTTACTCTTGCATCCTAATTTTTAATTTGGGCTGAACTTTCCTGATATTGAAACCATGTACTACAATATGCAATTTGTGTAGACCAATGACTAATGGGAAAGGCACATTAACATTAGTCAAAGAAATCAGAAAGTCACTGTACCAATTCCTGGATTCTCCTGCATTAGTTAATCTCCGTTGGGCCTGGCCTCTGTTAAAACTACCATGCTCCTGAGAGTGCGTGCTGGGAAATTGGTGTGTACATGCTGGGAAATGGGTGTATGAACCAGTTGTTTTGCCCTTTATGATTAAAGACCCCGTTGGTACTCACTCCTCAAGATTTGTACATGAAAATGACCACCTGGATAAGTACAGTGCAGCAATGATGCCAGTGACACTACGTTTCCTGCAAGAATTCAGTGCCCTAAGAAGAAAATTTGAGGCAAATGGGGTTCCATTTTTTTCTTCAAGGGTAAAGTAGTTCCAAGTTGCTTTGCAGGGTTTTAGGATTTGCCTTCGACTTGAGTGAAAACTCCATTCTCTGGTCTCTTGCATAATTACATAGATACGTAGATACATAGAAGATAGGAGCAGGAGGAGGCCTTTTGGCCCTTCGAGCCTGCTCTGCCATTCATTGTGATCATGGCTGATCATCCAACTCAGTAGCCTAATCCTGCTTTCTCCCCATAACATTTGATCCCATTCTCCCCAAGTGTTATATCTAGCTGCCTCTTGAGTGTATTCATTGATTTGGCATCAGCGACTTCCTGTGGTAATGAATTCCACCGGCTCACCAATCTTTGGATGCAGCTGGACCCAAAAATCCATCAGGTCTCCCAGCCAGGCCGAGGCCAGGTACCTCCACCCAAGCAGAACTCTCCTCTAGATGAAGTGTAGAACATCTGCCTTTGTCCTCATCTGCAGCACTGGTGAGTTCAAAACTCTCAAAATGGCCACTAATGGGCACTGCTCCAACTGATTGCCTCAAATCCCCGACATTGTGTCAAAAAAGACGATCCAGAAACTAGCCAGCTTGGGCAAGACTGAAATGTGTGCGATTTGCTAGCCCACAAGAGCACCTCAAACACCTATCCCCCACCCCAAAAAACCCACTCCTACGTACCCTAATCAGGTGCTCCCTGTGCACCACCTTAAACTGGATCAGACTTGGCACAATGAACCTACCTTCCAGAATCATTTTTTAGAGTACCCAATTCATTTTTTCCAATTTTAGGGACGTGGCCAATCCACCTAACTTGCACATTTTGGGTTGTGGGGGTGCAATTCACGCAAACACGGGGAGAATGTGCACACGGACAGTGACCCAGAGCCGGGATCGAACCCGGGACCTCGGTGCCGTGAGGCAATGGTGCTAACCACTACGCCACCATGCTGCCCTCCTGCCACCTTTTTTGATCAAAGGTATAACATTTACAATTTTCCAGTTCTCTGTACTGCCCTCTCTGTAAGGAATATTTGAAGAATATAGCAGTGCCTCTACAAAGTCAACCACCCTCCCTCCCCCACACTTCAATATCAATGAGAGTGCATCTCATCTAGACCTGCGGACTTACAGCCAGCATTTCTAAGACCCACATTTTATCAATTTTTAGCTCATCCAATTTCGCGATACCAATTTCTCAATACTTTCTCGCTACAACTTTGTTCTCCGGTAAAGACCAATGCAAGGTATCCATTTTGTACCATTAGCCATGTCTTCTGCCTCCATGCGCACTCCCCAATTGTCCTCACCCCTTCTCTTGTATCTTTATTTGTGTGCTTATAGTAGACATTTTTGGATTTACTTTATGTTACCAGCCAGTCTCATCTTGAACACTCCTCCCTTTGCTTCCCATTTCATTTTTTCACTTGCCTCTGAACTTTCTATATTTTATATTCGTAGAATCATAGAATTTGCAGTGCAGAAGGAGGCCATTTGGCCCATTGAGTCTGCACCGGCCCTTGGAAAGAGCACCCTACTTAAGCCCGTGCCTTCACCCTATCCCCATAACCTAGTAACCCCATTTAACCTTTTGGACACTCAGTGGCAATTGAGCATGGCCATTCCAGCTAACCCGGACATCTTTGGACTTTGGAGGAAACCGGAGCACCTAGAGGAAACTCACATAGACAGGGGGAGAAAGTGCAAACTACACACACACACCTGAGGCTGGAATTGAACCCAGTCACTGGAGTTGTGAGGCAACCGTACTAACCACCGTGCCACCCACACTTCTCACTTCTGTTATCGTCCTGACATGTCATCTTCATCCTTTTCTTGTTATCCTACACTCTACCTTTTGAGATCCAGAGAGTTCAGACTTTGTTTGTCCTAACTTTCCCATTTGTTGGATTACTTTACTCAACTTTACTCTCTTTAGATAATAAACAGTTTTGCCTGTCAATTTACCTGGGCTGGAGACCATAAGATGTAGGAGCAGAAGAAGGCAATTTGGTCCATTGAGTCTACTCTGCCATTCAATGAGATCATGACTGGTCTGATGGTATCCTCAACTCCATTCTCCTGCCGTAGCCCCATAACCCTTGATTCCCTTATTGACTAACCTTCTGATACATGTGTATAAATATGTATTGACACTGGATCTACCTCCATCTCCAGATCCAGCAAGACCTCCCTCCTTGTTGGGCTAGAAACATTCTGATATGGAGATTACGCCTGAATGCACTTCAGAAACACTTTCCCCTTCTCTCAGATGGGTGAATCACTATTAACAAACCATAAGATGCCAATGTAGGGAATCGGGGCAAAAATAAAACTGTGACATCCCGTGTCAGCACTAAATAAGATTTTACAAGGGTTTTTATGAGCTCAATGACTTGCATCCTCTTCTTCCTACAGGTCTGCATGAGTCATTCTTTCCTTAGTGTGTTGGAAACCCGTTCCTGACAAGATTGTGAGATGGAAAATAGTTTCCTCTCTGTTTATTTTATAGATATACGAAATAAGCTTGTGCGCTTAGCACCCTATCTCCAGAATCTGGTGCAAATTAGGTGTGGAATGGCAGGTTTCCAGACGGCAGTAGATGGACACAAGGCACCTTCTGCCTGAGTTAGTCTAGTCTCCCTCCTGTTCTTCATCTAAAAAGCCTTAAATATAAGATTCCCAATGGGAAACCCATTGGCTACAGTAATGATCTTGGAACTTTATTTTTTTTTTAAAAAGGTACAAAACTCTTGGGAGCCTCCATTCCAGCAGACAAGAAAAGCATCAACAAATGGTTGAAATGCACTTGGACTTTATATGACAGGTTATTTAAATTGACATCACAATATTTACATATTGTTACTATTGAGGTTTACAGTTATCATATTTTGGGACTTGTAGCTTTCAGGGTAAATGAAGGTGGGTCATGCGATCTATTCTGAAGCTTACCTGATTGTAAACCTAGTGGTTTGATTTTTCGAGATCGAAAGAAGGCTTGGGTTGTTTTACAGAAAGGAACGAGCATGCTTGGAAATGATGACAGCAGTCTGATTTTACCATGAGCAGACTCTTGAATCACCCCAAGTCCCAGAAAGGTACTGTCAGTATCGGTGTCCGTATCGGTCCCAGAAAAGGTATTATCAGTATCGGTCTTTAGTCGCGAGATACATCTGCAACGATCTAAGGATTCCAGGAGATTCATTCTGGCATGGCAAAAGGAAGAAGAATCATTGGAATAGGCTTTATTTCTGATGGTGGATTTTAAAAAGCTCAGAGCCCTCAGATGGTCACTCGAGATTTCTAGTCAGCAAAGTTAGGACACCAGAACCCATTTGTAGTTGGAAGCAGCTGTCGACTGCTTATTGAAAGAAAGGACTGAAATTCGATGGAGATCAATGCCTTGTATAAAAGGGGAGTTGTCATGTTTGTCGTTTAAAGTATAAGTTATCGACAAAAATAAAATGGTGTTTAGTCAATAGTGCTTTTAGTCATTTTTTACATGTCATTCTTTCTGCTGGTAACTAAGTTCAAAATCTATTTTTTAAAGTTATCTATCTCAACAGATTTGTAACAATATACTTAATACTGGCTGGCTACGAAACAGACAGTAGTTTATGTTAAATGTGTTATATTTGGAGATATTAATTTGAGGTTGAGAATAATTGTAATAATGCTATACTTGTGTGTTATTCTGCAAACTGCCCCTTCGCTCTGGCTGACTATTATTCAGACAGATGTGGTATTTGATTCTGAGTGGGGCAGCATTTGGTTGACCCTTCAGGTGAAATTCAACTCTGACAAGGCACAAAGTGTGCAGAAATGGATCACACACCAGTCATCCACCCAACTGAGTTCATCTTTCCAGTTTTCTCAATTAAAAGTCGGGCAGGGTGTAGAATGGGCAGCAATCGCTTCACCACATATTTTCTGAAGCCGGCTTTGTGGTAAGACCTTTTAGAATTGCAGTGTGTGAATGTGCCTTTGCCACGCTGTAGTAGGACTTGCCTGATTTTTTTAAGGATACTGATTGTATGCTAGGTGAAAAATGAAATGAAATTAAATGAAATGAAAAATGAAATCGCTTATTGTCACGAGTAGGCTTCAGTGAAGTTACTGTGAAAAGCCCCTAGTCGCCACATTCCAGCGCCTGTCCGGGGAGGCTGGTACGGGAATCGAACCGTGCTGCTGGTCTGCTTTAAAAGCCAGCGATTTAGCCAAGTGAGCTAAACCAGCCCCAAGAACTGAAGACTCCAGTTACAATATGAACTTCATAATATAGCTCTTCACATCTTCATAACTCCCAACTTTGTGGCTAATAATGGTGGATTTCAATAAAATGAATGAACAAAACGGATGGGAAATAATACTGCAAAATTTGGTGCATGTGATTCTGGGCCAGCTGTGCATTAATGAAGTAGAACCTTTATCAGTTTGTGAAGGCAGCAGTATTGGTGATAACTCTGCACTTTAATGAACCCAGCCTGAAAACACTCTTTTTGCTATCTATTTGCTGTGGGAAGTTGATTAATTGGATAACTGAGCAAGCTACGCATTTGTAACCTTCATATTGCAACTGTGCATTGCAGGTTAGAGGAGTTGGCAGCTCCTGCAGTTGTTTTGAATGACCCACATTGAAGTCACCTTGACTGTGACTGATGGAAATGTCTCTGTTGATGAAGTTCAGTCGATTTGACTGCAAGCTTCACTGATAGCCTCGTTTGAAAAACCACAGGCTTGCAATCTGGTTTCTTATCTCCAGTGTGGATGTCAGGGACATTGTAAGGATAGGCCCTCATTGAGCTCCTCAGGTGTAAGCACACCTTACTGGCAGCTTGTGAATCCTTTTCCCCTCCCTGAATTCAGCAGGATGTCCAAAGAGATACTATTGCTTTACTCAAAGTTCGGGTTAGATATTTACACTATCTGCCCATAAAAACCAAATGGGAAGGCATGCAGTTAAAAATAAACCAGCTATTTAAATGTTTGGATAAAACAAATTACTGCGGATGCTGGAATCTGAAATAAAAGAGAAAATGCTGGAAAATCTCAGCAGGTCTGGCAGCATCTGTAGGGAGAGAAAAGAGCTAACGTAACAAGTCTGATGACTCTTTGTAAAAGAGTCATCTTGTTCAAAGCTTTGACAAAGTGTCAACCGGACTCATTACGTTAGCTCTTTTCTCTCCCTGCAGATGCTGCCAGACCTGCTGAGATCTTCCAGCATTTTCTCTTTCGTTTTAAATGTTTGGATCCTGACTATATTTACAATATTGACTTGTAGGTGGATCAGCCTGAGGCGTGCAGGCAGTAGCCACATTATTTCATGAAAACTGTGTCCTATTCTGTCAATTAAGACCCATCTACAGTTTTTTGTTTGAACACTGGTCTAAATGGGAAGGCTTTCTTTAAAGGCAGAAGTAGATCTTAGCTTATGAGGGCCCAGCAGACCCCTCATGCAAGTCTGAATTCTGTTGCATTAGGAGGAGTAGGGGTGTTCATCAAAGAAGATCGCAACCTCTTGTGCCATCCTTTCCCTTCCACAAGACCCTGCAATGCTCCCTGCATACCACTTAACCGGCAACAACGTCTTCCTGCACCCCCCCCCCCCCCCCCCCCCCCCCCACACACACACAGGTTCTCCTTTATTAGCAACCAATATCCATCTACACCCACCCTGGATGGCATGTGGACCTGCTATATTCACATGAGGCTGGACAGTTAAGTGGCATGGTCCCCTCCTGTCTCCACTAGGCAGGAAATTAATTCTCCAGTCATTATCCTGCCTGAAACATACTCAAAATGTAAAAATGAAAATTGGCCATGTTGTCTATTCCTCAAGGAAATGGGCATTAATGGCAAATGTGAACAGGCTTTTGGAAGCTTTCAGCTGGTTTCATTAACTTCTCTTCTACATCGGTAGCAATATAATATATATCCATTAAACAGCAAGTTGCAGAGAAATCAGCTGCATGCCTTTACTAACAAAGACACTTCCTGAGGAAAGCGGCTTCCTCTGGCTCACTCTTTGCTGTTCCAATACTTAATGTGCAAGTTGAGGGCTCAAAGAGTTAGGAGTTGTACATTTGTTTGGATAGAGGATTAGTTTAATGGACAGGAAGCAGAGAGTAGGGAACATGGATATTTTCAAATCGGCAAACTGTAATCCGTGTCGTGCTGCATCAGTGGGGCACGGCTGTTTGCAATTTATGTGGATAACTTGAATGAAAGGAAAGGGTAATGTATCTAAATTTGCTGATGACAGTCCTATGGATGCAGGCTATGAGGAGGACACTGAAGCTATAAAGAGATTGAGACAGATTAAGTGAATGGGCCGCAAGGTGGCAGATGTCATATAATGTGGGGTATTGTGACGATTGGAACATTTTAGGAATATTGGCTTCTAAATATTGGGATACTTTGAGGGTAAAAGCCTGTTTAATTGCAATGGTCATGTTTTTAAAAAAGGAGAGTTCTGTTCTACAGGGCTTGGGTAGTTTTCACAGCCAGCATGTGAAATTGACCAAGGAATGTGCTTTTCAGTCTGGGCTAATGCATAATTTTTGCCTAGGGAATGAATGTGCTTGCAATCCTTGGGAATATTACTTTCTTTAGCTTGGGGCGATAGAAGGTAATTTCTGGGAGGAGCCAAGAAAGGCAAAGCGAGACATTTTGAAAGCCGAGGCAGTTGGTGGAGAAACTTGGGAGAGCGGTGTTGTTTTCTGATCTGCTTGATGTTGAGTCCACAATTCTCCCCCAGTAAGATACATTGAGATCTGTATGTTTTTTCTTTTTGTTTAATGGGAAATGTATTAGTGTTTAAGATCTAAATTGTAAGCTGTTCTTTTTGGGTGTGCAGTTAAAAAGTTTAATGTTGGAGTTATAATAATGTATTCTTTAAAAAAAAAAAATTTATTTTGCCATAGTTGATGCATCCATCTCAAATAGTTTTCTTTTCTCACTGGGATAAATCTTTGCTGAAAGTTATATGTCTCCTTGGAAGTCTGCCGCTGCATATCCACTGTCCTACCTTTTTAACCTAGCTTCCCAGTCCACTTCAGCCAACATCTGTCTTTGTACCCTAATAATTATTTTAGGTTTAAAACACTAGTCTTAGACCCACAATTCTCACCTTCAAACAATGTGAAATTACATCATGTTACAACACCTGTTGCCTAAGAGATTCTTTATTATGAGGTTATTTATTTAATCCAGTCACTTTATGTAATGCCAGGTCTCGAATATACTGCTGCCTGGTTGATGCTAAAATGTACCGCTCGAAGAAATTGTCTTGCACATACCATATAAGGTAATTTTCTACCGTTGCCAATCTGATTCACCCAAACTACATGTAAATTAAAGTCACCCATAATGTCTAGTCACTCAGAGACCCTGGCTAATATTCTGGACACATGTTCAAATCCCACCATACCAGTTGGTGGAATTTAAAGTTCAATTAATAAAATCTGGAATTGATAGCCAGTCTCAGTAATGGTGACCATGAAGCTATCATATTGTTTTTTTCAAAACCTGATTTACTGATGTCCTTTTGGGGAAGAAAATCTGTCATCTTTGCCTGGCCCACACGTGACTCCATACCCATAATATTGTTGTTTACTCTTAACTATCCTTGAAATGGTGCAGAATGCCACTAATTCAGTTTAAGGGCAGTTGAGTTTGGGCAATAAATGCCCACATCGTATGAAGCAATTTAAAAAAGCAAAATTCAAGCAAACTACATCTACTGGTTCCCCATTATCTACCTTGCTGGTAACATGGAATACAATCATAGACTCCTTACAGTACAGGAGGGAGGCCATTCAGCCCATCGAGTCTGCAGTGACCCTCCAAAAGAGCACTCTCCCTTGGGGCCCAAATCCTATCCCCATAACCCCACCCATGGCCAATCCACCTAACCTGCGCGTCTTTGGACTGTGAGAGGAAATCGGAGCACCCGGAGCAACCCACGCAGACACGGGGAGAAAGTACAAACTCCACAGTTACCCAAGGTCAGAAATCAAATCTGGGTCCCTGCTGCTAGGAGGCAGCAGTGCTAACCACTCTGCCATGGTGCCACCCACATCCTCCAAAAAAATCTAGTTAATTTGTCAAACAATACTCACAGCTGCTACCTGACCGAATACGAATTTCCAGCATTTTGTTTATATTTAAGTATCTGAACAGCACTGTGGTGCTCAGCGCCCAAATAAAGAGTGGGACAGAGGAAGCCTCTTCCCACAGGGAGAGTCATTGTTCGTAAAGTTGCATTGTTGTTTTGCTGATTTCTAAGCTGCTGTTTGGTTCTTCACATTGCTAGTAATATAAAAATAGAACTTTTTTTTTCTCAAAAGACGTAAAGCTTCTAAATTTTGGAGGGACCTGGCTGTACTCGTACGAGGAAAACAAAGTTAGTACACAGCAAGCAATTTGGAAAGCAGATGGCACGTTTGAGTTTAATGCAAGAGGAGTAGAATACAAGAATAAAGGAGCCTTGCTCTATTGTACATGGCTTTGATTTGACTGCTTCTGGAATACTGTTTAGAACTCCATATTTACAGAAGGAGGCAATACCATGAAGGTTCACTAGATAGGCCATTGGCCTATGATGTATGGCAGTGTAAATAAGGTCCATGCTCTCTTGAGTTTAGAAGAGAGATTATCTCATTGAAGCATACCAGATTCTAAGAGTTTTACAGGTTGGCAATTCAGAGGTTGTTTTCTCTGGCTAGGGAATTTATAAAATGGGGGTTACAGTTTCAGAATGAGGTCCACCATTTGTAACTGAGATGAGATCTTTCTTCACTGAGATGGCCCGAACTAGAGAAGATAGGCTTCAGATGGTTTCACAGGTCGGCGCAACATCGAGGGCCGAAGGGCTCGTACTGCGCTGTAGTGTTCTATGTTCTATGAACTGTTGTGATGCTCAATCGTTGACTATATTCAAGGCTGAGTAGAACAAATTTTTGATGTCTCCGGGAATAAAGAGATATGGATTTCAGGCAGGAATGTGGAGTTGAAGCAGAAGATCAGCCATGATGGTATTGAATGGTTAGGAGGCTGGAGGGCCTCTTTGCTCTAACTCTTATTCTAATGTTTTTATGAGAGCTCCCATCAGAACTGCATAATGTTACAGATGTAATGAGGCTTTGAGCAAGAACTGGGAGGAGAGGAAAGAACAAAAGAGTAGGAGTCTCGTGTGTCGGAAAGCAGGAGAGAATAAATGTCAAAAGGAATGACGATATAAGGCAAATGGGGATTGCCGTAGAACAAGTAAGCTGGTTTTAGACTAGCTCTTCAAGGCAACAGTTAAACCTCTGGTGAATACGTGCCCCCCAAGATATTTCTGATGGGGAACTTGGCAATAGTGGTACTGTTGTTGAAGGACAGGTGATTAGGCCATTTTCTGTTGGAAGCAGTCAATGGTTGCCATTCATGTGGTGTGAATGCTACTTGCTAAGAACTGCTGTAAATGAGCATGGGCTTTGTTGTCAGCGAGTTATAACTGTAGCTGACTACTGCAGAGCCATGCAAAACCATGCAAGAGCCCCAATGATGGAGCAGAGTCATTGCCCAGAAGGGATGAAACAGTTGGGCCAGTATTCTTTCCACGTTTTACTGGTGTTCCATTTTAAAGTTGCAAAACCAGTTCAGACCAGTATACTGATTTTCCCATTTTACTGGGGGGGGGGGGGAGGTAGTTCCTACCTGGTGACCAAGGAACTGTGACTAAACCAAGGGGGTTATTGCCCTGAAGAAAGCCTACACTGATTTTCTGGGGTTCTGCTGACTGGCCTCTGACAAGTTTGCGCATTTCCTTTGATTCTGGTGTGGCACCAAACAAACTTAGTTGACTATTGCCATGATGTAGAGTGAAGCTGTTCTCAATTCTCTTGCATTCAGCTCCCATGTCGCATTTACCAACACTTGATTGCCAGCCATGGTTAGTAATGCAAAGGTAACTGACATTTCTATTTTCCTTTGATTTATTCATATCCTGATCAAGATGTGTATTGTTTATTGACCAAAAGATATAAAGTTTAAAAGTGGAAGAAGTCACCTGACTGTATTAAATAAGAGGTAAGAGGACCAGAGAAAAATATCCTCATCCAGGATTTCCTATTATTAACCATATGGTCTAAAGGCAGCACATTTACAGATTATGACAGGTGCCTCTAACACACACCCAAGATTTGTACCAATTATCATGGTATTTTTTAGCTGCTGTTAATTGAACAATTTGTTAAATTTATCTAGAATTGTTTGCCTGTCATTGACATTTGTGGAGGAATCTAATACAAGGGGCATTCGGGATGAGATTTCTGTTGTCAGCAGTAGTTAAATGCTGAATACTCCGGTCCTATGGCATGCTGTACTGACCTCCATCAATGTTAGGAAAGCACTTTGTGTGGTTGTTTTAATGGTACCTCTGTCCTTCGCATCAAAATTAAACTTTCTGACCTTGGCTGTTAGCAAGCATGTGATTTTCCAAATTTCCCGATTCTAACTCTGGGTCAGAGACATTCATGGAGGGTCTCGGGGAGCAGGGGAATTGCTTCCAGAAGTTGAACCTTCCTGGGCAATTACCATGTAGGTCTGTGCATCAAGGCTTCCACAGCATCATTATGACACCTCCAGTCATTGAGTCCGGTCACCGTTGATCCGGAGACCAGACAATTTGGCCCCACTGCACACTTCCACATTTATATTCATAGAATCATAGAACTTACAGTGCAGAAGGAGGCTATTCGGCCGATCGGGCCTGTGCTGGCCCTTGAAAAGAGCACCCTACTTAAGCTCATGCCGCCGCCCTATCGCCGTAACCAGTAACTCCACCGAACCTTTTTGGACACAAAGGACAATTTATCATGGCCAATCCACCTAATCTGCACATCTTTTTGGACTGTGGGAGGAAACTGGAGCACCCGGAGGAAACCCACGCAGACACTGGGAGAACGTGCAGACTCCACACAGACAGTGATCCAAGCTGGGAATCGAACCTGGGATCCTGGAGCTGTGAATTAACTGTGCTAACCACTGTGGTACCATGCTGCTTAGGTTGTGCTAACAGGTTGCTTATTGTCACGAGGTACCTCTTTGCCCAAAATTGTTAGAATATCTCTTTGCACCACGTGTCTCATTTTTCATATTGTGATTTGGTTCCACTGTTCCCGAATGCTATAAATTCTTGTATTGAAATCAATACTGTTGTTATAATGCTTGATGTTCAATGCACAGTGCAGACACTTGTGAACACATTGGAAAATTATTAGCTGAAGTAATTCTAATTAATATGACAAAGCAGTGTGACATTATTGGATTATTTATTTGTATGCATGAAAAATGCTAGTATTCATTTAGTTGTATAGTAAAAGGATGGACCAAAGAAATGTGGGGTGTGTTGTATTACATTTGTTTATTTTTGGTTTGGCTCCTGAGCATTGCATGGATAGGTTATGCGTTCAGTCTGAGCCGATAGCCAGAGTGAGGATAAGATGGTGGGTTTCCAGCACAATTTTTGCCTCCAATGAACTGTGTGCTTTGGGAGAAGCAAGGCAAATCCTGCAGTTGTCAGTAGATGACTGGCAATGCAATGGAGCCCATTTGCCTTTGGGAAAACTGAAACAAAAGCCTCAGATCTTCTTTTTATTTAAATGCAAAATACTGTGTTAAGCAATACAACTTGATCATGCTGTGATTCATTGCATTCTCTTGGGCCTTTATGACTCCCATGCCATTGCAAAGCTGACCCAAAGGAGGGTATAGCATCCCTGACGCACGGTATTGCTATGACACTAATGATAGGAAATAGATGCAACATATTCCTGTTGTTTGCAATGCATTACAATGCTCCAGGGCATATTTGGGGTATTTGTGTTTATTTGTTTGGAAATCCAAGAAGTGAGGTTGCATTTAAATGTCCGTTTGATTTTCTGCCCACAGCATATCTATGCAAAACCTGTGAAAGAGAGACGAAAATCTTTGCTTAATTGCTTAATTTCAGATGGCACAGTGATTAGCACTGCTGCCTTGCAGTTCCAGGAACCTGGTTCAATTCCAACCTTGGGTGATTGTCTGTGGGGAGTTTGCACATTCTCCCCATGTCAGGGTGGATTTCCTCCGGGTACTCTGGTTTTCTCCCACAGTCCAAGGATGTGCAGGTTAGGTGGATTGGCCATTCTAAATTGTCCCTTAGTAAAGGTTAGGTGGGGTTATGGGGATAGGGCGGGGGTTTGGGCCTAGGTAGGGTGCTCTTTCAGAGGGCCAGTGCAGACTCGATGGACCGAATGGATTCATTCCTCATCCTACAGATATCTAAGTCACCAATATTTCAGCTAAACTGAATTTAAATGAAAACCTTTCTCACGTAAATCTTGGCAGGGTTGATGTGAAGTATTGAAATGTCTAATTGCCATGTGGGATGAAATGTGTCTAGTATGTTGAAAGGAAAATTTGCATACTAAAAATGAAAACTTAAATTGCGAATACTGTATACACAATTTACACCAATGTAAATATATAGTTTTGAATCTTGCACTCCACGCTGGCTTTGTATATGGAGATGGAGCATTAATGAAAGCACAGATACACCTATCCATTTGGGCCTCTTGGTGTTGTAGGCCCTTGACATAGCAATCCCTAAGGCTTTGGCAGACTTAACAGGCATACAATTCTACCCTATTCCATGTGAGGTCTCAAATGATATGGCCAACTAATTGCTCCATTCTACTCTGCAGTTATCTGCAAGGTTAATCTTTATAATCAGAGCACAATATGGTCAATGGAAATTTCTTGCATTTTCTTTCCCCCTTAATGGCCCAAGTAAGCTATTTTCCACAATTGCTTTCAATTGTATTTTTGTTATGTCCTTGCAAAAACTTCTTCTATTTTGCATAGGATAGCATCAACTTTTCTTAATTATCATGTATGCTCTATATTGCTCTTTAAAGTATGCAATTTCTCCCACGAGGTCCCCTGTGGCAAATTGCCAAATATAGCCCCCAGCCTTGTGAAGCAATATGCTCCTACCTTTTAAAATGCCTGATCATTTCTCTAAGTGCATTATAAAGGGACCATTGGCATTCCTTGATTTTTCACTCACTGCTGGGCATTTCTTTGAGGCTAGCATTCGGTGAGACATTTTTAAAATGCCCCAGTCATTTGGGAATTTAAAGATTTTGTTTAATTGTGTATTTATTTGATGTCCTTTTTGAAACCTGTTTTTCAGTTTTACGCCACCCATCCCCAAAAGAAAAATATGCACAGATCTAAGGAGGCAATTTTAATTTGATGCCATTGTTAATTAGACTTTTGGCACGGTAGCACAATGGTTAGCACTGTTGCTTCACAGCTCCAAGGTCCCAGATTCGATTCCGGCTTGGGTCACAGCCTGTGTGGAGTCTGCACGTTCTCCGTGTTTGCGTGGGTTTTCTCCAGATGCTCCGGTTTCTTCCCACGAGTCCCGAAAGGTGAATTGGACACTCACCCTCCATGTACCCGAACAGGCGCTGGCATGTGGTGACAAGGGGATTTTCACATTACCTTAATTGCAGTGTTAATATAAGCCTACTTGTGACAATGAAGATTATTATATTTTCTCTCTCTCTCTCTCTCTCTCTCTCTCTCTCTCTCTCTCTCGCATTACTAAAGCACTAAATACTTCGGAGTATTTGGACTGAATCTCCGAAGGTCCTGAAGTTGAATCTCACCAAGGGAGGTGGGATTTCAGGTGGATAAAGTTTACCCCATTACAGGTTGTGGTGGGGGGGGGGGGGGGGGGGGGGGGGGGGGGGGGGGGGGGGGGGGGGGGGGGGGGGGGGGGGGGGGG